>NC_139966.1:56602608-57260108 GCF_963993115.1 Abramis brama | reverse complement strand
TGTATGTATATATATATATATATATATATACACACACACATATATACACGCATACACACACACACACACACATACATATATATATATTCATGTATTTCTGACAATCCAAGCAATTCACATTTCTTCATTGTAATGTGATACAATCTTTATTGACAAATAAAAATATCCATTATGAACATCTGTACATCAGATTACAGTAAACGTTCAGAAACTGTGGACCCGTTGGCATCTCAGGACAGGTAAGAGACAGTTGTCAAACCTTGTAAATCTACCTAAACACTCTTCAGGCCTTATGCAGTTTACAGTTTACAGCTCACAAATTCATTGTGAATACCCAGAATATTAGACTGTACATTTTGTGTGGCAAATAACTTCATAACACTCCCGTTTTAAAGTTTTACTAAAGGACATAGTCCATAAGTTTTAGGAAATGTACATTTAGTTAGTTGTTTTTTTTAGTTAGTTTTGCCTTTGACACTTCACATCTCAGTGTAATCTAAAGACAAGTGTAATTTGTACAGTCGCTCGACGCAAATGACAGACCGGCACCGACCTGTTCTTCATCACATATCAAAACACATACGCAACACACACACAGCGGGGTCAGAGGATGCCTGACCTTTCACAACCTAAACATGAGCAGGAGTGATGTGATCTGAGATCAGCACACTCACGCAATCACAACAGGAACATCCATTCAGAGCAGCATCTGTCAACAAATGTGTATCAATGTCTGAAAAAACAAAACAATGACAGTACAATATATTGTTAAAGTTCTAAAGGAGGAAAAAGGCACCCAATCCTCAGATCTCACAGATATTCAAGGCTTTGCAGGTGCCAAAAATTCATCTCACAAAACATTTACAGGTCACTTTTTATCCCCAAAAAATCAAATAAAGACAATAAAAAAAAATTAACACAAATATATATATATATATATATATATATATATATATATATATATATATATATATATATATAAAACAAAGGAAATAAATCCTACTTTAATGACCATTTTTTATTATACTGTGATCTTAGTTCCCATATTTAATGGTGATTCTTGTTAGATTCTTATTACTGTAAACGAATACTGTAATACAACTTTTTAAAATTAAATTAGCATGTACAACAAATAAATACTATACATTTTAAAGACTATAACTTTATTTTGCACTATAGTATTAATAAGATTAGTTTTGTTTGAGAGAAGAAAATGTGTCATGAAAATTCGAATGGTCATAAAAATAGGCTTCTTTTCCCTTTAAGTAAATTATGATTTTTTTTTATTTATTATTTTTTGTAGTGAAACATGACCCGTTTGCGTGAGATTTACCCATTAACATTTCTTTCTTTCCACAAAATTCACAGTTCAGTTTTTTTTTCTCCAAAGTCACCTAAAGAAAGACCTTATAGAAATAGTTAAGAGCAGAAAAGATTAATACATTTGCATTTTAGTTAAAAACCATGATACATTATTTGTCATTTTCAGTCTTTTAGTATATTTACAAACTTTTTTTTTTTAATCAAAGCATAAAATGAGTAACTGTGCCCACATTACGACCCTCTTGCTCACAACTAATAACCCCCAAATCTCATCAGCCGGAGTGTCCGGTGCGGAGCAGCAGTGGGGGGGGGTTTAAAGGGCTCGTTTTAAAGGGTCGGGACAGCGCTAACAGAGGGAACTCATAGAGGTAAAACGCTGAAGCCGCATGGAATGAAACCGACATTCCCTACATCACAATCCCAGAATGCCGAGCTCTTGAGGGGAAATGGAAGTGCACTTCCATGTAACTGGTTAATAATTAACTAAAACCAATTAGTAACAGTTTCCAAAAAAATAATTAAGGCATTCTTCACTAAGAATCCCACACAGCCTCAGTAACGACTTTGGTTTGTCCCTCTAAAGAACGTCCCAAAGGTTCCTGAGAGGCGCTGTGTCTCCAGGGAATGGTGGTTTGGTGTAGACGGAGGTGTGCTGGTGTGTGTGTGTGTGTGTGTGTGTGTGTGTGTGTGTGCGTGTCCTATCTGCGGGCGGCTGATGCCGGAGCGCTGAACAGGGGTGTGAGGCTGCTGGGGGGTGTCTGTGGGAGGAGGAGGTTGCCGTTGGTGGTGGACGGGCGGCTGATGCGAAGGCGTCTCAGGTACTCGGCGTGAACGGGTTTGTGGCTCTGCAGGACCTTGATGGCCTCGTCGACGGGGAACCACTCCCGCTTACGGCCTACGGGACAAACACTGCAGCATTAGTACAATACAACGGCTAATCTTGCAAACATTAGTGTGTTACAAGTGTACGGTGAGCTCTAGCGGTCTAAAGACACATTTTAAGGTGGAATTTTTGCTTTTAAAACTGGAAATTTACAGAAAGTCTCTTGGGTAGGATCCTGAAAAATGTGTGACATTTGTGTTAAATCGTCCTGAACAAAAATGACAATCTTAAATCTTAAAACATAGATCATCATCATGCATAATGCATGTTTGAATGAAATGAAATTTCATGTAAAATAAAATAAAATAAAATACAACACACAGGCATGAGAATTTGAGGGATTAGTTCAATTAAATTGAATAATAAAATACAATAAAAAAAATAATAAAACAGTGTTGAGAATTTCACTGATTAATAACTAAAATAAAATATTAAAATACAATAAAATAAAATAGTCAAGAGAATTTGAGAGGTTAATTAAATTATATAAAATAATACAATAAAATAAAACAATGAGAATATGAGGGGTTAATGAAATGAAATAATACAATTAAATAATACAATAAAATAAAATAGTCATGAGAATTTGATAGGTTAATTAAATTATATAAAATAATTAAATTAAATGATAAAATACGATACAATAAAATAAACATTCATGAGAATATGAGGGATTTATTAAATAAAATAATCAGGAGATAGTTGAAAAATTGGTAGACCCCAAGGGTTGAATACCTGGCAGAGCACACACACACACACACACACACACACACACACACACACACACTCACCAATATTGACAGAGTCCTCCCAGTCATCCAGCGTCTCCGTGACCGTCAGCACATACACGTACGTCCGGTGTTTCCGGTCCTGGTTCTGCTGTTGTTGAAAAATAAATATATCAATATGAGGGACTGTCATTACTTCATCACATGGTACATCAATTCAGGAGTCTAAACTGTCCAATCAGAAGAGCCGTACCTCAAACACGCCGAGCAAACGTCCTAATTTCCCCTTCACGCCAGCCTGAGGGAGAGAGATAGGATCAAATCCACAACAATCCTTCATTTAGCCATGAGATTCCCAGAAAGTCTGATATTTCCTCAAATATCATCAAATTCTTCGCCTCACTGAATATGAACGTCTATCAAAGGAAAGCGTCTGCTAAGTGAGTAGCGGCTGGTAAATGTAACACTGTGTGCCCGTGATGTGACGCACCTCCTCAAACACCTCCCGAACCGCAGCTCCACACGGCTCCTCCTCCGGCTCCATCCCTCCTCCGGGAACAATCCACTGATCCGGGTTTCTGCTGCTGCTGACCAACAACACCTGCGGGACACAGGACCGGTTCAGTCTCAGACAACAGATGTTGGGGGGGTTGGGGGGGGGGGGGGAATCAAAGTCTGATTGTTCTGATTAAAATGTGATTTAAAAAAGAAAACAGGTTTGCTGTGCTTGTTTGTTGGTCTGCACAATTTCACAATTTATTAATATGAGTGATGTCAAAATCAATATTGTTATTGTAGTTTTATTTATACATTTTTAATAGTTTTGTTCTTTTATATATGACCATTTCCCTTGAATTGATTATTATTTCAGTTATTTATTTATTTCCAGGTAGTAATTTTTGTGCTTCAAACTTAACAAGGACAACATTTAGCTTTTCATATTATATTTCAGCTATATTTTAATAAAAAATAATTAAAAAAGTAACTTTTTTTAATAAGTTTTCCAAACTGACACAAAATTCTAGCAAAGTACACTTTTATTTGCAGAAATTATGTACAATAACATTCTAACCTATAGATTAACACAAACAATGGTGTGGAAAAAAATATTTTTTTTTAAAGTGGGGGGTTAGGGTTCAATTATTGCTGTATATTTAAAATAATTAATGTTTAATTTATAATAATATAATAATTAAAAAAGGGTTTTTAACAGTTTTAGCTAACGCTGATAACCCTGGAGTGAGTGACTTTTGACAGATGGATGCAGCAGAACTGCAATCTTGCTCTCTGATTGGCTAATCCTCCAGCTGCTGGTCGGCCCTCAGGTGTCTCCTGCACTAAGAGGATTGTGGGATTGATGGTGGTGGTTCATGACACTTGTTGTCACCTGGCATGTTCTGGGCCAGACTGGGCTTATTTTTACAAGGTCTCCGTCAGATTCACGGCTGAACGACAAAGGAAAGCTTTGATTTCATATGTGGCGTCTTAAGGTTGTTTTCCTGAAACACGTTAGTCCAGTTCTGGTTTCCCAGGGTCAGTCACACATGACCATCAGCTTAAGCTACAAAAAGAGATTGTTCTCAAACACTCAATCAACAAAACAACGACGACCTGTGTATTCCTGTTACTATGTGATGAAGTACAGTACCATACAGTTTAGGAAAAATGATGACAAAGAAACCTCTTGTACAAACAGGTTTGAGAATAACTCAACCACAACCAGTCATTTACAGTCCCATAATTCCACCCTGCTGAAAACACGTCCATATCACCTTTGACCCCAAAATACCAAGAATAAAACAAGGATAATGTGCAGTCGGCCAGGCATGAGTGCAGTATAATCGCTGAACGGGAATTTACTTTACCAAATAAATAAACGAGTTAAACTAGACAGCTGTGTACAATTAGATGTTGCATATTATGCATAAAACCTAGTTATAAGTACATTAAGAATTGCATAATGGCATTATTTCTATGACAAATAAGTACAGTAATGCTTTTTCTAATCCTCAAAGGTGATTTTAATTACTATTCTCACTTTTTACAAAAAGCATTCAGAATAAATTAAAGGTAGTAAAACAAACACTGCCGTGCCGTATACATTATTCACAATTTAAATAACATATCATTGGGAGTTTATTTACATCCTTCACCAACATGAAATCAAAGTTGACCCTTCTCACGTTCTCACTCACAGCATTTTACGACTTTCTTTAAAAGAGGAGAATAGAGAGAATGATTATGTTGGTCAGAAGAGAGAAAGACTCACACTCGCACAGCAGCGTTAACTAGTTTTGTGTAATTTAATGCCTAATATGACACAAAGTATAGCCTAGTGTTGCAAACGTACATTGGTTTTATTTATAAATACCGTATGATGTTAAGAGTGGAAATGTGTCAGTCTGTGAAAACCTTTTATGATCCATCAATTCCTAATGGACAAAATCCATTTTTTATTACCGGATTGTGAATGTCGACATTAAGAGTTCTCCATGAAGCATCAATGACGTTTGTAATAATGACAAAGTGGGTGCAAAACATGAATCATCAGGTGTCTAATTGAATCAGGGCCACTTATGTCCAGCTGTATCATATTGATTTAGAGTTTAATGCATAAGCAGAACAGACACGGCTGATTTCTGCATGTACAATCACTGCAGCAGAACTATCATCTTTCATATCGGGATGAATAGGATTACATTTCCACATCGTCCCGGAGCCGGCGGAGATCACAGACGCTTTCGGGACTGTCAGCCGAGAGCCATGACCTTATTACAAGGACAAACCCGGAGCGGCCCGGGGTTAAGAGTGTGTTTAAGGACACAGTGCTGGGAATCTGATGTTGTGTTACAGCCCTTATTGACCAGAGCGCACCACACACACACACACACATACACACACCAGTGTTGGTTTAATATCACTCAAATACTATTAGTTTTTATTAATTTAATTTTGAGTATATAGTTTTGATTCATATTTATGAATCAGTTTTTATTTTTATATTTTCCATTTTCATTGTGATTTTAGTTAAAGTTTTAGTATTTTTTTTGTTAAAAATATGTCATATATATATATAAAACTTTTATTAATTTTTATTTCAGTTTTAGCTATTTTAGTACGTCAAGTTAAACTAAATTAAAATGAGAAATGTCTTTCGCAACTACCTGAAAAAATCTAATTTTTAATATAATATATAAAAATTTACAAGGTCTCATTTGTTAACCTTAGTTAATGTATTAACTAACATGAACTAACAATGAGAAGTACACTTGTTACATTATTTATTAATCTTTATCATGCTAACGTTAGTTGATAAAAATAGCCTAGTCGTTCATGTTAGTTCATACATGTATTAGTTTTATAACATTTACACATAATGTATTAGTAAATATTTAAATAAACATGAACTAAGATTAATAAATGCTGTAGAAATATTAATTAAAGTTAAGTAATGTTAACTAATGAAAAGTGTTAACAGTGTTTCTCATGGTTTTAGTTTAGTTGATTATAATAACCCTGAAATAGACCCAAAAAAAGAAATCAGAATCATCACTTAATGAAAGGTTGAAACACTTCCTGAGTGTGTAAACGTGACTATTTTATCAGTAGCATGTCAGAGTTAATGTAAATCTGCTGTATGTTTACAGTAACACTAGGAGAACAGCGCTGTATCTGATCATAAACACCGGCGCATGATGCTAAATTATGCATTTGTCCTACTTTAGTCACCTGAAGCATAACAGGCATGCATTCTGGGAGAAACAGAAGCATTCGGACGAGACGATCTGTGTATGAAGTGAGCTGACCGGGGGGGTTTAGACTCGAGCGCTCGCTGGTCCTCTGCCCTCCTCTCACCCGCCTCCACCCCGACACAAAGGACAGCCATTTCAGACGAGTTCCCCCTCGCTCACACACACACACACACACACACACGCACTGACTGCGGATCAGCCTGTAGTTGGCACGCGGTGCTAGGAATGTGTGTGGAGCTGGTCTGAGATCAGCGGGCATGATGGGTAAGACCCCAGATTTACACCAGCAATCCCACAAACGGCTCAAACAACTCAGATTCTTCTGTTGGGTTTCTTGGATACGAGGAAGCGACAGAACGAAAGAAACCTCTGACACTAAACTAACACTCTGCAGGTTTATGGTGTGATTAATCATTTACAAGTTGCACTCAAGACTTTACAGGTCACCTACAAGATCATTACAACCTTTCATTGCATGCATTCGTGTTTTACTACATGCATCACACATTAAAAACAAAAAAGTTGTAGATAAAGATGATTAGAGTACGTACTATTTCAGTCTTTCTAATGCAAAATTGCATGTTTAAGTCAATGTGCTTCTTATTTGTAAAATGCACTAGCAATTTCTAAGTAAATCCTAAAAAACAAACACTTTTATTTTCAGTGTTGCCCTCATTACAAGCAGCAATGCCTTTATCCTTGGCTGACACAGAGATACTCAACGTCCAAAATGGATCAATATGTGCTTTTTTTAATTGTATAATTCTCCTAAAGTGTCATGTGCCAGATGTGTTTTCATGCCAGTGTTTTCTTGGAAGTGGACTAACCTGATGCAGCTGAATGCAGAAGCCGAGATCTGCAGTCTGACGTGCTTTTATTGCATAACTGCACTACGGAAGCCCGGTGACGACAGTCTGAAGTGCCTTTAATTCATGGCTAACAGGACAAGTCATAGTGACGGCCGGAGCGAAGCAGACATGAGCGCAATGGATGTGGAGGGATGGAAAGAAAAGGTTCAATCCAGTTTTCTAATGCAGTTGGAACAGGTTTGCTTGACTAATTAAGATCGCTGGGATTTTGGCCTGTCCAGCGTTGTGTGACAGAGATTACAGCCCTAGATGAGAACTAAATAACCAGATGTGCTCTAGAGATTACGCTGTGCTGTGATCTGAACAGTCACACACACACACACACACACACACACACACATGCTGCAGGAACTTCACTTTCTAAGAACACCTGACAGTGACAAACTGATCTCAGATCACTAAATGTAAACAGTTCTGCATAGATTTTCTGCATAATACAATGTTTGTTTGTGTGATGCACTGCGATTTTCCAAACAAGTGGGAATAATAAAATCAAAATGAAACATATATGCATACGTGTGTGTGTGTGTTTTTATGTACACACACGTACTGTATATATACACACACACATTATATAAACACAAACTTTTATGTTAGATGTGATTAATTGATTTGACAGCACTAATATCAGTCTATGCATCTATAAGTCTCCATCAATCAATGATGAAACAGCACAGATGTACTGGATCAGGGGTCAGAGGAGTTCAAGGGGGTCAGTGGAAAAGTCTAAAGAAAAACAGTTTTAAAAAAAATGTAAAAATAAATAAATAAGATTAAAAATAACTCAGTAAACAAAATAAAAATGTGCTTTAAAAAAATATTAGTTAGCTAATAATCTATTTAATTATATTAAAATGAACGAATACTTTTTTTAAATTAATAATATAAATACAATTAGATTAAAATTAAATAAACAAACAAAAAATAATGCATTTAACAGTAACTTACATAACCACAGTGAGTAGAAAAATATATAGAGCTAATATATAACTTTTTTTTTATAAACTATTTTTAGATTTTTTTTTTTCAGTGTAAATATTGGGTGTTTATTAAAGATGGATGCCTTTTATATTTTAGGATGGGGTCAACCAGGTTGATCATATTTGGGGGTCCTTGATCGAAAGCCCCTGTACTCGATGACATCACATGACACCTGATTTATAGCTCTCATATACAGTATATAAGTTACATCTATACTCTTCGAATATCTGTGTGTTGTCATATACTCGGACTGGGACTCAGGTGAAAGCCACGGTGCGTGTTGATACACGCATTTATCATCGGAGCATCATGTCTGGTTTAGATAATATCTCCGTACCTCATCCTCCCGTTCGTTCTTGAAGCACAGGCACGCCGCCCGCCGCTTGAATCCCTCCCGGTCGTACGTCCGCGTCTGGTTCGGTTTGAACTTCATGCTGAAATCCTGTCGGTCCTTCGGCTGATGTATCCGACAACCGGTCAGCAATGTGAACAGTGAACGGCCCGAGCTCCGTGAGTCACCACCGACGGTCAGGAAGACGGACCAGTACCGGGCTGGACCGAGCCTACGGGTTAGCTTTGGTTTAAAATCCTATTTAAAGCATTCCTCCGCGTTTAGTCCAGTAAATCAATTCTTTAACGACAACTCTGCATTCCGCTACCCATCCCCAGGTCAAAATAGCTCGTCTTCCCCCGGTATATATACGTGTGTGGTGGGCCGGGTGCGAAATTACTAACGGTAGTATGTTGACGGCTTGCACCTTAATATTTATAAGGAAAACCGTTAGCATTGGAAGGTTACCAGGCAACGTCAGCATACATTAATCAACGGCGTTCGCCATTGGATGGCAATGCCGCGACGTCACCATCAGCTACTTAATATTCATGAGCAACACCTTCCTCGTAGTAGGATTCGTTCTCCGTCAGGCGGGTCCGTGAACTGCGATCACACTAGTCCGTTACTGCATTACTGCACGGCCTCCTGTCACATATCCCGCAGATATGTATGACAGGGTTTGTATAATCTTTTACTGTTCATTTAAGAAGAGTTGTTTAGACGAAACACGTAATTTGAGCATCAGATAGAAGGCCTTTCAGTTTACAAAAAACAAAAAAAACAAACAAAAAAACAAATCAGTTTAGTCACGTGTGTTTCGACAAAATTATGTATATTACGAATTATAAAAATAAAGGAATGCAGAAAATAATATTAAATTAATACTGTGCAGCATTCCCAATGTAATGAGGATTCAATGTAAAATAAAAAAATAAAAAAAGTACCATGGTAATACCATGTTTATTTTGTATTTTCTCTAATGTAATGCTGTTAGTGAGCACAGGACTTTGGCATACAGATACCTATCTGATTAAATTATGATTGGTGACATTGATTAACTTTGACAAGAAAAGAATTTAACAACATTTTCTGTGTAATCAATGTGCAAACAGGATGAAGAAACAGTTGCAGATGCAGTTATCAGATTTGAGTGAAACTATAGGCACCTTTAATGATTAACTCTCATTACTTCTACAGAGAGTATTTTTCAAGGTGGGGTTCATCTTAAAATCATTTGTACTTGGACATTTGACTCAAAACCAAATAGTTACTTGAGATATAGACCTGACTTGAGATTTGCCCTGGAATGCATTATAATCTTTCTTCACCAATAAAATGCAAGTGAATACATTGTTTTTGACATCTATAACCTGAGACAGACAGAAGCACACATGCCTGCAGTCGTCATGCATTTAATGAGTGAATTACAGACATCTGGGTTAGTGAGTAAACTAACTTGTGTCATGAACCATGATGACATAGACTAGAACCTCAAACATGGGTCAAACTCATTAATCACATTAATCAGACAGCAGGATAATGGAAATAAACATTTGCCATCAGCTTTCAGCTCAACAGATTCTGAGAGATCAGAGAAGAGTGAATCTGTTCACGGCCTTAATAGGATTACATGGATCTGATCAGAGCAACATCTGCACACTCACTGAACGTGACTTTTTATTCACATTTATTGAATAACTGAGTTGCTGTCTCTCCCAAATAAAGTTGTTTTTGTAGAGTCAGAAATGAACTCCTATCTTAACAAGGTTTACTGGTCAGAAATATTCATCTGACAGCACTCAAACTGCTAAATAGTAATTAGTAATCAGTTCTATCTGTGACCGTATACAAACACTCAAGTTATAGGCTACTCTACCGTAATGGTAGCCATTCAGGCACTGCAGATTCACAATTCTGACTTTTTTTCTTGCAAATCTGACATTTTTTATTTCAATTTATAATCTTGACTTTTTTCTGCAATTTATAATTTTGACTTTTTCCTCACAATGGCAGGTTTATAACTTTTTTCTCGCAATTGCGAGTTTATTTCTTGCGATTCTGAAATTTTTCTCGCAATTTATGATTTGCAATTCTGACTTTTTTCTCACAACTGTGAGTTTATAACTAACAATACTGACTTTTTTCTTGCAAGTTTATTTCTTGTGATTTTGACTTTTCTCACAATTGTGAGTTTATATCTTGCGATTCTGACTTTTCTTGCATTGTGATTTATTTCTTGTGATTCTGATTTTTTTCGCAACTGCAAGTTTTTTTCTTGCGATTCTGGCTTTTTTTTCGCAACGACAAGTTTATTTCTTGCGATTGTGACTTTTTTCGCAACTGCGAGTTTATTTCTTGCAATTCTGACCTTTTTTTTCGCAACTGCAAGTTTATTTCTTGCGATTCTGACCTTTTTTTCCGCAACTGCAAGTTTATTTCTTGCGATTCTGACTTTTTTCGCAACTACGAGTTTTTTTCTTGCGATTCTGGCTTTTTTTTCGCAACTGTGAGTTTATAACTAACAATACTGACTTTTTTCTTGCAAGTTTATTTCTTGTGATTTTGACTTTTCTCACAATTGTGAGTTTATATCTTGCGATTCTGACTTTTCTTGCATTGTGATTTATTTCTTGCGATTCTGACTTTTTTCGCAACGACAAGTTTTTTTCTTGCGATTCTGGCTTTTTTTTCGCAACTGCAAGTTTATTTCTTGCGATTGTGACTTTTTTCGCAACTGCGATTTTATTTCTTGCAATTCTGACCTTTTTTTTCGCAACTGCAAGTTTATTTCTTGCGATTCTGACTTTTTTCACAACTGTGAGTTTATATCTTGCGATTCTGACTTTTTTCTGGCAATTGCAATGAGTAGTGTTGTCAAAAGTACCAACTTCTGTACTGAAATTTTCAACGTGACGATACCAGCATTTCCCTCTAGCATGTTGACAACACTAAATTAGAGTTACAGTCTCTCCCAAATAAAATTGTTTTTGTAAATTCATCTAAACAATGTATATGAAGGTTTACTGGTCAGAATTATTCATCTGACAGCGCTCAAACAGACTAAATAGTAAATAGTAATTATTTCTATTTGTGACCGTATACAAACACTCAAGTTATACTCTCAATGTCTTTAGAAATCTCGTAATGGTAGCCATTCAGACAGTGCAGACATAACAACCGGCTCATTAGATATGAGAAGACAGAAACAAGAGGCCGTTTTGATTGCTCTCGATGTCCCAATCTTATAAACGGCCTGCAGACAGACACAAACATACAGGACGGAGAAATGTGCCCTCGCTTCTGCTGCCGTAAGTGCAGAAATAACTCCAACTGCAGCTCTGCACCACTAAGACGGTTATATAACCTGTCCAAACCAAGTCGCGTGGAACAGAACAGATAAGAGATATGAAGACTGAACTTGATTCATAAATCCTGCGGCTCAAATGCAGCGGAAGTCTGAGACAAGTCCCAGTTTAGCATGTAAAAAAGACATTACCAGACAGAACTTTCTTTCTATAATTGTATTGAAGAACTGATTTTTTTATTTATTTAAAGCTTTAAAGGATTCATATCTACTAGAGGAAACGTGTATTAAGCCTAACATTTGTATATACAAATATTGAAAATATAGGCCTAGTAATAGTAAGGCAGTGTTTGTGTGTATGCCATTCATGTTATGAAATTATTTGACCTTAACTGTTTTTTTTTTCAGTTTATATCTCAAAATTTTGAGAAAAAAGGTCAGAATTGCAAATTATAAACTCTCAATTGCAAGAAAAATTGTGAGATAATCTCGCAAGATAGACACAATCGCAAGATATAAACAAACAATTGCGAGAAAATGAGTCAGAATTGTGAATTATAAAATCCGGATTTCTTTATATCTCACAATTCTGACACGTTTCCTCAGAATTTTGAGACATAAACTCACAATTGCAAGTTATAAAGACCAAATTCTGTTGAAATAAAGGTACCTTTATTTTATAACTCACCATTCTGACATCTTTCTCACAATTACAAGTTTATAATTCACAATTCTGATTGTTTTCTCGGAATCGCAATTTAATGCCTAAACTAGGATTTGTGAGAAGTCAAAATTGTGAAATATATACAGAATTGTCAGATAAAAAGTAGTAATTACTTTTTTTTTTTTTTTTTTTAATTATGAGGCAAAAAACAATCAAGCTTCAATAAGAATCAGATTCGAAACTGCAAAAAAAAACGCTCAGTAATAAAGAGAACAAACCAAATAACATAACAAAAAATATTTTTACTAAAACTGAACATTTACAGATTTAATTTTCCCAGACAAGTCATACATTTTCCACACCAGCCTAAACACAAAGCTTTACACGCACACTCACACACGTTTTGTTTGGAGCACAACAGCGTCAGAGCAGGTTCTGTCAGATAGGCCATGATTTAGACGGGTTCACCACATGCTTTTAATGAACTCAAGAGTTTCACAGGAAGGAAAAAGTAAAAAATAATAATAATTCACATCATTTTGTCCCTGACCAAGAAGCAGCATATATGCAACCCATGTTAACAGCCCCTCTACGCCCCGTAACATAAAAACTAACTAACAAAAATGAACCGTCCACCTGGGTGTAGGGCCTGGATCCAGTGAAATCCACTGTATTAGACACTGTACTACCCATTCTGACAGGGTCCAGTGCAGTGACCACGCATCACTTCCTGGCCGAACCCAGAAGCAGAGAGATCATATAGTGGAGCGAACATTAGCTCTGAGCTGAACCACCCAAACGGCTGCAGTAGATGCTTTTCAATCGGAATTTTTTTTCGTTTGCTGTTTTAATTTGTCTGAGAAAGTGTTCTTTAAATGCAAAAGAAGACAGGAGGAGATTGTTCCACTTCTCTCACTTGATGCGCCGCCGTTTCCTTCTTCTAAACTTCAATGTTGTTGCCAGCATAAAGCCTGGTCCATGTTCGGGCTGCGAGAGAAAACGACATCAGCACTGAATAACATTTAAATAACAAAACACATGTGCACTTTTTATCTTCTGCGTCTCATTGACATTGTTTATTATACTCAGGGAACAGGGAACGTTCCGGCAAGGTTCTCTCAAAGTTATGAACGCTCTTTCTGTAACGGTAACAGAATGTTCGATCAACGCTATCTAGTAATGTTCTCAAATGTTAGCACAAAAACATTATTTATATAGTTTTATATTGTTAATTGAACTTTTTTTGTTGCTGTGAAATGATTAATCGCGATTAATCACATCCAAAATAAAAGTTTGTGTTCACATAATATATGTGTGTGTACTGTGTATAATTATTTTGTATATATATATATATATATATATATATATATACACACACACACACACACATATGCATGTATCTATTTAAGAAAAAAAATGTTATTTATATTTATATATTACAAATTATATATATATATATATATATATATATATATATATATATATATACACACACATACAGTATATTTAAGCAAATATTTCTTATATACATGCATGTGTGTGTACTTATATATGCAAAATAATTATGCACAGCACACACACATATATTAAGTGAACACAAACTTTTATTTTGGATGCGATTAATCGCGATTAATCGATTCACGGCCCTATTTAAAACATTTAAAAATATGGGAGTTTTGAACAGTAATTATGAGAAATAACATTTTCTTAACTTAATGGGAACGTTAGCAAACCAACCATATAACATTTAATTGTGATTTAATGTAACCAATGCTTTGGCAATGTGATTTTTTTTTTACCATATCATATCAATAGGCGTGTTTCCATTACAGATTTGCGCGATTTTTTCTAAATGTCGACAAAAAACTATTGCGAAATGACGGCATTTCCATTGACCGATGTTATGCGACTAAAACTTAATTTTTTCCTCTCGCAATAATCATTCTAGAAATCATGGCGACTGATGTTAGTAGGTTTATGTACTATATCCCAGCCACCGCACTGGCCATTATTATTAATGGAAGGAGACGTATGTGTGTTATCCAATCATTAATGGTAAGGAACGACCCTTATTATACTGTGAGCGGCTCATATGAGGAGTTTCTGGGTGTTTCTCCCTCATTTCTGCTTCGAGCTCTTGATTCTGGCATTTATTTGAGGTTTAGAATCCATTATTCCTGTAATTCTTCTGTCTTTTATGAGTTTAATAAAGAACTCTGTCTCGAATTCTGTTCAAACACACCGCGTCATCTACGTCAGGTGACTGTAAATGCGCAAAAACTGTTTCCATTGCAGTTTTGCAAAATATTTATTTTTCGAATTGCCTGAAAAACACCTCATGCGAGCGTAAAAACTTTTTTGCGATAAATGGGAGTTTTTGCAAAACTGACATGTTTCCATTGGGTGTATTCTCAATTCGCAATTTCAATTTGCGCAATTTGAAGGGTAATGGAAACGCGGCTAATGAAGTTAAAATCTCGAAAAACTCAATCACCCTCAGGAAACAGCAATTAATATCATATTGACTTTATTTGGGTGAATCTCACAAAACCTACCAGTAAAATAGGACTATTTGGTGCGACAAAAATGACGCAAAACTTGAATGATTCTAAAATAGGAATCAAGTTTTAGTGAGATTCATCCACTTTTCAACCAAACAACATGTACCAAAAACAGCACAGTAGTTATACATCCACATAAACGCTGCTGAGAGCTTCTCACCTGTTTCAATGGCTTGAGCCTCGTTGCTCTTCCACTGTTCAGCTACATCATTGGCCAGCGGATCATCCGGGTTCGGAGCGCTGAGGAGAGCCTGGATCGAGAGAAGCACTGTGCGGATCTGGAGAGCCGGAGACCACTTATCTACAAGAGAGGAAGAGGTGAATGTAAAGCTTACCGTATCATATCTGATAGCTAGAGGCCTCTAAATGATCAACACTTTGCTGAAAAAGCTGTCGTTTGATTGACAGTTTAGACTTTTAGCAATTATAAGACCTTTTAGTATTATTGTACAAACGTCATCCTTCAGCTTTTTGCTGTGAAATCTTTACTGATTTTTATGAAGCAGACATGAGAATAATTTTTATATTGTTAGTAATAATTCAAGATGAACACTTACTGGACTGAAGCGGTTTAGGTTTACTTTTTTTTTTTAAATCTGTTCATCTGTCAATCATCATTGTATCACATTGCATCATATGTTTTAAAACGACAGCTTTGATCATAAAACTAAGCTTTATAATAAGACTTATTATTGGCAGATATAGAGTGACGACTGATACTTACATGCATTTTATATGTCAATTATAAAGACCACATTGATTTATATTACAAGTATCAAAATTTCATCTTACTTTCTGTCCATAAAAATATCAGCATCTGCAGCAAATTGCATATTTTTGCTCAGTTTGATCCTCTGAAGCTACTATTATAGCTATATATATATATACCCCACTATATATCACACTATATGAGCCATAAAAGCCTGATATGATACAAACCATGCAAGATTTTTTAATATTCTGTCTAAAGGATCGATAAACTCTTTTATTTAAAAAAATAATAATATATTTTTCGGACTACTATGAATATTATATTATACACCCATCAGGCTTTACAGGGTTAACGGGCGCAGAACAGCATCAGATGAAGCACCTTTCAGGATGTCCAGACAGATCCTCCCCAGTTTGTCCACATTGGGATGGTAGATTTTGGTCATGAATCGGACCTTCGGAGCAGCCATGGGATATTCCTCCGGGAGGAACAGCTCCAGTTTGAACGTCCCACCCTCGAAGGGCGAGTCCTGCGGACCGGCGATGACCACGTGGAAATATCGAGCGTTCCCCTCATCCGGCTCCGCTTTGATTCCAGGCACAGGCTCCGCCATCAAGCGCTGCGTCTCCTATAGAGGGAAAAGCAACTGAAGGGTCATGGGTTTGAATTAGGGCTGCACAATATATCGAAATATCGCAAATGTATACATCGCGATATGCATATCGCAACGGCTTGCAATAACTGGGGTCATGAACAAAAGACGAAGAGAAAATCTCTCACAGCTCTCGGCTGAATAACTTATGTAGCTTTAATAAGAATCAGTATATATTTAATTCATACAGTGAAAACTAAGCAGTGTTTTATTTTTTACATTTGATTATTCAGTTTCTGTTGTTAAATAACCCTGATGTAGGATAACCTGAACCCCTAAACCCCACTGATGTTATAATAACACTACAGTAAAACACTGCTGTTCACTGTCAGAAGCTGTAGGGATGTTTTCTTGTCACAAACACGTATGTAGGTTATATAATAGATAATTTAATTTAATTTCACACACTTTAAGCATTATCGTATCGCATATCGCATTATTTAATGAGTTATCGCATTTTTCTTCAATGTGGTGCAGCACTAGTTCAAATGCATGAATGGATTGGATAAAAGCATCTGCCAAATGCATAAATGTGGATGTAAAAATTCAGATACACCTTTATTGGGTTTCATCTGCCTGGAAACAAAGTGCATTTAGAAAGTATTGAGTTGCTACAACCATTTTGAGATAAAAACTGGATTTAATAAAGTTCGTCCATTAAACGGCATCAAATGTTCAGGGGCACTTTGTAGCAAGCTAACTATTTCCCAGCACGTTCTTTTTAAAGACTTGTTTTTGGTTAGTCAGGAAAGTTCTCTTAACGGAAATAGAACGTTTTTGGTTTGTAGAACGTTGCTCTAACGTTATTCTAACGTTCCCAGAACATTCCCCAAGCTTCTTTACTCCGATATTATTCCCCTCTGTACGTCACTAATCATCCAGCAACCCAGTATAGTATTAGCGGCATGGAAGATGGATGGACGCCTAATTAAATAACAACATAAAAATAACCATTAGAGAACGTTCTGTATAAGTTATTTTTAGGTTATTTAAAAACAACCACCCCTGCAATGTTCTGGGAACGTTATTTTATGGTTGCAAAAAATAAAACCTAAAAAGAACATTCCTAGAACCATTATTATATGGGTTCTCAAATAAATAACCAAATACTAACGTTAGGGGGACGTTCTGTGTTAACAAGCAGAACTTGTTGTTATTAAGACATTATTATTACTGTTTGGATATAAATCATGTATACTTTATAGCAACCCTTTCAGTGTTTTGTACACAGCTTTTCATGGAAACTACGGTGCCGACACCACATTTTTGATTTATAGCGGCTTATGTTATAATGCATTTAAGAAAAACAACCCCCAAAATGGCCCTCTTGGTCTCTTTAAACGTCAGTCAGACTAAGTGGGCGGTTCTTGGCCAGAATAAGCTGCAGTGTGGATCAGACTCGCTGACAATCAAAAATGTGACGATGCAAAATAAGGAAGGTATCGGGGAAAAAAAACATCTTCATGTGCTTAAATAATCAAATATATACTTTATGAGTATGAATTCATTTCCTGATTGCATGTAAACTCACATTGCTCAACAGAACACAATATCCCACATGCAAATAATAACACTAACACACATTAGTCCAGTGTTTCCCAGCGCAGCGCGCGAGGTCTGCATCTGTAAACATGTTCATGTGTCATGCAGAGGCTTTAAACACACCCAGAATCACTCAGTGACAGGAGCATCGCAGTTCGCGAAGATTACTGGCTCCTTAACAAACCACACATATCTAATCACACTGGTCCATGTTGCTCTTTTTTATGAAGGTTATTTGCGCTTATTATAGGAAACGTGCATGTTTTAAAACAGAGCGCGCGCGGGAGCCACCCTGCAGCAGCGCGAGCTCAGGCCAGCAGCACGTGCCGTTTACGTTTATTTTTAACGCGTCGCTTTTAAAGCGCGTACTAATACCCCAGCGGAACCCACAAAATAAACATTATGAGAGTTATACCTTAATAATTCTGCGGGGCAATCCAGCCATCTTGTTTTATTATTGCGGTTTGCGCCGTGGCCCGCTCCCTACTCCTCGCGTTGAGGTTGACAGCGCATGCGCGCAAGTCTTCCGGTAAACACGTCACCATCCGCTCCAATGGGGTTTCTGGGAAATGTAGTTTTCTGGGAAATTAACGTTGTCTATTGTTTTTATTAGTGTGCATTTCGAATGGTGTACATTTTTACTTTTCCCCCGGAAAAAAAACTTGTATTGTATCATCTGATGTATTCTTCCCCGTTTTTTTATTTTTATTTTAATACATTAATTTTACTTTTTATTGTTAATTCTATTTTCTATGCATCTGTTCTGCTTATTTTGATTCTTTTAAAGTTTGTTTTATGTAAAGCACCATGGATTACCATTGTGTTATATAAATAAATCTGCCTTGCCTAAATAAATTATCTAATAATTTGATCTCGTTACAAACAATGCATGTTTATACTACATTGAGGTAATCAAATGCAATTAAAAAAATATGTGCATTTATTTTGAGCAGTTAAGTTATTAAAACATTAAATTGCTTTCAACCGTAAATCGTTTTAAAAGTTCCCATGAAGAAATGATAAAACACAACACACTGCAGCAACAGCTGAAGGAAGGGTTTATTTCATGCACTGAAGAATCATATTCACAACAAACATCAGAGAAGACAGGAAAATCATCCAGAACTATCGGTCTTTGGGTGGGTTTGGGTTTCTGCGTCTGGTGTGATACCTGAGGAAGAAAACAAACCAGTTCATACGCACAGCAACGGCATTTTCTACACCTGAGCGTGTTTTAGCATCGCACAGAAGGCAAACTCACTGTCCGACGGGGTACCAGCGGTGTTTGGTGGTGTAGAACATCTTGCTCAGCTCCTCGATGGTCGGGGCCTGTTTGTTATTTAAAACCTCTTTCCCGAGTCTGGCTTTCAGCACCTGTTCATGAGTCTCTGCGTGATCACCGATGGCGTCAGGTCTGGCGATCGGCTGCAACAAAGACACAAACATCACTATATATCAGTACACAAACATCTCAGCTCTGCTTCTGCACATGCACGAGGGTTTCAGTGAGTTTGCACCTGTGTGAGCTCATAGGGGACGTCTTCTGTCGGATGGTAACACACTATTGTGCTTCCATCGGATGTCACTGCGATTTCCACATTACTGAAACACAAATGACACATTTTAGGTAAACGGCTCATTATGAGCAACACTTTATCTGATAGCGTCGAAGCCTGACGTATAATAATTGCAAATGCATCAAAATATATATGAACAAAGGTGAACAATTAAATGCGCATTTATGAAGAATGCCCAAAAATGATATTAATTACTCACCCTCATGTCGTCCAAAACCCGTAAGACTTTCGTTGATCTTTAGAACACAAATCAAGATCTTTAAGATGAAATCTGACCACTTTCAAGGTCCAGAAAGGTAGTAAAGACATTATTAAAGTAATCTATGTGACTCCTGTGGTTTAACCTCAATATTATGAGTGCTATATTTACAAAATATTAATCTCCAACGCATGTTCACGAGAGCACCGCGTGTGAACGCACATCATAGATTAATATTTTGTAAATTAAGGGGTAAATTATTATTTTTTTGGCCAAAAAGGCACTCGTGTCGCTTCATAATACTGAGGTTAAACCACTGGATTACTTATAATAATGTCTTGGCTACTAGTTTGAAAGTGGTAGTTGCGTAGACTGTCAATGGAGGGACAGAAAGCTCTCAGATTTCATCTAAAAGATCTTGATTTGTGTTCCGAAGATGAACGAAAGTCTTACGGGTTTGGAACGACATGAGGATGAGTAATTAATGACAGTAATTTCATTTTAGGGTGAACTATCCCTTTAAATTATAAACACTGACCTGTTGTCATCGCTGAATGGACCTCTAACTGTTGACTTGTTGTGAGATGACAGAAATATTCCTGCTTAGAATGAAAAACAGTGCATTTTAGTCTCTTTATCATAACCTCTGAATTGAATGAAGACACACACAAGCACAACATCACTCAATAATACGGTCTGGTGTAATGTGAGTGCTGTAGGTTATACAGGAACACAGTGCTGGACTGAGACTGTGTTAGCAGCGTTTACAGAGACACTTCAGATTAGTTATAAACAAAATGTAATGTTTTTCTGTAGGAGAGAGCTCACCTCTGATTTGTTTTATATTTCTGGTGGTATAGACTCGGTTAAACAGGGTAGAGACCCTGCTGATGTGACCCGACGCCATGCTTTCCGTTCCCAAACTCAATCGGTGGAGGAGAAATGAAAGACACGACGGGGTCCGAAGTGGGAGGAACACAACGGTTTTGTGACTTTAACGGTCTGTATGGCCGTATTAATCCATGTGTTTATTCTCTTTTATGTGATTCGTTTAGTTTTGTGGTTATAAATCAAATTGTCTGGCAATATGATTCAAAATATGCCATGAAATTTGAATGAAGTTCAACGGGGAATTCAGTTATTTGAACTTTAGAGCGCCTCCTAGCGGTAGAAATCAAGTGTGTTACACAGATATTCTTCCGGATAGGAAACATAGACAGACAGATAGATTTGAATAATATTTCTGAACAATTATTTTAAAAGGGGGAAAAAAAAATTAAAACACCAGTACCAAAATTGCCCACTGAAGGGCAGCAAAACCACCGCCATAGAGATAATTCATCTCTCATTCATTTTTCCTTAATATCTATTAATTTCTGACACACAATTGTCTACAAAGCTGACAGAAAATACAAAGACAGGCAGTTCTCTGGGATTCCACAGTTTTATTAATTGTTATTCCTATAACAACCGCAATTTCATTATCCCCAAAATGGGAAACCAATATTACAAATTATTCATCATAATTATTCATACACTTCCTAAAAAGAGGAAATATGGAAAGTTAAATCTGCAAGTTTAGAGGAGATATTACAATTCCCTCTTAAAGGAAAGCACAGTGTGTTCAATATCAAACAGCAAAGATCTGATATCGTTATATATATATATATATATATATAAAATTATATAGATGTGTGTGTGTGTGTATATATATATATATATATATATATATATATATAAAATTATATAGAATAGAGATTTGTGTGTGTGTGTGTGTATGTATATACACACACACACACACACACATGCATACATATATATATATCTCAGATATCACATATATCAGATAAACACAGTGAGAATCTTTTCGTAATGCGTCATCTGATGGCATAAATATGTTCTGCACATTGACAGTCGCAGTGATCCATGAATATTGATTCAGTCTCTGGTTATGTTTGTCGTTATGAAACCTCCATGTGACTCCCTGACGCTCCAGAGACTGTATCCGCCACCAAACGCTCCCGATTGCCGAAAACCTCCGCAACTGGAGACACAATAGAATACAGTGAGCAACAGACAAGCAACACATGAAGAAAAGCCTCATGGCTGGAGACTCTATATACATTATACACACACACACACTATATATATACACACACATACCGGCAGCGACGTCACTGATGTCCCAGACGCGCAGTCCGTCTCTCTGTCCCCCGAACGCATAGACGAAGGGAAGATCGGGACAGCAGGAGCCGCAGAACAACACACCCTGACAGAGAGAGAGAGAGAGAGAGAGTCCTGTGTTAAAGCCTGACTTCACACACTCCTGCCGCTCGGAGAACAGAGGTACTCTACCATCTTCATGTCTCTGGAGTGGATCAGGTTGGGTTTGTCTCCGAGAATGTCCCAGATCTTCACGTGTTTGTCCGCTGAAGACGTGACGAGACATCCGCGGATCTGACTGCTCAGGTCCATCCCTGCGCAGAGGTCACACCGGGGTCACCAGGGTTAGGTCAAGGTTAAATCATTTTGTTGTTGTTGTGATTTTTATTTTATTTTAGTACATCAAGTTTAACTAAAATAAGAAATGTTGCAGAAATAATATAAGTTTTTTTATATACATTTTGTTTCAGTACATTTATATACTATTAATTTTTTTAATATTTATCAATACAATAATAATATTAAAAATAAATCAATAATATAGTTTTTATTAATATTTAGAATAGGTTTATTTTTATTTGAATGTTTTAGTTACTTTTATTTTTATTAGAATCGTTTTTTTAATTATGTCTTAATGGTTTTTAAATTTTTACTTAAGTTTTTTTTATATATATATTTTGAATAGTTTAATTTTTTTCTGGTTTCATTTTAATGTTTTAGTTTTTTTCCTCATTTTTATAATCTTTCTCTTAAATATGTCTACATGGTTTTTAATTTTTATTACAGTTTTTTAAAATATTTTGAATAGGTTTTATTTGTATATTTTCTGTTTTCATTTTAATTTCAATACTTTATTATTTTTTTAAATATGTCTACATGGTTTTAATTGGATATATATATATATATAAAAGTATATATATATATATATATATATATATATATATATATATATATATATATATATATATATATATATATATATATATATATATATATATATATATATAAAGTTATTTAAAAAAAAAATTCATTTTAATTTGATTGAATTTCATTTGCTCCTTTTTTTTTTTTTTTAAACTAAACTGATTTTTTTTAATATTCCATTTTATTTCAGTCAATGCTTATTTTATTTAAACATTTTCATGGTTTTATTTTTAGTTAATGATAGTATCCACGAATATGTTGGCGATTGTAGTGTTATTGATATACTGTTATTGTTTTTATTTTAATTTAAGTTAAAGTGTTAGTCATTTTGTTGCATTTCTTTTATTAATATATCAGTTAATGTTTATTTGAGGAAAGGAAAGAGTTATTTTCCGGACCTGAAACCTCTCCGTCGTGAGCTCTCAGCGTGAACACGGCTTTATCCGAGCGAGCGTCCAGACAGTAAATGAAGCCGTCGTCTGTACTCGCCTGCAACACACATCACACGTTACTCCAGGTCAAAGTTCACATTCAACATCCCGAACGGCTCAGTTTCTCACCAGGAAGTGACACGGAGAGAAGTGGTCCCAACAGACACGCTCCACCTGTCCACTGAAGCGCCAGATCCGATGGCTGTCGTTCGGACTTCGGCAGTCGTACAGAACCGCTGACCTGTGACACACAACGCTCTGATTGGTCAGGCTCATTCGTGCTGCGCTCTGATTGGTCGAGTCATACACCAGTGACATCATGACCTACTTGTCATATGATCCACTGATGAGAGTTTGAGCCTCAAACGGGTGAAACTTCAGCGTCTGAACCTGTGATGGATGATCAGAGAATATGATCAGAATAAACGGACTCTCATGAAATACTTGATTCTGATTGGTCAGTTCCTTTAATACTTGATTCTGATTGGTCAGTTCCTTTAATACTTGATTCTGATTGGTCAATGGTGTTGGTTAAGCATTTTCTGTAATACTTGATTCTGATTGGTCAATTCCTGTAATACTTGATTCTGATTGGTCAATGGTGTTGGTTGTACACTTATTGATTTATTTGGTGTTTAGCTGTGTATAGAGCATTTTAATGTACAATCAGCTGATCAATAATGCAAAATAAGCCTCGGCAGATGTGTGTGTGACTAAACTATTAGAAATTAATACTTTTATTCATAAATGATGCATTAAAAGCAACATTTATAATGTTACAAAACAGTCTTTTTCAAATAAATGCTGTTCTTTTGAGCTCTCGCTTCATCAAAGAATCATTAAAACCAATATTTACACAAAAATATGAAGTAACACGACTGTTTTCAACACTGATAATAATCATAAATGTTTCTTAGGCAGCAAAATGATTTCTGAAGGATCATGTGACACTGAAGACTGGAGTAATGATGCTGAAAATTCAGCTTTGATCACAGGAATAAATTACATTTGAATGTATATTCACACAGAAAACAGCTATTTCACACTGTAATAATATTTCACTATTTTAACTGTATTTTTGATCAAATAAAAGCAGCCATGTTGAGCAGGAGAGACCCTGGCGTGTGTGTTTGTACCTTATCCGTGTGTTTGGAGAGGGTCGCCGCTGGTTTTCCCTTCTCCAGATCCCACAGGATCACAGTCTCGTCCGCAGACGCGCTCGCTAGAACATTCCTGCAACACACACACTCCATCAGTCAGTCACACGAAGGAAAGCAGTTCAGGAGAAGGTTCAGGAAAGCTTGAGACATGTCACCTGACCAGCCGGTTCCAGGACAGATCCAGCACAGAATCCGAGTGTCCGTCGACGGGCTCCGCCGCCTGGGAAAGAAACCCACTTATACACATTCATAACGCAAAATTGAACAAAATTTTAAAATGGGCCATGAAATCAAAATGGCCGAATTTTTTTTTAATGGAATATTGCTGTGTGTATTATGAATGATTCATCCGAGCACAGCATTATTTGTTTAAATTCATATTCCTCGTAATCTTGAATCAGAATAACTTCCCCTCCCTCTTCCAGTGACATCATCTCTTCTCTGATCACGAGGGCGGGGCTAAACCTGTCACTCACATGAGATCAGCCAATAGCAAACCACAACCGTCCAATCAATTCCCCACAGACAGAATCAAGCCCCGCCCACATTTGTTCTTGTTCTATTTCACTCATATATACGGCACAATAGGGAAGAAAACCTGTGCCGACTTTAATCATATAAGCTACCTCCGTTTTTATTGTTTTGTATGATATTACAACATCAAGTGTTTCTAACCTGCAATTATGAGTTAATGATCAATGATATTAACCAGTTGGATAACTGAATGCACTGTATCATGATGGATCAAGCACCTTCTTTGCTTTCTTCTTCTTCTTCTTCTTCTTGCTGCCGAGTGAGAAAGCCGGTTCTAAACAGTCCACGACATCCAGATCCCAGACGTCGATCACCGGCGTCATGTTTCCCACCGCGGCGTAATTCCCTGGAGAACAACACATCAACACACAGTCTTTAGCCCTATTCGGACGGGACTAGTTTAACATGTAGAGGAGGGGTAAAGTAATAATTCCCAGAGCTTCTCTGTGATTTTAGTCCCGTCCGAATGTGCATCTCAGTGATCATGACGGACAATGTCAGAAAAGATCACGCCGACTTTTACCTTCAGTAAAAACATCCGGAAAAATGACCTCAGGAAATGCTAATCCCGTGCGAATAGACCCGCTGTAAATATGAACGTAAATGTTTCGTCATTTGGTGTTTAAAAGTAGTTTTTCAAGTATGGAGACGCTTGAAAAAGCATCAGTCGCGTTCTAGACGCTGGAACGAGTCTGTGGCAAAACTCAAGTGTTTCACACACACCATTCAGATCAGAGAGAAGATCGAAAGCACTTGTTAGAGAGATCTTTTAGCGTTAGCTAAGTGCCTATTACCAACACAATCCAATCTGAAGTTAATTAATACATCGTTCGACCGGACATAACTGTTTTATATATATAATATAGGTTATATGTGTTTGCGCAAGTGATATCAGGAAACAGCGTAATACGCAAATCCAGTTCCTCTCTCACTTCTGCTAGTTTACTGAGATCCCGTGCGAATTGGCCTTTATTATTACAGACATCCTGTGGTGAAATTACATTACTCCATCTACCCTGGTAAAGTTAATCCTGTCCGAATAGGGCTTTTTCATGCACTTTACCCCCTTCTTTTTCAATCTTTTAAACCCTCAAGCAAATTTTCCTGCAATACAAGATATTTTGGTAACACTTTACAATAAGGTTAATTGGTTAACATTAGTTAACTACCTTAGTTAACATGAACTAATAAACTGCACTTATTCAGCATTTATTAATCTGTAATCTTAATTTCCTAATACATTATTAAAATCAAAGGTTGTATTTGTTAACATTAGTTAATGTACTGTGAACTAACATGAACAAAATTGAACAGCTGGATTTTTATTAACTAACATTAACAAACATGAGTAAATACTGTTACAAATGTTTTGCTCATTGTTAGTTCATGTTAGTTAATATATTAACTAATGTTAACTAATGAACCTTATTGTAAAGTGTTACCGATATGTTTATATTCAGATCCTCACCGTGTCCTTCCTCTGGGTTGGGGTCAAAGTTCAGCCACTCCACACACAGCGGATACGCGGGCAGCAGGACGTCGTGATGCACGTACAGAGAGTCTTCCTCAGAGTTATACACTGAAAACACACACAGTGAAGGAACCATAAACTGACGAGATCTTCAGGGTTATTATATAACTGGAACTTAAACAAACAAAAAATGTGTTACTTGGAATAAAATAAATGTTAACCTCACTGTTGCCAAATAACATTAAGTTTAATGTTGTTACTATCAAATTAATAAAATTAATATGAATGAAATTTCTCATTTCTATGTGGTTTCACTTGATTAATATCAAATTTAAAAAAATAGATTTTAGCAATTGATAAAAACTTAATAAAATCTATATAAACATTTCTCATTTCCATTTAGTTTAACTTGATATCAAATTAATTAAATGGATTTAATCTAAAAACTACATAAACTCTAAATAAATTATATACATTTCCCATTTTTATTTAAACTTGATTAATATTAAATTCATTAATTTTATTTAATTATAACAAACTTTAAATGATAAACTACATAAACATTTCTCATTTTCATTTAATTTAACTTGATTAATATACTTGATTTAATACAATTATTTTATCGAATAATTAAATAAATAAAAACATAGAAAAGAGTTATAAATATATAACTAATAAATAAATAAATAAAGAACTAATAAAAATTACAAAACACGCAAGAAACTTACTTTAATAATTATTTTTAAAAGGGAAACTTATAGAAATATTATAGAAAAACTATAGAGTGTGTGTGTGTGTGTATGTGTGTGTGTGTGTGTGTGTGTGAGTGAGTGAGTGTGTGTGAGAGATGCAGGTCACCGTAAACATCCAGGTTACAGCAGTCTTTCTCCGCTCGTCCTGCTAGAATCAGGTTATCTGAGGATTTAATCTGAAAATCCTCACGCTCGTACTGATCCTACAAAACACAGCGCTGGTCAGACATAAACATAAACACACACACACACACACACACACACCTGACAGCGATGATCGATCAGATCAACGGAAAACATAGAGAATTGAAAGGAGAGAACGCAGAACTCCAGAAAGTGTGTCATCCATCAAGTCAGTGTGTGTGTGTGTGTGTGTGTCCTCACCGTGTCTTTGAGGGTGATGTAAGGGTCTTCTTCATTGGTGCCGAACACTGTCAGTCCCGCCAGACTGTCTCCAAGATTAGATGTCGCTGCACAAGAGAAGAAGAGCTGAAAATCTGCATCACCTTCATCCTCAAATATGACGGATAGATGCACTTTTCTGGGCTTCAAAATCTCATTCACTGCCATTATAAAGCTCAGAAGAGCCAGGATATTATTTAACATAACTCTGATTGTGTTCGTCTGAAAGAAGAAAGTCATACACACCTAGGATGGCTTGAGGGTTATGGGATCATTTATATATTTGCGTGAACTAACTCTTTAGGGCAGATGAACCAGTCAGGGAAAGAATAGCGTGTGCTCTTCATCACATACCGATGTCTTCTTCATCATATTTGTCGAGTCCGTACTCCGCAAGATCATCCTCTGCCTCGTTCACATCTTTCTCCTCTTTTAGTTCTTCACTATCAGTCGGAGCTGCTGATGCTTCTTCACTGATGTCCAGACCACTAACCACACCTTCATCAACCTTCTCATCTTCATCATCATCATCATGATCCCTGGAGAAATCACAAAGAGGTTTCCTCAAATTAAACAGCTGAACATATACAAAATACATATTTTATTAAATAATAATTTTCACTCAAAAATTGCTGGAAAAATCAAAGCCTAACCAAATTTGAAGTTTATATCACAAAAACTGGCCTCGCTAAAAAGTTTTAAAGTGAAACACAGGGTAAAATGGCAATAACAGGACACTGGTATTTGACAGGATCATATTGGCAATATTATTATTGCTACTGTTAACCAGTTTTAAATTGAAATGTGTCTCATTAAGTGTCAGATTCAGTCTGAGCGGGTAAAACTCACTGTAGCTCATCTTTAGCCTCTGATATGATGCGCTGCAGCTCTTCTTTGCTCAACTCGACCTGTGATAAAGATTGTATTCGAGTTACACGTGTGCGACGCCACAGAAACAAGCAGTTTAAACTCAGTCACGTGACAGACTCACTTTATCAGGCGTTTCTTTCGCGATTCCCCGCTTCACCCAACCGACACAAGTTATTTGAGAGCTCATGGTTGATTTGTACAGATTTATGATGATAAAACACAACACGAGGATTCCCCGAGCTGCAGTTGTCACCGCGACGCACAGTGATGACGTCACAGTCGCGCCAGGCCGCAGAAATAAAATTGCCTAGAGCGGAAAGTTGCGCTAGCATGCTATGTATGCTAGTACTAGGATAGTTCACATAATAAATAAAAATACTGTCATCATTTACTCACCCTAATGTTGTTACAAACCTGTATGAATTTCTCTCTTCTGCTGAACTCAAAAGAAGATATTTTGATTAACTAATAAGATGGCGTGGATATCTATTATTTTGTCATTCTAATTGATCAAGTATGAGTAACGTTAGATATTAATTAGCAAACTATTTAAATGAAATTATGTAAACGATGAACACTGTACAACATTAACAATTTATTTTTTATATAAAAAATGCTATTGTCAATATATGTGCAAATATACGTATATTTGTAAACATTGTATTGTACAAAGAGGTAACACACAAAAAATGGAATATTCACAAACACACAGAGCATGATAGACATGTTAGCTTGGCTAAAATAGTAACAACAATAATAATAAACAAGTTAATTTATGGCATCTTGTGCTCACAGTGTCCTGTATGATTCTGATATTACCATAATAAACATTACTTATAAACACAATATTCATATAGTACTCTAAAGTAGTTTAACAAATCCAAAAACATGGTATTACCGCTGTAACATTAAGGCACTTTTTTTTTTTAGTATTAGTATATTTTAAAAAGCATTAAATGCTCTGTTTATTTGATTTGATGTATAAACCTCACATTAAAAAAACTTGATTTGACAGCATAATACTTGATAGTCATTTAAATTCTTTAAAAATATCTTGCATTGTGCTTATACCAGATTTTGCACATTTAGTTCAATAAGAAGTGATAAAGATCACATACTTGTTTTCATAATATATAATACTTAAGTAACATCTGCAATAATATGCATTGCAATGGATTGTCAGAACAAAAGCTATTGGTTTTTACGAGTCGTCTGCAACAAACGAAGAATTATGACAACATATCTCACTTGGCAAAAAGCAATTTCTAAAAAATATTAAAACTAGTGGTTTTAAGATGTGGGCTCCACACAAAACCTGTTTTCAAGGCATATTTCACTCGGGCACATTATACACTCTGTCCGGGTAAAATGAAAATGACTATGCAAACATTCTTGAGCTTGTTTGTTTGAGGTTTAAGACGCATGGATCTGAATATGAGGCGTGGGACAGGGATTAAGGGCGGCAAATGTAAGGCTTCACAGCTTCAGGTCCAACTCCAACTCCAACTCCAACTCCGGCTCTTCAACCTGGTTCTGAAGCTTGTCAGTGACGGGCTTCATGAGTTCCTTAAACTGCTCGATGTGGGTTTCATGCAGGATCTTCTGCGTCAGGTAACGCTCCCGCTTGATCTGTTCTTTCAGCGCTTCCGGCACATCCGGTATTATGTAGGACAGCATGAATTTTGAGAAATAAACGATGTGCTGAGAAGAGAACAAAACAGCATATTTAGAACATTAAAAACACAAACACAAAGTTTGTTTCATGAGGTAATCATTGGGCGCATCACATCTAGTCACCTACCTCAACAACAATCATAAAAGCCAGTTTGGCAGCAATGACGTGCCAATAATATATGCTGAACTCATATTGATTATGATGACTGGGAGGATTCCTGAAATCTCGATACCTGAGAACATAACAAGAGCAAATTAATACATCTGTCAGTGTTCAAATATATCAATGTAAAATCTTAAAGTCCCCCTGTAGTCAATAATTTTATCCCTTAAAACTCATCTTTGATCACCACAATGGCATATTTTGATGTTTTTTCCTGTGAAAAAAACAATTATTCATGCTTTAAAATTGCTGGAATGTAACTCGACACCCTTGCCTCATTTAGTATTCGCGTTTCTATGAATATGCAAATAAGCCCCGCCTCCACTCACTCATACTCCAGTTCATGTATCGGAATGGTAATGCGTTTTATGTATCGCTCTCTACAACGTCGGACACATATCGGTAATTAATATGATTAGCCTTTTGCTTGACTATGTTATCAAACAGATAATACTGTGTTGCTAATGTTACACAAACCATGTTCCCGTTCACCATCTCAGAGTCAGGCAGCTGCGTTCTAACAATCATCAGAAACGTTATGAACGGTGGAGAAATCCATCTAGTTCATCATAACATCGTTATATATATCATACACCTGCTATATTGCTAAATCTACCCGATTTTCCATATCAGCAGAAACATATATGGGGATAACCTGGCTTCTCTTGAGGCTCCCCTGCTGTTCGCTGTTAATGATATGCTAAAGCCCGTCGGCACGTTGATCTGATTGGTTACAAGGTAGTTTGTGACATCAGAAACACCAGCGATTTCAAAGCGTGTTTTTGAGACTGTCTTTGGTTCACTGCAGTTTTAGGGAGAAAATACTCAGCAATGCTGTTGATTTATGAATTTGCACATGATTTGTCTTAAAGCATATTAAAAAACAACACAGACATATAAACAACATTAACTAGTTAAAACTCCACCTTAAAAACTACAGATCAATCCGACCTTAACATCTGTTGCCACCAGCCATATTATTAGACAAGCTTTTGCTCTTTTCTATGCAAGTCTATAGAAGTAATGTTTGGGTAGTTTTATATAAATGATCCACACATACAGGTGTTGCAGGTCACTTATAATGCGACACAAGGTACACACTTGTTTAGATAAATCTATGAAACATGCATGCTGTGTATTAAACTACGAGCGAGCTGTAATTCACAAATATAACATGCTGTAATAACTGGTGATGTTTTACAAGCTGACCGGCATGTGGTGACGTTGGACCAGTACAGATTGATGTCAGTGGTGTTTGGTCTGCTCGTGTTTGTGAAGTCTGCAACGTTGAATACAGACAGCGAGCTGTTGATGAAGCCCGCCATGGTGTGGTCTGATCCGCCTGTGTAAGGGTTCACAGAAAACGCCCAGTAATAAACCAGCCGAGGAATCATGTCCGAAGTGAAGGCAATGATGGCAGCCTGGAGAGGAAAACAACCACAGATGCAGACAGTGAGTGAACATGACCTGAATCAGACAAGTTTACAACTTCTAAACTAGGGCTGAGTATTGACACACATTTTGAGATTCGATTTCGACTCACAAACTTGTGATTTGATTCATTTCTGATCTTAATACAAAGTGAATTGATTCATTTGGAAATTTATCAGGTACAGTCCAACAAGTAAAACATTTGAATATAATGTAATATATTATAATAGCAACTACTTCAATTCATTTTTTGAAATATAAACACTTGAATGGTGGACGTCATAAAAACTAGTTTTCATGACGGATTTAGTAAAGTGCAAGAGATGAACGGTTCATGTGCCACATTAAAGAGCATCAAAACAACATTTATTGTTTGAATATCATAATAGAATTGACAGAATTTGAAAGCAAATTAAAGTAACCTTCTGTATTATCCTTTTATTTCTCACAACTTATTTAATTTTCATGTATACGTATATTTTTATATTTGTTTTTGTACTTTTTCTTTTTTTAAATGAGCTGAAATTTACTTAATTGTTACCAGAAAATTAATTTGAATTTTCATGTATATCTATATTTTACAATTAGTTGTACTTTTTTTTAATGAGCTGAAATTGACTTTATTGTTACCACTGGAGTTCCCCAAGGCTCAGTCTTGGGCCCTCTTTTATTTATTATTTATTTGCTGCCCTTTGGACACATTTGTGTTTATATGAAGAAAGAAAGTCATGTACATCAGTGTATCAGTGTCAATGGGATGAGGGTGAGTAAATAATGATAATTAATTAAAAATAATTGTCATTTTTGGGTGAACTATCCTTTTAAGAATCAATATGGGTTCATCAAAATGAGAATCGATTAAAATATTTTCAACCCACGTTTGTGGCCACTGCGAGAATCGCCACTCCCTGTAGGATCGGCTGCCAGGCTCCAATGTCCTGGGCCTTTTCCGGAACTATCCGACGGAACTGAGTAGTGATTTTCCAGGCGTCCACACGGATTTCACATAGATTGTTGATCAGTGCCAGGAGAGGAGCCAATGGGAAAGATGCCACAAACAGAGTCACAAATCCAAACTGGATCACTGTGGGAATGCAACAGACAAAAACACATTCAGACAAAAGTGTTCAGGCACTCACAGCTGATTGGATGATTAAAATGTGTGCGCAAAATCTCACCCATCTCCAGGTATTCATAAAACAGGCCGAGCTTTCCTATTTGCTGGAGTTGATAGTCCTGTTCCCAGCGAGGAATCACTTTTTCTGAACCCACCTGAGTGCAACGACGAAATATCAGATTCTTCAACCACCTAGAAACATGATTGTTTATTAATTGCTGTGGTTTTTTATCTGCTCTATGAAAGAGTTAATAATTCAAGTCGAGCCAAATTGATCATGATGTTAATGTTTATAATATCTTCAAAATGGTCTCATTCGCTGTGTGAAACTCACGGAAAAAGGACTTCTTGTATATTGTTCCAGACGGCCTTTCCGGTCATGATGATTGACAGCTGTGTGGTCAGCTCAGTCAGGCAGCCGCCAGGATCACACTGAATGCAATAATGTTTCATGTTATATGAAATAGACATGAACCAGACTTCTCACTTATGCATTTTATCCAAAGCCACTTGCATTGCATTCAAGGAATATCAGTTGATGAATGTTGTTATATAAAAATCTAACTAATGACATACCAAGTCATATTTATTGGATGAAAAGCTGAAATTATGACATTAAAAAAGTTACGATTCTGACATAAAAAGTCAAAATTCTGACTTAAAAAGTCATTATATACTTAATCACAATGACACTCATAAGATTGAAATTAAAAAGACAACATATGTCATTCTATGTCAATCATGAATTTTTCAACCAGAATTTTGACCTTTAAAGTTGGAATTTAAACTTTTTAATGTCATAATTTCAGCTTAGTAATTAGTAATTTAGTTCCTCGTCATCTCACAGAACTCTCTCACGTCTCACCTCCTCGTTGCGGAACTTCCCGAACCAGTAGACGGGCTGTCCCGGGAAGCCCACCACCTTTCCTTTGAAGAAAGCGATGTAGAAACAGGACGAGTAATAGTTCACAAACTGAAAGAGGAACATCTTCAGCGTCAGGCTGTTCTCGTACTCCGTTTTGGTCCGCGGCAGCTCTGAAGCACACAGAATGAGCCACATATTTACAGAGAATCCTATAAACACTTTTACTCAGTATGAAACTAAAGTAACTAATGCAGTTAATTACTGTTAACACTTAGGGCCCTATCATACACGTGGTGCAATGCAGCGCCAGGCGCGACACAAGTGTTTTTTGCTAGTTTCAGCCTGACGCAGTTATCATTTTCACGTCCTGCGCCACGTTGTTTAAATAGCAAATGCATTTGCGCCCATGGGCTTCTGGTCTGAAAACAAGGTGTTGTAAGGTTTGAGGGCGAACCAAACACAAATGAATCTTCCAGGTGATTTGTTCAAACATAATTCCACACCGAACTCAACATTCCAGACCACAAATCACCAATCCAGAGCCATAAAATCCAGGCTCCAGCCAGTCTACGCTAAGAACTTTATGGCCATGCAAGCAACTAAAGTAAGAACATTGTCAATGTTAGATGGTTTGGAAAAAGACTGATTGGTTCAGAGATGGCAAAGCTCAGTGCCCGATCAAGATAACGGCAAAGGTTGCTTGATCCCACGACATATATACAAAACAGACCTCCTTCTTCTTAAGGAACTCTGAATGACCCCAGGGTTGAAATCTCTTAAAACCAAAGAGACTGAGACTTTACCTATAAAAATACATAAAATCATCCCAAAACAATTCTTGATGGACTTATAATCAAACATCGTTCAACTACATAATTCTATACTGTGTCTACAACCTATATGTGTGTCTAATATGCTTAGATCCCATATATAAGTCATGTAATTGTTGTAACTATTAGATGTTTGAATGAAAGTGTGTCTTGTTTCCTATCAGTATGATCGTATGTTCTTAATTCAAAAGATGGCTTGACTGAAATCTGTGTAAAATGTTACGTATTCTTATAATAGTAATGATGTCTAAACTGTGGCCTCTGTACTCTCTGCTAGAGCTTGGAGAGTAAGGAGATCACAGATAACGCATGATTTACGATGAGAAGTGAAGAAAATGCCACCTCTCAAATAAAGACGGTGTCTAATTGGTCAGAACTCATCCAGGAGGCTGGACAAACATTTGAGTTTAAAATCTTAGGACCTGAACAAAGCTTTGGAGGGGAGATAAAGAAAAAGTAGATTCAAAAACAATCATGGAGAAGCCATGACGGAGTAACCAGACAGACCAGTAACCATGTAGACGAGCAGACAAAAGAACCCAAATCAAGATCAGAAGAACATGGGTTAAACAGCTTCATTCAAGCCATCTAACTACTCTCGTCTCAATTTTCTTTCTTTTCTTAGTTTTCTTTTCTTTTCCGTTGTGAGTCTCGGTTCTAAGTTAAGTTTTGCGGCAAAGTTTCGGTCCACGATTCGATTGTATTTTAAAGAGAAGTGTTACTTGTGTTATGTGCTTACGAATTTAATGTCTTAAACTGCTGATCTAAGTTACCTTGCTAATACATAGTGTTTCACTATAGTTTGGATATTTATATCCGCTGCAGAGCTGATAGTTGCAGCCGGTTCAAATGAACCCTGGACGAGTCATTTGCTCGGCCGTAATAAGTGATTCTTTCGAATTCCCTATAAATTAATCAATAATTCCTTTTGAGCTAAATTGACCTGTCGGAATCACTAAATTACGTTACAGTGTGTTCTGGCGCATTGATGGCGTGTTGCTATTTTGAGGCAACTAAAATAGACTGAGCCATTGACCAACTGAAACCTGGTCTAAAGTCAATGGCGTAGTATTTTTTTTTGTTATTTGAAAAGCGCATTAGTAAAATGAGCCTATAGGTGGGTCCACAACGCACGTACACTTATTACACACACAGGGACAGCAGCACACAAACATGCCGAATGATTACAAATAGAAGGATTACAATGTAAAAGATTATTATTGTGTACATAAAGATATGGTGGAATCCGGCTTGTCCCGTAGATGGTCTGAGCTTTAACCTCACGCACGAGCAGATCCGTTTCCTCGCTAGAGACGCGTTCAGTCTTTCCACTTGCAAATTCCGCCATGTAAATAGTGAATCCGCCATGCCGCGAGCGCAACTGGCTTTTAAAGGGAATGGGAGATGAGACTCTGGTTGGTTTTTTGCATGTTGCGCCCAAAACACACCCATTACTCATTAAGAGAATAGAGACAACCCTTTTAGACCATGCACCGGGAGCGCCGACCATTTTTCCCGTCGTTAAACTAGCAAAAGTGGATTCAGACATGTACTAAGTGCACTTGCGCCGTGCGCTCTAGACCATGCGCTTAGATCAATAAAATAGGGCCTTTGTTGTCAAAAAATGTTTTCAAGTCAAGTTAATTCAGCGAATCCCTGCTGTAAATCATCAAACTACAGCGAAATCTGTTACCGAAATCTGTGATCCAGATGGCAACTTTTTCGTAGACATTGTTGAGAATCATGATGATGATGAAGTTGATGATGGAGGCTGTGATGGAAGTGGCCACCTGAGGGGTGACGAACTCTTTGAACGGCTCCAGCTCCTTGTGATCCTTCAAACCCGAGCGCAGCTCCATAGAGAAAATGATAAACATCGCCAAGCGATACACGATCACCCCGACCACTGATGCTATGATCAACAGAATCTACACGAGATCATAAAAAAGCAACAGAGAGATGGATGATGCAACATGAAATGACATTGAAAACAATGCGTAATGTGAATGCAAGTGATGATGGCCTAGAACATGTATTAGACTAGGCTTTAAATGTATGATGAGACTGAAAGTGTAATATTACCCAGAATAACACAGTGCTGATGCCACATGTCACTCTCATGCACTTTCCACAGGCCGTGTACGGCACCTTCTCAATAGACTGTATAAAACAAACACAGAAGCACACTGCATATTTAATGCTTTTTTAAGCTTACTTTTGAAGTCAAACACCTAAAACAATGAATACAGCCCCTGCATCCAGTGAAACTCACACCTTTGTAACAGGGTTAAATTTTTCATGGATGCATTTGGCCTCGTATTCGGGTCGTGGCTGTTCCTCCTGCTGAAGAAACTCCACCGTGTCCCAATCGTGCTCCAGCACGGCCTGGTATCGTTTCCAGAACTCCAAAAACAGTGTCACTGTGAAAGATAAAACACATTGCATAAAAGATGTACCAAGTCATATTTATGAGATGAAAAGCTGAAAGTTTGACATTTAAAGTCAAAATTATGACACAAAAAGTCAGAATTATGACTTAAATTCATAATTACGACATTAAAAAGTTAAAATTATGACGTAAAAAGTCGAAATTGACTTAAAGTTTAAATTATGACATACTAAGTCAAAATTACTAAATCGAAACTATAGCATTAAAAAGTCAAAATTATGATAGTCAAAACTGACATAAAAAGTTAAAATTATGACTTAAAATAATAATTACTACATTAAAAAAATCTAAATTATGACATACTAAATCGAAATTATGACATTTAAGAGTCCAAATTATATATTAAGTCTGACATAAAGATAACGTATATATTGACTTTCTATGTCATAATCATGTATTTTTCAGTCAGAATTTTGACCTTTTCAGTTATAATTTCAACTTTTTAATGGCAAAACGGCAAAAAGCTCCAAACATATTTATGCAATGCACCTAAATGTTGGATTACAAAAAATTGCAACACTTTACAATAAGGTCCCATTAGTAATACGTTAACTAATGTTAATAAATGGAACCATATTTTAAAGTGTTGCCGAAAAAATGACAGTTGCATGTAGCTTGCTGGTTCTCGGCCAGAATAAGCTGAGCCTAGTATGTTGATGTAAAAGCATTGTTGATGCAATGTTGAGTAATCAAAGGTTTAGCATAATGAGGCTAGGATTAGGGTTCAGAAGTGCATGGGATCATGTGACCAGTGTAGGACATCATTACTCACCCCAAATAGACATGAAAACAGCAAACACTAATGTCCCATAGTTATCAAATATACACAGTCTCTGTGGAGGAAAACGAGAACAGAAACACATTATCAGTTTCAGAACAACAAAAAGGGAGTTTCACAAACAAGTTAAGTCCTAGACCAGACAAGAAATCTCCAAATCCTCCAGAGTAGACGTTGTGAAATATGCAACATGTGTAAAGAGCACTGATGTTTTATCATAAGTTTGCATTATTCTCAACAAAAACCCGAAAGGATTTTTCAATTGGCTATTGGATTATGGCAGAAAATAAGCTCTGTGATCAACAAATGCTTATGATTCTTACACGTTCTGTTCATCATCATGATAATCTTCACAAATGAACACAATTTAAGGCCTAAATACAACTGGCAGTAGTTAAAAGCTAAACGTAGGCTATAAACAAACTACATGTCACATGACTTCAATCAAAGACTTTAGATGTTCAAAAATGGTGCACTCATATTACTTATAAATGGGAGAAAGTGCAATAAACAATATGGCGGAAGGTCCCGCCTTCTAAATAAAACAGCCAATCGCTGATTGATAAAGTCGTCTTATATGACATTTAATGTCCTCAAAGACCTCCCTAGTCCTATTTATTTCATCACACAAGATTTCAAATGTTGGTTTGGTGGTCCTGAAATGCCTGAGCCCAAGTCTGTCACTAAAATGTTTGGGAATAATGACCTCCCAGAAGCATCTCACACAATTGCGTTCCCAAACACCAGCCATCCGATTGCAAGATAACACGACAGTGTTTATTATAGCATTTAGTCATTTATGATGATATATGAAAAAATAACCACAGACTGCAGCAATTTACATTTTTATTACTACAAATTTCCCAGGAGGAGACGATTTTGTTCTCTTGAACACATGGGATGGAATATTTTGCAGATGTGTTATGCAATATTTCAATTTTGCACACAAGTTAAATTTGCAACTTTGGATGGAAACATGGCTATTGACTTCAGGACAATGGAACCGGAAGTGCTAAAATGCTTGTTCCTGGGTTTCGGCCAAGCGGCAACCTTCCTCTCTCTCTCTTGAATCCAACACGGAAGTGACTTAAACGACAATTCACCGACTGGCCAATAGAGACCGGCTCCAAAAGAGAGTCAATCCCATAAACCCACATGTTAAAATGGCCAACTTTACAGCAGAATTAATTTTTTTGTACAGCCTGATGCAAAAAGTGGTTTTGGTCTATATTGCTAATTTTGCCCTTCATGAAAACTGTGAGGGGGGTGCATCCAACTCATCCATTTAAATCATATTAAGCCTTAAAGTTCTGCATAATTAAGGGCGTGGCCACTTGAGTGACAGGTGGATTGCCGCTGATGTCACTACTAGCCGTTTGTCTGCTGTCTGTTAGCGTCACGTCACCTCAGCTAATCCGCCTCGCTGCACATTTTCGTTTATCCGGGAGTGACGCTGCCAAGATGGCGACGACTGGCTCCGCCCACTTTGGGCTTCAAAAATGCTCTTCAGAAACATACGGGTGACGTCACGGACTCTACGTCCATATTTTTTTTACAGTCTATGGTTTTGACCCAGAAGCACTTTATTTGAATACTCACTTTAGAGGACTCACACGTGATGTTCAGCCTCCAGTACTGACAGTTTTTATCACACTGCGGGCACATGACAATCTGTCCACCAATCTCAGGGTCGCACACCTCTTTGCTGCCCAAACAGAGTTATAATCAGTCAAAGCACATTGTAAGTGCATTACAACTACTGTGAAGTGTATCAGAGCATAACGGCGTGATGTTATGAGTGCTGTACCTCCATGTGCTGCTCTCTCTGGTTCTGTATCCGTATATGAAACAGCCGAGGCCGACTGCAGCAGCGAGGGACAACATGATCGTGTAGAAACCCAACCAGGCAAAATAAATGCCGATCTTCTCACCGAAATACTTCCTGAAAGCAAGATCAGGTGCATATTAACGAAACTGAACTGTCTTCTGTAGAGCTGCTTTATAGCTGACTCAAACTCATTTCATGATTGATGAATTTGCATTAATCTAGAGGGAAGCAGAAGTCAGAATAGAGACTACAAACACAAAACACAAACTGCACGAATGCAATAGTCTTCTGACACAAACACACACCTGATCAGGTTCAGCGGCTGCATCTTGTAGAAGCTCTTGGGATTCGCCCACTCGTTGTAAAGCAGAAATCGTTCATTTGGGCAACTGGGCTCTTTAGATTTCACATTAAATCTGCACTGTTACAGAAATCACAAAAACACCAGCAAAAAGCACATTAGTGATCATTTAATACTGCAGTAAAGGACTCATGCATCACCTCTGTACATAAACTACATCCAGTTTAAACTACTTTTTTGGGTAACAACTTTTGGTAACACTTTATTTTACAGTGTCCTTGTTTCATATATTACACGTACTTACTATAGTAATAACAGTATATTATGCATAATTACATGCAACAAGCCCTAAATCAAACCCTAATCCTAATCCAACTTTATAGTAAGTACAAGTACAAGTACATGTATAATAACGCTGCAACAAGGACACCTTATTTAGGTGGCTAGTTAGTTATTGTTTTTTATTATTTATTTATATTTACACAGGTTTCTTGTACACAGGTTTTTTTTTTACACAGTTACTGTTGAAATGTATTATTTATTTGTTTATTTATATGCATTTAAAATATTTTTGATTTATTATTTGATTTATTTTAAGAATTTCTTATGTTTATAACAAATTTATTTAGTTAGCTAGAATCTTTTTTATTATTTATTACACACAAGTATATTTTATAGTTTTAATTAGTATTTTGAATTAGCTTTTTTTTTAACTTTTTTTTTGTAGATTAATTGTAGTAATTTTTATGTAATTTTGTAATTATTAGTGTTTTTAAACATCACTATTTAGGTTAAATTTATTTTTAATATAAATATAAATAATATTTATGTTTGTGCTTAAACTTCAGTTAGAAAGTTTCATTTAGTTCAAGTTTTTCATGTTTTATATATATATATATATATATATATATATATATATATATATATATATATATATACAGTGAGGAAAATAAGTATTTGAACACCCTGCTATTTTGCAAGTTCTCCCATTTAGAAATCATGGAGGGGTCTGAAATTGTCATCGTAGGTGCATGTCCACTGTGAGAGACATAATCTAAAAAAAAAATCCAGAAATCACAATGTATGCTTTTTTAACTATTTATTTGTATGATACAGCTGCAAATAAGTATTTGAACACCTGAGAAAATCAATGTTAATATTTGGTACAGTAGCCTTTGTTTGCAATTACAGAGGTCAAACGTTTCCTGTAGTTTTTCACCAGGTTTACACACACTGCAGGAGGGATTTTGGCCCACTCCTCCACACAGATCTTCTCTAGATCAGTCAGGTTTCTGGGCTGTCGCTGAGAAACACGGAGTTTGAGCTCCCTCCAAAGATTCTCTATTGGGTTTAGGTCTGGACACTGGCTAGGCCACGCCAGAACCTTGATATGCTTCTTACAGAGCCACTCCTTGGTTATCCTGACTGTGTGCTTCGGGTCATTGTCATGTTGGAAGACCCAGCCTTGACCCATCTTCAATACTCTAACTGAGGGAAGGAGGTTGTTCCCCAAAATCTCGCAATACATGGCCCCGGTCATCCTCTCCTTAATACAGTGCAGTCGCCCTGTCCCATGTGCAGAAACCCCCCCCAAAGCATGATGCTACCACCCCCATGCTTCACAGTAGGGATGGTGTTCTTGGGATGGTACTCATCATTCTTCTTCCTCCAAACACGTTTAGTGGAATTATGACCAAAAAGTTCTATTTTGGTCTCATCTGACCACATGACTTTCTCCCATGACTCCTCTGGATCATCCAAATGGTCATTGGCAAACTTAAGACGGGCCTTGACATGTGCTGGTTTAAGCAGGGGAACCTTCCGTGCCATGCATGATTTCAAACCATGACGTCTTAGTGTATTACCAACAGTAACCTTGGAAACGGTGGTCCCAGCTCTTTTCAGGTCATTGACCAGCTCCTCCCGTGTAGTTCTGGGCTGATTTCTCACCTTTCTTAGGATCATTGAGACCCCACGAGGTGAGATCTTGCATGGAGCCCCAGTCCGAGGGAGATTGACAGTCATGTTTAGCTTCTTCAATTTTCTAATGATTGCTCCAACAGTGGACCTTTTTTCACCAAGCTGCTTGGCAATTTCCCCGTAGCCCTTTCCAGCCTTGTGGAGGTGTACAATTTTGTCTCTAGTGTCTTTGGACAGCTCTTTGGTCTTGGCCATGTTAGTAGTTGGATTCTTACTGATTGTATGGGGTGGACAGGTGTCTTTATGCAGCTAACGACCTCAAACAGGTGCATCTAATTTAGGATAATAAATGGAGTGGAGGTGGACATTTTAAAGGCAGACTAACAGGTCTTTGAGGGTCAGAATTCTAGCTGATAGACAGGTGTTCAAATACTTATTTGCAGCTGTATCATACAAATAAATAGTTAAAAAATCATACATTGTGATTTCTGGATTTTTTTTTTTAGATTATGTCTCTCACAGTGGACATGCACCTACGATGACAATTTCAGACCCCTCCATGATTTCCAAGTGGGAGAACTTGCAAAATAGCAGGGTGTTCAAATACTTATTTTCCTCACTGTATATATATATATATATTTTTTTTTTTTTCATTTTATAACAATTTTTTAAAATAGTTTTAGTAAATTATATTAACCCTAACTGTGACTGGGGAAAGTATGATGATATTTTCACCTGTGGTGTTTGATGGTTACTTACATCATGTAATGGATATGCATCTTTGTACACGCCTCCGTTCAGCAGTTTGGAGAAGCCATACTTCTTCATGTTTCCTCTGATGATTTCATACGGAGCTCGGTTGAGGACGTAGTATGCCTGTAACCAACGGTATATCAGTAAGAGACAGGTGAAGGTAAAGTGCGAGCAACTCTTAGATCCCTATTTTAAGGATCTAAGCGCATGGTCTAGAGCGCACGGCGCAAGTGCACTTAGTGCGTGTCTTAAATCCACTTTTGCTAGTATAACGACGGGAAAAATGGTCGGTGCTCCCGGCGCATGGTCTAAAAGGGTTGTCTCTATTCTCTTAATGAGTAATGGGTATTTTTTGGGCGTAACGTGCAATAAACCAATCAGAGTCTCATCTCCCATTCCCTTTAAATGCCAGTTGCGCTCGCGGCATGGCGGATTCGCTATTTACATGGTGGAATTTGCAAGCGGAAAGACTGAACGCTTCTCTAGCGAGGAAACGGATCTGCTCGTGCGTGAGGTCAAAGCTCAGACCATCTACGGGACAAGCCGGATTCCACCATATCTTTATGTACACAATAATAATCTTTTACATTGTAATCCTTTTATTTGTAATATTCGGCATGTTTGTGTGCTCTGTGTGTGTAATAAGTTTATGTGCGTTGTGGACCCGCCTATAGGCTCATATTACTAATGCGCTTTTTAAATAACAAAAAAAATACTACGCCATTGACTTTCGACCAGGTTTCAGTTGGTCAATGGCTCAGTCTATTATAGTTCCTCAAAATAGCAACACGCCATCAATGCGCCAGAACACACCTCATTTTCAGACCAGCACGCCTATGGGAGAACAGATGGGTGCAAGTGTATTTGCTGTTTAAACAACGTGGCGCAGGACGTGAAAATGATAACTGCGTCAGGCTGAAACTAGTAAACAACACTTGCGTCGCGCCGCGTGTATGATAGGGCCCTTAAGATGTTCAACGCACCATTCTGCTCCTCATGGCTGGCGTGAAGAACTGATCTCTGTCCTTCACGTGAAAACGGTTCAGCTGGTCCTTCCTGAAGGGGGCCGTGAAGAACTCCATCTCTTTGACAATGACGTCTTCGCTGGGGTAGAAGTGCTTGGTGAAGCAGTTGTACCCCGAGGATTGTGGGGCCAGATCATTGGGCTGGATGGGCAGTTTGATATGCAGGACTTCAGCGTAAGAACACAGCGTTTCAAAAGGCATGTGCAGTTTCACATAGAACATTTTCTCATCTATCACCTGTAAAACACAGAGAGTAGGGAAACTTCCTTTGTCTAAAACAATAGCATTCCTGCAGATCAGATCAACAGGTTCAGACAAGACCTGCTGTATCCTTCCTGAGAATCCATATTTACTGGTGGAACTGATATAAACCAGGAATAAATGAAGCAGGAAATTACAAGAATGTCCATAAGGATAGAGGAACTGCGGGTCTGATACTTATGGAGGAAAACATCTCTAGGGGAAGTCTTATTTAAATGTGCGATTAAACAACTTACGGATTGTGTCGCCTCCAATTCCACACCAAAATCCATCAGGCTTCCTTCAAAACACTCTCTTCGTCTTTGCTAGATAATAAAATGAAAAAGGAGAGAAGAGATAAAACTCGCTGTTTTTGCTGTGTATGAATGACGATGACGTTGTTAAGAAAATAGTTTGGAGCTTGAGTTAAATGTTGGGTTTAGTGATTAAGGTTTTTAGTATGTGTGTGAATCTCACAAAATATTACTCATTTAGGGTTTAAAGGAGACATGAAATGAAAATACACATCAAATGTTTATTGAAAAGAGAAATAACAATATTGAGGCATCACAAAATACAACAAAACAGTAACTATATATATATATATATATATATATATATATATATATACATACATATATATATATATATGTGTGTGTGTGTGTATACATATGATTGTATATACATATATAGTGTGTATATATATGTGCTGTCAATCGATTAATCGCGATTAATCATGACTAACATAATAGTTTGTTTATATGTGTATATGTGTTATTATATATGTGTGTTTGTGTGTGTATACATATACATGTTAGCACACATATTGTTTGTAAACAAACTTTTATGTTAAATTCGATTAATTGCGATTAATCGATTTGACAGCACATTATATTTATATATATTTTGCATTGTTAATTTTTTTCATAATGTTTAGTGACAGACTTTTCTCTGGTTACGTAAGCAGGAATTCTTTTATCAGTTTAGTGAACTTAAACTCCGCCCCTACCATATTTTGAGTGCCACGCCCACATCTCAACATCCAATCAACAACCGATGCATAGATCCAAGTCACTTTTTTCCACCAATAATGCGTTATACTCAGATGTATGTCACAATACAGAAGAAAAGATCTGTTGCTACTTCCGTTTCATCGTGACTTTAGGCATTAAGGTTATCGTTAGGTTAAGAGTCGAGGGCTAGCAGTTTATATTAGTCATGAAGATTAGTAAAAGTGTTCATGTGACCTTGACTTACTTTTCTCCTATAAATTGAGCCTTTTTTCCCTGATGCAGTTTTAGACTCATCCTCATAGACCAAAACAAGGTCAATCCTTCTTATTCCATCGTTGAAAAACAGTGAGTCTGGGTTTCCATTGAAATCAACCTGCAAACGACAAACTGACATCACAGGAAGCTCAAAGTCATCTCTAGTCATGCAAAAGATCCTTTATGAAATAAAAGGCTGTTAAAGTTCCTTAATAAATGGCTTTGAGCTACTGAATTAATTCTCCTAAAATTCTTCTAGTTTTGTCTTTTTCAAGATGGACTGAAAAGACACAAACCTGTTTCACTTTTGGCGCAGCTTCACCATCTGGTCTAGATTTGTATGTTGGCGCCTGTTCAGAATAATCTGGGAAAAGGTTGGAAACATCCAACAGGTGAATCACAACTTCTGTGATCAGATATGAATCTGCAGCCCTTGCCGATGATAACTAACAAGTAGTAATACATCAACATACTTAAATTAATTATCGTTTTACATAATATTTTCAATGCATACACCATTAAACATTTTTCCCTTCAAACAAATCAAATGACATTACACTCGGCATGTGAACACTTTGGAATTCTCTGATTTAATGTTTACTTACAGTGAAGGGAAAACCCAACCAAAACAAACTAACAAGAGAGCAAAGCATTATGGGAAACATTAACTCAAATCAGATGTTGCTCGGCTGGATGGAAAATGTCTATAGCAACGGCCTGAAAACAGCTCAAGGAAAACTCATCTGTCCCATCACGCCTCCACCACACAAACTTATTCCAGCTTATGAAATTAAACTGTCCATAAAACAGAGCAGAAGGGCTGACACAAAGGAAAATCCTTAGTGCATTTAAGACGTGTATTTGTCCAATGAATATCACCATATATTATTAATGAAAATACGTGTATTGAATCACATTTCTGTGCAGTTCTTGCAGTAAAATGCAACAGAATCAAAAGTAGGGCAAAGGAACTGACATAATTGAGCATTAATATAGACACACAAAATACATAAAAACACATGCATGCATTTAGTTTGAATCAAAAATATTGTCAATATTATCAGTAAAGACAGAGTGGATGGTGGTGAAGTGTGTAACTTGTCTTTCTGGTTAGGTCGTTTTGTATTGTTTCGGGCCTGACATATGCAAATGTGTTCTTTTAATATGTATTCTCTGCAACTGAACGAGTTGGAGCACATTATTTATGCGTTTATAGCTCTGAAATACAACTGATGCCTTCTTGTAGCTCACCACACCTGCTGCACCGAAAAAGAAACTAAACGTGTGATTCCAGCTAACAGGCAACCGTCTGTGAACTTTTGATAACGTTCTGGCAAGGTTTCTCGAAGTTATGAACAAACATTTTTCCAGAAAAAAAGAGTTAGAAATAATAAGAAAATAGGGGGAAACGTTTCCCCGAAATGTTTTAGTTACACGTAAACACGTTAGTACACGTTTGTGTAACATTTCTTTTATAATGTCACTGGTTGTTTCAGAACGTTCAGAGAACATTCAAAAGTAACATTCCCAAAATATAAGCAGAATTCTAAAATGGAACGTTCGCATAGAAGAAGAGAAAAAAAGTTTTAAAAGTTCAAATAAATAGAATGTTGGCAAAACGTTCTTAGAACATATGTTTGTAAGCCAGGACGTTGTCCTCTTTCTCTCTGAATCATGTAAGATAGCGATATATTGTTGTAAAGATGCCGAACTCACCCACTTCAGACATTAAACCAATCTCAATATCTCCGTTCTCTGTTTCTGAGTCCAGCTCATTAATGTCATCTTCTACTTCAGCCATTCTTAAAACTAAGCACAAAAAAAAACTTTGAGAAAGCAACGCAACATGTAACAGATAATAACAGGAGTCCGTACAGCACAGATGCGCAGCAGCAATACAAAGAATGACCGTAAAAAAAAAAAACAGAGGGTGAAAGAACAAAATGCGTGAAGTTTTCTCTGCCAGTCCGAACTTGCTGAGACGGAGTAGGTGGGGTCGGAAGAGGGTTGTAGGGGTATTAGCTGGCAGACAATTATTGCATAACAATTTGTTGCTGCAGCTACTTGATAGTTTACGCTTTTGCAATAATTCTAGACTTTTGAGTTTGACCACAGGTTTATAGGCCTACATACAGACAGTTCATGTCTATATAGGTAGCCTACTTTTTTTTTTTTTTTCAGAACAAGTCATTGTTTATGTTTTTTCTATCACTAGTTAACGCATTTATTAAAACTAGTAACTCTGCATATTGTTTGGTTAAAAATAACTTCAAACGATAGAACGTATTTGCGCACTAGGAACGATTTCCGTGTCTTCGATTTCACACGGAGTGTGTGCACGACGGAAGTGAGCTTTAGCACCTTTGATATCTTGTAATCCTTAATTATGTATAATTTATTTGTTCAAATACGAGTTTATTATACATAGTGGAAAACTTGATGGTGATGCTAGCACCCAAATGCGTCAGTCTACAAGCACAATATATGAAAATGTCATGATTAGGCTAGAAATCTACCTTTACATAAAACCGTTGCATTTGAATTTAAGAAGATAATGTGGTCTTAATCTAGCCTTGGTGCTCTGAATTTGTATGGCTAGTGTATGGAAGTTGTTTGATTAATTTCTTGTCTTTCATGCACTGCCGTGGGAAGAAATTACCACAGAGAAAAGGTCTAGTCAAGCTGCTCCAAAGTTTATTGTTCAGCTGTCAGATTATATGCATTTGCAGAAAGTGGTAAAGGTGGTTTATCCTTTATCATCATCATTATCGTCATGACATTGGTCGCATCCAGACCTGAAAACCGCGACGTTCCTGTTTACATCTTGTGCCATTTCCTGTGCCTTATGATGAACTATAAAGGCATTCAGGCATTCAGCGTGAGACTCAGGAGTTTTCACCGTTCTCAAGACAAGACAGAAGTAACTTTTGATATGAAACTAAGTCTCAGCTTCAACCGAGGAAAGACGTATAAAACAATAATTACAATTACAATATATAAAAACATCAATAAGTGTATTAAATAGTTAAATTAAATAAGGTCTTATTAGAATTATATTCCTTTAAGTTACACTTTGGTTCCCTCTAGTGCTGCCCTGAAGTGCAGTGCCAGTTTTCCATCCGCCCACTACAGATAATGCAGATGACATCTCAGTGTAATTAAGCAGCACATATTCCATCCCATAAACAAACTAAAAAAGGCTTGATGTTATCCTTTGAGCCACAGAGTTTGTAATGTCATAACAGTGTTTATTTCATTTCAGTTAGTGGCGGTTCTAGAGGGGGTGGGCGGGGGGGCCAGTGCCCCCGTGTCACCAAGCTTGGCCCCCCTAAATTTGGAATCGTAAAATCACACCAAACAACTGCGCATTTTATCAGTTGCGGCGCCTTCATCTATAGGCTACACTGCAGCACGACGTATATTCACATCAAATGTTAACGCAGAGGAACGGGACACTGCAGTTCACAAAAGTTCATTATTTGCATGTGCTTTAAAGCCTTGCCAGTTAAACGTCATTCGCTGCTGATGCGCTGTTCAAATATGCGCTTTACTGAGCGCGTACACTCGACGCGCACATGCACTAAAAGCCTGTTAGGCTACTGGACTAAGTTATCTTTTGAGTCTTATATTGCGCTAATACTGTCAAATACAGACAATGTTTACATAAAGTTGGTTATGTCTAAAGTGAAAGCAAACAGAGAAAATTAATTAAAATCTGCTTGTCATATGCGTGTATATTAGACGTGTCGCGTGCAGTTCTTAAAGTGACAGTAGCCCTAATAATAAACATGCTGCCGCTTGTCCTTAAAGAGATAGTTCACCCAAAACCAAACAGTTGCTGGTCCCCATTGACTTCCATACATAGTAGGAAAAAAATATGCTATGGAAGTCACAGGGGTACATCAACTGTTTAGTTACTCACATTCTTTCAAATAACGTTTATTTTCAACAGAAGAAAGAAACTTATTCAGGTTTAAAACAACTTAAGAGAGTAAATTATGACTTTTTGGGGGGAGAACTATCCCTTTAATGTTAATAAAACAACAAAACACACAGAGGAAATCATTCACTGCTCTTGACTGGAGCTTTAAGTCTGTTGTGTTTTATTTTCATATTTGTTCATTTAATTACTTTCTTCAATTCTACTGTTAAATACACCTATAGCTGAAAAAATAAAGCACTGTTTATTTCATTTGTATATTAAGTTGTGTATGTGTAATATGTATTTCTGTTCTTAATTTTTAATAACAAAGAAAATAGTGACAAAGATTTTTATCTTCGCTACTTTGGCCTAAATGTCTGCCATTCTTTTTTATTTTATATTTTGTTACCTATATTTTGTTACCTATAAGGCTTTGTTTTTAAAATAGGGACATTAGTTTGGCTGTAATGCTCAGTCACATGCAAAATAGTAAAACCAACAATCGTGATTTTCCTGAAAAAAAAAAATTTGTGATATGATATTATTGCCATATCGCCCACCCCAGGTGTAAAAAAGTGCCTAGATGTGCTTAGATGCTAAAAATGTGTTATTATTGATCATTATATCACACTACAATTAAACATAATGAAACATTCATTTGAATTGAAATTGTTTTATTAGCTTAGCTAATATAATTTATTAGCTTTTTCTAGAGATTGCAGTCATGCATGACATGGTGAAAAATGACTTGAAATAATACTGAAAATAGGTTAAGATGAATGTTAAAGGTGTGCCCCCTAAAAGCACAAGTGGCCCCTGCCTGGCCCCCCCAGTTACTGTGGTCTAGAACCGCCACGGACTACAGCAACAATTTCAAGCAGCAGATTCAAATTCAGAACTCCAAGATTAGTTTGACAAGTTTTATTTCCTAAGACAGAGAGTTTTTATTTATATGATAAACTATTCATCTAAACTAGACTAAAGTAAGCCTGGTCCATTATTTATGAAGATCCAGACTTTAAAGCTCTTACTGTGATTCGAACCAAGAACTCAAAGACTGGCAAGCGATGAATGATGTTTGAGTTTGTTCAGTTCGGTTAATATCTTTTTTTAGTTTAGCGACAACATAAATAAAGAAAAATACTATTTAATATAAACAATAGTGGGATTCGAACTCAGGACCCCATGATTAAAATGTAACAAAGCGAATCCATTCCATAAGATGATTTTAGTGGTTTCTTACATATTTTGGTAACACTTTTCAACAAGGTTCATTAGTTAACATCAGTTAACTACCTTAGTTAACATTAACTAAGAATGAACAATACTTCTTCAGCATTCATTAATCTCAGTTCATATTAATTCCAACATTTACTAATATGTAATTAAAATCAAAGGTTGTATTTGTTTACATTAGTTAATGCACTATGAACTAACATGAACAAACAATGAACAGCTGTATTTTTATTAACTAACATTAACAAAGATTAATTCATGCTGTAACAAATGTATTGATCATTGTTAGTCTACGTTAGTTAACTAATGAACCTTATTGTAAAGTGTTACCCATATTTTTTATGTCATGTCCCAGAACTATTAACACACATTAACATAAATCAGTCTAATTTATTCCAAGACATCATTCAACAACTAAACGTGGGCAACACCTTACAAAAAAACAATAACAAAAAAAGTTACATAAAAAAAACAAAAAAAAAAACATGAATCATGAAATAATTCTCATTCAGGTAATAAATATTTATACAGTATCAGACGTGCAGTTTTTAATATATTTTATGTCTTCTGTCTAGGCTTAAGAAAGCAAACTAAACACTGTGTTTGTGTGGTTAGTCGTGTCAAAGTGACCCGCATTCTCAAAGTGTCTAGAGAAAGCAGGTCAGGACTAAATATATCCTTCAGGACATGCAACAACAAACTCAGTCGTGTCTCGCAGCGCTGCGTGGTGCATGTCATTTCTTCTGATTATCGGTTATCATAAACTTTCAGAACAGAGTTACACCAAAATCCACGTGAGTTTTATAATCCATCTGCATGACTGAAGTTCTCTGAAGTTTGTTTGTGTGTCTGACCTCTGAAACACTATGGACTACATGGAACAAATGGATGACGATCCGCTCATTGAGTTTGCTATTCAAATGAGCCTCCAAGATGCTTGCAGTTTGTCTGTTTTGAATGAACCACTAAGGTACAGTACGCACAAACATGCTCAGCATTTATTAATTTCAAACATATTCCAAACATATGTAATTGTCTCATGCAGCACTTTAGAATCAGCCAGTGATGAAAACCTCAAGATTTTATCTGCTATATATCAAGGTACTTCATATGTGTGGCCTTTTATCTGATCATCAATGCTCTGATTAGACAACGGCTTGATATTCCGCATGTGCCGTAATATTATCCAGGTGATGTGTTGGCATTAAGGAAACTGCACAAGTACAGCGATGCCTTTAAGGAAAGAGACAGCAGAGGTTGGCTTCCGATGCACAGAGCGTCTGTCCAGCCGGATGCCCATGTGTTGGACCTCGTCCTTCTGGGTGAGCAGATGCAATGTGCCTGTGTTAAAGGGTTAGTTCACCCAAAAATTAAAATTACCCCATGATTTACTCACCCTCAAGCCATCCTAGGTGTAAATGACTTTCTTCTTTCAGACGAATACAATCGGAGTTATATTAAAAAAAAGAAAAGAAAAAAAAGCTTTATAATGGCAGTGAATGGCTGTATATTTTTTGAAGTCCATCAAAGAGCATCTATCCATGATAAAAGTGCTCCACACTGCTCTGGGGGGTTAAAAAAGGCCTTCTGAAGTGAAGCAATGCGTTTGTGTGAGAAAAATATCCATATTTAAAACTTTATCGACTAAAATAACTAGCTTCCCGCAGACGGAAGACTTTCATCAATTTATGGCGAAAGAGTAACACTTGACCTTGACGCACGACGTAATGACGAACGTGGAAGCGCAGAGGATAGAGCAAAACAAAACACCAGTCACGAATTAGAAGTCTAAAGAAGGGAAATGTGGGAGGAGCTTGAGTTTGTTGCCCAGCCCTGTTTGTTTGAATCACGAGAAGCGTCAAAGCTTTTGCTACTCCTGTGTCATACATCCGTCAAGTATTACTCTTTTGGCGTAAGTCGACTTATGTAGGCCATCTGCTAGTCATTTTAGTCTATAAAGTTTTAAATATGGATATTTTTCTTACACGAACGCATCGCTTCGCTTCAGAAGGCCTTTATTAACCCCCCAGAGCAGTGTGGAGCTCTTTTATCATGGATAGATGCACTTTGATGGACTTCAAAAAATATACAGCCATTCACTGGCCATATACACCTAGGATGACTTGAGGGTGAGTAAATCATGGGGTAAATTACATTTTTGGGTGAACTATCCCTTTAAAGTACAAACAATTATTGTGATAAGCTAATAAAGCAGTGGTACCTCTATATACACGTGTCCTGGACAGCCTCCTATGAGCTGAGCATGGAGGAGCTGACGGCCGATGGAGACACCGCTCTGACTCTGGCTTCTCAAGCGGGACGTGTGGAGAACGTGAAGGTTCTTCTCCAACACGGAGCATCTCCACACAACACGAACAGCAAGAATGAGACTCCACTTCTCCTGGGTAACAGCAAAATAACACAAAAGAGACATCAAATAAGTCTCGCTCTCTAACAAGCAGTTAAGCAGATTTCATTTTAGACTACATTAATTAAAAAATAATTTCACTTTACCAAGTGAAGAAATTTAAAATTTCACCCCAAATCCAAACAACAACAACAAAATTGGCATTAACAAAATAGATTTGTTTTTAGGATCTTTACTATTTTTTGCATTGTAAATATTATTTTCATGACAATTAAGCAGCTTTTCTTAAATGTAATGTGATTCCCAAATATTAATAAAGTGATTTTTCTATCTATCTAGTATCTATCTATCTATCTACTATCTATCTATTGATGTAGTACAGTGAGGAAAATAAGTATTTGAACACCCTGCTATTTCTCCCACTTGGAAATCATGGGGGGGTCTGAAATTGTCATCGTAGGTGCATGTCCACTGTGAGAGACATAATCAAAAAAAAAAGTCCAGAAATCACAATGTATGATTTTTTAACTATTTATTTGTATGATACAGCTGCAAATAAGTATTTATCCATCCATCTATCGATGTAGTATCCATCCATCCATCCATCCATCTATCTATCTATTGATGTAGTATCCATCCATCCATCCATCCATCCATCCATCCATCTATTGTAATGGATTTTTCCCTAAATCTAGCGTCTACCCCCCCCCCCCCTCCTCCCCCTTTCATTACCCTTTGTTAGTGAAATCAGCAAAATATCAAAAACATTGTAAGGGGTTAATATTCCAGTCAATCATTTCACAATACAGTCAAAATAAACAGGACATTGAGTCCATTTTCAAAGTTCCATTCGACCAAGGTTACACTGAGTCCAAAGTTTGTTAGAAGGTTAGATCATATCGAAAGTTCGTCTGGTGGCTACATCCTAAATAAAAGGAAGTATGAATTTTTTGTTTGTTTTATTGTTAGATCTGGAATAGAAAGTTAGTCACCATCAGACATAAAAATGGGAAGTGTGATAAAAGTCTGTATGTCCTAAAATATTAAATAAATATAATGAAACTTTATAACATATCAATAATAGGATAAGATAAACTAGTCTTCACATTAGTCTCACAGGCTTGTGCAAGAAAGTGTACTGTGGATCTGTACAAGCATACTGAACACGTGGCATAATGTTGCTGTTTCTGCTTTTGCATTAGTTACTTCTTATGGATCATAATCCCGAGTTTCCCTTTGCAGCCGTGAGGTCAAACTCTTATGATATGGTTCATGCACTCCTAACGGGAGGAGCCGTCGTGGAGCAGGTGTGTTTGAAGAAGTGGACGGTTATGCATGAGGCAGCGAAGGTGGGCTGCGAGGACGTCCTGATGCTGTTGCTGAGACACGGGGGGGAGGTGATGGGACGGGACGGGCACGGGGTCACACCGCTGGGCGTCGCTGCAGAGTACGGGCATCCCCAAATACTGGCAATCCTCATCCAACATGGTGAGTCTGACCACGAGTCAACTCCACATCCGTCCCTGAAGTGCTAGGCTTACTAAAATGATAAAGAGCATTAATCAATTAGACTTAATGTTACTTACAGCTGATTCAACAAATTAATCATCATCCAGTGAATTATCAATTCATTGGTGCAAACTTAGAAATAGTGTTGCCTCACTTTGTAAATTAGTTTAAGTAATAGCTAAAAAAAATCTGTAAATTTTAGTTCACTACATTTTAGATTTTCAATGCACGAGTGAACTGTCCGAATGAATCTTTTTGCAAAATGAATCACTCTCCTGATTAGTTCAAAAGAGTGATTCATTCGCAAATCTGGCATAGCTAATTCTGATTCCAAACCGCGGACAGAAAACATACATGATATGTTTGCTGAAAAGATTATTTTATCAGTAATATTTTAGTAAAAAAGGGTCTCACAATGTATAAAACAGTGGGTTACACTTTATTTTACAGTACGTGTACTTACAGTGTAGTTACATAAGAAAGTACTGGTAAGGTTAGATTAAGGTGTTGGTTCAGGGCTAGTATCTAATTATGACCAAGTTATTATAATTGCTATAAGTACATACGAGGAACAGGACTGTAAAATAATGTGCAGTGACACTTTTTACGTATGTACTTACCATAGTAATAACAACTAACCCCTTAACCAAATCCTAATCCTATCCTAACCTATAAGTACATGTTGTTAATTAATATTACTCAGTACTTAAATATATAATTACACTGTAATAATGACACCTTAAAATAAAGGGTTACACTTTATTTTAAGGAGTCATTGTTACAGTGTAATTATACATTTAAATACAGAGTAATATTAAGCAACTATGTACTTACTATAGGGTTAGGGTAGGATTAGGGTTTGGTTGAGGGTTAGTTGCATGTAATTATGCATAATTTACTGTTATTACTATGGTAAGTACATGTAACATGTAACAAGGACACTGTAAAATAAAGTGTTACCAAATAAAGTGTAACCTAAAGTGCTACCTAGTTAAACAATAAGTTTTTTGCATTGATAAAATGATTTCTCTTATCATGCAGAGACAACAATAAGTCATTTGCAGATTGATTCCCCCATAAATGAATGCATTTGCTTTCTCCTCTAGGAGGCGACGCCACCACACAAGCTTCAAACGGAGACAGTGTGTTATATGACGCCGCGGGCTCTGGGAACCTGGACTGTATTAATCTGCTCTTACAACACGGTGCCAGTCCTAATGTAGCCAGTCTTTGCTCTCAACTGCCAATTCACCGTGCAGCCTATGAAGGGCACTACCTGTGAGAGCATGCCGAATCAATCTCACAAACTTCAACATGTCTGCCATGATAAAAACATCTGTGTCTCCAGGGTTTGAAATTAACTTTTTCACTCACCGGCCAATTTGGCTACAAAATGTTTAAGTTACCGGCCATTCAGAACTTCTACTAGCCAAAAAAAATTAGAAATAAACCAGATTAACTACGTCACAGCTTTTTATATATATATATATTCACCTAAAGGATTATTAGGAACACCATACTAATACTGTGTTTGACCCCCTTTCGCCTCCAGAACTGCCTTAATTCTACGTGGCATTGATTCAACAAGGTGCTGAAAGCATTCTTTAGAAATGTTGGCCCATATTGATAGGATAGCATCTTGCAGTTGATGGAGATTTGTGGGATGCACATCCAGGGCACGAAGCTCCCGTTCCACCACATCCCAAAGATGCTCTATTGGGTTGAGATCTGGTGACTGTGGGGGCCATTTTAGTACAGTGAACTCATTGTCATGTTCAAGAAACCAATTTGAAATGATTCGAGCTTTGTGACATGGTGCATTATCCTGCTGGAAGTAGCCATCAGAGGATGGGTACATGGTGGTCATAAAGGGATGGACATGGTCAGAAACAATGCTCAGGTAGGCCGTGGCATTTAAACGATGCCCAATTGGCACTAAGGGGCCTAAAGTGTGCCAAGAAAACATCCCCCACACCATTACACCACCACCACCAGCCTGCACAGTGGTAACAAGGCATGATGGATCCATGTTCTCATTCTGTTTACGCCAAATTCTGACTCTACCATCTGAATGTCTCAACAGAAATCGAGACTCAACAGACCAGGCAACATTTTTCCAGTCTTCAACTGTCCAATTTTGGTGAGCTCGTGCAAATTGTAGCCTCTTTTTCCTATTTGTAGTGGTGATGAGTGGTACCCGGTGGGGTCTTCTGCTGTTGTAGCCCATCCGCCTCAAGCTTGTGCGTGTTGTGGCTTCACAAATGCTTTGCTGCATACCTCGGTTGTAACGAGTGGTTATTTCAGTCAAAGTTGCTCTTCTATCAGCTTGAATCAGTCGGCCCATTCTCCTCTGACCTCTAGCATCAACAAGGCATTTTCGCCCACAGGACTGCCGCATACTGGACGTTTTTCCCTTTTCACACCATTCTTTGTAAACCCTAGAAATGGTTGTGCGTGAAAATCCCAGTAACTGAGCAGATTGTGAAATACTCAGACCGGCCCGTCTGGCACCAACAACCATGCCACGCTCAAAATTGCTTAAATCACCTTTCTTTCCCATTCTGACATTCAGTTTGGAGTTCAGGAGATTGTCTTGACCAGGACCACACCCCTAAATGCATTGAAGCAACTGCCATGTGATTGGTTGATTAGATAATTGCATTAATGAGAAATTGAACAGGTGTTCCTAATAATCCTTTAGGTGAGTGTATATACACACACACACACACATACATATATATATATATATATATATATATATATATATATATATATATATATATATATATATATATATATACATAGGATGTCGGAAAATAACATTGTCTTTTCTGTTAAGCAAATGCTTTTTAATCTCTGCTTTTACTTCAATGCAAATGAACAAGCGCACTGTTATTTGTTGCGTATGTTCAAGCAAGCCAGATATGACCAGATTCTGCGCATTACTCTGTATTTAATATTATCATGATGACCCAGGAGTTAAGTATTTGCGCTAAATCTGCGCAGATTTGGCTTACGCGAACCTTCCCAGCAAAGTGAATAACATAGGTAGCTAACACACCAAATTGCCTAGTGATTTGACAGCGACAGTTGATTTTTACCCGCGGTTGGCGGGTGTTAACTTCAAACCCTGTGTCTCTTTAAACTAACAGGGCTTTGAGGACCTTCATTCCCATCACCACTAGCAGGGCCATTCGTCTGTCTGGCATGAGTCCGGTTCATTCTGCGGCGGACGGAGGCCACGCTGACTGTCTCGAGCTGCTCATCAAAAACAACTTTGACGTCAACTCAATCTTAGGCTGCCATATTTCAGAAAACTACGGTGACATGAGGAAGACCCCACTGTACTTCGCCATCTGTAATGGAGACGTCACCTGCACTGAGATGCTTCTGAAAGCAGGAGCCAAACCGGACCTGGACCCTCTGCACGGTCTTCTGGTGGCGGTCAGAGCTGGGAAACACGAGCTGGTGCGACTGCTTCTCGCTTATGGAGCCAACGTCAACTGCGTCTTCTCTCTCGTCAATGACACTGTATTTCCCACGGCGCTGCAATACTGCCTCAAAGATGAAATGATGCTGCGTCTGCTCCTCAACAATGGTTACAATGCAGAAAGCTGCTTCGAGTGTCATCATGACAGTTCTGTAATGACATACACATGGAGAGAGTTTCACAGCCGGACATGCCAAACCAAGAGCATCACAAACAAAGTGACCGTAAGCATCATGTTTGGGGGCTAGAAAGCAATGGATGCACTAAACAACTGCACCACTTATGCATGCATCAAAACCTGCGTCTTACTCACTAACCACCTGAAAACCAGCTTATCCAGACGCACTTGTGCTGGTAAAGCCATTTAAAACACCTCATATCTGCGTAAATTAGGTTTATTATAGAATGCATTGCTGCAATTAATTTTGCACTGTTACTTAGAAGGAAAAAAGATGTTTATGTGCATTTTATTGTGATCAATGCAACATTAGGTTGCAATTTATTCTTAGGGTGTGTTCACACTTGGCATGTTTGGTTGGATTAAAACGAACTCTGGTGCGATTTGCTCTGCTAGTGCGGTTCATTTTAATAAGTGTGAACGCTGTCATCCAACAAGCGGACCGAGACCGTACCGCTGAAAAGATGAGTCTCGATCCACTTCCAAACAAACTCTGGTGCGGTTCGAATAAAATATAAACGCAAGACGTAATGAACACATGTAAACGAAACAAAAACAAGACATGCCGTCACAAGATGCGACCAAAATACCATCATATTTAGGCTACGCATAATGCATAATGCGCATACTGGGCACATTTAGCCCAGAACACATCATTGTTCTGGATGCTCGATAAGTTCCATCGTGAAATATACATCATAAAAGCTAACCAATCAGGTTGCGAACGTATCCCTTTGCCTTTATAGGTTCGGTGTTAAAATGCCAATGTGAATGCTAAGCAGACTAGGACGAAATGGGTGTTTTTAGTCCGGACCAAACAAACCAAACTAAGTGTGAACACACGCTAAGTGAAGTCATATCAAGAGCAAAGTGACTGTAAGCATCATATTTGGGGTCTAGAAACCAATGATCTGGATTCACTAAAATAGCACTACGTCAGCATGCATTGTATTATAGAATGCATTGTTTCATTTTTTTTTTTAAAGAGATGTGCATTATTGCATCTTATTGTGATCACTGCAACAAGAGGTTGCAATTCATCCTTAGTGAATTCCCCCAAATATTAATTTTCTGTATTTACATGTGGCCTAATTATGCACTCTGTCCTGTGTTTTCAAGTTTTGCGAGTTCATTAGCGTGTCGTGGATGGCGCACTTGGCTGGGAAGGTGGTGCAAACACTCCTGGATTACGTGAATCACGTGCAGATCTGCTCTAAACTGCAATGCATTCTGGAGAAACAGGAGGAGTGGCCCAACATCTGTGACTGCCTCAGTAAGACTTCTGTTCACCATTCATGTCTTTACAAACCTGTATGAAACAAAAGATAACTATTTCTTAATGTTTGTTTGGTGCTAGGGAACCCACAGCCTCTGAAACACCAGGCCAGGTTGGTTATCAGGAGACTTATGACACTGAGAAGACTGAATGACCCAGAGTTCATGAGCACCGTTACTTTCCCCCCGACACTGAAGAACTTCCTGCTCTACAAAGAATATGATGTCTATGGGCGAATGGATGAATACTAGATATAGTATATATATGTTTATGTATTTTATTCCAATTTGTTTTATTTATCAGTTTGTTTCAAAACAATATCATTGTGATTGTATCATTTCATTGTTTACAAAAGATGAGAGCATGTGCAGGTCAAATTTCAACCTGAAACCATAATAATAAATAAATAAATATAGTAATGAGAATGTGTTTGATTTTACAATTAAAATGGTTTTCTTTTTCTAATTATAGGCATAATTTATTTTACGCAAATTATGCACCTTTGTTTTTGGAGTGAAATTTGACCTGGACATGATTTACTCTTAACAGTCAGCAGAGAGTAAATATGTGCAACGTTAAATACACCACTTACTCTGGAAACAGTTTAACGGTAACTGACATTGGATTTTTAAATCACATGCTAAAAATTGCATTATTTTTCTTAAACCATAAGAATTTGGCATACATTTCAAATTTCATCAACATTCATACTGGCCCTAATCCAAAAACACTGAGGATTTTACGGAAGCTGTTGTTGCTAGAGATCCTTGTTATCGGAGCAACAACATTCCTGCGCTGTCAACGCCGGTCGGCGGCTCCAGAGATGCAGCAGACATTGTGTTCCTGCCATAAACACAGATCTTAGCCTTTCGATGATGTTCGGATCCTATGGGACAACAAACAGCTTATCTGAGCGCTCACACTCAGTCCAAATCTGATCATTACACACACACACAGGGCTTATGGCCTTCAAAATCCATTCATATCTACACCTTTATTAACCTTTAGCCTCTTTCCAGATTCACTACTTTTTAGTCAAGCTGAGGATTTAATAGTATGACGTATGCTGTGATGAATGCAGTAATAAAGCAAATTTTAATCCTGATTATGACATCAAAAGCGAGACAAACCCAGTAAAAGGCTAAGAGAGAAGAGGATTTTTTTAAATCCTCACAATGGTTCATGCCAGGCTGATAACAGTTCTTGGGATAATCTGCCCCTCACTATTAGCTTGTGACGTGGTACTTCAGCTTGACGTGTTTTTTTTGGCACATATGAAAAAGCTAAAAACACTTAAAGCGTATTCTGGGTAGTCCAATTCAACACAAAAATGGTACCTTATAATGGTCAAATTTAGCATAATTAGGCTACTTAAACAGTAATTGAGATTTCATTTAACGCAGAACCATTCAGAATAGGTTTTACTCCTTTAAGCGTTTCAAATTCAAGTACACTGGAAAAAACGACTCGCTATTATAAGGACATTGCCATTTCTCTCTAAGCCATCTCCTCAGAGTCTATCTGCTTATTTTGGACATGAACAATGCAGTCAGCATTTACTGACAGGCCTCGCTGTGGCCATGTTGTGAGCTCACATGCTTTTTCCAGCTCTGTCAGATTGACTCCTGCCTCCCAAAAAAGCAACGACATCATGGGCTGGGGCTTTGTTTAAGACCCCTCCAGCTGCCCGCCACAGTAGACGAGCGCTCGCACTCAATCGCACCACTCACACCATCCCAGATCCCAGACCACTCGGAAAGATCTGATGTCCCAATACTGAGACAAAACCAGGACTTTCAGACTTCAAACAGACTAGCAAGAGGCCATGAGTACATTTGGCTACCGACGGGAACTGAGTAAGTACGAGGATTTGGATGAAGATGAGTTGCTGGCCTCGTTGACTGCTGAGGAACTACAGGAGCTGGAGAAGGAGTTGGCCGATATTGACCCAGACGACAATCTTCCCATCGGACTGCGACAGAGAGATCAGACAGCCAAGACTCCCACTGGAACATTCAGCAGGGAAGCTCTGATGAAATACTGGGAAAATGAGACACGGAAACTGTTGGAGGAGGAGAGGACCGGCTCCACAAGCCCTAGAGAGGTCAGTGATCCACAACCTCAAACACTAACAGGGGTACAACAGCTCGTCACCCTCAAAAGGTAAAAATGTGTACCTTATTTATCCCTATAGGGTACATTTTGGTACCTTAGTGTAGTAATATGCACCCTTAAGGTTGTAAAATGTACTATATTATAGGGGTGTAACGGTACACAGACGTCACGGTTCGGTACGTACCTCGATTTTGGGGTCACGGTTCGATGCAAGTTTGGTACATTTACATTTAGAAAATGCAGTGGCTGTTTTCAAACTTATTGGTTTGATTAACATACATCAATGCAACAATTTTCAATATGTCATAATTTCTTAAACAAGTATTCATTACTTCAATGAGCTCATTGTTTCTGCCTTAAATTATTACATTGTTTAAATTAATACATTTTTAGCTAACTGTGATTTGAATGTGTACATTTCTGAAATACATAACTAAGACAGTTACCTCTGATAACAGATCACTCTAATGTGGACTCTTTCTATAAAGCTGCTTTGAAATGATGTTTATTGTGAAAAGCGCTATACAAATAAATGTGAATTGAATTGAATTAACGTTTGATTCGCCTACGATGCCATTTTCTTTGCGCGTGAGAGTTCATTAACATGCGTTGACAATGGCGTATGCACAAAGTTCAATATTACACTTTTTCACGAAGTCACGGAAAGATGAGCGAGAAGGAGAAAAAGTGGCATCTACATCGGAGCCTGCTTCACCTTTCCATGAGGAGACAGCCCATTTCCAGGCCATTACACTCACAATAAAAAATAAAAAAATAAAAAAAAAGATTTTTGTTAAATAAAGAAAAAAAAACAGGATACCCTTTTTTTGCTGTAACTGTTTTCTTTCCGTGAAGTCTTTGGAGCGCGGCACAAAAATTAATCGAAACTCAACTACTAGCAAACTCTTGCGTGCCATTTGAACTTGTTTTGGGTTGGTGCATAGATCGTCTCTTCTTCCTCTGCTCTTTTCCCTGTTGTGGCAGTTAGCAAACAGTGTTGCGGCAGTTAGCAAACAGTGTTGCATTACCGCACGCGCCCCCTTCAGGATTAGAGTGTGATTCGCATGTGACTGACTGTATTCGGTGTCTGAATGTATGCACTGAACTGTGACATCCATACGAATACATGTACCGGTACACCCCTGCTATATTATGGTACTACTAGAACCCCAACCCTTACACTTTAGGGGAAAATAAAGAAGTGTACAAAGTGACCAGCCTAATCCTTGTATCCCTAATTTTTGCATGAGAGTGTTGGGTAAAAACTAAAGGATGCTATATTTAAGGATTTTGATCTGAATTGTTGAATAGCAGTCGCCATTTGGCAAAGATTTGATAAAATATCCCCAAAAATGTACATGTCTCTATAATCCGGGAAAAGGAATGATTTGAAAGGGGAAGGGACACCATGGGTCTGGGACTCAAGTTCTGCACCAGGATCAATGCTTTTCTAAAAATGACCTTTTCAATTCCAGAAAGACGAAGACGGCAGAGAAGAGGAAGAAGGTTTAACTGAGAGTGACACTGGAGAATCTGGGGATGAAAAAGACGAGGCTGACGAAAATGAGAAAGATGCACAGAAATATCGGGATGATGAAGAGGAAAAGGAAGAAGAGGAAAGTGAACCGGATGAACCAGTGACAGAAGAAGAGGAGGAAGTGGAAGAGGAAGAAGAGGAGGAGGTGGAAGAAGAAGAAGATGAGGAAGAAGAAAATGAAGACAACAGTCCTAAAATAGCACAGTCACTAGATTGTACTACTCAACCACAGCAGTGTTGGTCTTCCAATGGTCAGTCCAATCTCAGAATGGCAGAGCCTGAAAGACGACACTATCCACTGATAGGCGAAACAAAAGTCCAAGTTCAGGAGCCGAGTCGCATGTCAGGAAACCCCACTGTGGTGGACGAGGTTCTGGAAAAGATCCTCAACAATGACCCAGATACCACCGAAGTCAACCTCAACAACATTGACAATATCTCCCAAGACACTCTTATGCGATTTGCAGAGGCCTTAGGATCTAACACACATGTACGTTTCTTTAGTCTTGCCAACACACACGCAGATGACCAGGTGGCTTTTGCCATTGCCAAGATGCTGAGAGAAAACAGCAACATCACGAATCTTAACATTGAATCCAACTTTATTACAGGGAAGGGTATCATGGCACTAGTGCAAGCCCTCACACGAAACTGTAAACTTACAGAAATGCGATTTCACAACCAACGGCACATTTGTGGAGGTCAGGTGGAAATGGAGATTGTGAAGTTACTGAGGGCTAATAACACTCTGTTAAAGTTGGGATACCAGTTCGATCTTCCAGGCCCTCGTATAAGCATGACGACCATTCTCACCCGCAACCAAGACCTCCAAAGACAGAAGAGAATGCAGGAGATGCGTCAACAGCAAGGAGTTGCAGCGACTCCCACAAACCCAAGAACGGTTGCGCTTCAGAAGAGCACGACCAACTCTTCTCCTTACGGCTCTCCTCGGAGTTCACCATGGTCATCTCCGAAGCTACCACACATTGACATGGCAAAGAGGAACGCTCCTCCACCACCACCACCTCCTCCTCCTCCTCCACCACCACCTCCACCCAAAGCCTCCATCCCAGAAAAGAAATCTCCCTCCAGAATGATCGCAGAGGTCATCAAACGGCAAGAGAAGACCTCCAAGAAGCAGCAGCATGGGCCCACCAAATCCAAATCCAAAAAGGGCAAAAATGGCACTGCAAAGCAAACAGAGACTAACAGCATATTAAAGGAACTGAAGAACGCACTGAGACCCATCAATGACAGAGAGAACTCCAGACCGTCCACACCTCTACGCTGCGCTCATGATCAACTCATGGACGCAATCAAAGGAAGCAGCATCAAAAATCTCAGAAGGGTGAGTATCTCCCAAAACACAGTAAGCTTTCTTGTTGTCTTCTTAGGCAGCATCCGAGCTGAAAGGGAACCTCAAATGACTGATTTGTAAAACTCTATACAGGAAGTTATGCCAAATACAAAGGTCTTATTTAAGTACTCCCTTTAAGCCCAAACAACTCTTGTGAGCATACCTGTCATTGTTGCCACACCTGCTTATAACAGGTGACGTGTCGCAATCCAAACTATATTAGATGCATTCTTTAAAAGAATGTGTCACCATTACTGTCGCTGGGGGGGACCAACGTTTTTGTTTTTTTAGGGGTGTTTTATTTATTTATAGGAATTAAATAAGGTTACACTTTATTTTAAGGTGATAGTTACATTTTACTTAAGTAGCCTACTGAGTAATATTAATTACCTTAATTAACATTACTTTAGAATTGCAGTCAGGGTTTGGATTAGGGTAAGTAACTTGTAATTATGCATAATTTACTGTTATTACTATAGTAAGTACATGTAGTACCATGTAATTACGTCACCTTAACATTAAGTGTTACATTAAATAATTAAATGGGATTTAAGGGAATAAGGAAAAAGATAACGGTAAAAGAAGTTAAAAATATGCACATTCATTCTCATTCATATGTCTACTATTTCGAAAATACGTTCCTTGTCTCGTGAAACTCTGTAATGAATGACATGAATCACGTACGTAGGCTAAATTATAGAATATTTTCAATTCAAAACGGCAAAATTTCATAAAAAAAAAGTTGAGTAGTTTGCATCACTGGATATTACGGTCCACATTTCTATCGTAAAATACTCACACTAGACGATCTGAACTGTGCCCGATTTATCTATCGCAAAATATTAAATGTTTAGCTATTTACAACTAATCACACACTCTTTCACTGTTAAAAAACTAAAGTGTCGCGTTGGAATTCGCACTTAATGACTCAGTACTCAGTAGTGAACAGTAAGACCAGCCTTCTTTGATTTGACGTGCGCTGTTAGACCACTGAGGAAAACCAGCCTAAAAATTGCGCCAACCTAACAAAAACAGAACGGTGTCTAATGAGTGCAGCAGAGATACATCAAGAATATTAAAATATTGGGGGGGACAATTTGGACATATTTCTAATTATTGGGGCAGACTTCTATCCCTCTCAGTGTCTATGGTGGTTACAGCCCAGACCATGACATGAGAATAAATGTGGTGAAATGAACAAAATGGCAGAGAACAAAACTCAAGCGTACTTCTGTTCAGTGGAAAACTCGGTGTTATCCCCAGACAAGCACCCTGACCTCACAAATTCCTCACACTTACTGCTGCTATGAATAGAAACCATTTACCCGTCTCGATAAGAAGGCAGTTGCCTTGGTGCTGTGGAAAATTAAAACTGTTTGAGTAGACAGAAGAATGAAAAACAGAACGCTTGCCTTGGTTTTGTTGTTGATTGAATATAAGGGCTGGCCAACAATTAATCGCGATTAATCGCATCCAAAATAAAAGTCTGTGTTTACATAATATATGTGTGTACTGTGTATACTTATTTTGTATATATAAACACACACACATGCCTGTATATATTTAATAAAAATGTGTTATAAAATATTTATATATAAATTATGTATAAATATATAGGCTACAGTTTAAGAAATATTTGCATCTATATACTGTGTATATAGGCTATAGCCTATTTATACATAATTTATATATAAATATTTTATAACACCACATTTAAAAAAAATATATATATACAGGCATGTGTGCGTATTTATATATACAAAATAATTATACACAGTACACACACATATATTATGTAAACACAAACTTTTATTTTGGATGTAATTAATCATTGCCCAGCACTAAATATAATAAACAAGGTCATGGTAATCTAATTGTGCTGTGAACAAATTTGGATGGATCTGACCTTTTGATTCTTCGCAGGTGGAGGTTCCTCAGTATCTCCAGTAACCAGGCTTTAAGACAGAAGAGGACAGCAGGTTTAAGGCCTCCTGAGCATCATCTGCGAACACAGACACTTGTGTGCTTTTGTGTTTCATCTCTAAAATAACAGGGTTTTCTGTATTGAGAATGACCTGGATATTTGCACTGTATTCATTTTTTTTAATCACTTTTAGTCATTGAGGCAGTTTGTGCTGTTGTTGTGATTGTACTTTCTTGTTCTTAAATGAAAAAAAATCGACTTTGCCTTGTTAATGTTTTTTAACATGATTCATGTCTGTATAAATGTAAATATCTGACTTGGTTTAAAAGGATAAAAAATCATCAATTCAATAATTGACTAAAATAGTAAGAGCATCATTATTTCTGCTAGCAGAACTAACCAAAACAGTAGCAGAGGTCAGAAGACTAGCCTTCCGTAAGCAAACGCAGGGCCAATATTTCTTTGCTGGAGCAGGAGAGTATTGGTTGTATGAATATCACAGTCTCTTAATCCGGACCTTGTATGTTTGTGTATTTTGGAAAAGTTCCCGGGGACTAAATCCACTCCGCAGCTGTTCACCGTGAACAGAGAAATGTTTTTAGCAGCAGTGAAGGAACGTATCTTAAAGACACATACTTTCCCACAGAACAATCATTAAAGGATTAGTTCACCAAAAATGAAAATCCTGTCATTATTACTCACCCTGATGTCCTTCCATCCAAACCTGTACAGTTTTGAAGCACCAAAGTGGTAGTTGCGTTGTGTAGACTGTCAATGGAGGGACAGAAAGCTCTCAGATTTCATCAAAAAGATCTTCATTTGAGTTTCGAAAATGAAAATTTGGAACGACATGAGTAATTTCATTTTTGGGTGAACAATCCCTTTAATCAACTTCTAACATCATTTCCATGCATATCACAGCATGCAACAGACATTTAAAGCATGGCTAACTTCTGATGACATAAGACACAGGGGAAAAAATAAAAGCTGCTGAACAGGTTATGATATTAAAACATTTTTACTCCAATTTTGTCTGCTTGGAGAACACTCTCTTTACATAATTTGCAGGTAAAAGTTACCTGAACGGACGTTTGCACAAGCTAAAACCCTGTAAAATTTTGTATGACAGTTGATTTTTATTCTTAAATGTCTGCCAAATAACTTTAGCGCTCTAAAAACAGAACAAAACAAAATGTCATATGCAATCAGCTGTCTGGCTAAACTCCAGGAATACCAGATCAGGCTGTGGGTTTAAACAACATACAACGACTAACTTTCAAAAAATGTCCTTGATTGAGTGAATTTAAATCACCTACTGGGAAACTGGATTTTAATGTTTTAGTCACATTTACTGTATAAGAGAATTGAATAAAAACCACCGAATACATGAAGGTTCTGTAAATAATAACATTTATTTGAGTGTACAATTTTTAATAATTATTTTTCAACCTCATTTCAAAGGTTTCAAGTCTCGATGCAAAGCAACCCTGGTTGAACGAAGGATAAAAACCGGAAAAGATATTTGAATTCCTCTATAACACTGTTAAAAACAGTGTAGCTATGTGATACGAGCCACTGCGGACCGTCAAGCGAGCCAGAGCCCCTCTTTGAATTAGTACAGCATCACAGTGCGTTATTAATAAAACATTGAGAACGTACGAACCGTCCAATTCAGGTGTGTTCGTTTTTTTTTTTTTTTTTAAATGGCACACATGAACATTAAATTTCAACATGAACCGTATCTGACCAACCGGAAAGAAAAAACACATGCCTGTGAGATTTGTAGTAATGCCAGTAAAATGCAAACAGGATATTTTATAATAACTGTAGTGTTTCTCACATCTAATGTTAAGTAGAGTCCTGACATAGTAGCTATAGCACACAATGTGTAAACATATCCGCCGTATTGCGCTGTATCCCCTCAATTAATGTTTTTCACTTTTTTTTTTTAATCGTGCAAAAATAGAAACCGACTCAAACTCTGAGCAAATTTACAAATAAAGCAACAGGGCTAAATATGCTTTTTTTTTTTGTTAAGAAAATAATAGTGCTAAACTACGTTCTGAATAAGAAAAGGTAAGGTACATAAGAGAGAAGTATGAAAATAGTGTTCTTGCGTCACAATATCAACATTAAAGTCTCGCTCATCTTGTTCCTTAGAGTCGACCTCCCTTTCAATGAATGAAGAAAAAAACTAAACAAAACAAAACCCCCCCCAAAATATTCAACTTTACAAATCAAGAAACTTGATGTAAAATTGCACGTTAATCCAGGAGGGGAAACCTTTACAGGAGATACATGACAAACCTTTACAGATTAAATGAGGTATTGCACAGATTAATTATAAAAAAAAAGAAAAAAAAAGCATAAAGGCAAAAAAAAAAAAAAAAAAAAAAAAAAAAAAAAAGTACAGCAAATTGGTCATCCATTTACATTACAATTTGATAAGATTTATAAAGACAAGAGCATTGTAGTGTCTTGATTGTTTAGGGCAGCGCTGGTCATCAGTCATCCCACTCATCATCATCTTCAAAATCTTCTTCGTCATCATCATCCTCATCCTCATCTACAAAACCATGGATTAAATGTTAAGTTTTCTAGTGTGACACAATGCTGAATGAGTCTGACTGTAATGGTCATAAAGCTCAGTCCCACACACACACCTGAAGAGTGGATTGCTTTGCTCCTCTTCTGCATGACCTCCATCAGAGCGCCCACGATCCCAGCGGACGAGGCCGGAGAGGCCGGAGTCGATTCGGTAGAGTCCGGTACCTGTAAGGGTCACATGATCAGAATGTTTTTGTTCACTGGCATGCCATGCAGATGTGATAAATGACTGTTGCAAAAAACAACAACAAAAAAAAAAACACTGATTTGAACAAGGACTCTGGTGTGGAAATACAAAATCGCTGATTAATTGATGAAATAGAACAAGCAACAAGCAGAATTGCTAAAATAACGACCATTTAGAAATGTAAGGAATCCCACAGAGAACATGAACTGTTCATTTTGATTGTATTAATTTTATTAATTTTGTGTTTTTCCACAACTAAATCATGGCCTGGAAAACTTCCCAATATGATATAACTAGCATCTGCATAATTTGCATTACTGTCATTCAAAAGTTTGTGTTTGGAAAGATTTCTTTAATGCTTTTGAAGAAAAAACAACAACAAAAAAACAACTAAAAAAAGTGTCTTATGCTCATCAAGGCTGCATTTATCTGATCAAAAAATACAGTAAAAACAGTAATAATGTGAAATATCATTACAATTTAGAGAAACCGTGAATATTTTGTAAAATGTAATTTATTCCAGTGATCAAAGCTGAATTTTCAGCATCATTACTCCAGGTTTAATTATCACATGATCCTTCAGAAATCATTCTAATATGAAGATTTGCTGCTCAAGAAACATGATTATTATCAATGTTGAAACTGATACAATCTTTGATGACCAGAAAATTGAAATTGAAATCTTTTGTAGCATTAAAATGATTTTACTGTCACTTGATTCATTTAATGCATCCTTGCTGAATAACAGTATTAAAAAAAAAAATATAAAAAAAAATAATCTTTTCTCATTGGTTCTTTGCCGCTCTACTCACATTTTTAAGCTGAATGCCGACTCGTATTTGGTCTAAGAGAGCGCCACGGCCTCCACTGGACACGGCCGGCTTGCTGTTCGGCTCCACCTTCTTCAGCTGCGCTCCTTCTCGAATCTGGTCCAGGAGTGCAGACTTCCCCCCAGGCAGATCCCCTGAATTAACCTCCGTTAGTGGAGGAGGCGCGGGAGGAGGCGGTCCCGGAGGAGGAGGGGGAGGAGGAGGTGGAGCTCCACCCCCTGAAGATGATGGAGGAGGGGGTGGAGGGGCCGGTGGAGACATGGAGGCGGGCTGGGGAGGTGGAGGTGGTGGAGGAGCTGACCCGTGACCTCTGCTGGGGGGGGGAGGTGGTGCACCCATGCCGGGCCGGGAGGGTGGGGGAGGCGGTGGAGCTGAGGTGGGGGCTCTGGATGGTGGAGGTGGAGGTGGAGCTCCTCGACCTCTGGAGGGAGGAGGAGGGGGAGGAGGGCCAGAGTTATGGGGGGGTGGAGGAGGTGGGAGTCCCCCTCTGGAGGGTGGAGGTGGAGGTGCTGGAGAAAGAGAATACAACAATACGTTACAGTAAATGTTAATATATACCTGTAACATGGATTAATGTGAAAAAAACTTCCCAAAACATGTCAAGAGGATGATGCTATTAAAGTGGCGTTATTAAGGTGGAGTTATTAAGGTGATGTTATTAAGGTGGATGCTATTAAGGTGGTGTTATTAAGGTGGTGTTATTAAGGCATGCTGCAGTTAAGAGCTGTTGATTATGGTTGCCGAGCAACACAGCAAGTTGCAATCACAGAATTTAGAATCTAGGATTAGAATTTTAGAAGGTTTTTAAATTTAAACATCTAATAATGTGAGGATAATTTATATGTAATGAATGATGTCAAAAACATGTCAAGATGATGATAAAGTTGCTATTAAGGTGGTGTTAAGCATGTTTGATTGACAGGTGATCTGACCAATCATAATCCGCCGAATCCGCCATTTTTGTCCGACAAAGCAGTCAGGAGAGTTGGTAGAATAACGTCAGAGGATTTGAACTTTAAAAACGGAGTGTACTGACGTCTTTCCGCGGTTAAAACAACATTCCTTCTGATGTTCATTCATGTTTATTTGATGCTATAAATGAACTAGAAGGAAGAGATGATCGGTTCACGAGCAGCTTTAACTGAGAGATCTGTCAGACACATTAAAGAGCCACAAAATGGTATTTATTGTTTAAATTTCTTTTACAAAAATGACCAAATTTGAAAGTTGAGACTGTTTCATATCAAAAGTAACCTGGTCTGTCAGTGTGTGTCAGTGTGTTGTCAGTGTCCTCTCTGCTCCACGGTGCGTGAGAACAGTGGCGTGGCTTGTCGGACATAGCAACAGTAACTAAAGGGGGCGGGTCTTTGCGAACGGTTAATTAAGAGCTGCTTACAGTTGCAGAGCAACACAGACACTTACAATCACAGAATCTAGAATTAGAATTTTCTAGATTTTTAAACATCAAATAATGTGAGGATTTAAACAGGAAGGTTTTAAACATCAAATAATGTGAGGATAATTTATATGTAATGAATGATTTTATCTTTTGGTTTCCTTCCAAAACTAGGCAGTCATGCATAGCTATTAAATAGATAAACCGTTCTTGTGTTACATATCAAGCAAATCTGAAAGATTTGTAAAAATGTTGAGTCTTTCATGTTCACCAGGGCTGCATTTATTGGTTTGAAAATACAGTATGAAGAGTAAAAATGTGAAATATTACTACAATGTAAATCAGCTGTTTTCTATGTGAATATATTTTAAACTGGAATTTATATCTGTGATCAAAGCTGAATTTTCAGCATCATTACTCCAGTCTTCAGTGTCACATGATCTAAAGATCAGCCAAGAAACATTTATGATTATGATTGAGTGTTGAAAACAGCTTAATATTATTGCTTAATGTTGTTATATTAATCATGATAGATTTTTCAGGATTCTTTGATGAACAAAGTTTAAAAAAAAACAAAAACATTTATCTGAAACCGAAATCAATCCATTATAAATGTATTTACTGTCACTTTTGATCAATTTAATGCATCCTTGCTGAATTGAAGTATTAATTTCTTTTTAAAAAAGATTTTAAACAGTGTATATGCATAAAATAAAAAAAATAATAAAAAACTTAACCCCAAAATTGTGAACAGTGGTGTATTCCATTGCAGTGATATTGTTCGGGTTGACAATATGAGCAAAATATTAAGTGTTGAACAAATAACATCGGATATCCTTGTCCAACGACTCGCTAACGCAGGCAACCACTTAAAACTTTAACTTTAGAGTCAAACTCAACGCAGAAATAGAAATTTCACTCCAGGGTTCTTGAAACGGGAAGATTCCCGTAGGATGCAGTGTGTTCATCCTGGCTGCTGCTCACAGCTCAACTTATTCCTGCAGCTCCATGCGAATATAAATGCTGACTCTGAAAAATAAGTTTTACTGGAGAGCTTTCAGCGGTGAGCAGCGAGGAAGACAGAAGACACACACACACCAGAGCTGGAGATCTCTCAAGATCTTTATTTCAGCCGGTTTCTTCAACCCACAGGGCTTGGTTTGGATGAGGGGTGTGCGAGACTGACAAAAAATAAATATCTTGTTATTTTATCGATAATGATAATTAGAGTGGGTTTATTGTGTTGGTACCAAGGCAGGTTTAGGCTTTGAATCCCAAAGCTTTTGATATTCTTCATATTCTGTGTGGTGGTCAGTTCTCAGCAGCTACAGAAATTATCTTTTCCAATAAGGTTAAATAGATTTTTTACATTTTATGAGCATTTTTACTCCCATAAAGCCATGTATGCGTCATCTTTTGTGTCGTATTCTTCCATTTATTCAATTAGAATAATATAATAGGGCTGTTACCAATCAAATTAAATCAGTATCAACAAAATTCATCTTTGCAGTGCAGAGGAAACACAACTGCATCTGAAGTGGCGTTTAATGCATTTACACAAGACATGAACGCTTTTAACTTGCAGTTACAAATACAGAAATAACGTTTTGATGTTTTAAAACATTAAATATTGATATTTGAAATTATAAAAAAAAAAAATATAAAAAAAAAAAAAAAGTTTAATGAGTGAATCATTCACTCAAACGATTCATTCAATAAGGAAACACCGCTGTGTGTTGCTCAGAGATGTGAAACAGTTCTGTGGCTTCGTTTGGAGCAAAACAAGTAATATTGCGTCTAAAAAATAAGTCACTTAACATTAACTACTTGTTTATTGAACGGTTGTATAAAATCAATATCATTTGTAATCATGCTGATATTTGGAGAGAAAACGGTACTCTTCATGTGATATTGATCAACTCTATTAAATGATATAAAAATAAAAGAGGTATTTTTGACCCTTATCTTGAATATTGGAGGCATTTTAATAGACTGCACGCTTTCACTGCATTATTTACTCTAAATGCACAAGCGCACTAATCTAACCTACAAGACTACATTATGTAGTGCATGTGTGATTTTGTAAAGTGAGGGACACACTCAATGTCAGATCACACATCGTTGAATCAACAATCACGATATTATCATAGACGATATATATCGCACACCCCTAATTTGAAGGTCTAGTTTTGGTGCGTGTTAAGGTTTGCCTCCAACTCTGGTTCTGACTAGAGGCACTAAAAGTATTTTCCAGACACACACACACACACACACACACACAAAGTCTGAATGCAAGCCTTCTGCAAAGAACCAAAGGGTTTTTCTTTTCATCACTGCAGACTCATGCAAAAGGGGAAGTAACCTACCACACCACCTCGGGGGTCCTGAAGGACAAATTATTTAAATATTACTCTGAAATACTACAACATACGATCATTTTTGCTTGGATAAGTGCTAATATCACGACCTGGCACCCGAACTCTTAGACTCACCTTGTCGTCGAAGTTCACTTTTTACAGCCTCTACTCCTCCTTTCTTCTCAATGAAGTCGTAGATGACCTTGGATGTCTCTTTGTCTTTGAGCTGGTCCTCAGAAATGCCACACATGTCAAACAGGTTCTTTAGGTCTGGGTCCAGGTTATTCAACTGCGAAAAGACAAGGAGTGAACCGTCAACAAATGACTGGAAAGAATCGACATACAAATCACATTAAACTAATATGAACTTCTACTTCTTGTGTTGAAGTCCTCCTCATTCGTTAGGAACGCTTTTGCAGTTCATCACATTAACTTTGAACGTACATTATCGTATTAAATTGATCAAAAGTGACATTAAATACGTATAATGTTACAACAGATTTCTATTTAATCATATCAATAATAGTAATTTTCTGAAGAATATTATACTGATTTCTGAAGGATCATGTGACACTGAAGACTGGAGTAATGATGCTGAAAATTCAGCTTTGATCGCAGGAATAAATTACATTTTAGTATATATTCACATAGAAAACAGGTATTTTACATTGTAATAATATTTCACTGTATTTTTATCAGACAAATGCAGCCTTGAAGAGCAGAAGAGACTCATAAAATTCTACCAACACCAAACTTTTGAACGGTAGTGTATTCCAGTAACCAGACTTCATTTTGAAGATTATATCTCTTTTTCCATCACTAAATATCCCTTTTTGTGAAATGTTTTGCTCGAAACAGGTGCTTGTGCATTCTTCTTTTAAAATAAATGCATCTCTTTTTGCTCATTTGTTATTTAACTCAATGTGATTCAGACATTAAGAGTCCATATTTCACAATATTTCAGCAAATTCTTCAAGCACAGAAACAGATGAATGTTCTGCTTAAAAGTTACTAATTCTTTCCTCTGATTATGAAAAACTTCCCTGCTCTCCTGCAGATAGTCTACCGGCGCAATCACACTATAACCCTGAATAAATCCCCTTTATGTAAGCTCTCACTCAGGGGAGTTAAAATTACAAACTGGCGCACACACACTGAAATATGATCCTTTTTTTGGGAGAATGATTGCTTTGGATTATGAAGATACACCCGCTGCAATCACATTGTGTAAGAGATGACTTGCATTTGTGAATCATATCCCGTCATGACCTCTGATCCACGATGAAATCATGTAAACAACAGCATCTTAAGACGACATGCACGCAAAACTGAACATCACGGCTTTACGCGTTAAATGCAAACGTAGTGGCGGGAATACTCACATCAAAGCCCGTGTTGGGATCCCATCCGACATGCCCAACATGCCTGGAAAAAAACACACACAAGCAGAAACATTCACCAAACACAGCTCAGAAACTGAAATGCTTAGATTAAAGGACAAACATAAACATGGTCATGGTTACGGAGGTCTCATCCCTCTTTAACATGATTCCTGGAATACAGCTGCCAGATTATCACATCTGGGATATATTACATGGGATTAAAAACAAGTGTGCATCCGATTACACTTCCCATCACAACATAGGTCCTGTTTACAACTGGTGTTAAGACGTGTTTTGCTCGAAGTGGACGATGCTAAATACAGGTGTAAAGGTTTTGAGCTTGTCCACTTTTGACCACTTCCAGATGTAGTCGAAAACGCATTTGTTCGGATTGCTTTCGCAGTGTAGACGCTCATGTGGTCGAACATCCGCAATACATCGCCAGCTCTCCACCTACTGACCTCACGCGTAAACATTATGGGAAGAGCTTTGGCCAGACGGGATTTAAACTTTGTCGGCTGAAGACCCAAGTTTGGTTTGAAGATGAAAACGTACCAAGCACAATGTTCTCTCACCATTCCTGATTTCTCACACACTCACAGTGTTAAAAGCTGATGCTCTCCGTGTGTTTTTCTGACATTTTACGTTCATGTGTAAATTGCACAAGCATATTTCACCTATTAAATCGAAAGATCTGAAAAAGCCCTTAAAATGTACCCGACAATAGACCCTCCCCTCAAAGAAATCAGGACAGAAGTGCTTGAAAGTAGACAAAAGAGACAGAGTAAAACTCCAGGTGTAAACGGGAATGTGTTTCCCTCGTCCACTCGTGATCCGATCGACCAAAACGCATCTTAATACCAAATCCAAGTTGTTCTGAACTTAAAAAGCGAACTCACCGAAAATTGCTTGGGGTGCCAATCTCAGCTTTGGAGATTTTCTTCTTCTTGTTGTTGTTTTTGCCTTTGGCTTTGTCTTTCCTGTTGAAGTTGGTGAGGTTGATGTTGTTCATTTGAGTGTTATTTTGATAACGCTGGTTGTTGATCTCGGGGTTCTTTATGTCCACCGTTGCCATTGGAAGCGTTGGTCCTAAAAGTCCTGAAGGTCCTGAAACAGTCACAATCAAATTTAATTATGCATTCACTGATGCAATCAAGCACTTTTTTTGTTGTTGTTAATGCTAAAAAAAAAAAAGTTTTAATGCTCTTTAACTGTCAGGAAGCACTTTATTGCCTTTTTTCTCCATTATGCATTTTATTAGGTATCAATCAAAAGCTTTAACACTCAAAATTCATTCATTCAGTACATTTGCTTCACAGTAAACTTAAACTTCTATAACATTTTACACTTTCATGCTTTCACAATCTTCTTTAAAAAGAGACCAATTAATGCACTGATCATAAGACACTGCATTAAGACTAAACCGCCCAATAAAGCTTCTCTCCATCTTGTCCAATTATTTAAGCCTTCGGGTAAAGCACAGGTCACAACCTACCTGTGTCCTCACGCTTGACACTGTACGCAGGCGAGAGTAAAAACGACGGGCTATAGCGCCCGCTAATGTCTCCACCCCCTAAGCCCACATTCAGGAGGATTTTACCCATCACCACACAGGTGCGCTCACTGTGTCGCAGGTTAACCGAGGGGTCGGCGAACGGACCGTACAGCTCGTCCTGTGGGAGAACGAGGCACTGCAGGGGAGCCAGGCAACCTCCCAAATCCGAAGCCCCATCTAGTTTCTCATCCGTCGGCGCTGATAAAAAGGTGGTGCAGAACATCATCTCTGAACACACGCAGACATCCACGACGCAGGTGTGTGTGTGTGGTCAGGCTGCTCTTGCTTTTCTCTGCCAGCATTTGAAGGCTGCTGTGCACTAAAGACACGCCCTCTTTTAATCCCAGGAAATTATACACGACCGCTGGATTTTACATAACCGTTAAAGCCAGCAATAAGCTGCGGAAAATCTCCTGGGTTCTTGAGGACACGCTTAATTTGAGGAACAACAAAAAACCCTCCACGCAGACAGAGGGTGCAAGTCAAAAAAAGGCGGTCAATACTAGGTGACTAAACAGAATATCAACAGGGAAAAACCCTGTTGTTCCTCAGTCAAAACACACAGGTCAGCATAAGGGTAAATTCATATAACCATCTCTCAAACAGATTCTCTACAAGTCTAATATTTGTAGTTGCACCAGAGCTCATGTTGCTCACCCATAGACATCAAACAGAGGTCAGAGGTCACAGTGCTGATATGCACATACACTACCAGTCAAAAGTTTGTAAAGACTGGAGTACATATGAATCACATACACACTCTCAATAACCCACTTTGAGAACTCTGAGTGTCAAAAGCACCTTCACACACCCACAATAGTCCAGTTTCACTGGAAAAAAACAAACACACCTAACCCTAAACCTAACCCAAACCCAAATCATCTTCACATTACTTCAAAACTTCGGCCAAGTATATAGGATGGTATTGACAAAGGTGCTAGATTTTCCAGTATAGCTGGATTTCTGCCTCTCGGGTGGATGCTAAAGTGCAAATGAGGCGTTAACATACGTTAGTTGGGTAGGGTAGTTGACAGCCCCTGAGGGTCATATGGCGAAAGACCATCACCACTGTGAAGATCAAGTTTTGGTGTAACACATGAGGGGGGAGGGATGTTTGCTTGTGAATTATATTTGCTACAGTGTTTGCCTGTGTGCATTTAAAATTTCTGAGAAACGTGGCTGAAAGTGGTTCGACTGAGCAGCACAACACACTTGTAGCCAATCCGAAATAGGGGGCGTGTCCACTCATGATGGGGGGAATCAGAAATAGGGGGCGTGTCCACTCATGATGGGGGGAATCAGAAATAGGGGGTCGTGTCCACTCATGATGGGGGGGGTGGGCAATCAGAAATAGGGGGCGTGTCCACTCATGATGGGGGGAATCAGAAATAGGGGGTTGTGTCCACTCATGATGGGGGGGGTGGGCAATCAGAAATAGGGGGCATGTCCACTCATGATGGGGGGGGCAATCAGAAATAGGGGGCGTGTCCACTCATGATGGGGGGGCGCAATCAGAAATAGGGGGCGTGTCCACTCATGATGCGGAGGGGCAATCAGAAATAGGGGCGTGTCCACTCATGATGGGGGCAATCAGAAATAGGGGGCGTGTCCACTCATGATGGGGGCAATCAGAAATAGGGGGCGTGTCCACTCATGATGGGGAGGGGCAATCAGAAATAGGGGCGTGTCCACTCATATGGGGGGCAATCAGAAATAGGGGGCGTAATCAGAAATAGGGGGCGTGTCCACTAATGATGGGGGGCAATCAGAAATAAGGGGGCGTGTCCACTCATGATGGGGGGCAATCAGAAATAAGGGGGCGTGTCCACTCATGATGGGGACATGTATCCTGCGTGTCCTGCATATTCGTCATCTGTGTTTTATTTTTCGCAATGCATTATTTTGCTTTAGCTATGATAAAGAAAGACATCTGTGTATTTTGGGGGTGGAGCAATGAAGGGAAGGGAGTGTTTCCTTAGGTTGGTTTCAAATAACAGCGTTTCTCAGAAATGTCTTACTGCACCTTTAAAGCTACGTGGTGAATTGGGCAAACATTTCAAGATATGGCCTGGTGACGTATATATAGATTTTTGTATTGTGCCATTATTTTAATGACAAATGAAACATTTAAAGTTGAATAAATAAATAAAACAATTATAAAAATGTAATTCTTCAATTAAATAAATAATATTTCAAACATGCCCATACAGCATGGCAGCATTTTATTATATTTTAATTTCATTTAATTTGGGGCTAATTGTCACAATAATAATGCCACAATACAAAATTGCTATGGTCCTAAAAACATACGTTATTTTCTTTCAGTAAAACATAATTTCCTATTTTTTCCTTCTGATTTTTTTGGGGTGAAAAATGAACCAGACATTTCTTGCATCTGATTATTCAACATGCGTTCATAAACTACTAGCATTATCTTCAAAGAATCTGCAGACATAACACACATTTTAACTGGTAAACTTGGTCAGTCCTGGGTAAAGTTTAGTTTAGACAGAATGAACGTTCATGTAATTCATTAATAAACAACCTACCATTAGGTGGGTCACGTCTTTTTTCTGCAAGACAAAATTAAGATAACTGTTATTACTAAATTCACCACTGCATGACTTAAAATTGGAAGGTTTATTAGTGAAAGAATTAGATTTAGCGGTGTAGGAAAGATCGAGGAGATGTTTTAATGCACAATCGTCTCCTTGTCCCGGCAGAAGTTGCCGAGTCAGTCGACACACAGAGGGGAAGTGGTTAAAGAGAAGACTAATCAGAAGCAGACCGACACGCACAGACCCCTGTGGGTCCCACAGACATCAAAGAGCCGGATTCGGCAGAAACACACAAACTGCTTGAGTAGCCTTAGTTAGGAAGGAAAAAAGAACTGGGAGCAACAAGGCATGTAGTGTTACAGAAAGAGTGATAGAAGTAGACAAAGGGGGAATCATGTCAGAAGAAAACCAGATGATAATGGTTTTTCCAGCAGAGGGAAACGAGTGAAGCGAAGGAGAGATACAGTTCTGCTGTGCTGTTGTTGCATTTACCGGTTTTCCTCCCTCTTCTAAGCAGAAGATCATTTGCTGTCGACCTGAAGCGTTTGGCGTCCTCCTCACTGGCAAAATTCAGACCGATCTGGGACGTCTGAGGACAAACACACATTAAAGACACTTTATACACACTCTGTTTTTGGTGAAACAGCAGACAGACAATAAGTCAAATCAAAACACAGATGAATCAGTTATTCAAACAGAATGTAACAAAAATTGAAAAAGACATTTACAAAATATTTTACGCTTGTAATAAGCCGCATTGTTGACTTGAGAGAGCTTGACTAGAAAGTTTGAAAAAGTTTAAAGAAGTTTGAATGTTTTGAAGGCAATAGTCTATAAGATAGATAGATAGATAGATAGAATAGACAGACAGACAGGTTGATATGGTGTTTTTCTATGTTGCTAGCATGTTTCTAACATGATTTAACAAGTTGGGAAAAAGATTTAACACATTGCTAACATGTTGCTAGCATGATTTAGCATGTTGTTAGCATGCTTTAGCACGTTGCTAGCATGATTTAACGTTGCTAGAATCTTCATTTTTAGGAAAACCATAAGTCGGATCAGTTTGAAAAGATATACCAACTCAAGTCAGAACAGTCTGAAGGTCTGAGCCGAGTTTGGAGGTTCTAGCTTTAAAGCTCTAGGAGGAGTAGCAGTCAAAAGAACTAGTCTCGGAAGAATAATAAAACGTTTAAATTGCATTTCAGTAAGTTTGCCCTCTCAAGCCAACTTAATGAGGAAAAAAGTCATTACATTTTCATAAAGGACTGAGAAGACTAACTTTTTTTTGGAGGATGAAATCATGCACAATAATAAGAGCAGAGATATACATGAACAAAGCAAACAGAGCCAATTTCAGTTTCACATTGACTTTATCAGTCTGTGGCCGTGGCACATACCTTACGTCTGCTGAGGTGAAGTACAAGAGTACAAAACAGATACGAACACATGAACAGACACACACAAAAGGACATGCATGTACAAGATATGAGCACTTACGTCTCCAGCAAACGTGATAAAGTAAGGCCTGGAGCTGTTGATTGAAAAGGAGTTGTAGAGTTCTTGATCAAACAAGATTTTTCCTTCCTGTCGAAACAGAATAAGAAACCATTTACTTAATACTAAGAACAAGATGATACATGAGGAATCACGAAAAACACATGGAGCATCTGCTGACTTACTTTCATATCAAACACCCTGATAAAGTAAGATCTCAGAGAGCTGTCTTTCACCAGACATGCCACACCACAGCACTTCTTCACCCAGGACGAGTTTCTGTCGGCTCCATAGACCTGCACCACCGCTGAAGACAAACTCTGCGGACACAAGGAGGAAACAGAAGAGTTAAACTAAATCTGCAATGATGATTTATTTAAAATAAATCCTGCACCTGCTTATCTCATGGTGAAAACAGATGCCCAAGTATCACTTTCAGAATGAATTTTAAAGAGGACCAATTATGAGGCCACTATGAATGTTCAAAAAACACCTTATTTTCCTCATATTCTCCATTGTTGCATCTCCTCCCTTCCCAGTCTGTCAGTAACGCTCTGTTTAGTTCCTGTCTCTATGAAGCCACTCCTTCTGAAAAGCACACAGTGCTCTGATTGGTCGGCTGGATCAGTGTGTTGTGATTGGTCGAGCGCTTCGAGTGTTTTTGGGAAATGTCCCGCCCCTTACCATAACCACCAGTTTAACACACTACTAACTAACTCAACCAGGCCCCGCCTCTTTATTCTGCATATTAATTATTTAAATGAGGAATATTGTGACGTGTTCGTTCCCGAAAGAAACTCAAGACTACAATGGAGGCGTTTCAGGAGTTCAGAAACACTGACTCTGATATAGAGAATAACTATTTTTCATGCTCAAACAGCAACATTATACACTAAAGAAAGTCGAATAAAAAAAAAAAAAAAAAAAAAGCATATTTGGACCCCTTTAATAAAATACCATTTAAAAACAAAACAAAGAATGTCATTGTGCATGGAAAAAAAAAAACAATAAAAAGGCTTTTTGGTTCTTGTTAATAAGTCGATGTGCCATAAAGGTCACCACAACTGGTCAATAAATAGAAACCTTTAATGCCATAAAACTACCAATCTGTAGAGGACATGATTATACCGCAGTGTCATTCAACATGGCGATGTGAGTGAAACATGCCGAGAGCACAGCCCTTTGACAGTCTCCTCACGAAGCTGCCGGTCACAACGCCAGTGAATGAAGACTCTCAGACTAATCATGATGAGAATGAGGAACGCGGCTCATTATGCGCATTATTACTGTAGTCCAAGCTCTTGGCTGAGAGCATAGATCATTTTAGATTATATCGTTATATCTTTTCTTCCCTTTTGTGCCGTATATCTGAGTGAAATGCTTCTACAACAAGAACAAATGTGGGAGGGGCTTGATTTTGTCTGTGGGGAATTGATTGGATGGTTGTGGTTTGCTATTGGATGGTTGTGGTTTGCTATTGGCTGATCTCATGTGAGTGACAGGTTGAGCCCCGCCCTCGTCAGCAGAGAAGAGATGGTCACTGCAAGAGGGAGGGGAAGTTATTCTGATTAAAGATTATGAGGAACATGATTTAAAAACAAATAATAACGTGCACAGATGAATCATTTAAAATAAAAACTGCATAATCTATGAAAACAAGAATTGTCCAGTTTGAATTCATGGACTTTAAATTCCAGTATGACTATATAATATATAAAAATCCAAATTGTTACAAGTTTGTTGCATTTTTAATTTTAGATATTTTACCTTGTATATTATATAAACAACCTTATTATCAGGGAGAAGCAAGTTTTTCGAAGTTGTAAATAAAGTAAAGTCTGTTTACCATGTAGATGCTGAAATGTAAATGTGGGCGGGCATATGTTAATGAGCTCCTGGTTGTGATGTCTATTACATTACATTTTCTGAATGATCCGTTTTGGCAGTTTAGTTTTAACAGAAGGTCTGGAATCTGGACAGACATCACTCTTTTTCACTCTAGTCGAAATCCTGCTTTCCAAGATATGATGCCTTTGAGGAAAACAAGGATACACCCATCCCGAATTGAAACCTGAGTTCATAAATCAATAGTCTGACCTGAGATGAACCAACTGCGAGGAATCAGAACCAGTGAACATTTCTCCTAAGAACTGTATGAAGTCCGAGCACTTATAAGTGAACAGCTGCGAAATGCTTGAAGACGTTCTCGCCAAACAGCCACTTTAGGGAATTAATGATCAGCATCTATTCTCAGGACGGGCCAGATGATTTACATAAGCGCAGAGCGGACCAGCAAAGCCAGACAGTCCTGCCAGGATCCTGGTCAGGAGTGAAGCCACGCCACACATCTTAACAACCCGCCGAACTGTTACAGAGACACTCAAAGCTTCCATTAACCACACGATACAAGCCAGAGACAGACAGAGCGAGAGAGTCTTCTGCGCTCTCATTGGCTGAATGAAGCTGCCGCCCATTATCAGTTCATTCGAGTCATTACTCAAACTCTGAGGCATTCATCCGAGCCAACATCAGACAGTCGTCGCTCCGTATCTCGCAGTTTATCGCTCATCATCAGCTGCAGCTAATGGAAGAAATCTGGCGACGTAACGTACGTGCACTGCGATGACATCACTGATGATGTACATGCTCCTGTTATGCATGAAATAAACCATTTTATTCAGTAAGGAGGCATTAAAGTGACTATGATATCACCAAAGATTTCTATTTCAAATAAATCACGTTGTAATAATCATAAATGTTTCTTGAGCTGCAAATCATCATATTAGAATGATTTCTGAAGGATCATGTGACACTGAAGACTGGAGTAATGATGCTGAAAATTCAGATACATTTTACTATACATTCACACTGAAAACAGTCATTTTAAATTGCAATATTTTCACAATATTATGGTATTTTTGGTTAAATAAATGCAGACTTGGTGAGCAGAAGAGACTTAAAAATATATTTAAAAAAAACCCAAACTTTTAAACAGTAGTGTGTCTATCCATCATGTTATAAAAAATAAAATACAAATGGATAAATAAATAAATCTAATATAATTTATTAAAAATTAAATATTAATTTAAATTATAATTACTAAAATTAAATAAATATTTTTAATAAGTTATATAATTTAACTATATATATATATAAAAAGTATGAGAACACTTGTCACTACATATTTTCCATACATAAATGTGTTGGTTTACACTAATATTATTCTGAAATGCGAAAAATAGTCATAAGGCATGTCCTTTTAATAATAATTTACAAATGGCTAAACAATTTTAAAGTTCACATTATTAATGTGCTGTATAAAAAAAATAATTCATAGTTCAACAAACTTGACTTTTGTAGGTGAACTGAGGCTATATGGAGCTACAAAGGTGTACAATTCTTCATATTTTACTATATCACTGGCCATCTAAAAACCACAGCAATGATAACACTGAAGTAGAGGTGTGTGTGCGAGATCACAAATTCTGATCGTGAACCATTAAAATGTCACCATCATATGTAAACGCAGAGGTAGAGTTAAGCTCACGTGAAGTTGCACTTATTCACAATCATGAAAGTTTATCATTTGCATATGTCTATTAAAGCCTTGCCAGATAAACATTTTATCCACCACATGCTGTTCTGACATGTGCTTTTCATCCCCTGCACACTTAAAGCCTGTCAAAAACAGCGCCTGAGAACTAAACTTAGTTACCTTATGCGTTTTATTGTGCTTAAACTCTCAAACACACAAAGGTTTACATAAACACAGTCGGTTATGTCTTAAGCGAACAAACAGTTGGTGGAAAACCGGATGCGTATCTGTATATTAGATCCGTGCATGAGGTCTTAAAGTGACAGCAGCCTAATAAACCTATGCCACTTGTCATTAATGTTAAAAAAAACAACAAAAGACAAAAAGAAAAATCACTTACTGCTCTTCACTGAATAACTTCACTAGCTTTAATAAGAATCAACAGTCTATGTAGCGTTTTATTTTTACATTTGTTTATTCAATTTCTTACTTGTATACTACTGTCAAATACACCCATTTTAGTTAATTTGCATGTGTATCTTTGTTCTTATTTTTTAATAACAAAGATACAATAATGAAATAAAGATTTTCATCTTCGCTCACCCCTTCTTTGGCCTAAATTGTCTGTCATTCGTTTTTCTTTTATATTTTGTTACTTTGTAATTTTTTAAAATAGGTAAATTAGTTTGGCTGTATTGCTGAGTCACTTGCAAAATAGTAAAACCAACATTAAAAATGGCGATATGATGTTTCTGCCATTTCGCCCACCACGACTATACTGAAGACAGAGGCCAAAGTTGAAGAATCCGTCATTAACAAATGCCTAACGATGTCTATGAACCTGCTATTATCAAATTCTATGCATTACAGACTGAAACAGAGATAAGGCTGAAGAATTGTGATTTTAGCCGTCCTCACTTCACAGAAACTCGGCCAGCAGGAACTACCAGAGAGGACTGGTTCTCCAACCCCCCCCCACATTCATTCCCATGCAGGAGGAGAACCACATACTCCCAGAAACAGCAGGAACACCAGCAAGGCCCAGCGGACCACATCCTCAGGCTGCTCCTGATCTCAAACTAATGCTAGCTCCCTAAACCTGGCACAATGCTAACAAAAAAATGGATGAGTTTGAAGTCTCAGCTCACGGTTCTGTGATTCAGAGCATATTCAACTGATTCCTCAGAGGAGAGATGTGGACAAACACACCCACTTCAGTCGTGCCACGACACGCAGCTTGAATATAAAAAGGCTTGCGACATAAATTCATGAATAAATGTCAAAAAAGGTGACGAAGCCCCTGGGATGCATTGATATTGCAAGCGCATGATAAGCACAGCACTGTCACTGTTCAACGCCGCTAGGAATGTGGAGCATTCAAGGACCCGAGTCATGCAGGAGAAACCGGGAATCTCGGGCGGCAAGTCCTGGTTCCCGTTTCACACAGAGGATCGAGGCCCTTTGGAAACATGCATGCCCTCGTTTGAAAAAGGAAGCTTCGGTTTTGTTATCCGAACAACATGAGTTTCATCTTGTAGGAACAGAACAGGTAATGCAGTGGAATGAGGAAACAGAAGTTTACAACTGGATTCAGACAGCATTGATGATTCAACTAAAAACATGTCAGGACTGCACTATCAAAACATAATGATATATGGTGCAACTTATGGTTATAAATAAGAATAAACGCATAAATCATTAAGGTTGATTAATTGGCCTATATTTAAGTGCATTATATATAGCCATGAATTAATGGGTCAAACAATTCCAACCGATTCCCATACTTTCCCAATCTTGAATATTGTGTTACATTCTTAACAGTTTAACCAGACACACCAATGCCAGTTTCCTCTATGAAACAGTTATGAAAGCTGGGTGAATTATCAATGTACACATATCATGGATGGAAATGCAGAGGTAAATGGCTGATATTTAAAACCAGAACTGTGTTTTATTGTGAATTCTGAAGTAGGAAGAGTGTTATGAGCTGCTGTCAGGTGATTGGCTTTATCAGCCATAAAGATAAAGAATTGTGCCAATATGACATGAACTATATCAAGTTAACCTGATTACATTTCATCAAACAAGACGAGGCAGAGTTTATAAGAACCACAGTTATATATACAGATGTCAAAAAAATAAAATACAAAAATTTGGGTTTATACTTGAGGTGAAAGCATATATCATAATATTGGCATTGAAAGTTTGAAAAGCCCTTATCTAAAGTACTCAATCTCACCAGCACAAGGCCCATGAGCTCACCTGAAACTTTGAAAGCATTGATAGAGACACACTAATGACCGCAGCAAACAGAAGCCAGCGCCTGTTAAACTCGGATGATGCAGACAGTGTATCTTTACAATGATACATTGTTGATGGATCCGTTCCAATGGAATCATCAGTGATACATTCATATCAGTTCGAGTTTGGAACATCCATGACTGAAAACAACTACCTGGCAAAGAAACCAAGCAAATGCTTGAGAACTTACCGTGCATTTCCTGCCCAGATGGCTGAAGAGCACTTCGTTTTCTTGTGGTGTGAGAAGAATAGAGCCGACGCTACTCATAGGCCTCCTGGTTGAAGGCGGACCACTCATTTTGACAATCCGATGGTGTGAACTTGTGATCAGGAAGTGTTAAACAGAAAATATGCGTTCATTGATCTTTGATCACCGCAGCTTGTATCCGGAGCCTTTCATATCCAGACCTGTGTGTTCGGCCGGGAATGGGTTGAGAGAAGTCCTGCGTCTCACAAACAAAAAGCGATCCTCGTCTGGTTATCCAGTGTCGTCTTGAGCCTCTAAACTTTCATCTGAACTCCTGTGCACCGAGCTTTCGATCCAACATGGCAGTGCCACCGCTGCGCATGACAGTGAGACGCAGCGGATTACAAATCCTACTATGGCGAAAGCTTGGCTTATGAATATTAATGAGACGGCGTGGCGTTCAATAAGCAGAGCGAATTGATTGGCTGATGGACGGGGGCGCTAGTCAGTTAGCGAATCAGAGCGTTTATTGGGCGTGGCTTGTGAATATTGAATAACTAATGTGACTGGACGCTCCGGGAAGGTTACCAGGCAACGCCAGCGTGAGCGATGAAATAACCATGAACGAGGCCCTCGCTATAGTAGGATATGGTCGTGTTTAGTCTGCGTATAATGTAAAAGAGTCTGCTTTCAGCATTTAAACGCTTGAAGTAAAAATATTTGTTGGTTGTCAGACAGCTGTAGCCTTACAAATCGCAATCAAGGCATTATTGACAATGATGAAAATGCAGTTTCAGAGAGGGACGCTGTGTGGGCGGAGTCATGACGTGGAGTGAAGTGGGTGATTTTTTAATTTAATATATTTTTTGCATATATATATTATTTTTTTCTCCCCTCTTTTTTGTTATATATATATATATATATATATATATATATATATATATATATATATATATATATGTGTGTGTGTGTGTGTGTGTGTGTGTGTGTGTGTGTGTGTATGTGTTTGTATGTATATATGTTTGTATAAGTATAGGCCCATGTGTGTGTGTGTGTATATAATAAATATATATATAAAAAGAAGAGGAAATAACTGGCAACAATAAAGCGAAGTTGGAAGGTTAATCAGAGGAGGAATGTGTCACTTGGCACATAAAGTACAGGCCAACAGAGTGAACAATCAAAATAACAATGGCTCCTAATTAAAATTAGCCACCTGAACTTCATTTGTCCCTTTGCACTGACGGCCTGACTATTGGTCTAATCAGCAGTGTTGCTTAAATATGTCAAAGAACAACAAAAGGTGGATATGGCCTCTGATTTGGATATAGTATTTGATGCAGTAACCTATATACAATGGGCTTGTTCTTTAGGTAATATCTTGACGTCATGTACTTGGCGTACACATGATAGGTGAATCCAGTCATTTACAGAAACTCGTCAGCTATGTTGATTGCTTCACTGTGAATGTTTGTGTGTAAGAAGATGTGGGGGAAATATTTGCTAGTGATAACACTTATGAGTATTTCCAGTCGCAGCTTGAAGGTAGTCACTCCCAAACATGGTTGAGCTGTGAGGTAAATAGACAGAAACCTGAAAAACCAGTTAGATGAGAGAGAGAGAGAGAGAGAGAGAGAGAGAGAGAGAAAACTGCATATGCCAAAACAAAAGTCATGACAATACATATTCAATACAAAAAAAGTCAGAGGAATGTAGCTTGACTTTTGTCTGATTACTAATTACACATTGATATTATTATTATTATGTTTTTCTGAGTTTGTGATTTTTTCTGAAATATATGATAAAAAATGATGGCATTTGACCTAAAAAAACAAACATAAAAACCTACAGTGACCCCAGCAGGTCTAATTGTTGATAGCGCCACCTACTGGTCAAACGTTATACAGCTAAAACAATGGCAAATCTACTCATAAAGTCAACTACATTCTGTGACCAAATAAATCTCCTCATTGTGCCTGTGCCATTGTACAACTGTGCATTAGTCTATGTAAAGTTGTATTGTATATTAAACAGGCTATAAATAAACCTGCCAACAAACAGATTAAATAAAAAATAAACCTAAAAAATATGGTCTAATACATGCACAGCTAATGGTGGGGGAATCAAACCACTTGCAAATCATTCGCTGTTAACACACCAAACACACTGACATTTATCACGCAAAGTATTTTATGAATGCCTTATCAGAAATCATAATAAGTGTATCAGATATCTAACACTCTTAACCTTTCACATATATCTTCTCTTTTTTAAATTCTGGTTTCCCTTGCAAATCTCCATTTGTGTCTCTCTGAGTCCTCACCTTCGCATGTTTCCTCGTGCTATTTGCGGACTGGTTCTGGACAAGCACAATATTTTCTCTACGGTGTAATGCTGACTACCGACGGTCTTGGCCAGAGAAAGCTGAATGTGCTCATCTGAATTACAGGAGTATTAGATTATGCAGCAAGTATGCTTATGAAGACCAGCTGTTTCTACACACAGTCTCCTGTCCAGCACATGCACACATCACACACACACACACACAAATTCAGCATTCATGCCGCTTTCAAGAGTTGTGAGCAGAAATGCATGCAACTGGAAAATCAACCCGGTAAAGAAACAGACATGTTAACAGAGCTTTGGAGAACATGCACATCTCTGCTGACTGTTTTAACTCCAGATTCAATATCTATAACTGTATACACTGTGCAGATATTGCGTTCAGAAATCATACATCATTTAAACAGCATCAATCCTGCCTTCTCAGATTAAACTGGTCCTGTAAGGCTAAAAAAGTCAGTAATTGTACGTATTTTCCTGCAGATCTCAGAGGGAATCGGCTGGAGTTATGTAATGTGTGTTGTGTTGTGTTGCTCTGGTGCTTCTGCTGGAACTCTTAAAGGGGAATAAAATAAAAAAGAGGACAAAGGATCGGAGAAACGGGAGACTTCATGCTTTTCTGGAAGCTGCAGACACAAATGATGTAAGGCTGATGTTACTAGACTGTTTAACAAGAGGAGAGCATGCATGTGTGAGTCAGAGAGCAGCTGTGTGTGTTAGCCTGAAAACACACACACACACACACACACACACACACACACGGCTGGTTTATTCAGGCCAGGAGGAAGTAACGCATCAAGAGAAATCCCAGAATTCCCACAGTTGAGTATATAACAAAGAAAAATTATAATAGTGAGAAAGATGGAGACCCGTGACATTGAGAGAATATAGAAAGATGTATGGAAAGCCCATTTTCGTTCATTCATTTTATGCTAAATCATCATGACCTTAAAGGCATAGCTATGAAATAAAAGTCAGAATTATGAGATAAAAAGTTGAAATTATAAGTTAAAATTTTAACATCATAATCATAAATCTGATGTCAAATTATAACATATTACATCATAATGATGAGATAAGAAGTCAAAATTATTAGATAAAAGTCATAAGTGACAAAGTTGAGATTATAAGACAAAAAGTAAAAAAAATTATATGACATTATATCAAAATATGGGATGAAAAGTCAAAAATATAAGATTTATATATAAAACATTTTAACTGCATAATTATGGCTATAACGAAATAATTGACATTAAAGTTATAAATGATAAAGTTAAGAGAAAAAGATTATGAAAATTATTAAAAAATACACAATTTTTGTGTCAAAATTATGAGATAAAAAGTCAAAATTATGACATTCGGTCATGACTGAATGACTTTCAAGTTGAAATTCATAGGTCGTAGTTTATATTTGTTGTCCTTTTTATCTCATAATCGACTTCTTCTTAGGATCTTTAAACATCCTAGGAATAAAATGGGATTCTCTCATTCAGACATGGCCGAAAATCAGCACTGAACAACTGAACTTCATCATCATCATCATCATCATCATCATCATATTCCCGAAGCAGGGCGCGGTCAGGAGGATTGGGACACCACCACTGCAAATACTGGTGTCACGTGGCAGGAATATTTGGCAGATAAACAATTTCCTGCACAGCTGACAGCATCATCACTGGCTAAATATTTACCTAAAGTTGTCAGCACTAGCACTCCAGTGAAGTGTTCGTCCTCAGTGTTTATTAGGCTGTAATTCTCCTCGTGTCCTCTGGGCGGCGATGTCCACCATACTATATTTCTAAGGAAACAGTGTAACAACTTACAACAAGGCACAAACAACAATTTCAATCATATTCATCAGTAGCTAATAAGCTAACAAGAGAGATGATTCAATGTTTGATGAAGTCAACATGAATCATGTGGTCAGAATAAAAGAAAGAGGCAGTTTAGCCACTCGTTTGCATACTACACAAATTCAAACAAATGTATAAGGTGTGGCGCCCTCTCATGGTTAATATGAAATGTAAATACCTTGAAGACGTGCAGTATGCATGTCAAGAATGCTTCATTCACAACGTTTCCCGCTTTAAACTTATATAAAATTAGGTAGCCTAGCTATAAAACACCTAATATAGACCTGTATTTAGTAGTACTGTTGATAAAAGTTTTCAATTTTCAATTTATGCATTTTAAATAAGATAGACAAAATATAATCTCTCAAAGCATTTAGTCACAAATTTCACCTGATTATTTTCTATCATGCAAAATACAAATAAAAAAATACACTGTAAAAATAAAAGTTGCTACCTTACATTTTTTAAGTACAATCAACTTGGATGTTTAAGTCATTTCAACTTAAATTACATTAAACTGACTTAAAAAAATTAGTTGAATATTTTACAAGTTATTAAAAAAAAGTTATTTTGATGAGTTAAAGCAATGTAAAAAATATGTTGTCATAACTTATTGATGATTATATATATATATATATATATATATATATATATATATATATATATTTTTTTTTTTTTTTTTTACAGTACACAAACGTTTTTAATCACTCAAGTGTCAATGTTAGGACAACCAGAACTGATTTTGCTCAGACAAAACAAGGAAAAAGAAAAAACGCAGACTCATGACCTATTTTCTGCAGTATGATAACTAGGGCTGGTTATGATGGTTTATATGTGTCATAAACAGATTTAGAATAAGATTGAAATGTGCTCTTGTTATGGAATATGTGCTCGACTGCATATCGTATGTTAAACGCTGAAAACCCCACGGTTCGAGAGCTCAAATGATAAGACATTAGGAGCGCTGCCGGAGGTTAAGAAGGTCTGAGGTTACAGATCCATTATTCTGAGCACATTAGAAGGGATTTGGTTTCAGGATGACCTTTCCTCTGTGCTCGTCTTCAGGGGTTCTGGGGGGCGGTGATGACAACAGTGACAAAATACTGAAACTTAATCACACGACAACTGCACTACATACTCAAAAAAGTCTAAAGTACATTTAGATAATTACCCAGCAAGCACTTTTGTGTTTAAAAGACTAATAGCTGTCCAAACACAGCCTAAAACAAGGCAAAATTTGGGCTGTCAGTGAAAATTTAATAGACGTCTAAGCATATCCTAAGAATAGACGAGTCATCAATTAGATAAAGAAATGAAATGAGTGAAGAAATGAAACCAAACACCTTAGTAATCACTGTTGACTTTGCTTACATGATGGAATATCATACATCTCGCAAGTTATTTTGGCAAAAATGACATGTAACCAAATTCAAGGTTATTCTGGCTGGAAGTGGGCTCCTCATAGCCGGACTATATCGGGTCTATAGTTAACCTAGACGGTGAAATGACGGGTATTGCTTGCTGGGTAGTGGCTTGCTAAGACTATGTAAGAATGTTTATGTGTTAATCTCTTGTTTATTGGCAATGTGTGAACAGCTTGTAACAAAACTTAACAAACGAGACCTTAGGTAACGTCTATGAGAGTCTGCAGACTGATTTTTATGTGAAGTACTGAATTTTTATGACACATGAAATGAATGCTTATACAATGTTCAGGATAATGTTGGAAAAGCCATTCTGTACTGTAATGTCAATGTGTCATGCAAAGAAATGGGATTAATTCACATTATAGTCTCACATAGCCAGGTCTATATAATCTCAAATATACTTTATAATATATCATAACATTTTAATAGCTCATCTGTCGACATGATGCCGGTGAATGCCAGAACTGGTGCAAACATTTCCACATCGCTACGATCAGATGCTTTCTGAACTGCTGTTTTCTCACCGCTGTCATTGTTGTTTGTGTGTTATTAATGAATATTTACATATTCATCTAACCGTCGCTCTCATCAGCGTCGAGGGCTAAAAACATTAAGCGTCCTATCTTGCACCCAGCGCAACTGACTTTGTACAACAACGCATGTATCATTCCTAGTTTGCACCCGACGCACAGCGGACTTTTCCCTCCACAGACGCACGTCGGTAAATTAGGGAATGAACTTGCGCTCCCGGGGGCGGTTCAGCGAAAAGAGGAGGCGTGTTCCAGCGCAAACGTTCCCTGGTGCTATTTTGCAGTTCCAGAAAACAATTCCGCCACAGACCAGGAGAAACCTAGTCTAAAGTCAGCGGCGCGTTATTCAGATGCTATTTTAAGGGCGCATGCTTGGCCATAATGTAGCGTGTTCACCACGCACATACACTTTGCTTCTCTCATCTACACAGACGCAGCAGTTCTCATTTTTGCAAACCATACATAATTACAAGGAAAAATATTCCACATGAGGGAAATCATTGTGGTGTCCATGAAGATGTGAAAAAATAGGCATAAATCTAGCTTACACATTTACCCAAATTATCATACGTCTGTTTAACCGAAGCTAATTTGGGTGTGTTTCTCCATCCACATACAATGTCACTTCTCTGTGTTTTACGGCCCTGACGAGAACGTCGGTCTCCTCGGCTGTGAACCGCTCCTGCAAATCCGCCGTTATAATAGCAATCCGCTATGGAACAAGCGCGCCTGCTCTTAAAGGGAATGTGAGATGACGCTCTGATTGGTTTATTTCACGTTACGCCCAAACCACACCTATGAGTAATGAAGCTACTTCAGACCAACACATTTTAGATTAGTGTCAGGCGCAAGAGTCATTTATCCCGCCGGTATAATAGCAACAGCGCCCAAGATCCGCCCACAAAGTTACTTTCGTTTCGCGTTTGATACTTGCGTTTCAGAACGTTAAAATAGGGCACATAATATTCACTGCAATAATGATCCAATCATAGACTCTTAAGCATTTGCCTATTTAAATCCAAACAGCGAAATTTGCTTTACTCCAATTTACAGAAGTTTCTTGTTGTACTGCATTTGTTGATTTAAAAAAATAAATAAAATTTACAGTAATCAGCAATGTTATCATGATGTATATCATTGAAAATTATTAATTTATACATTATATGACAATTAGACTTGTATTTATTTATTTATTTGTTTATATAGCAGAAATGAGAGTTGGGAGAAAATAACTTAATTGCACAATGCAAAAAAAGTTGCTAAAATTGCTTCAAATCAAATTAAGGTTTTGTAAGATTTACCCTTTAAAACAATTTCTGAAGAACCATGTTTGTTATTGATGGGTTGGTTACTTTAAACCATTGGTAAATGAGTAACATGAATACATAACAGTTCCTCTTATCAACTTCTGATCGAGTGCGAGACGAGCGCAGGAAGCTGCAGCTGCATTTGCCTCACTGAATATCATTTAAATAAAACATGTAAATATTGTGTTTAGAGTGAGAAATGCTCATCTGCTGCATTTGACACCTCTGAGAAACACTTCGTAAAGCATCCTTTCATTACAAACTGAAGTCATTTCTAAACAAATTACCAATGATTCACAAGGGAAGAAACGGATTCATGCACACTGCTCATTAATGAACAGCAGATGTTTTAAACTCGGGCTGAAAGAGCGAGGGCATTTAGTAAAGCCCTGTTAAACACTAAAGCGGATTAAAGCAGAGTTGCTGCTTTATGCTCTACTTAAGAAAATGTCCTTAGACAAACCTTGAATGCCATGCAAGCCATGCATTTTTTTTGGTCTTAAGAAAAATGTCACATGTTTACAATAATGCACTGCAACCCAGCCTTAAAGAGGCTATATATTATGCCCTTTTACTAAGACCTACATTTGTTTTTGAGCTCTACTAAAACAGGCTTTCATGCTTGAATGTTGCTTATTTTCCTCATATTCTCCATTGTTGCGGCTCCTCTCTTCCCAGTCTGTCAGTAATGCTCTGTTTACTTCCTGTCTCTATGAAGCCCCTCCTTCTGATAAGCACACTGTGCTCTGATTGGTCGGCTGGAGCGTGTGTTGTCATTGGTCAAGCCCTTCAAGCGTGTTTGGGAAATGTCCCGCCCGTTAACATAACCGCTTCTGCATCTCAATTTGCATACTCTCCATCCTAAATAGTATCCAAAACTAGAATTAGTGTCCCAAATCGTAGTATGTTGTCATGAGTATTCCAAAGATACCCGGATGGTCTACTTTTTCCTGTAAGAATCCGAAGTGCAGATCCGTGCGCACTCCCAGTGTTGAATTAACCCTCCTCAGAGTTTATTTGAGTCACTGAAGCAGTGTTAAAGTTAATGGGATAATTAAGTGATTAACTGAGTGATGACTGAGTATTAGTGATGAACACCTGCTGTTAACAAGCAGAATCACTGAAGGAAATAGTCACCATTATGGTGATCAGTGTTCACTTTAGTTGAGCTCTTGAATATTTAACATTAGTTGTTAAAAAACGACAAACATGGTGGATGTGCAAGTCTGACAGTTAAGAAGAGAGGTTAAGATAAATTGGTTTGAGAGATTAATAATCAGTATCCTGACGAAAAGATATTTATTCAGTGTTATCCACATTATATTTCATCTGCAACAGCATTGTGAATTTTTGTAATGATACGTTTGGTTATTAACTTTTAAAATGCATCATTATGCAAACACATGAGAAGAGTCTCCGCATGAAAGACCCACGACTGGCAGATCAAAGTGCTGCTTCATTTCTCTCCGAAATGAAAGGAAATTAAATTAAATTGAATGTGGAGGATTTTAACTGTGACAAGATGATTGACAGGAAGCACGTAACTAAGCGACAGAGCGATCCGTTAAAGATGCGATTATGATGAAGTAGTTTGTCCCAAAGCTTGCCTACACTTCTGCTACACACTCAAAAGTATGTACTTTTTCTTCACAAAAACTACATACATTTAGGGCATAGTATAAGTAGGCGAATTGGGACACAAGTTTCAACACACTACTAACTAACTCAACCAGGCCCCGCCCCTTTATTCTGTGTATGAATTATTTAAATGAGGAATATTGTGACGTGTTCGTTCCCGGAAGAAACTCAAGACTACAATGGAGGAGTTTCAGGGAGTTCAGAAACACTGACACTGATATAGAGAATAACTCTCTTTCATGTTCAACAGCAACATTACACACTAAAGAGAGATGAACAATTGTAAAGTCTGAAATTGTAACAAGCAATTCCCTTTACAAATTGAGACATTCGGTCAGAATACAGATGCAATCACAACCATTGAGTTGATCATCTCTTACAGTTGGGTGTTGTTGAGTCTCGGGGGACGAGAATCGCACAGTGGCTGTTTTGTTTGGTGACGTCAGAAATGGAAAGTATTCAAGTCCCTTCAGTAACAGCCAAATCTCTCCTGCGACAACAGATAAAACACACCATACGTCATATTTCATCTCTTTAATTTGATCAGTGTAATGAGTGCATAAAGACAGAACTGAACCCATGAAGATGTGCTACAATAATGTAAAAAAAGTGCATTAAATGATTTCTACCATTCTAGACTCAGACTAACATTCATAAAATGATCTAGCTGTAGTGCCAATTACATAGACAGACATGAAAATGATAATAATCACCATCTCATTCCTGGAATTATACAAAGTGTTTTTTTTTTTTTTCTCTTAAAGTACAAAACAGTACATTTGAGCAGCTGCCGAGAGTCTTCACATCAACAAGTGACCACATGCATGAAGGAGAAATATTATAATAATCTTGTAATCAAAGAAAGCCTGTCATTTCCTCTCACAGGATGTTTTTCTTTCTTCTAAAAAGTTGCAAAAGTCACAGAGTTTTGAGGCTGAAGTTATTCTAAGCTTTGGCAGTTTATCTTTGAATCTTTTTCCACAAAGAGCAAAACACAAGATATATGGATAAATTCAGTCATAAATCCCAAAACGACGGGATCACAGTAGTTATTCACAGTGTACGGTGCTCATATATGTTTAATAAAGTCTCAGTATTTTTGTTAATAAACTGGCTTTAGCTGCCATAGAGGCAGAGGTGGACAGTAACAAAGTACATTTACTTGAGTACTGTACTTAAGTACACTTTTTGAGTATCTGTACTTTACTTGAGTATTATTTTTTCTGGAAACTTTTTACTTTAACTTCACTACATTTGAAAGATAAATATCGTACTTTTTACTCCACTACAATTCTGTCAAGGTCCTTGAGTAGAAAGTAACATCAGTCAGTGGATGATTTTGGTTGCAGGGGTTGCATTTTGGTTGGAAATGAAAGTCGGGTTGACGTCAGAACACGACTGATGTTGGTTTCTGACATCAGCCCGATTTTCATTTTCAACCACAATACAACGTCTGTCCAACGTTGGAGATCAACGTCAATCTGACATTGGATTCTGACATAAACCTGATTTTCATTTTCAACGTTGGGTTTGGTTTTCTAAATGCGAATTTTGTCACTTTTTTGGAGCACACTAGCTTATAGATAACAGTAAAGCTAACATATTCATACTAAAAGCCAAAAAACTTTAAATAGGGCAATATTTGAGGGAACAGCCATTTGGGTGTTCGAAACCATTGTGGACGTCATTGAGTGCACATATTCAATCTTACATTCAATCCCACATTCAATCCCACTACTGGAACTGTGTTCTAGAAATAAATTTGATATTGATATGAGGTTAGGTATGCAGGCATAGATTCAGAGGCATACGGTAGCCTACTTACATACAACAATGCAACAAAACAATGCATTGACATTTACTTTTTACTTTTGATACTTAAGTACTTTTAAAATCGAATACTTCTGTACTTTTACTTAAGTAAAAATAGGTCTTTACAACTTTTACTTGTAACGGAGTAATATTTGACCAGTAGTATCTATACTTTCACTCAAGTAAGGAAGTTGTGTACTTCGTCCACCTCTGCATAGAGGTCTCTATAAACTGTGTGTTTTCTTTATTCCTCATATCGTCTTCATCTCAACGGCTTGCTCTCACTGAGATATGCCCGAACTTGTTTCCGTTTGGATGTAACTCTTCTAAAGTGTCTCGATTACATAAGTCCAGCTGCCTAAAAGTGTTCATATGAAGGCACTCAGTTGCTCTCGTCTTGTTTAAAGCTAAAGGAGTCACAGTTTATCTCTCACAATCACTTTTGCTATACGGTTTGCACGATCAGATGCTTGAATCTCGACATGCAAAAACGCGTGCAGACCGTCCTCATATATCCCATCATGCAGTAAAACAATCATACACACGCCCAATATTCAATAACCATCAAAGCCAAGTAGTAATTTGTGAAATCCTGCTGTGTGTGTGTGTGTGTGTAATGGCAGTTCATAAGGTGGATTAACGCTGCTAATGCAGCTACGCTTGTTTCTCTGAGGAAACGTTTCTCTGAGGGTTTCTCTGTCTCGCTGGTACAAGTGTCCCCCTGAGAACCAGCGATTTATACCTGTGTGTTTCTGTCCTTGTGTGCACATCCTGGGCTTTGCTGAGATTTCAAATGGCAATTAAGGTGAATTTTTAATATAACATTTAAAAATTATATCATATGACATTTCAAAATTAAATAACATTCAAATAGAGTGGGGAGAATCAAGAAACTTCAACAACTCATGCATCTCACAACAACAACTCATGCTGTCGATTAATCGCATCTTACATAAATGTTTGTGTGTATATATTTTTATTTTTATATTTATATATTATATATATGAATGTGTGCATTTCTGTCTGCACACACACACACACACACACACACACACACACACACACACACACACACACACACACACACACACACACACACACATATATATAACTTTTATGTTAGCTGCGATTAATCGATTTCACAGCCCTAATATATATAAATATATGTATATATATATATATGATCATTCTGTCCTGCAAGCAAAAAAATAAAACATTATCATTTTTTATAAAGTTGTCCCATTTTTTATCAGGGCAAGCTGTCATGTAAAATGTTGTAATTTTAAAGAATTAATTCTCTTATCATTATTATTATTAATTTTAGTTATAAATGTACTATATATATTATACTATAAAATATGATTACATATAAAAAAAACAATTATGAATTACTATAAAATTAATAATATACTATATATGGCCTATATATTTAATTATATTTGTCTATGTTAGCTTACACATTTTTATGGTTTCATGATTTTTCATAATTATTTGACTGTTTAAATTGATCGCCTGATAGAAGTCAGGTTCACTCTGTGTCAACTTACCCCATGCAGTGTGACAACATGCCCCGTTTAAACAGATAGATTAAGGGCTTTATGGTGTGAAACTGACTCTCAAAACTAGATATTCACTGGAATGACAACTATCTCCCCTATATATATATATATTAGGGCTGTGCAACGATTAATCATGATTAATCACATCCAAAATAAAAGTTTGTGTTTACATAATATATGTGTGTGTACTGTGTATAATTATTTTGTATATAAATACACACATATTCATGTATATAGTTAAGAAATATTTGCATGTATATGTTTATACATAATTTATATTATATATAAATATAAATATTTTTTATATATATATATAAATAACACATTTTTCTTAAATATATACATGCATGTGTGTGTATTTATATATACAAAATAATTATACACAGTACACACACATATATTATGTAAACACAAATTTTGTATTTTGGATGCGATTAATCGCGATTAATCATTGCACAGCCCTAATTTATATATATATAAACACACAGTAGTCAACATTTGGATCAAAACCTTTCATCAAAGTTATACATGAATTTTGAACAATACCCGTTCTCGTCTTTGATTAACTTTTTTGATCCACTTCAAATGTTGACTACTGTATATTAATAATAATAATAAAAAAGCTTTCTCAAGCATCAAACTATCAAGTGTCTTTTCCCCCTGGTCCAGCATGCAATCTGTCCTTCTCCTCTTCATCACCACACACAACCCTCATCAGAACATTAGACAAGACGTCTTGATACAGACTCAGACAAACCCATCCAGGAAGATACAGCAAGGTCACCAGTCCCATGAAATTAAGGGGATAATGGGAATAATCCCAGGAACATGCGCCGAACTGCCTGAGAGCGAAGCCCCAGCTGAACTCCCAGGCGTAGATGAAGCAGATGTAGATGGGAAGCCTCTTCCAGGTTCTCCATCCTCTCCTGAAGTGCAGGTGCAGGTAAAGCTTCTCCACCACGAAGCTGCAGCTTCCATACATGAAGAAGGACCACAGGGATGTGTGACCCTTCAAGACTCGGTCCTCCTTCTCGAACAGATTAAACACAGAGGTGAAGACCACCTCATCCAGAAACCCATGCATCCCGAAGAACACGAAGCGCAGGAGTCCGGGTAACCCGTCCGCGCGCGAGGATCTCAATAATAACACACTGTTTTTCTGAAACTGCAGATGCAAGACGCCTTTATGAAAGATGTTCGAGAAGTATAACGCGAGCATGTAATGCACAACGAGCTGCGTGATGGAAACCACCCTGATGTTCTCCGTGCAGGTCACCAGATTCCCGATTAAGATCTGCAGGCAGATGTACAGGGACGGGTAGAAGACGAGGTGGAACACGAGCGGGCGCCCGTGGAAGCATCTCTTCTGCAGGTACACCTTCTCCAGGAGCAGATGCGTGATGGAGTGCGCGATGCACAGGAACGGAGAGGAGAATCCCAGCAGCTGCAGGTCGCTGTGATCCTGGAAGTGGCGCACGGAGGACAGAAGGATGTCCAGTGTGACTCCGTGCATCCCGTAGAAATACATGCGCATCCACTGCGGTAAAGCGCGAGCTGTGTCGCGCGCCCCCGGGCTCGACATTATCATATCTCTCCTCAAAACACTCTCAGATGTCGATGGGGTTTTTGTTTATAGGTCATTTGAGTCGCCGATGACCCGCTGAACCCCCGCGAAGGCACACAATCCCACTAACCGCATTCTTGCTCTATCATTGGAAGGAGCGGAATGAAAAGAGAAGAAAATACAGACACATAATAACACCCTCCACCAGGTGGCGCTGTCCTACTCATCTAAATGTGCTGAAGACGCATCATACACAGCTCTTCACAACAACATTATATTATATTATATTATATTATATTATATTATATTATATTATATTATATTATATTATATTATATTATATTATATTATATTGTTTGAATATTTATTATATTGTTTGAATATTTATTTTATTTTTGTATTGGTTATTTTTTCAAAAATAAAGTATAACGTTTTTATAAATGTTATTTTTATGTTATATATTATCACAATTATTTTATTGTAAAATATTATTTTTGTTGTTAATAATAATATTTGATAATATTTATTCTATTTTGTATTTTTATTTTATAAATATAGGCTATATTAAATTATATAATTACAAACATTTAGATGTTATAAATGTTATTTTTTGTTATAAATTATATTAAAATTATTTTTATATCATTTAGTAATACTTATGTGCAGAAAAAGATTTCTATTTCTATATTATTTCTATATTTGATATGATATTATTATATTAGATATTATATTATAGTATTTTTTATAATACTGTTTAATTATTTATTTTTATTTATGTATTTATTATTTTAGAAAGATATTATATATAACTTTATTCATGCTACTTTATAAATGTTATTTTTACGGTAAATTTTATTATATATAAATATATTATTTATAAATAATTTTACATGACAACTTTAATGTATTGTTAAATATTATTTTAGTTTTTATAATATTATTTAACTATATATTTTGTAATTTTTTTAGTTTATACAAGTTTATTAAATTATATAATTAAGAAAGTTTTTATAAATTATATTAAAATTATTTTTATAATACTATCTCTCTCTCTCTTTCTCTCTAAGTTTATTACTATCCTTACCATGGAAACGACCCTTGGGTTTCTAAAGTGATCTCTCTCTCTTTGGGACTTGACATTAACTTAAAACTCAATTCCCTCATCAGGACATGTTCCTCAGGGCTAAAACGTCTTTCATTCATATTTAAAAGCCCTTTATGCTCAAACTCACTGATCAGTTTGGTATTGTAAAGTGTAATTCAACACACAGATTAGAAACAGTGTTACAAGAATTATAATATACACTACTTGATTAAGCGTTATTTTAAATTCCACATATAGGATATTTATGTAATTGTTGTAAAATCTTAAGCAGTAAAATGCCACAGTGGCTGGAGCGCTTGACTCTCCTGCATGACTGAACAACATCACACACACACACACACACACACACACACACACACACACACACACACACACACACTGTTATCATCTCAGTTCTCGGTTCTCCTCTGCTGCATTTGGAGGTGACAGATTAGCTCTGAGAATTCATCCAGTCTGTTATCTGTGAGAGACACAGCATACACAGACAACAACAAGTGGTCAGAGGTCTTCAGTGGCTCCATATAAGCAGTCACACAGACAATAAATAAATAAATAAATAAATAAATAAATAAATAAATAAAGTCACACAGAACATCAGTCCGCTGGCTCTGTCAATCAAACAACTATATCCAACACAAATGTGTGAAAATTGTTACATTTCTATTGAGTAATTTTTGTTAACTGTGAAACACATCATACGACAACTGTAATGTTTTTTAAGGGAAATTCTGTTTTATTACAAACAAATTTCTCAAATGTAGGCTCCATTTTCACAGGCCTAGATTGCTGCAGTTCTTCAAAGCGACACTAGATGGAAGCAAAGCGCGTTTTTAACTCACTGTAAAGTCATGATGCATCTTTGCCCTTAGGAAAGAAACAATAATTTAATGTGAATGGCACATTATCAGCATGCTGGTGCATGACATCGTTCAGAACATTATAATAAATCACTTTAATTTAACCCAGCATGGCCACGGCATTTCAGATTAGCATCAAATGTTCACCATTATCAAATCTCAATTCACCCGAAACGTTACTAATGTAGCCTATTACCAGAATTTTTTTTTCTCCTAATGCAAGTCAATGGGTGTTTGGATGGTGTATGTTCACTTACACTAATGTTATCCGCTTTAATCACTATCAAATAAGACTTTCCTATGTGTTTATCTCGATTCAAATTTGCCGTGTCCCCAGTTTTTAATCCTGTGGTTTCTGCAATGTCCCCCTGTAGTCAATCATTTTATCCCTTAAAACTCATTTTTGATCAACAAAATTACATATTTAAACGATAAAAAAATTAATAGCTTGAATGTAACCTCATTTTATACCCCTTGCCTCATTTAGTATACGTGGTTCTATGCAGGGTTCGAAATGACTTAGGACTCTTGGGGGGTCCCCTAAAATTTAATTATTAAATTATTAAAAATTCTTTAAAATCTAATTAAAAAGACTTTTTTTTTTCTTTTTTTTTTTTGGTTTAACCTCAGAATAGTTTATATCTCGCAATTCTGACTTTATAACACGCTATTGCGACTTTATATCATGCAATTATGACTTTTTATCTCAGAATTACGTGACATAAAGTCGCAATTGCGAGATATAAACATGCAATTCTGAGAAAAAAAAGTCAGAATTTAAGTTATATTCCTCGCAATTGCGAGTTTATATCTCATAATTTTGACTTTATAACACGGAATTTTGACTTAATAACACACAACTGCGACTTTATATCACGCAATTCTGACTTTATAACCTGCAATTGCGACTTTATATCACGTAATTCTGAGATAAAAAGTCAGAATTGTGAGATTAAAAAGTCGCAATTAACGTTACCTTGTTTATTTTTCACTCTGTGGCGGAAACAAGCTTCCATAGTCTGCTGTTAGCTGGCAGATAACGTTACAGCTAACAAGAAACGTTGACAAACGTACTCTTCTAATCATTACACTGGATATCTAGTTAATGCAACTTTTGATATAGGAACTCGAACTCCTAATATTTTACTATAAGCAATTATGAAGATAAACATAATCGAAGCACTTACAGGATTTTCATTCAGGATTTCACTCTTTGTGAGGTTTCGTTTTGCCGCGTTCAGCTACAGTGCGTGTCTGCGGGAGCACCACAACAACAATCTGTGACGCTAGAACTCACTCGGCTAATAGCTGCCCTGATTGCTGCCTCGCGCTAGGAAATAAAATAATTACTGTTATAAATATAAAACGTCACTAAAGACCTATAATTTTCACAATCATTTTTAATGTTAAAATATATTTGTCGGGGACCCCCCAAAATCCAAAAATAAATTCTTATGGGGGGTCCCAATGACTTATGGAGGGTCCGGGACCCCCCCAGACCCCCCTCATTTCGAACCCTGGTTCTATGAATATGCAAATGAGCCCCGCCTCCACTCACTCACTCAGCTCAGAGATCCACTCGTTGACGATCACACGTTGATCTGATTAGTTAGAAGGTAGTTTGTGACGTCAGAAACACCAGCGATTTCAAAGCGTGTTTTTGAGACTGTCTTTGGTTCAGTTTTAAGGAGAAAATACTCAGCAATGCTGTCGACTTATGAATTTGCACATGGTTTGTCTTAAAGCATATTAAAAACACCACATAGACACATAAACAACATTAAAAACTGGATTTTCACCACAGGGGGGCTTTAAAGAAAAAGAGAAGCAGATTGAATTCCAGCACATATAAGAATAATATCCAATTAATTTTGTTTAGCAGTTCATTCCGTAACACTGTTGTCGTGTAAATGAATGACCAAAACGTATAAATAGTTTAAACGTGTAAACATACCCTGAGTTAGCGACGGTAACAAAGTGGGACGGAGCTTAGCGATTAGCTACATTTTGCAAATATTCTGTTTTGATATTATTTTGCAGCGTGGAAAGTAGTTATTTTCGGTGAATGTGCCGCTGTAGGTAAATACCTAAGAATAATAAAATTCAGTAAATTGTATATGTGCTACAAACAAATGTGTTTATAATTACGACAATAAATTGTAATAATATGTTAAGAAATACCAGTTTGCAATATAAACGAGCTATTTTGTAAAGCTAAAATTAGGCTAACAAATGACCGCTTGTACACTCTTCTCGAAACGGCTTCTCAAACACGAACAAATGTGGGCGGGGCTTGATTTTTGTCTGTGGGGAATTGATTGGACGGTTGTGGTTTGCTATTGGCTGATCTCATGTGAGTGACAGGTTGAGCCCCGCCCACATCATCAGAGAAGAGATGATGTCACTGCAAGAGGGAGGGGAAGTTATTCAGATTCAAGATTATGAGGAACATGAATTTAAACAAATAATGTGGTGCACAGATAAATCGTTTATAATAAATACTGCAATATTCCATAAAAAAAATAAGAGCTGTCAATATGGTTTGATGTTGATTTTAAAAAATAGGCTACGTTTTTATTACTGTAGACATGGCTCTAGTTTAGATGACTGATGTTGTCATCTGTTCAGGTCAGTGAAAAAGATGAACTCACTCCATGCACGATTTTAATAGATATCTAAAAATGCAATCTCAGATCCCATTTCCTCCAATTTGCGGCTCTTATTGGTTTGAATCTCCGCGTCTGGTTCAGAGTCAGTCGGGTCACGAGGGGGAGGAGAAGTAAGAGTCCCACGAGGAGACTCACTCTTGTTTACAGTTCCTGGGTTTTATTAGGTATTCCCGTCACTTCACGGGTCTCCCGTACTGAGGCTTGCATCCGTAATGAGGTTTTAATGCCCTTCTTCAATCTAAATGTAGACTTGCTGTTATACTCACAGGAATTTTATATTTAAAAAACGTCTAGATTGGAGTAAAATTTTGACGACGCCTCATAAGTATTGCATCACAAATAAAGTGAATAGTACATATTACATTTTTCATCGAGTTTACCCATTAAGTCACTTGTGGTACAGCGTTTTAAAGTGAACATGGAAGATATTTGTGTTTTTTTTATTTTTTTTTTAAAATTTCCCCTGAGACTATTAATCATCTTTTTTAGGAGTGTCACAAGACCCAAATATACTGGAAAGAACTCAGTAATAATTACCTATAAAGAAAAGCGATGATTCCTGTTAACTTTGAAGAAGTTGTTGTTATGCTAAAAAAAATTTCATTTGATGATGATGATAAAGATATTTTGTTTATGTTTGAACTATATTTAGCTCTTACTATATTCATAAAGTCAAATGGAATGAAAAAATGCCAAATTTTGAACAATGAATATTAATATATATTTAAATTTATATATATATATATGGCTATATATAGGCTATATATATTTTAATATCAATTATTAAAATATTTTATATATATATATATATATATATATTAATAATTGATATTAAAATATATTTAGAAACAATATCCAAATGTAAAAACTTAAAAGCAAGGAAAACTACACAGTTTAATAGGCACAAGTTTTTTCTTTTTTTTCCCTCTTTCTTTCTTCGTTTTTTCCCCTTTTCTTTCCCCCTGACATGTATGGTTATATGTACTCCAGTATGTAAATTATGTCTTGTTCTTATTAAAATGCAATAAAAAAAGAGGTTTTAAATGATTTCCACAGCACCCGTGTTAGACAGATCTGGGCCCGGTTTCCCGATAACGCTCACTCTTAGCGTGCTAAGAAGACTCGAAAGATATATCTTACCAAAGTTGTTTATGTTCCTAAGTGTGTTCCCCGAACCATACCTTAGGAAGCTGCTTAAGATATACCTTCTTACGTGCGACGTTACCCGGCGCTGTCCGTGGCGATGCTGCTGAATTGTTTGATATCCATGGCTCGAGAATCAATTATTCTCTCGTGCAGGGGCTGTTTATGTGAGAAAGCGGTGATCTTTATAAAATAAGCACTTCAGAAATAGTTGAAATTGCATTTATTAGGACTCATGGGATATTATAAAAAATAATCCAAACTATAATAGCCTATAATAGCCTAGCCTACATATTTTTAAATTGTATCATATTGCTGCCATAATAACCATTTCAAATTTGTACGTGCCTTCTTCTCTTTCCCATTTTTGTTCGCTGAGGTGGAGCTGCAACGAAATATTGTTCTTGGAAATACTTTACAGCATTTCAGTAATAAAAGTATAGGCCTACATCTCGGTGCTCAGCAGTGATCAAAAAGGGTTTAAACAGTGGATTTTGAATCTCTTCTTGTAAACTCAGAGATGTGGATTCAGACGGCAATTAAATCACCACACGACCTGTTTGTCAAAAATCAGTAGGTACTAATTTGGCCAGGGATTTTTACGTGGGTTGGGTGAGAAAAACACTGATATTATGGATTTGGACGGCACTAAAATCACCGACTTACCCCTGTAAATGTTTAAAATACCGGACGAGCCCATGAGAAACAATATTAGCGTCCGAATATTGTATAATAATATAATTAAAAATCTAACAACAATCAGTGTAATGACAATTTTATTCTTTGCATGAAAACACTTGAATTAGCCTAATTGAACACTGTCTGGGTGTATTAAAACTTCTGAATTATATTCATATAGACCTGCAACAGTGATAAGGTAAAGCTAAGAGTGGTCCAGACCAACCTTACGAAAGTGTGACTTACAGAAGATATACTTAGCGTACGAACGTGTCGGGAATCGTGCCATAACGTTAAGAGGTTACGTTAAGAGGTTAAGAACTACTTAGCGATAAGAACGTTTTGGGGAACCGGGCCCAGAGCCGAGCGCGAGTGGACTGAAGCTCCTTCTGTAATTCATCCAGTATCTCAGAGGTCATTAAAGCAGCACAAGGTCATCGCCATGGAGACTGCAGTCCTTCTCCTGCACAGTTTCACATTCGGTCAGTCTGCATGTTTACAACTGAGGCCAGATCATCTTTTAGCATGCGTTTAGGCTCTGTGTTTTCTCAGCGGTCTAAACGTGCGTCACAAGCGCTGCTTTATCCAGATTCATCTGCTTTTGTTAAACAGTGCATTAGCCCTGTGTGAGAAATAAGACATCATAACCATGTGTTTTTCTTAATGAGATGCCATGAGGTGGAAACTAAAGTATAGGTTGAATGTTGTTGTGTTTGAACTGGAGGAAACAAGGCATGTCAGGTTGAAAGGCTATGGACGCGTTTCATGTGAGCGAAGCTGAGCGAGAACAACCTGTCAAACGTACAAAACAGCGATGCTTGCTAATAGAGGAAGAATACAGAACGAACTGTCAGAGGATGTTGAATATCACTAGAAATAGAGCATACAGTGGTGCTTGCATATGCAAAATTCATCACTATAATGAGAGGGTTGATATACTACTGTTCAAAGTTTTATTTATTTGTACAGCAAGGGCACATTAAACGGATTAAAACTATAGTGACAGTAAAGACATTTATAATGATAAACAAAAGATTTCTATTGAACTATTGAACTTTCTATTGTTTAAGAATCACATTTACCACAAAAATATTAACATTGACTAGAATAATAATAATCAGAAATGTCTCTTGAGCAGCAAATCATCATATTAGAATGATTTCTGAAGGATCATGTGACACTGAAGACTATGCTGAAAATTCAGCTTTGATCACAGGAACAAATTATAGGCTATACTCATTACAGAAAGCAGTTATTTAAAATTGTAAGTTCGTCAGGGCAAACTCTATGGCTTGACAAAGCCTTTTGAAAGTTTTATAAGCTTCCTAACATGTTTTTATCATGTTGCTAGTAAGTGTGATCCTGTTGTAAACATGTCTTAGATTTATTTAGCATTTTGCTAACATGTTTGTAACATGTTTTAGTACATTGAATTAGCATGCTAGCATGAATTAGCAAGTTGCAAGTATTTTTATCAAGTTGCTAAGACGAATAAGCATGTTATTAGTACGTCTTACCAAATTTGCAAACATGTTTTAGCACTTTGCTAGTGTGTTTTAAAACTTTGCTAGCACGTTTTAGCACATTGCTAACATGAATGAGCATGATGTTTAAATGCATTGCCATGATTTAGCATAATGCTAACATGTTTTAACACATTGCTAGCATTAATTAACATTGTGCTAGTATAAATTGGCATGTTGCTAGTATGTTTTAACACGTTAGCATGTTGCTAGCTTTGTGATAACTTAAATAGTGAAAGTCTATGGGAATTTGGTTTGGGAGTCCAATAGGTTGATTGTCAAGCCAACATAATATTTCACAAAATTACTGTTTTTACTCTTGATTTTTGATCAAATAATTGCAACCTTACACAGGGCAACTTTTTCAGCAATGTTTTTGAGCAATCGTGTTGCTTAGGCACTTTCCCATTGAAAATGGGCAATAAATTTCTATCTGGATACGTCAGATAGACGTTGACGGCAACATTGCCCAGTGTGTATCATCACCTTCAGTGAGCAGAAGAGACTTCAAAAGCCTAAAGAAATCCTTCTGAGCCCAATGAATGGTTTCATATGTATTTGCTAAGATGAATCTTGCTTTGAACTTGCTAAGCAGTTGTTAGCATATTCAGAGTGATCAAAAAAGCTAAAATATTCCACCCTCACATCTCTGTGATAATCTAGTCCTTCATTCAATCTTTTGCTTGTTTTGTTATTCATCAAGTGAAACTCAAGTCTGATTGCAATTTGAGGAATAGAAACAGTGGCGTTTGCTTTTTGGCGTTTCTGTTTGACAGCCTGAGTGACTCGTGTAATACAGTAAGGGCATAGAGACGCTTTAACTTGCTGCAGATGGACATTACTATCGATGGTTAGTGTTGGTTTACATTGAGAGGTCACGGGGGCAGGATGTGATGTCGTCAGAAACTGGATTATCTGCAGGAAATGGCCACTTAGTGACAACTGAGAAATTAACTGATTGTTCATTGTGTTTCAAAACCTAGTGAGCTGCCTTGCTGTCTACGTAGACAACGTTATTATAGTTAACCAAAACTAAAACCTATGGTGGTGCATTGCTGCCACATACGTTTTTTTTTTTTAACACCTAATTATGTCGTAATAACAAGATATGTCGTTTAAATTATATATTTTTTAGTAACGAGATGCTATGTCGTTAAAATTAAAATTTTCTCGTTACATTTTTTTTCTCGTTAAAACATTTTTTTTCGTAATAACGAGATGCTATATCGTGAAAGCGACTTTTTCTCGTTAAATTTTTTTTTCTCATAATAACGAGATGTTATGTCATTTAAATTATATATTTTATCGTAATAACGAGATGCTATGTCATTAAAATGTTCTCGTTAAAACAAAATTTTTTCGTAATAACGAGATGCTATATTGTAAAAGTGACTTTTTCTCGTTAAAACAATTTTTTCTTATAATAACGGGATGTTATGTCATTTAAATTATATATTTTATCGTAATAACGAGATGCTATGTCATTAAAATTAAAACGTTCTCGTTAAAACAATTTTTTTTCGTAATAACGAAATGCTATATCGTGAAAGTGACTTTCTCGTTAAAACAATTTTTTCTCATAATAACGAGATGTTATGTCATTTCAATTATATATTTTATCGTAATAACGAGATGCTATGTCGTTAAAATTACATTTTTCACGTTAAAACTACATTTTCTCGTTAAAACATTTTCTTGTAATAACAAAATGTTGTCATTAAAATTATGTTAAATGTCATTAAAATCGTTGGAACGACATATCTCGCTATTACGAGAAAATATGTCGTTTTAAAGAGAAATTTACGTTTTAATTATTATCGTATCGTAATTATTACGTATCTAATTATACTGAGAAAATATGTTGTTTAAATGACATAACATCTCGCTCTTATAAGAAAATATATTGTTTAAAGGAACATGCCGACTTTTTGGGACTTTAGCTTATTCACTTATTCGCTTATATTGTATCCCCCAGAGTTAGATAAGTCCATACATACCCTTTTCATCTCCGTGCGTGCCGTAACTCTGTCTGACGCACCCATAGATATCATATAAAGGCTAGATGTCTTAAGGCGGAGTCACTTCCGGCATCACCGGCGGCCATCTTAACACAGGGAACCTGTGAATTAAGGTGAGTGATCAGCACGCACACAAATCCTCTTATCTCGCTGAAATCTTGACGGATTTACAAACGGTTTGGTTTCTTACAAACGTTATTAACGTGGCTATAATTCCGAATGCTTGAACATGTATATTATAATTATTCATATGTATGCAGTGTCATAGCTACATCTCTGACGTTTATAACAAACCAAACCGTTAAAAATCGGTATAAAATTTAGCAAGTTATGGTTATTTAAAAGTACATGCACCATGTTACGAGTGAGCGAGCACACTGTGGTAAGATGGCCGCCGTGTGCGGACGTCGACCTCCATTGGCCAGCAGCGCGCACGAGACATCTAGCCTTTATATGATATTTATGGACGCACCCACTGCTAGCCTAGCTTAGCACAAAGACTGGAGGTAAACGGCTCCGCTCGATGGTGTTTTAAGCCCCCAATGGCTCCTTAGAGGCAGCTAACCCTACCCTCAACCTTAAACCTACCCATCCCCTCGCTGCCTGGAAGGCGCCGTTGGGGGCTTAAAACACCAAACACCAACGGCTCCAGCTAGCATACGGCTCCCAATAAGTGACAAAATAACGCCAACATTTTCATATTTACAGGTTGTGATTTGTATAGTCACAGTGTGTACAAATAACAAGGTCACATGAGACACAGCCATCTTCTAACCGTATACAAAATTTACTTAGACTTTAATAATAGTTTCTCAGCGATACTTTAAAAAAAAACACTGCTTCTACTGTAAGTTTTTCCACTGACTTCCATACAATGCATTCTGGGATTGCATTGTTCAAGTCATATGTTGCATCTTTAAGAATATAAATAACTAGATTGATGCAAAGTCTGCAGTCTGACAAATTGGCTTGCCTAACAAATTCCGCAATATTAATCGATTTCACGCCTGAATGGTTGGAAAACACAAAAGATTGCTAAAATCCTGTTCATTAAAATGCACAAAAACTGCTGAGAGAAGGAACAAAGCGGTGCTGCATCAGAGATGGACATTGTCTCAAACTGCTGACATTTCAGAATCCACACAATTGTTGAATAAAGATAATCGAGACATGAATATTGAAATCAGAAGGGAGTGGCCATGCTGAGTTCAGATACACTGAGTGTAATGTGCAGAGGACGGAGGTTTGGCTCAATGAAGGTCAGGCATTGTTGCCGGGTCGAGTGTTCGTTTGCTCACCCTGGAGAACTCGATTGTTATTCACAGCGTTACTCCTAATAAATGCACAAATCTGAAGCTGCATAGGCTGATATTTCATATACCCTTTTCAGAAACGTTTGGTGGAAATGCTAGAAGAATGTCAAACTAATGTCAGCAATTAGACCTGATTCACAATTTGCTTCAAGCTTCCTCAGCAGCTCCACATCCATCAGACGAGAAACACATTTGCCTTGTTGTGAAGTCAGGGCATTCGTTTTCATATGCTTTTTGCACCATCAATTCTCTTTGTTAATTATTATTAATTGCTCAACCGAGATGATGAAATAATTTAGCATTTTAAGATAAGGCAGCAGTGACAGGGAAAACGAGCACTCATCGGCTCTCCAAATCTAATTACAGATATCTGCTCCGCTCAAATTAATTCCCAGTTTTAACCGCCATCCTTCCAGCATGGGCAAATACTGCATAATAATCATTAAGATTGTGCACTTTCTTAACAAAATGTGAGTGTGAATTAGTTAGTTAGACTTATTTAACATACTGCTAGCATGTTTTAAGATGTTGCTACAGTGAATTAGTATTGCTAGCATGAATTAGCATGATGCTAGCATGTTTTAACAAGTTTCTAACATGATTAAGCATGTTACTAGCATGAATTAACATGTTTCTAGCATGGTTTAGCATGTGGTTAGCATGAATTTGCATGTTGCGAACATGATTTAACATACTGCTAGTATTTTATAGGATGTTGCTACCATGAATTAGCATTGCTAACATGATTTAACACATTGCTAACATGATGCTTACATGTTTAAACAAGTTGCTAGCATAAATTTGCATGTTGCTAATATGATTTAACATTGTTAACATGTTTTAGGATGTTGCTACCATTAATTAACATTGCTAGCATTATTTAGCACATTGCTAGCATGAATTAGCATGATGCAAAACATGTTTAACAAGTTGCTAAAACGATTAAGCATGTTGCTAGCATGGTTTAACATGATTTAACATACTGTTAGCACGTTTTAAGATGTTGTTAACATGAATTAACAAGCCTGATTTAGCATTAAATGAGAAAAACCATTAGCCTAGTTATAAAGTCAGAGCATTTGTTTTCAGATCCATCATTTCGCTTTATTAATTATTATTAATTGCTCTACCAAAATAATAATAATAAATCATTTGCGTATGTAATGCAGTAATGCTAAGTTGATATAGCGTCTCTATAACATTCTGATCTCCATGTTTGACTCGAGTCCCTCTCAAAATGCAAGGGTTTTTTAATTTAAAGGGATACTTCAGGATTTAGCATTAAGCTTTGTATTAGTAGAAAACCTGTAGTATTTTCGAATTACCGTGCTTTCCACCCTCATATCCCCCTGAGAGGAGAGATTTATGTATTTGGGGATATTATGTCTGGAAATTTTTTGGTCAGAGGCTAAAGACTAACGTACAGCCAGTAGTAGGGGCTGTCCCGCATGTTTTCAACCCGCCCATAGAGGGTGGGATCTCACTCACAGAATGTACACAGTGTCAGCCATATTTTTTTGGAAGCTAAGCTAGCAGGCTCTTGTTCTGTGGAGAAAACTGAGTAGTAGGGGTTACCATCCTCTTTTTCCGGGACATGTCCGGCCGTCGAGATCGTCCAAAATGTCTGGGATTCAGCTTTTGCTTTCTGCAGTCGCCATTCATTGTTTACATGCACACCTTTTGTTTCAATCTAACTGAATTCATTCCGATTGGTGAGTCTGAATGTAGTGTTTACATGAACGCTAAACAAGTGATCGGTTGATGTGCGTTTTAACATTGCTAAGAAAATTCCCGCTCCTCCGTGAGAGATACGAGACCGGTGCGTCTCACTCATCAGTAATCACGCCACCGGCCTCGCGCCGTTCTCCCGCGGCCGTCAGCCTCGTCCTGCTCGCCACAGTAAACATGATGAATGGCGAATGTAGAACGCAAAAGTCGAATCCCAGACATTTTGGGCGATCTCGAAATCCCGGGCAGACTCGTCACGGAGACTCACTAGTGGCCTAGCCTTGTTGTTTAACTGCGCTCTCTTACCGGTAGGCGTGGCTTGGGAGTGGCCTTGTAGAGCAGCGAAGCAAGTGCATTCTGGGAGTTGTTGTCTTTCATCCACCTGAGCCAAAAATACATTTTCTGGCTTTTCTCGGTCTAGAAGGCTCCAAATTCAAAAATAATTTCACATTTCTTCTACATAAATGACCCATTTTAAATACACATTCATCTTTCCAGAGGTGAAGTATCCCTTTAAGCTAAAGAAATTAAAATAACATTAGAAGAAAAAGACAAAGCAACAGTATTGCAAAGTGTGTATGAGATGTTTTTTAACAGCTTCAACTGCCGATATTCAGACACAGCGCTTGAGATTTATGTGCTGAATCGCTGAGGCGTGAGGCGTCTTCTTCCATTCCCAAATCCCAGACCGCCCATCTCTGTCAATTGATTGACTGACTGACAGCGGAAGGACAAACATCTCGCGTCACCCATCCAGAAAGAAAATTGGCTTCATGTTAATCCATTAAAATGCCAGAATCATTCTGTCATTCTCTCAGCCCCACAAAAACTAAATTATTAAAGCCCTGCAAATGCAAAACATTCATCCGGTGAATCAAAAGTACTTTTCTATCATTGCTAACCACATTATCTGCTATGGTTTTCACCCATGGATGGCGTAGCTGGACGTCAGTGAGAAGTTCTGCTCTAACAGTTGCATTAACATGCTGTGCACAGGTTGTGTGTCTCCTGCTGTGTGTATGCGCTTGCATCGGTAAGCAGGGAATTCTGGGTAATGTCTCAGCTCCCCTGCGTCGAGGTCACTGGGCCGAAGTGAATCTGAACAGTCCAATTAGGATTTGCATAATAAAAGATTAACAGCCTCAAAGGGATGGCGATCTCCACAGGTGACGGCCTTTAAACATGAAATACATGCATGAAGAGCCTAAATCCTGAACAAGTGTTCCTGTCCTGAGATGACATGCATTATTATCATCATCCTGATGCTGAAATCAACTAGCGAATGAATCTCACAAGAGAAAGCTCGAGTCAGATCATGCCCGAGTCAGATTTCACTCTAAAATCCAAAGAAAGAAATATTATTCTACAGCTCATTTGATTTTGATTCCTTAAATCGTGTATTATGAATATAAATAAATCAATGAATCTGTGAATAAATTTGCACATACATGCATAAACAACCAAACAAATAAAAAAACAGTAAAAAAATAATAAATATTTAATAAATAATAAATGAAAAAACATTATTATTATCATTTAATAATATGTAATCAATTATAATTTTATATTATTTATAAAAAAATTAAGTGTATGAATATATAAAAAAAAAAAAATTAAATACAAACATATATTATAGTATTATTATTATTTAATAATAATATTTAAAAATATATATTATTAAATAACAGAATTGTTATTTTATATTATTTATTAAAATAAACGTTATTATATTATATTACATTATACTATATACAAATATATTTTCCCTTTTTATTTTGGGATGCAATCTGAATGCTTTTACGAGATTCGTTTTATAATATAAACATTATTATATTATATTATATTATATTATATTATATTATATTATATTATATTATTATATAATATATTATAAATACATTTTTCCCTTTTTATTTGGGGATGCAATCTGAATATTTTATGCGATTCATTTTATAATATAAACTATTATATTATATTATATTATATTATATTATATTATATTATATTATATTATATTATATTATATTATATATTTTTTTCCTTTTTTCTTTAGGTGGTGTAATGTTCCCTGGTCATGTTTTTATGAGATTCACCCTAAGTTAACCCAAAGCATTAGTTTGGATGATTTTGCAGAGCGACCTTTCACTTCTCTAATGCAACCATCCATCCGAAGAAGAAGGAATCATTGCAGAGTTCCTCGCCATCGAAGCCCCAGAGGATTCTGGGTAATGTCTGACCCACTGACACACATCTTATTCCCTGTGAACATCCATCTGCTTTTGAGACTCCGCTGGAGACACTAATGCCACAGTGCCAGCTCCTTTAAATCACAGGAGTGTGTGTGAGTGTGTGTGTGCATGAGGATGCATCGCTCAACTAGCTTAATATTTACTCTCCATGTCCCAGCCAGTCTGCATAAATTATTCAGCCTCACACACACACATACATACACACACACACACACACACACACACACACACACTGTCTGCTTCCATGTTGTCACGGTTCCCCAAAGTCACACATTCAGACGGAAATGAAAACATCTAGTTGTGGAAGTTCACTACTAGCGTTCTCTCCAGTGTAATGTCTAAATCTCTAAATGGGTCATGCAATCAAAAACAACTTGCTTTTTGGAGTTTGATACAATATGCATTAGGGCTGTCACAATATATCGCAATACAAAAATGCATCAATATGTATCGTGGATAGTGACAATATGTATTGTGTAATTCACCCAAAATTACATTTTCTGTGTGAGAAAAAATTCAAGTTTTCAGAGTTTTAGTGTCAGTACAACATTAAACTGCTATATATAATGTTGAATATAATGTATAATAATGCAATGGGGGAATATTTGTGTGTCCTGATAATGCCAAATGTCTTATTACCTGTAAAAAGTGCAACATTATTTTAAATATATCTAGTCAGTGAGAGAGTACAAGCATATTCGTCTATAATAATTCTGTATTTTCAGCTTCAGAATATCATGAATATTGTTATTCTGGTGTCTCTATTGTCCTGTGCTTTGGGTTTCCAGCACCAAGTTCAAGACTATTCATTTACACACACAATGTAATATCAAATTTAGCATACTGTTAACCTTTTATCTTGTCTTGGCGTATCGCAATAATATGGTATTGTGAGTTCAGTATCGTGATATGTATCGAATCGTGACATGAGTGTATCGTTACACCCTAGAGATACTCATTATTTACATAAAGAAGTCTTAAAGGTATAGTAGACAAACAGGGTTGAAGAGAAGAGAAGAGAAGAGAAGTGAAGAGAAGAGAAGAGAAGTGAAGCATGAAAATGGCTGTGAAACACTAAATTATGTCTGTTTTTCAGAGCATAATAGTGGATTACTGAATTATTGCACACATTTTATATCTCATGCACAATGACCATGTGTTCATTTCTCAGCTTTCTTCAGTATTTTTATTGGTAAAACAATCTAATTTCCACGCCAAGATTCCTGAAGTCTTCCCAGTCTAATTATGGACCAAATCTGCTCTCATTATGAACCAAATCAGCTCTCATTATCTTAGATTATCATGGACTATGAATATGCAGCTACCGGTGCATAAATTATGTAAATGCATCGGCTGTGGAGAGAATCGATCGGAACTAATTGATAAATGAGTGGCTCTAATCTGAGATAATGTGCTGTCAGTCAATGCGAGTTTAACGCCACAGTCTCGATCAGTCTCTGACCCGCCACTCTATCACTGACTCAGATTCATAATATCGCAAAATGACATTCAAGAGTTGAATAAACCCGGAGCTTTCACTGTAATGTGGCAGGAGTCAGAGATGAGCATATCAGATCAGACTAATAAAAGTAACAGGCTTTATCCCAGATGATGTATGATGATTTATACACATGCAGACACTCACCCAATTCACGTTCACTCTCTCTCTCTCTGGCTTTCACTCACTCACACACACACACACACACACACACACACACACACACACACACACACACACACACACACACACACACACACACACACACGTAACTGCAGAGATGGAAAAGGAAAATAGATTTTAAAGCTGAACTGGGCTGACATGAATGATATTTCCCACAGAATAAAAGATTTTCAAAGCTGTATTTACTTGAGAGATCATCCCTCTAAACCTTTCTGGGATATTTCTTCTGTTTAAATCTCACTAAAAATAAATAAATAAATAAATAAATAAATTAAAATTTGACTCAAAATCAAAGAAAGAAATTACAGTATCCATACATCAGGATTTGCATTTTAAAATATTTTAGAAATTATATTTAATTTATTTAACTATATTGACCTTCATAATTCATTTATATATTAAATTATATTATTAATATTAAATAAATATACTAAATTTCAATATAATATGGTATATATATAAAATATAATATTTTCATGACAATTAAATTATCATTAAATTAAAGAAATTCCTGCTAAGTTACCATTACTGGTAATTCAACTGACTGACTTTCTTTGTAATTCAATGGTGATTTTCATTATTAAATTCTCTTAAAAAAAATAATAATAAAAAAAATAGTAAAAAAATAATATATATATAATAATAATAATAATAATATATACTGTAATACATAAATTAAAGGCAGTACAACAAATCTTATTTCCATGCAAAACATAATTTCAGTCTTTCTTTTGATTTCAAGGTGATATATGATTCAGACATTTTACACTCAATATAACTGGGGACTGATGGCCATGCACACACACACACACACTCCCACCCACCCACACACACACACACACACCTCTCTCTGTAAGCCCTGATGAATCATCTCAGTGGGCGACTGAAAGCTCATCCTCCCCCAGTAACAGCAGCTCTGGTTTATTTATCTTCATTTTAGCTGTTCTTCCTGTTTTATTGTTTTATGTTTTTCCTATTTTCTCTGTCCTTGTCTGAATTGGTCTTATTGTCACGCCCTGACAACCACACATCCTCTCAGGTTCACCCGGCAACAAGCATCTCTGCTCTCCACCTCAGCTTATTAAACACTAAGACGACTTCAGCATCACGGCCTTTTACAGAGAAGCGACGAGCGCTTTCATTTCAACCTGAAACGAGCTCTCGGATGGCAAAGTCAAGGGGAGATGTTTTGGTTACTATGGCAATGGACCATCTCCTTTTGAAGAACAGAGAGGCGAGCAGGAAATTTCCATTCCCGAGCAATTACGGGAACGCCCAGGAGAGGCCATGTAACCTCACTCCAGGAGAAAGCACTTTAACACGTTGGCGGAAATGCGGAAACCTCCCGTCCTCGTTTCAAATTGAGCAGAAAATAAGCACTGAAGGAGGAGAACATCACGCTTGACTACCAGACCAGTGTCACTCTGCTCTCTTCAGAAGTGCTTCTACCTGTTCAAAGTGATTCACGACATGAGGAACTTGTTTTTTATTTTTTCTATATTGTTGCATTTGACAAAAAAGCAACAAGACAGATCAGAGAGCCAACTACACATAACAGTAACATACATGCAAATACACAGCAAAATCATATAGTATATACTGTACAGCTTTTCTCTATGTTAAATAAATACATATTTTTTATTAATTAACTACAGAAACACACACAAATGCATGCATGTTGACACACATATGCACACACACTCACTATCACGCACACCCACACACGCATGCATGCTGACACACACACAAACACACACGCACTCACTATCACGCACACCCACACCCACGCATGCATGCTGACACACACACAAACACACACACGCACACACTCACTATCACGCACACCCACACACACACACACACACAAACGCATGCATGCTGACAAACACACACACACACAAATTTACTATCACGCACACCCACACACACCCACACAAACACACACATATGCACACACACTCACTATCACGCACACACCCCCACACACAGTCATTTTACTAAACTTTTCTTTCAGGGACATTTTCGTTCACTTCTGTACACTAAAAATGTTGGTCCTGTTTTGGGTCGTTACTTGAATTCTAATGTAAAATCTGGATCCTGAAGCGAAACCCACTGGTGGAGTGGATGCGGGTGTTCCTCAGCGACTGCGGTTGTGTATCGACTCACACAGTGTCCAAAAGTGTGCGTCTCTTCCTCCTGATCTGACCCTCGCTCAGCCGCACCGATGGCACGTGTCCTGAGAAAGAGGAGATGAGGTCTTGCACATCCCACCCATGAGAGGAACCACAGAGTGGCCATTGTTCCACGCCTGGCATGTGATCTGGACGCTGACGTTTGCCACCTCTGCTTGTCCACCCATTGAGAAGATGACGGCCTCTGAAAGTAACACTGAATACACTGTAAAAAAAAAAACCAATTGTTCAAAAGTTGTAAATAAAACAGATTCTTAGAGCATTTCTACTTCAAATTTTCATGTTTCATATGACTATATGTCCTAATTATTATTGCATTGTCTATTTTAGTTTTATATTATTTTATTGCTATTGTGCTAATTATTGACGAAGCTGCTTAGACATATACTCTAGTTTCTAATGTTTTATTGGTTAATGTTTTCATCTTGTGTTTTGACCGTGACCTTAGTACTTAGTTTCGTTCCTTCATGTAAAAATGTGTATAAAAAAAAAAGACCCTTGAAGCTTGATCGTGTTTAGCAATTTCTGATTGAAATTGTTTCCAGTGTAGAAGGGAAAACATGAGGTATAAGAGCACAGAACACCAGCTGATGTCTCCACGGCCCAGATGCGCTGTCAAAGCCAGGGAAAGCTGAGATGGAGAATTCACAAAGCGACTGAGAAAGAGTGAAACGAACACACACACACACACACACACACACAACGCCCCCGCACACGAGTGGTGTGGCATGAGCTTCAGAAGGTCTCGGTGGCACAAATGCTTATACAGTCGGGAACAATGAGCGCTCTGTGAGCGGCTCTCGGACGGTGCATTGTGTTCCTTCTCTCTTGTGTTCCCCTGTCTCAGCAGGATTCGCTCTTCAGGGAGGAGGTTTAGCTCAGATGATCTCCAGGGGCTCCGATCTGAAGCTTGATAAGCATGTGTCTTCTCAGTCCTGTTGGCCTGTCACTGAACTGCTTGGATATCGCCCAAGCGAGCGCCTCTGATCGCCTCTGATACCCAGCAGGAGCGGTTATTTGAGAGAGAAGTGTGAGGCTGTCTAATCTGATGAACTGGTCGAACATTGACCTTGTACGTTTATGCTGTATACAGAAACGTAATGCAAAAATATAGCAATAATAAAACTTCACATAATCAGAAATTAGATTCGGACTAAGAATTTTATAGCAAACAAAATAAGAGGCTGTGTGTTTACCATAGACCTTAAAAATATATGGACGTAGAGTCCGTGACGTCACCCGTATGTTTCTGAAGAGCATTTTTGAAGCCCAAAGTGGGCGGAGCCAGTCGTCGCCATCTTGGCAGCGTCACTCCCGGATAAACGAAAATGGGCAGCGAGGCGGATTAGCTGAGGTGACGTGACGCTAACAGACAGCAGACAAACGGCTAGTAGTGACATCAGTGGCAATCCACCTGTCACTCAAGTGGCCACGCCCTTAATTATGCAGAACTTTAAGGCTTAATATGATTTAAATGAAAACATATTAACCCTCCTCACAGTCGTCATGACGGGCAAAATTAGCTATATAGACCAAAACCACTTTTTGCACCAGGCTGTAAACATGTTTTTTTTTCTGCTGTAAAGTTGGGCATTTTAACATGTGGGTTTATGGGATTGACTCTCTTCTGGAGCCTGTCTCTAGTGGCCAGATGATGACTTGCAGTTAAGGCCCTTTCACACCTACCTTGTTTTGTTTTCCTTTTCAGTTTGATCCGAATCAAAATTACAGGTGTGAAACCTCTCCCAGACCACGGTCCGGATCAAACAGACGAAATCTGGTCAGACGAAAAGAGGTAGTCTCGGTCCGGATCAAACTGAACAAAGGTTTGGTTCGTTTCTAGTGTGAACACATTTTCTGTATGGTTTGGACTTTCAGAACATCTACAGGAAGTTCCAGTGGTTCCCGCAGGATTGCTCGAGTCTTCTCCTCCTTTCCTGCCGGCGACGATAAAATGTTCGCACAACAAGGACGTTAATGTGAACTAGCCTCGAGTATAGCTGGTGCTGCAGGGAGTAATGCCGTAATAATAACAGTATAGTGGCAACGATATGCGATTGTTCATTCGTCTTGTCAAAGTTACCCAACGCATTGACAACACGCTGACGTCAGACGCACGTCCGTTTATAAACCAATCAATGTCAAGATGCAGCCCACATAGATGATGACGACAGGACGCGAGTACGTCATGTAAAGTTCTTTAGTGCGCTCGCATAATTGCAATGTGAAACCAAACCAAAACTTACCGAATGTATCCACCTTATTCCTGCGCCCCATGATGCTTTGCGCGAATTATGCGTGTAACTTCCGTTAAGCTGTAAACAATCAGTGAAAAGTAAAGGCTCGCTCTATGAACGCAATACGTTAAAAAAGTGTCACAACGAGATGACATTAATCTACTCACCCTTCAACCATCGAACATTAAAAGGAAATTTAAGTGTAAAAGCATCAACAAGGTATTTCAACAGACCAAATAACCCCAAGAGCGAGAGTCTTTCCACAGCAATAACAGACGGGTTAAATATCTCTGTAGTAATATATATATATATATATATATATATATATATATATATATATGTGTGTATTATGTAATGTACATAAGGCAAAACTTATGTTGCCTTAATCAAAAATGTTCATTAACTTCAGCATTACGTGATACTATTTCAAAGTGATTTCCATCAATTTGACAGATTATAAATTGCATTTACCTGTGAAAACAAACCTGGAAAGAGACGTGAGGATTTGAGGAGAATAACGAGAGATTCTTCGTGCATTCCAGTGAATTATTAATGGAATATATCGTAAATTAAATTCGGGAGAACAGACCACAGATGTGCAGTATATGTTGTCCTTTTTCATACTTTTACAGCGGATTGCAGATTGGGAAAAAAGAAAATAATCATGAGGAAAGGAAAGCAGCGACTGAAAAGAGCTCTTGCCATAGATATTCTTGTTATAACGTCACGTTAAAATAACGTTATAATGTTATTTTTATGATGTCTGAAAATAAATCATGAAGGAAAATTGACGGATCAGCTTTATTTGTAGGGCAACCTTATGATTTGAAATGATTTGTTTCAGCATTTTTTAATGGAAGTTCCCCAACCCGTAAGTACCACCTCATAATTCAAAACGCAGTGAGGTCGTCAGGAATAAGGAGGATAAAATGTATCAAAACATGAACTTTGGTGCAGACGTTCAGGTGTGAAAACGCCCCGTGTTGGATTCAAGAGAGAGACAGGAAGGTTGCCGCTTGGTGTTTACACACCATTCAGTAATATATATTGCACATTTCAAAGTATATTTATTTCTTTGTAGTCTATCTGTTATTATGGCACTGTATTGAATTGTAATCATTGCTATTTCCTATTCTGTGATTTATGATTGTTTCTGTACCACCTCTATTTCCCTCCGGAGATTAATATCCATCCTGTATGACAAAAAATGCTGACGTGAAAAAGCAGCACATCATAAAAACCTGACAGCAGACACCATGTGTGATTTTAAACTTATAGACTTGATATAAAAACATGACTATGTTGAAAACTGACAGAACGGGCAGATCAATGCAAAGCGTAAGAGGTGTCAATCAGATGTTCTTATACTTTTTCAGCCCATCAAGCATAATTGACGTAAGATTGTGCCTGTAAACTTGCTTTTTTATGATGTTAAAGCGTCTGTAGCGGTCTTGATTTTTCAGTGATTCCCTAGTAGGTGGAGGCAAATTATTGTCGAGCGAGACAGCAACTGAATCAAATAATCGATGAGTGAATGAGTCAAATGATTGAATTATTCACAACTGATTTGTTCAGAAAGTGCCTGTCTTTACGAGCGTCATTGAATCATTCACAATCGATTTGTTTAAAACACGGATTCATTCAGAAACAAAACAAGCAAATGTCTTTATGAGTGAGTCATTGAATCGTTCACAAACGATTCATTCAAATCAAAAACACCGATTCATTAAAGAATGAAACAATTGCCTTTGTTTTTGAGTGAGTCATTGATTCACTAATTCAACCCATTTTTGAGTGAGTCATTGCTCATCTGATTCATTCAAAAACACAGATTCATTAAGAAACGGAAACAAATGCTTGTCTTTATAAGCAAGTCATTGAATCAATCATTCAACTAATTCGTCCAAAAACATTAATTCAGGAACAAAACAAGTGACTGGCCGAATTCGGAATAGCAAAGTAGTAAACTAATCTTATTTGTGTCATATAAAGGTATGGCAGAAATAGTAAAAATGATAGTATGACATTCATATTTCAGCCTGTCTTTAGAGTCACTGAATAATTCGCTTAAAGGACAAGTTCGGTATTTTACACTTAAAGCCCTGTTTACAGATCGTATCTGATGAAATAGAACGGTTAAGATTAAAATTTGGACACATGCTGCTGTCCCGAGAATTTTAGGTTTATTTCGCTTTCCCCCCCACCCCCACAATGGTTGTCTAGGTGCACTGGAACATTCCTTCCTAAAACACATTAAACTTTCGTTTACAAAGACTTGAAATTCACCGAGTGGTCAGGGGTGTTCACTGGTATGCTCACTCAAAAATCGCTGAAAAAGATGCTTTCCAACAGGTGTTTTACCATTCGTTTTAAAACTGTGGACCTATTTTTCCCAACGTCTCACACCCGTAGATTCTTCCGTTGAGAGCTTGAATAATAGACACTCCAGCCCAGTTGGTGGCGATAATGCACCTTTGCCAATTGCAAGCAAACCACTGGCATTTCATTGAATACACAGAAGAAGCAGAAGAAGAAGCGGCGGAGTAATACCGTACCTCACACAGCTCTTTCAATACAACTCAATGGAGTTGGACAAAAACTACGATAAAACCTGTTGGAATGCATCTTTTGCAGCGATTTTTGTGTGAGCACATCAGTGAACACCCCTGACCACTCGGTGAGTTTCACGTCTTTGTAAACGAAAGTTTAATGTGTTTTAGGAAGGAATGTTCCAGTGCACCTAGACAACCATTGTGGGGGTGGGGGGGAAAGCGAAATAAACCTAAAATTCTCGGGACAGGAGCATTTGTCCAAAATTTAATCTTAACCATTCTATTTCATCAGATACGATCTGTAAACAGGGCTTTAAGTGTAAAATACCGAACTTGTCCTTTAACTGTACCATTAAAAAAACTCAACCATGTTAAAGTCAGAGCTCTCCATGTTTTATTATTAATCTCAATCTTGTAAATGGATTAAAATTTGAGGTCGTTCAAAGTCAACCTCTAACCACACACACACACACACACACCAAGTTTTTATGTTTTACGGGGACATTCTATGGACGTGATGATTTTTGTACTGTACAAACTGTATATTTTATCCCTTAACCTTTTCAAAAAACATCACTTGGCACAATTCATAATAAGCTGTTCTTATGGGGACAAGGAATTAGGATATTGCACACGCACATGTGCGCACACACACACACACACACACACACACACACACAGATGTGTTTACAACATCCTTTCAATGTCGCCCCAGGGGCGGTTTTCTTGGAAGAGGCTTAAGGCTAGAGAGGGCGGTAGAGGAATAGTGTGTGTGTGTGTGTGTGTGTGTGTTAGAGTTAGTGTCAGCAGGCTAATTCATCACAGGGGGCTTTAAATGGAGTCTCCGTTACCACCTGCTTTCCTGCAGACTGACTCTCTCCGGCTCTGCACAACAGATATTGGGTCAGAGCATCTATGAGGACAATTCTCATTAAAAATGGATAAGCAGGATTTTTCTCTAGCCTGTGCACTATTCCTCCGCACTCGGTACGGAAATACGAAACGCCACAAAATTGACCTCAGGTATGCTGCTCGGAGTAACATTCCCAATTAGAATAATCCCTGAGAAAGGAGAAAACAAAAAGTGTGTGAAAAAGAGGCCAGCTCTGTGTAGATAAGAGACCCGGGAGATTGCAAACGTACAGGTGCTGAGCTGAAACTTATTCAAGAGCTTCTCATCACAAAACAATGAGGATAACGGCACTGAGACGGGTTCATTATATCACATGGCATCACAAAAGAGCATGAAAGACTGCGAAACTAGGAGACGATTTCAGTCTTGATTTTAAAAGAGATGTGAAACACAATGGGAACTAAATTTAGAGCCCTGATAAACCAGTAATGCATATCGTCCTCCACTTTCGAGGGTTGTCTTGGAAACTGCTGCATGAATAAGACGGATAACTTCACTGTCAAGGAAAAAGTTGCATGTAATTTTAGCACTGTTAGGCGAGCATCAATGTCCGAGGGCAGAAATGTCAGTCGCAATTGCGCTGACATTTGCCAGAATCTGAGACATTCTGTGACATTTCTCTTCAGAGATACAGTGTCAGTCAGTGTCGCAAATACCCAGCTCTGGAAATGCTCAAATACGAGAGAAAATTAAAGAGTGTGTAGAAGATTCTCTAGTAGGTGTCGAAGGATTATTGTCTTTAAGAGCGAGTCAGCAACTGAATCAATGAGTCAATGATTGAATGAGTCAATGATTCAGTTATCAACAAAACAAGCAAGTGTCTTTATGAGTGAGTAATTCCTCATTCGCAATTCATTCAAAAACACTGATTCACTAAGGAATGAAAACAAATGCTTATCTTTATGAGCGAGTCATTGAATCATTCATCCAACCGATTCATTCAAAAACACTGATTCGCTAAGGAAACGAAAACAAATGCTTGTCTTCATGAGCGAGTCATTGAATCATTCATACAACCGATTCATTCAAAAACACTGATTCACTAAGGAAACGAAAATAAATGCTTGTCTTTATAAGCGAGTCATTGAATCATTCATTCAACCGATTCATTCAAAAACACTGATTCACTAGGGAACGAAAACAAATGCTTATCTTTATGAGCGAGTCATTGAATCATTCATACAACCGATTCATTCAAAAACACTGATTCACTAAGGAAATGAAAATAAATGCTTGTCTTTATAAGCGAGTCATTGAATCATTCATTCAACCGATTCATTCAAAAACACTGATTCACTAAGGAAACAAAAACAAATGCTTGTCTTTATAAGCGAGTCATTGAATCATTCATTCAACCGATTCATTCAAAAACACTGATTCACTAAGGAAACGAAAATAAATGCTTGTCTTTATAAGCGAGTCATTGAATCATTCATTCAACCGATTCATTCAAAAACACTGATTCACTAGGGAACGAAAACAAATGCTTATCTTTATGAGCGAGTCATTGAATCATTCATACAACCGATTCATTCAAAAACACTGATTCACTAAGGAAATGAAAATAAATGCTTGTCTTTATAAGCGAGTCATTGAATCATTCATTCAACCGATTCATTCAAAAACACTGATTCACTAAGGAAACAAAAACAAATGCTTGTCTTTATAAGCGAGTCATTGAATCATTCATTCAACCGATTCATTCAAAAACACTGATTCACTAAGGAACGAAAACAAATGCTTATCTTTATGAGCGAGTCATTGAATCATTCATACAACCGATTCATTCAAAAACACTGATTCACTAAGGAAATGAAAATAAATGCTTGTCTTTATAAGCGAGTCATTGAATCATTCATTCAACCGATTCATTCAAAAACACTGATTCACTAAGGAAACAAAAACAAATGCTTGTCTTTATAAGCGAGTCATTGAATCATTCATTCAACCGATTCATTCAAAAACACTGATTCACTAAGGAACGAAAACAAATGCTTATCTTTATGAGCGAGTCATTGAATCATTCATACAACCGATTCATTCAAAAACACTGATTCACTAAGGAAATGAAAATAAATGCTTGTCTTTATAAGTGAGTCATTGAATCATTCATTCAACCGATTCATTCAAAAACACTGATTCACTAAGGAAACAAAAACAAATGCTTGTCTTTATAAGCGAGTCATTGAATCATTCATTCAACCGATTCATTCAAAAACACTGATTCACTAAGGAACGAAAACAAATGCTTGTCTTTATAAGCGAGTCATTGAATCATTCATTCAACCGATTCATTCAAAAACACTGATTCACTAAGGAAACGAAAACAAATGCTTGTCTTCATGAGCGAGTCACTGAATCATTCATTCAACTTATTCGTTCAAAAACACTGACTCATTCAGCAACAAAAACTCAACCATTTTAAAGCCAGAGCTCTCCATGTTATAATATTAATCTTAGACTTATAAATGGATTTTACGTTTTTTTAAGGTTGTAAAAATTTTAGGTTGACTGAACAGTCGTTCACAGAATCGACATTTGCCAGAATCTGAGAAATTCTGTGAAAGTAATTGAATCATTCATTCAACTGACTCATTCAGGAACAAAACAAGTGACTGGCCGAATTCGGAATAGCAAAGTTGCATATTAATCTTATTTGTGTCATATAGTAAAAATGGTATGGTAATATGACATTCATAATTAAGCCTGACTGTTCCATTCAAAAACATTTTTCTTTTTTTTTTTCATTTTAAAGCCAGAGCTCTCCATTTTATGATATTAATCTCAATCTTGTTAATAGATTTTAGTTTTTTTAGGTTGTACATTTTTAGCTTGACTGAACAGTCGTTCACAGAATTGACATTTGCCAGAATCTGAGACATTCTGTGACATTTCTCTTCAGAGATACACTGTCAGTCAGGGTCGAAAACATCCAGCTCTGGAAACGCTCAAAGACGAGAGAAAATTTGGATCAACTTTCACAGGCTGTAAGTTACTGAGATCGAAGAAAGACGCAGGTTGTGATCCTGAAGGATTAATGGATTAGAGACCACTTATCTAAATGACTTGGAGCAAACAAAGCATCCAATGTCACGTCAGGCGCAGTTCACAGGTCAGTAATCTTTGTGAAGCAAAATGTGAGTGTTTGCCTGTGCAAAACTCTCTGCCATGATTCATGAGAGTTGTGGGAGGTTGCCATGGTGATGCAGTGCGGTATCTAAGATGAGTCACTGTAGCAGATCGTGTTGTGGGTGGATGGTCCACCTCAAGTTATGATATTCCTGTCTATAGATGTGGCTTTATCGTCAATTTAATTAAGAAAAGTCTGTCAAAATCTCCCACTTTTGATCGGAATCAACTCCAAAACAGCTGATTATGAAACAATACAGTGATTAAAAAGAATAAAAATCAACATACTTGATGGAAAATAACAGTGAACTCCTTTAAATGTGTGAATGGTCATCTTTCATACATCTGTGAAGTACAAGTAAAGGTAAAGTTCAATACTAGGCACAATATTAAAACTGACTAATAACTGAGACAAATTTTACCAAATACATATAGAAAATATAAGCAAATATTACTAACTATTAAAAGCAAAAACAAAGGAGCTAGTTAAAAACCTACCTGGCAAAAGGGAAGAGGCGGAGTCAACACAGGAAGTGATTAGATACACATACTGTAAGAGGTCGGTTAATTAAAGGGGCAGACACATTCTTATTAAGTACATTTTGTATGCATTTAGAGATTTTGTGTAAAAAAGAAGAAGAAAAAAAGCAAGCATAGCTTGCAAAACTACAAACTACTTATAACTTAAGGTAGATAAACTAAAATATTAAAGCTGCAAGTCGGCAAGTCTGGCAGATTGGGTCGACTTAGCCAAAATTTTGAATGTTTACAACTCTCATGCCCCTCCCCCACTACCAGCGAGCACCCTCCCATCGAGGTCGTGCTCGTCAGTGCGTGTGTACCTGATTTTCTGTGAATGCGTCCGTCTCTTCAGCATCGATCAACACCATGGACTCGGAGGTAGGCTGCCCTGGCTAATCTATCCATAGATAGCAATAACCGAGGAATTGGAAGCTTGTTAGTAGATTTTCTCTCCGCCATCACGCTTCATGCAATCTTCAGGCGAACTTCAGGCGTGTCGCGTACATGTGATATTGTAACGTGCGCGAGGGAGGGGGGATCTGTGGCGTGTGCACGACCTGTGATTGACAGTCAGATCTCACACCCCCCTGCGCTGATTGGACCCGATGATCCGGGAGCGGTGGATTTTTGCAAAACAAATAACACGCTCCAGGTGGAGTTAGAAGCTCGGGTTTTTTTCTAAAACCACCTTATTTATGTTGTTCTGTCGGATTATAGTGTCGATTTCACTGAATATGATCAAAAAAATGTTGCCGATGGCAGCTTTAACGAAAAGTGTTAAGTATAGGGTGACCATACGTCCTGTTTAACCAGGACATGTTTGGCCAGGATTTCGAGATTGCCCAAAATGCCCGGGATTCGGCTTTTGCTTTCTACAGTCACCATTCATTATGTTTACATTATTACATTATTTGACACTGACACGTACGTGCCAGCTTTGCAGGTCATGCATTCTGCTTCACATGGATCCCGATCGAGACGAAAACACAGGAATTTTCTTAGCAATGCTAAAACGCACATCAACCGATCACTTGTTTAGCGTTCATGTAAACACTACATTCAGATTCACCAAGCGGAATTAATTCAGTCCTACTGAATCAAAAGGTGTGCATGTAAACAAAATGAATGGCGACGATAAAGCAAAAGCCGTATCCCGGATATTTTGGGCGATCTCGAAACCCCGGCCGGACATGTCCTGGAATATGGTCACCCTAGTTAAGTATAAGTCATCAAACCAACATTCACTGTATTGACAACATAGTGATTCATGTTAATATTTATTCAGCTTATAGTAAAGAGATTGTAAAATGATGCACAGGATATTTTGTGAACATTGCTGACCGATGATTATTGACATGATTTGGCAAACCTATTTTCTTTTATCTTAAACACCTGGACAAACTGATTAATTACAATGAATGACTGCCATGTGCTAACTGAGAGGATATTGTAAGTGCAAAAAAAAAAAAAAAAAAAAAAAAACTTATATAAAATAAAACAAAAATACATAATATAATACAAAAAAGAAAGAAAAAGAATACAAAATAAAATAATAATAAAAAATAAAATAAAATACAAATAAATGCTGTTTGTTGGAGAAACTAGCTCATTACTGGAAATGCAGCTGCACAGCTGTCATGGAATTGAAAAATGCATTTAGTAGCCTTGCTAATTTTAGTAATTTGCTCCCCAAACATCAGCTGAATGATGCTTGTGTGTGTGTGTGTGTGGACTGCGGGTTATACAAACTGCGGCTGTCGTGACAGGCTGGTGGGACGCATCTGCAGGGAGTGGGAACTTTAAATAGGCTGTCGTTAAAACCACACAGTGATGCGAAGCAACAAGCCGTCAAGGTGGTCCACTGTCATTTACTCATGCATTTTCACATTGCATTCCTCTTCCTCCGGCTCTGGGCGACGAGGGAGTCTCCTTCATCTCCTTCATCACCTTCATCACCCGGAACCAGTGCAGCCCCAAAGGCTTCAGGCTCGCTGTGTGACAATGCTATTAGTTTTCCATCAGCTCCAATATCTGGAGGTATTTTCTGCTGCAGTGGGCTGAGAAATTGCTAAACATCCATGTCATTTAAAGAGGAGGATTATGATACCGGGGTTACTCACAAAACCACACCGGTGAGCCTCAGCCAATAACATGAGGGCCATAAATTCCACACGTCTACAGCTCGCTATCAAACACAATCAATATCTCATTGTTTGGGAGCTTAATGTGGCACGGCTACGCGTGTGTGTAAAGCAAGCCTTCCAGCTGTATTACAGATTACTGAATTAGGACGGAGCACTGGCTAATATAAGGCCTGTATTTGAGCCAGTCTGCCATGAGCGTGCATTAATGTTCTTCAGACGCAGACGGAGCAAACTTTGGCTGCTATACGCAGGTATGAGAATGGTTTTGTGCCATTACCACAGCAACGGGCATTTGGAGAGGCCAAAGAGGGTGGCGGGTAATTGCTGTGAATGATTACTGTAGATTGCCTGGTGCAATTAGAAGCACAGTGTAAATCACTGAATATGTCCAATGGAAATGTTTTGCTTTTTCATGCAATCAGGGTGTTTGGATTTATGGAGATGTGATCAGTGGAAAAAAGTTTTGCGTTCATCCGAGAAACTTTGGATTTTCTCGCAAAGAACTGATCTTTTTCATAATTTTAGCTATAGATGAAATGTTAAATGAGTGATCTTGAGATGAGTCCCTGTAGTCGTCCAATTTGACTCAAATGCTGATGTTATATACATTATAAACTTAACAGGTGATTTTTTATCAAATATAGTTTGATCACTATCTTCTCAGTTGTTTAAAAGATTAAGGAAATTATCAAAGTTTGATAAAAATGTTGTTTAATTTTCCAATAAAAGATGATGATGACATTTAATTACCCCTTTTGACCATTTTCCATCACCATGTCCTTTTAGGGGCTACATAAAATGCAATGCAATGGATAAAAATGTCTGTCAAATGCCATTGAACTCAAAACTATTCCACTGCAACAAAAATATTCAATCAGCAATTTCACAAATAAAAATAAAGAAATGGCAAGAAACACATTGAATTGAATGCGAAACTGATGTAGAAAGTACTTCAAAATATCTAAACATTCTTAAATCAAGAGTTTTTATTTTTATTTGAGAAGTAAAATGACAAATCTTATTTTCTGAAAAATGGATCAAAATGAAGTGATTTTATGTTTTTTTTTCTTTCAGAAAACAAGATTTAATATCCTATGTAATTTTTTGCTTCTCAGGTAAATGCATCTTTATTTAGAAAAGTTTAGATTTGTACTGGAAAACGACAAAAATACAGAGTAAGAGAAATTTTTTGCAGTATAAACGGCTTTTTTTGCTGCTGATATGCCTCAAATCGCACAGCTTGTTGAGGAGGGATGTGCTAATACTCTATTTGCATTACTAATGGGCCCAAACAATAAATTAGAAAAGCACAATTTTTTTTTTACAAAAATATGCTAGTGTTTTTGCATGTTCAAAGGCAACTTACAATTTTCTCAGAACATATAAAAATCGAATTAATATTGAATGATCAATCATGAACATTACTAATTCAAACACACAACACAAACCGAGGCTGAAACCGAACACTGTGACCTCCAGTGCAGGGAGTGTGTCGATCGAGACCCCACCCACATCTCCCACTGCTCATTAGAGATCCTCAATTAAAGAGAGAGCAGCAGGTGTTTCCTCAGGAGTCATCCAGAGTCTGATTATCCCAACCTTTCCCAGCAAAGAGCCGTGAGGAGGGAGGGCCTGCGGTGATGGAGTCGTATCCGACAGAGAGGAACGACACAGCACACGCCCTAATCCTCACACACTCCACAGAGCCTGGAAGATCACAAGATAAACTGGCACCTGCTTCACAAACAACAGAAGCACACTTAAGAGCCAAAGACAAGAATAGGCATCAGGGTATTATAATCGTCACACAGTCAAGCCATGCACAGATGTCTAACTAATCTACAGGATAAAGCTGGTTTAAATCTAAAGCTTTCTGTTTTCACATTGCTTTGGTCATTGGCAAAAACATTGGGTTCGTCCCTAGGTCGTGAATCAGTATATCATGTACACTAATTTAGGCACTGGTAAGGATGGCTATGTTTCTGGCGACAGCACTACTTGTACAACAGCAGCATTAATATTTCTGATTTAATAATTCTCCTGCACAGCAAAAACCCCAATGTTAAAGTTAATGAGATAACTAAATCATAATTTATAAACACAGAGTTAAAAAAGTCTAACTAATGTAAAATAGTCAAGAGCTCATCTAAAGCAAACACTGATCAGCATAATGGTGAATTTTATTCAGCGATTCTGCTTGTTAACAGCAGGTGTTCATCATTAATGGTCAATCACTCAATTAATCACTTAATTATCTCATTCATTTTTTGCTGTGTACCTTAATATAAATGTTATTTGGTTGTTCCTACTTACCAGTACATCATCATCATTTATAATATTTGATCATCTCCCTTTTATCTGGGAAAATATTCTGCTTTTGTACAGCAGGTTTTAAATTAAGATGGTTTTATTCAATGCTCTGGAGAACTTGGCAGAAGAACAAGCGTCATGGCCTCTACTATCTCTTTAATCCGCATCTCCAGCCATGAGAGAGAGGTGTTGGCTCTCCGTGACGCTGAATTGTGCCAAAAACCATGGCTAGAGGTGAATGGCAATGGGCCATTTGAACAATAAAAAAGCAACACTAAATCAGCAAAGAATCAATGAGAGAGGAACGCTCATGAATTCATCCTCCAAGATGAGAAAGGAGGGAGGGAATGACATAAACTAGACCCGTCGTCAGCCAACATCCTCATTAACCTAGATGAGCCATGAAGGAGAAAAATGGCTTGTGAAGGACGACCACTGCATTTTTCATTCCACCTATTCCAGCGGAAACCATGAAGGCTCTTAAAAGACTGCTCTGCACTCATTCAAGCATTCAGCTCCAGCACTGACCCAGAAATGAAGAGAATCATAAAAGAAGAGTCACTCGTTCCCTTAGGATGACTTTCATATGGTCACTACAACACAAACTCAACCAGAATGCAGCAAACCATATATCAGAGGACTTAAAGAGAGAGAAAAAAGTCTTTCATAACATTTGGCATGCATGCGTCTCTCTGAGCCACCAAGAAAGTTTCTTACAAACTATAGCGCCAAATGTCTTTAGCGCATTCACAGACATTGTGGAGGTTTCAGTTCATTGGATCAGATCCTGTTTGAGCTCTTATAAATAAACATTGAAAAACCGGCTTCCTCCTCCACATACCAGAACCCACACATCCGAGGAATCTGTGAAATATTCATTCCCGCTATTTCTTTCACTTCAACAATTATTCGTTTGAGCTGTTGAATTATGCATTTTCTCACTAGACACTGGAGTTTCTGTTCTTTAAAACTGGCTTTGAATATGTCTATAAAAATGTATGAATGATTCCTGATCAGTGGTGGAGAGCTTCATATCCAATGAAATGTGGGCTATTAATCAACCTGATGCCCACAATTAAAGCAATATTTAAGACAAGTTAAGTTCTGTTTATAAAAATAAAAATCATATTTACAATAAAGGTCCATTGAGATGGTTTAAAAGCAGAAATTTAAAATATGTACAAAAATATGTTATTTAATCAAAGTGTCTAAATCTGGTAGGACTACTGCTATAGGCACAGGGTTGTTATTTTTTTAGCAAAAACTCTAAAAAATAATAATTTCCAATGAAGTTGAAATAATTTAAAATATAAATATTAGATGGAAAAAACAAAACAAAAATAAGGCACATAACAAAATGACTAAAATTAAAATAAAACTAAAAGTTACTTTTAAAAGTAATGCGTTACAATATTGCATTACTTCCCAAAAAATAACTAATTGTTGTACTAAGTTACTTTTTATGTGTTACGTTCCTTTTTTTTTAACGTTTTATATTTTGGCAACTGTAACTAAGGGCCCTTTCACACCAAAAGAGAAATGAATAAGCCTCAGGCTGAAGCAAACGCTGCTCAAACACACCTTTCAGATGTGATGCCGTTCTGCAGAAGAATAGGACAGGAGAAGAAAGTTCAACACTGTTACTTTAGCAAAATACAAATGTGATGTTTATCTAAAGTCATGTTTTTCTTATTAGTATGGTTAAATTGTATCATTGAAGGTCAGCAGCAAAGACACCGGTTAATAAAGTGAGATTAAGTACATAAAGTATACTTGTGTAATTTAACATTTATTATTGCAGGTTTGCATTATTCTGAGTTTTTTATTTATTTTGAGGAATACTGAATCTGTTTTTGTGCAAGTGAGATGAGTAAATGCATGTTCATATTTAGTCTAGATCCACAATATCCATCATGTTCACACACACCACCTCTGCATACTCACGATTCCTCTCAACATGCGGACAGGAGAGCTGTCAGTCAGTACATGGGAAAACAAAGTAACCTGCGTTACTTATTTGAAAAAGTAACAGATATTTTGTTGTAAATTTAAAAGTAATGCGTTACTTTACTAGTTCCTTGAAAAAGGTAATCTGATTACATAACTCTCGTTACTTGTAAAGCGTCCAATACCGAAAATATCATTGTTTAGGCAACATAACTCTACTTGGGTGAATATTTCTCCATGTTAACAATATATTTATGGTGCTTTTACTCTTATCGCTTTTACTCTTATCCTTCCCGGCTACTCACGACAGGAGTTGAAATATTGTATATAACTTTGCACAAACAAGGTTAGTAAGTGATTACCTCACACTGTTACACAAAGTGTTTGAATATTGTGGCTATATTTAGCCTTTTCCCTCCTCGTTTATTTTATGCATGTTTATTCCATTGCAACGTCCCAATTTAAAGTGCATAACTGTAAAGACACTTTTTGTTAATTGTTACAAACAGATCAAGTACAGTAGTCAACATTTGTGACCCTGGACCACAAAACCAGTCACATGGGTCAATTTTTTTGAAATTGAGATTTATACATCATATGAAAGCTGAAGGATAGGACAATATTTGTCTGAGATACAACTATTTGAAAATCTGGAATCTGAGGGTGCAAAAAATCAAAACATTGAGAAAATCTCCTTTAAAGTTGTCCATTTATGTTGGTGATTGTGCTGCATTCACTCACAAAAATAAATGTTTTATGTATTTACGGTAGGAAATTTACAAAATATCTTCATGGATCATAATCTTTACTTAATAGGTTAATGATTTTTGGTGTAAAAGAAAAATCGATCATTTTGACCCTTACAATGTATTGTTGGCTATTGCCACAAATGTACCCGTCCGACATGTGTCTGGTTTTGTGATCCAGAGTCACATTTGAAATGGATCAAAACCTTTCATCAAAGTTATACACGGATTTTGAACAATACCCGTTCTTGTCTTAGGACAACTTTGATGAACTTTTTTGATCCACTTCAAATGATGACTTCTGTATATTGTCTTTGTATGTAAAGATGCTGTTGATAAAACTTAACTTGTTGTCTGTAGCTCAAGCATCAAGGCCATCCGTCTGGATGCATCTGCTAAATGTAAATGAAAACATTCATTTAAATAACTTATTGACAATAGCCAGGTGCAAACAGAATACAAAAGAGAATATACTAAGAGAGGTGATTCTGTTTGAGATTTCTTGACAGTGATGGGAAGAGAAGAGCTGTTTCCGCTTGAGTAAGCGTGCTTTGCTCTCAGCCCCGGCCGAACACATTACCATGAACACGAAGAAGACTGCAGACATCCACTGCAACCTAACAAGGTCTGGGGGGAAGAGTTATTCCTGGCAGTTTCTCAAAAACTAACCTCATTAAAACAGACAAAACACACCTGTTCCTCTCAGACAGGGCTGGATTAAAGCCACAAGGAGCCCTGGAAGAAAACGGCATCACATCTTTCTTATAACTTGCTTTGCAGCTGCTGTTATTATTGGGCCGTCTGAAGGAGACCAGGACTCCCAGATAATGGGGTTATACAATAGCCAATGGCTTCTGCGGGGCGGGGGGGTTTGATGGAGACACTGTAATGATAGACGTCATGCTGTTCCTGGACAATTACCAGTGAAATATGGCAGATCAATCTCCACTGAGGACGAGTCGCGACAAGTTCATCTGACCAGAAGACAGAAGTCTGTGAACAAAGGACATTTTGCCCTGTTAACACCGGGTATTAAAGGGATGGTTCACTTTGAAATTAAATTTTGGTGTGTTTTAGCTTACCTCAAGGGCATCCAAGATGTAGGTGTCTTTTTTTCCGCAGTAGTTTCAATTTTGATATTTTTAGGTCAAACCGTTCTTGTCTGTCAGTCATTTAATGCAGGTCTATGGTCACTGTCTCAAAGAGCATGCACAGAGTCCAAATTAAAACAATTCCCCGTCGTCCAAATTAAACAATTCCCCATCGTAAGTACACATTGATGGCCTAAGACACGAAACGAGCGGTTTGTGTGAGAAAACGAACAGTATTTATATCGTTTTTACCTCTTATACACAGCCACGTCCAAGTGATCTGAGGGCGCGCGCGCATCCTGGTGTGTGACGTGTACGCAGACTGGTGCATAGATATATACACTAGATGTCGCCTTAAAGACATTCGTTCCAATGAACTGCCGTAGCCAAGGCGACATCTAGTGTATATATCTATGCACCAGTCTGCGTACACGTCAAATCAGATCACTTGGACGTGGCTGTGTATAAGAGGTAAAAACGATATAAATACTGTTCGTTTTCTCACACAAACCGCTCGTTTCGTGTCTTAGGCCATCAATGTGTACTTACGATGGGGAATTGTTTAATTCAATCCAGTCGAATGTGTTTTCAACTACCTCTGGAAGTGGTCGAAAGTGAACAAGCTCAAAACGTTTTAGACCCCGTTTACACCTGTATTTAGCGTCGTCCACTTGTGATCCGACTGATGAAAACATTTGTTAATACCAGGGCTGTGTGAACAAGAGTCTGTCTGGGTGAATCACATGAAACCTGTCAAGAACATGTCATGAGTCTAAAGCCTCGTTCAGACTGTCAGTCCAAATCTGAAATCCAATCAGATTCAGCAAGTGTGAAACTTTTACAAATCCATTTTGAGCTACAATCACTTGTAGAAAACAATTCGAATCAGATCGCATTTGGATCGCACTGGAATTCCATTTCAGTTTTTGCGTGTTTTATGTGGCTTTCTTACGCCGCGTAAAAGCTTTTAGAAAACATGCTGAACATTTGCAACAACACAACCTTGTTTCTGCAGCAACTTGCTTAAGCATGTTTCTTATAACAACTTCTGACATTTACGTTTTGCGTTGCGTGAGAAAGTCACATAAACCACACGAAATCCGACCAGAGCAGTCAGTCAGAAACAATTTGAATAGGATTTCAAACCACAAATCAATAGCTTGAAACGGATTTGTAAAAATCTAATTTTTTGCTGTTCACATGCTAAATCTGATCGGATTTCAATCGGATATGCAAAAAAATTGGATTTCGACGGACAGTTTGAACGAGGCTGATATTTTACCACAGGAAAAAGAAGACATTTCTGCATGATTAAAATGCTTAAATCATTTGTTGTTTGATTTCAAATCAAGTTAAATTAACAAGTGGTTGTTTATTTGAGCATCTTGACCAGACTGACACTAGAACACTGGCTCAGCCAATGGCGTGAGTTTGGGGCGGGACTATCTGTTTGTTCAAAGGGAGATATTTGCTTTTAAAGAAATGGCTTTTTAAGGACTACACGACATTCCTCCCGGGTTAGTGACATCACCAACCCTAAAATTTACATAAACCCCGCCCCCGGAACACGATTTATAGATTATCAAGACAGAATGTGCTAATCAATGACTAGAAGATAACTACACATATAAGCTACATAAATTCATCAGCTAACCATTCAGAAATGTCCTGTCGCTTCTACATGTTGTCACTTCTTCTTGAGTCTCTCCATCATTGTCTGACTCTGGTTTGAACATAAAGGCTAAAAGTTTTTTTAAATTTTCAGTGCATGTCTGTGTGAGGTAAAAGGACACGAGCTCTTGAAGCTCCGCCCCCTGTGCCGGGAGCAGCAGCTCATTTGCATTTAAAGGGACAGACACAAGAACTGTGCGTTTTTGCTCACCCTCAAAAAGTGACAACTTTAACATGCTATATAAAAATATCTGTGGGGTATTTTGAGCTAAAACTTCACATACACACTCTGTGGACATCAGAGACTTATTTTACATCTTGTGAAAAGGGCATTATACCACCCCTTTAAGAACATGCTGAGGGTTAGGGTTAAGGTATGATTAGGATTTGATTGAGGGTTAATTGCATGTAATTATGCATAATTTACTGTTATTACTATGGTAAGTACATGTAACTAATGTAACAAGGACACTGTAAAATAAAGTGTTACTGGAAAATGTTCTTAATTTCACGATGCAAAACATCTAAATGGTCCTAAAATAGACCTCACTTTTTATGCAAAATCATTTGTTTTTGATCTTGGTTTTGGGGGCCAACTGTAACCCATGATTTTTGTGAGATTCATCCATTTTAGCAAGACGTGCAAATGTTCAAAGCTTTCCAGAAACTGGCATGATTGAGATATAACATGAGTAGGTGAACATAAAAAAAAAAAAAATCAAAGCGTGGCATTTCTAGTAAAACATTTTTCATATGTAAATCGTTCCTGTCTGTCACTATCTACCACAAAACGTCCCAAAAATAGCAGCTTGCTCCGTTTCTGACACCTCAAATGCATGTGAAATACAAAAGACCAGCTCTGAGTAAGATCTCATCTGGGCCTGTTCAATGTGCAGCCTGACAGCTAATGCTTTTATGTGGATAAACAATTCCTCAGACACATGAGGGGACGGATATGTGCGGCTGGCCTTGAATAATGCACGGGAAAACGAGTGTGACTGCTTAGAGAAACATGTTGGAGACTTTAGTCAAGCAAGACTGTTTGTATTCAGAGTTATCTTCCTGCAAACACAAAAGCCAGTTCAGAATGAGCACAGGCTACAAAAGAAATGCACGCAACCACACCGGCATTTTAATTGATCAGTTTGCCATTCTTCTAGCAAACGTTTTCTGTTTATTAAAGAGACATTTCGTTTTGGTTATATAAAAACGTTTAGAAACCGTTAACTAGAACGAGCATGGTGTGGGTGTTCACAGGTGTAAGACACATACAGATCGTTACCCACACATGTGCTCTATACAGACTTCAAGAACGATTCACAAGAATCACCTTCATCAAGAGAAAGGTCACGGCACGCAACACACAGCCATTTACAAACATTAGAGAAATGTTACTTTCAATAAATGCAGAAACTCACCGTGCGACAGGAACACCGTGACGACACCGGACGCGCTCGACACGTCAGAACGAGACAGATCACTTTAAATCAAGTGAACTCTCTGAACTCTAGCTGAGCGGTTCCTTATTTTCATGGAAAATCTATAAAGATTTGTGATTTTCAGGTCAAATCTTAAAAAATCATGGAAATTCCAATAGTGAATATAATTATTTATAGTGATGCACAATTGTTTTAAAAATGTTTCTGTTAAAATGGTAAATTACTGTAAAATAATTGCATTTGTCAAAACTTTTGACAACTTTGAAAATGTTTTCCACTTATATTTTTTTTAACAATTTCAAATGTTTTTTTTGTTTTTTTTTGCTATGAATTTCATTAATTCATCACATATTTAAATAACTTTTGGCAGTTTTGTGAAATACAAATAACCTATTTGTTTTTACCAATGGATTTTTTTTATAGAAAATAAAATAAATGTTTTAAAATAATATATAATAAAAGTAGAGTTGGCAAAAATAAAAGTAGCATTTTTGTTCAAATTGATACAATTATAAATTAGTGTAAAATAATTGTAATTGATTTGTCAAAAGTTGTGGAAACCCTGTATTTTCCACTTATAAATATTTTATTAAGAATATCAAATGTGTTTATTTTTTGGCTATGAATTTCCTTAATTCATTACAAATTTAAATAACTTTTGGCAGTAACATGAAATGCAAATAACCTAGGTAAAGTAACTTTTTTTTTTTTTAAATAAAAAATAATTATTAAATAAAAATACAGAAAAACGAATTAAATGAAATACATTTAAATGTATTAAAAATTAAATAATAAATAATAAAAATGATAAAAAGATGGATTTTTGTTAAAACAAAATTCTATAGATTGATTTTACGTCACTTTGCGTCTACCCAAGCGTGCGTGTGATTGGTCTGCCTGTGGTTAGTGATCGACGCTTTTAGTGCAACTCAATGTCGACGGCTTCCAGTGTAGACACGGTGTACGTGTGGAAAACAGAGCGGAGAGAGAAAGCTAAAGTGGTTGGCAGTGCAAACAAACTGCAAAATTAAAGCAGTCACTAGTTCAGTGTATATATATTTATATATATATATATATATTAAGGACAATTATACCAAAAAAAAAGTAATTACATAACTTTCAGTCTTTCTACATGACTTTCTTTAAAAGAGCAACGTGGTCGTGGTCACAGTATTTACACGGGTGAGACAAGAGCATGTTCTTGTGGTCAGGGGCGCCGCTAAAGTTAGGACGAAGGGCCCACACTTTTGGAGCGCCAAAGAGATCGATTTTATTAATGGAATGGGTGTGGTGTAGGAACCTCATATTGTCCAGGAGCCATATCACCCAGTAGCCCAAGACTGGTGCCCACTGAAGCAAAGCAGGGTTGCTGGAAGGGGTGTTAGTGAGGCCAGCAGGGGGTGCTCATTATAACACCCCAGTATAGTGATGGGGACAATACTGTCAAAGAGCACTGTCCTTTCGGATGAGACGTGAAACCGAGGTCCTGACTCTCTGTGGTCATTAAAAATCCCAGGATGTTCTTCGGAAAAAAATAATAGGGCTGTAACCCCGACATCCTTGCCAAATTTACCCATTGGCCTCTGTCCATCATGGCCTCCTAATCATCCCCATATTTACACTCTAAAAAATGCAGGGTTGTTTGGGTCAAATATGGACACACCAATGGTCGTTGGGTTAAATTTTTAAATTTCATTTTTAACCGAACGGTTGGGTTTGTTCATATTTGACCCAAATTTGGGTTAAAACAACCCAGCATTTTTTAGAGTGTAATGATTGGCTTCATCACTGTCAGTAAGCTTGTGTGTGGTGGGCGTTCTGGCGCAAAATGGCTGCCGTTGCATCATCCAGGTGGTGCGTCACATTGGTGGTGTTTGAGGAGTAAAGCGCGAGGAGTACCCAGAAAAGCGCTATATAAATGTAACAAATTATTATTATTAGGGCTGCATGATTAATCGAAATTAATCCGCACGCGATTTGGCAAAGGCTGCAATTATTTTATGCGTTGCTTGTCAGTGCAGCGCGACTGTTATCAGTAGTAAATACTCAGTAGTAAAACCCAGAGGGCGTCTCACACACACACACACACACACACGACAAATATGCCCCGCAGCAGAAGTACGATAACACACATCCCTATCGGGCATCATCGCTGTAACAAAATAAACAGAAGGTTGAAACGCTTTGATTGATTAAACATGGCATCATCTCACAGAAGGAGGAGCTCAACTGTCGTTATGAAGTGAGTTTGGAGTAAAAGCATGTTATTAAATGTTGTCTGTTGCTGGATAAGAGGTTCATAAATGCTTCTCATGTTTGGAAAAATGTTTGACGCGTGCTGCTTTTTCAAATGCACGTTATAAGTGACTCAAACTCGCAGTGTTGTCAGAGTGAGCCGCGTTTACAGAGCCGTATGTCACTGACAAGCTGCACATAACTAATAATCACAGCCTTCGCGATTTCAAAATCACGAGAAGCCAAATTGGTTTAGCGCGATTTCATGTTAATTGCGATTAATCGTGCAGCCCTAATTTTTATTATTATTATATTCTTTCATAGGGCCTAACATTGCTAGCGGCGCCCCTGCTTGTGTTGATCCCTCAACAGTGGGATCCAGTCGCGGTGTAGTTGGACATCTCTCGGCGGATCGTGCTGAACGGCGACAGCTCCAGTTCAGTCGTGCACTCGTGCTCGTTGTCGTCGCTCGCGGTGGCCGAGGAGTGTGTCGAGATCCCACAGCAGAAACAGCAACACTCGAGGAAAGCCCGTCCGAAGGGTCGGCACAAGCAGAGCAACAGAACCGGCGTCACAGCGGCCCGTAAGAACAGCAACAACTGACTCAGCAAGTGCAACAGAGCCATGGTGCTCTGCGGGACCCCGGCCGCCATGTACGCCGAAACCATGTTGCACACGTTCTCCGGCACCACACACGCCCCGTACACGATGGCTAGCGCAACGACGGTGCAGTTCATTTGGCTTTCCAGTCGGATTTGCTTCTTGTTGCCTCTTGCGCAGCCGCGCTCGGCACGTCGGATCCGTCGGGCCGTCGCAACCGAACTCCCGATGGTGAAGAGCGTCGGCAGGCAGAAGTAGCAGCCGAAACACCACCACAAACGCGCGCCTTCGTACGTCAGGCCGAGCACGTATAGCGTATCAGGGAGGGAAGTCGAGATGCGGATGAGGCAACGCTCCGACGCTAGCGCGCCGTCGCCATTTTCCGACACTAGCTGGCGGATCAGGAGCTCGGGGAGGGCGAGGAGTAACGCGCCGATCCAGATGACGGCTAGTTTGGCGGCAGTCGAGGTGCAGTTCTCGATCATCTCGTAGTACATCTGGACGTTGGTTGCGGCGCGGAAGCGGTCGATGCACAGAGCGCAGAGCGTGAAGGTGGTCACGCCGAGAGACGCCACCTGGGAAACACAAGAACACAAATACAGTTTGCTCATTCAATGGGCTGGTGGATGATATATAAATTAATTCATTAACATGTATTAATTAAAAGATATTTTGAAGAATGTTGGTAATCAAACAGTTGTGGGGCACCACTGATTCATGGAAGTCAATAGGGTCCATCAACTGTTTGATTACCAACATTATAATATCTTCTTTTGTGTTCAACAGAAAGAAACTCATACATGTGATCAACTCATCAAGTGTTCTGGTTGATAATATATCAATTAATTCATTAAAATGAATTAATTAAAATATATTTTGAATCAAATAGTTGTGGGGCACCACTGATTCCATAAAAAATACTATGGAAGTCAATGGGGTCCATCAACTATTTGATTACCAACATTATTCAAAATATCTTCTCTGTTCAAAAGAAGAAAGAAATTCATACAGGTTTGGAAAACAACTTGAGGGTTTTTGATTATTTTGGGGGTGAACAATCCTTTTAATATATTTTATAAATTTAAATACAATTTTTAATTAAATAAAAATTCTGTAAAAGTTATATCAAATGTCTTGACTTTTTAAATTTCATTTTCATCTATATATTAATTTACTAAATTTAAATAAAAAAATTATATATATATATATATATATATATATATATATATATATTATATATGAATTTAATACATATGTGTGTGTGTACACATTGTTTCAATTTAATTAGGTTACATTTATTTATTTATACTTTGATGGAATATAATTCTTCTTTTATACTTATCTATATATGAACGTATTAAATAATTAATTTACTAATACTTAAAATTTTTACTTTAATTTTACGTATGCATTTAAACAAAAACAATTAAATAAAAATTGTGAAAAAACTAAAGTTTCTTTTAACTAAATAAATTAATATATAAAATAGTTAAATGGATTTATTAATATTAACATGGTTTCAGTTTAATTAACATGCAATAAAAAGTGACTGATTGATTACATTTACATTCATTTTTTTAAATTCGTTTTTGCTTTTCTGCAGTGCCATCGAGATCCATGAAATCTGAGGTATATCAACTGTTAAAATGTTGCTATCACGACAGCCGTGTTTGTGTGACACTACATTATCTGTCAGTAGGTGCGTCAGGCCAGTGGCGTAACAAACCGCTTGAAAAGGAAGTCTGAATATCGTCTGGCAACTCTCTGAACCCAGTCCTGGAAACACTCTCCTTATTAATCGTTCGACACATAACAGCTGGATTGCCAAACGAGAAACTAACAGCTCTCACATCTCCAGACTTCATTTGCGGTGTTATCGTGACAGACAAGCCTCCCGCGGCCCAGCAATTCATTCACACGGCACAGAGAAGGGCCCTAAAACCCTCTGAACACACACTTCCCACTGTCAAACGGGACATTCGCCGTGAATATTGCCACAATAAATTGGATGATATGAAAGAGTATTTACAGAGGCGACACAAAAGAAACAACAGCAATGAATAGGAGACGACCGGAGAGATTCTTGGCCACGTTCTCGCAGCTGCATCCCAGCGGATCATACAAACCCAAATGAAAGAGGCAACTAAGTGTTTGTCTTCATTATCATAATTACAGAGCAATCAGGCACATCAGCATCAAGGAGGAGACAATTAGCGGAACGCGCTCGTGATGAAAACCAGCCCGCCTTTTTCATCTCCTAAAGCACATTGGTTAGATGCTTCATCATTTTGACAAAAAGCACACTGTTCAGAATCCATTATGGACCATTGTGTCCATTAAGATGCTGTAATGGTTCTGCATTACTTCCATAGGTGTGAAACACATCCATCCTGCACCATTAGATCTCAGCGCATCGAATGATCTTCGGTTTACTCTAGGATGAGCTTATTCTCAACAGCAGGCCAGAAAGTGATGCTTCCCGACTGAAAGAAACAAACAGACAAAAAAACCTCCTTTTCCTTTGGAGGGTTGCAGATTTTTTTTTTATAGCCTATATTTTTTTTCTCCCCATTTTATTTCTCCAAATCACTTTTCCTATGAAGGGTTGCAGATATTTTATTTTATCATTTTTTTATGAATTAATATATATATATTTTTTTTTCTCCAAATCATTTTCCTATGAAGGGTTGTAGATATTTAATTTTATTCAATTAATTACTTTATTAATTTATTTATTTTTGTATTTTATTTTCTCCAAATCGCTTTTCCTTTGAAGGGTTGCATATATTATATTTTATTTATTTATGAATTAATTAATATATATTTTTATTTTATTTTCTCCAAATCACTTTTCCCATGAAGGGTTGTAGATATTTTATTTTATTCAATTTATTAATTATTAATTTATTTTTGTATTATATTTTCTCCAAAATCGCTTTTCCTTTGAAGGGTTGCATATATTATATTTTATTTATTTACGAATTAATTAATATATACATTTATTTTATTTTCTCCAAATCACTTTTCCCATGAAGGGTTGTAGATATATTAATTAATTTTTGTATTATATTTTCTCCAAATCGCTTTTCCTTTGAAGGTTAGCAGATATTCTATTATATTAAATGTATTATTTTATTTTATACATCTGTTTATTCTCCAGTCCTAGGTATGTTTGTAGCTACTTTTATTTTATTTGATTTTATTGTTCAAACTACTGCCATGCGTTTCATCTGTCCATAAAGCTTCCTATGACATCAAACTCTATTTATGTCGCAAAACTTGCAAGAGCATTAAAAAGTGCAATGCAATGGCTCTAATTCATATGTTTGATAAATTTCATCATGATTTGACACACATGTGATGGTCATGTGACTTGAACTGAAGTAAATCACACACACCTCACGCTCCGGCAAACAGTCCCGATCTCGACCCTGACCTGACATTCGCAGGCGTCTTCTAGCTTACAGGTTTCCTAGCAGCAGGAGATGATGGTGTTGGCAGAGATGGGCTTTACTAACGCCTCATTTATTCTCTGATTAAGAGGCTTTCTAGAAGAATGGAGGTGCTGGTTATTAATCTGGTTTAACGGCTACTTTCAGACTGGAGGCCATTTCTGGGCCAGTGCCAGCAGCGAGGGCAATAATTCTTACATATTGACAAATGAGACAGCACTGAAGCATAAGCGAGCTAGAAACAAAAGCTATTACAGTAATAGTGTTATATATGATATATTCAGCTACATAAATTCAGGCCATTAGAATGGGAGTCAACAGTCTGGATCAAAAACACAAACACAAAGTGGGTTACTAATAAAATTGAAAGCCAACAAAAACCCAGTAAACAAGCCAAACAATGAAATAAACTGAGATAAAATTAAATGACCTACAACCCTATGTAAGACAAGAGGTTTGGAGAATAAACAGATGGACAAATAAAATAATAAAATAAAATACCTGCGGAAAAGCAATTTGGACAAATAGAATAGAAAAAATAAAAAAAACAAAAATAAAAATGAATTATCTGGAACCTTTCATAGAAAAAGTGATTTGGAGAAAAATAAAAAAAATAAAAAATAAAAAATAAAATAAAATAAAATAAAATAAAATAAAATAAAATAAAATAAAATAAAATAAAATAAAATAAAAATAAAAATCTGCAACCCTTCATAGGAAAAGTGATTTGGAGGAAATAAAATAAAATAAATTCATTAATAAATGAATACATGAATAAAATAAAATACCTACAACCCTTTATAAGAAAAATGGTTAGGAGAATTGACGGAAAATAAAATAAAAAATAAAGTAATACAATAAAATAAAATATCTCCAAAATAAAATCTGGGGAAAATAAGTGCTGTTTGCTTGTCTAAAATTCATCATCATCATCATCATCATCATCATCATGCAGTTGCTAAAGTGTTCTGAGTGATTTTTAATATTGCGCTAGAAAGCTGAACTGTCAGATGCGTCTCGACCGCATGTTTGCTCAGATGAGACGAGGTCTTCTGCAAATGTTGTGACTGATGCAATCTCCAAAAAGCTAAAGGCCAGTCAAAAGACAACACTGCACCGGCACGCATTTCCTCGACCTTTCCTAGGAAGAAATGTCAGACCTCTGATAAAACAAGCTCAATGATCAGACAAGTTTTGCTGAACTTACTGAACTCCACATTATACACCTGAAAACACTCTGCAGGAGACGACAGGTGAGGGGATGCAGACTTCCAGCTCACATGAACTATCACACACCATGTGTTGTCTTAAAGGTGCTGTATGTAACTTCTTTACTCTACTAATGCATAAAACTACCAGAATATGTTGCAGATATTTAGGAAACATGCTTGTTTCTCTGAAAAACACTACAGCCTGTTATTTTACTTTGAAATGCTGTTGGTGTCGGAATGTCTGTTTTTGTTTTGGTCTGTGTGACTCCGCCCACTACCAGTTCACCCAATAGTATAGTAGTATATAATTAAAGGGGAACTTGGCAACTATTTCAAATCTGTTTAGAAATCATTTGGATGGTTAAATAGTTCAAAGAGGTTGCTAAGCAACACATACAGCAACAAAGAATCACAAACGGCAGTTGCGCAGTAACACTAATGTAATGCGGTCACAGGTGTGTGTTTGTTGAGTCATTTACAGCGGCTTCGAACCAATCAGAATCAAGGATTGGAACTATCCGTTTTATAATATATAATATCATCTATTCTATTATCTACTATAATATATAATAGACACCCCGGGATGCCAGTTGGCAGTAAATATCAAATTGCAGCCAGCAAATAAACTGGGTCACAGATTGCAGATTATACCCAACCTAAAATTCTCGGTATCAATCTAAAAATCTCTATGAACAAGAGAATATTAAAACGCGGATAAATCAACTCCTAGTGTGTAAGACTCCTCGGCTTTCATTGTCAATTGCGTTCGTTCCTGTTGCGTTTCCTCAAACTGGCGACTCGCGTGAGTGTCGAGTCTGAGGAGGCGGGGAACAACGATCTCCCATATTTTGAATTTGAACTGCAGTACCTATTTCGACCACTAGCTGTTATTCTTACAGACTGCACCTTTAAGCTTGCATGCATGCGTGTGTGTGTATGTGTGTGTGCGCTACATTGGTCTGAGTAATGTTGCCGGAGGCGTTTTCTCCCAGTGGAGCACTCGCTCACAATCTGCCCTTAAGACTGACTTTACTCACCACTTAGCCTGAACGCATTCATACAGTAGCTGCGCTGCACAAGCACACACACACACACATACACACATACACAGAGTCTTGTTTTCATTCAGCTTCACCATTGTCAGGCCGAGCCTCCAGGCCCTCGCTGCCTGTCCCATACAATCACAGCAGGAGAGCAGTGTGTGCCACCAGGACACCGCATTCGCACCGCTCTCCCTCCAAAACACACACGAACGTCTCAACATCCCCCTCACCGCCTTCACATTCACAATAGCAACTCACACAGTCTCACTCTCTAAGACAAACGGATGAGTGAATCTCACAAAAGTGTCTTCAAGGCAAGTCGGTGGCCATCTTGGTTCGCCCCTTAGCAGATCTTTTCTGTGTATACAAGTACAGCTTGAATGGAGAAAGGCTGAAATCTTTGATACGGCCAGCAATATATTCAATATATTTATTTTGGGAAACCTCAAACCACAAACAGGTTTTAAAGTGCAAGTTTTTGTAAACAATACTGTTATCATCTCTGCGTAAACTACAAAAACAGTGACGTCATGCGCATGTTTCTTTAAAAAGTGACATCGCCATCTACTGGCCTGGATTGCATAATACAGCATTTTTAGTCGTTTTCGCGAATCCGTGTGAACGGGGATTGTTTTGTACACGAAAAATACAACGGAAAAACGTTTCAATTTTTAGTACATCGTTGTCTTGTAAACTGATGCCTCCATTGATGCCATATTGAGCATTACGATTTATTTTTGTTCTTCGTTCACGAGTCGTCTGATCACGTTAAACCATCAAGAACATGTCATATTTCACCCCTAAAGAAAGAAACAAGACATACTTTGATCAAAGAAAAAGAAGCCTGTTTTGAGGAACATTAAGATGATTTGAGTTATGGTTTTGTTTTCATGTCATTTTACCTCTCAAATCTGATTATCATAAAGTGAAAAAAAAGAAGTTCTTATTACTGCAACATAATGCCTTTATGCATTAAATTAATGCTAATTTTAATTTAAAATAATTGTATTAGTGTGCAAATTACTGTATTACAAAAAAAATATAATAATCTAATTAAAATCAATAAGAATAATGAGAATAAAAAAAAATACCTCAACACATGAATTCAAACTTAAACAAACAATAAAATAAAATAAAAAATCTGCAACCATTTATAAGAAAAGTGATTTGGAGGAAAATTTACATATATATCTGCAACCCCAATTTTGAGAAATAAAAAATAAAATATTTATACCTAATTTTCAGGAAAATAATGTTGCAATGATAAAGGCTTCAATCATTTTACATTATGCATGCAATTTCTATTTGATTTTGGTGTGAAATATGATCTGGATATTTTTTGTGTGTTAGACCAAGGGTCCACAATGATTTGACACTAAAGAAGCGTGAGGTTTGTGTATCGTACAGTGAGCTGAGCTGAAACTGGGTGTGGTGAGCAGAAGAGGAGCACAGCGGGGCGTCTGCAGATTTCAGGTTGTGTTTGCGCTGTACAGTGTGTGACGGAGGTCAGTGCAGGTGTCCCGAGGGCAGGGTGGATGCTCCTTTACATGACGTCTCTCCACACGAGACGGGATTACCCACAGTGCCACAATTTCAATACCTCACCCTTCTGTGCAAAACAAAAAAAGGCAAACCTAACATTCTCAAACGGATTTGTGCATGACCTACAACTGAGTAAACGTGAACAGATTTATGCTGATTCTAAGTCATTTGAATGAGTGCATCTTGAAAATACGATTCAAATAAAATCAAATAGATGCAAATAGGTGCTGATAAACTATAACATTGTTTTTCGAGGGCAGACATGTTTCCTTTACGTATGCCTGAGAAATATGCATCGCATTAAGTTTACTAGTTTATCATCCAAATGGATGGAAATATTATATGCAATTCAAATGGATAAATCTTACATTTAGGCCTATTTTTATATTAAATCCTCCTGTATCCCAAAGGAGAAAGAAATGCAAGTTTGGAACAACATGAGGGCAATTAAATGACAAAGTTTGGGAGAAAAGTGTGAAAATGTAAAGGGTTTACTCTAGGTATGCGCAAGTGTTATGCTTGCCTTTGCCACATTTATGCACACAAAATATGAATGAACACAGAATGCATTACCTCAATATATGGTATGACTTTACAGGTGAACTGGCCCAACAGCCAGGTCTTTGTGAGTTGGTGAAACACCACGAGAGGCAGGCAAAACAAGAGCAGTGCAAAGTCCCAGATGGCCAGGTTAGCCAGAAGAGCATTTGAGATACTCCTCATGTAGTAGTTATGGCACACGACACACATTATTGCTACATTCCCCGTTACTCCAACAACAAAAATAAGGAGCGAAATGATAGTGATGGCATATGCCCCATATGTCTCGCTAGTGACGGGGTAGAAAGGATTGGGGAAGAATTCGCTCTCCTCGTCCTCGGCGTACGGAGGGGTCATTGGCGTGGCGTCCCATGGGTCGTCGATCTGTTTGGTGTGGAATTCGGCATATCTGGTGAGATCAAATGGGAAATCTGTGGAGGTGAGAGCTAGAGGCTTGGGCATCGGTTCCCACAGGGTTAAAGAGGACGTCAGGGCGTTATAATAACTTTCCACTGGTGTCAACGAGGCAGTGCTTTTATTCGGGCCCCTCTTAAACGTTTTCTTGTGGTGTTCCTTTGTGCCTCTTTTGCGTCTGTGGTTTCTCTCGTAGTCCCCTCTCTTGCTCATTGAATATGGCTTAGAGTTATTGTGTCCATCTGCTGTTCCCATGGTAGCAGGCATCTCACCATTCAACTTTTTCCTTTTATGTCGCCGCAAGCGCTTATGTAGGTTTGTCCCACTATCTGTGGCCGACATGAGATTTTTTAGGTAAACGGGTCTACCTGCACTCCAGAGATGCGAGGACCAGCTCCTGTTGTCTCCTGAAGTGTGTTTGATGTCAAAGGCAGGTGTACCTGCGGCTCGATGCCTCGCAGGGTGTGTGCCGCTGGCTTTCGGATCATGAAGGCTCCTAAGAGTAACCCTGCCTGTTTCTTTGGTGTGTGCATTGCGCGTTTCTCCATGCAACAAAACATGTGGACATCCTGCAATGACAAAGATCGTTCTTAAAAGCAGCATCTGCATCTTCAACGAGTCAGTGTGCTGAAGATGTTAGAAAAACACTCTAATGTGATGCATTGCCTATAAAGCACAATTTTTTTTTTCTCCCAGATTCACATAGTCAGAGGAAAAAGTTCACACGTGAATGGTCGGGAAAGGCTAATTAGATCCATGCAAATGACTTTTCCGTTTATGTGCGGCAAATGAAAACCTGCTCCTCGAGATTCTTCCGTCGCGTTCCTCGTCTTAGCAAAGTGACAGCGAGGCGTTATTCCGTTCAAATGACATTATTTTAGCTTCTGAGGCGCATTGCATCCCAGTCAGCTGCAGGAATCGGTCGCATCCCGGGATCTGTTGGGCGCGGCAACCTGGAGTCTGCCGTGCGCGGAGAAGCGGAGTCCCAGGGACGCGCTCCGTGGCGCGAGCGTGCGGGGAGTTGCTTTGCTGCGAGTGAGTAGAAGCTGATGAAGAAAATGGACGGGCTCTCTCTCTCCTGGTGGATAACCTTGTTCTGTCAAGCCGGATCCATCAGCATCAGCCCCGTGGACCACCGCAGCTGGATCGACCCCGCCCCGCCCGTGCGCACTACACTCATTAACATGCGTAATTACGCATGTCAACAGAATCTTAATCCCATCGTCTAGATGCAACACCGGCTTATACGAGTTAAACTACAACCTTGTGCCACAGTAACATAGTGAAAGTGAAACGTCAACATTTTTTCATAAAATAAATAATCGTGATATATAGCCTAGTGAAGCCTATCCGTTGTCTTTTTAATATTCAACACGTGCATAGTACATGCAAAATACTTGAATATTAATATCAATATAATATGTTGTTGGTATATAAGCGAAACAAGACATCGTTTTTTTTTTGTCTACATATGCACTGAACATACACAAAAGGTGAAGATTATAGCCTTCATTAAACAGAAAAAAAGTTTTACACTGTCTTTTTTACAGATTAGGTTACATGTGCTTCTATAGTAATTACTATAAATTATGCATAATTACAAGCAACTAACCCTAAACCAAATCTAATCATGACCCTATAGTAAGTACATGTTGTTAATTAAAGGGATAGTTCACCCAAAAATGAAAATTACCCCATGATTTACTCGCCCTCAAGCCATCCTAGGTGTGTATGACGTTGTTCTTTCAGACGAACAGAATCTGAGTTATATTAAAACACGTCCTGGCTCTTCCAAGCGTTATAATGGCAGTGAATGGAGGGTATGATTTTGAAGGCCAAAAAAGTACACCCATCCTTAATAAAAGTAATCCACACGGCTTCGGGGGGTTAACAAAGGCCTTCTGAAGCACAACAATGCGTTTTTGTGAGAAAAATATCCATATTAAAAACGTATAAAGTCATAAACACATAGGAAGGCTTGAGGGCGAGTAAATCATGGGATAATTTACATTTTGGGTGAACGATCCCTTTAATATTACTCAGTACTTAAATGTATAATCACACTGTAACAAGGACACCTTAAAATAAAATGTAAGTTGATTTATAAGTTAAATATATGAATATAAATACAAACAACAACATTCGAATCCATCTTTTGAATATCGAGGCCCTCGGATGTATTTGAACACTTTAACCCACATGCAGGAGACACTTGCTGTGATCTCTTTGTCATGCGAGTGCAAAGAAATTCATACATCTACTGTATGTGAGCGACTGAAGTGAATAAATACTTTTTGGGGTCACGGCATATCAATAGCAAGTTTCTCTCTCTTCTGAAAGCTCTTCGGTGCATTGATATGTCGAACAGGTTTTCTCAGCCTGTGGCAATGTCACAATAACAGAGCGGAAGGGCAAGAACCGACTTGCTTCAGGTTTGTTTCCTGCTGGACAGAAATTTGGGCTCAGAGGCGAACATTTACAAACAGCCAAGAGCCTTTCATTGCCTTGGAAAACATCATGTGGAAACACTCCTTATTTAAGCTCAGACATGCTTTAGTTTCTTTGTTCTGCTGGGTCCAAAGTTTCACCTCTAAGTCGTGCTGGTCATCGAGATCTTGGCAGAAAACTGAAGTGTAAAACAGCGAGGCCCGGTGCAGAACACAAGCTACTGGAGTTGGCACAGGCTTTGCTAGCAGTGATACTCCGTTGCCAAGTCTAAACATGGGGTTCAAAACGCCAAATAACAGCGTGAGCCGCAAGGTCAGATACTGGACTTGACAAGAACTGAAAACTGACTGAAATGTTTTTGCGTGTGGAATGAATGGAATGATTGGAGCAACATGATGAGCCAGACGTCCGGGATTATTTCATTAGGGAATTGAGTTTCTTTTTTGTTTCATACACTCTAAAAAATGCTGGGTTGTTTCAACCTGCATGTTTGGGTCAAATATAGACAAACCCAACTGTTGGGTTGAATTTTTTTATATTTTTCTTTTTAACCCAACTGTTGGGTTTGTCCATATTTGACCCAAACATGGGTTGAAACAACCTGGCATTTTTTTTAGGCATAACAAATTTCTCCATGATTTCTTTGTTGTTATGCCTTCAAATAGCTTTTTCAAAAATAATTTATTTTTCTTAATCACTAGGGCCTACATGTGTCCTGATTTCCAGAAAGATGATAACAAAACAAAACAACCTTCAAAAAAAAAAAAAAAAAAAAAACTGCATTGAAAAAAAGCAAAACTGCATTGCAAAAGAACATATCTTGAATATAAACATGTTTGACCACCTCCAAATAGCAACATTTTTCATATTCTTCTAAGCATGCATTTTTCATCACATTTAGATGAAAACAAAAGCCCAAAATAGACTTACATTCGAGATATATCTTCTGAAATCAGCTTCTATGTGTCATGCAATTGTGTTTTGGGATTACCTTTATGAGAAAACAAGACAAAAAGACTGTCATATACTGTAAATGCTTGTTGTTTAGAGATGATTTAACTATGCAAATATGAATACATGACAGGCTCAAAAAGCATCAGCTGTTTGCATCACTAAGCAACTGGATTGGTTATTTGAGTGGAACAGATATTACAGCAATCTAAAGCGCCACCTGGCGGTGTAAAGCAATACTGCATAAACATAAAACTGACAGACAGACAAACACAATCTTCACCCTCGAAAGACAGACAAACACATATTCACCATAAAACACACTTATGGAAGACAGGTGTAGTACTGCATGTCTAATTCGATGCACATCTAAATCCAGAATAACGGTTGCTGAAGAGAATGAAGCTGGAATCATCCAGAGACAGAGTATATTTCTGTGATCAATCACCTGCTGTCCACATGAGTGTGAGATGATGAATGACTCAAATATCTCTGAACACGCATCAGCAATACCTCACTGCTAGATTCACAATATCACAGATACGAGTCTGCATTTATCAGCCAATCAATCAATCAATCAATCAATCAGTGAGTCGGAGTGCATTTACTCTAAAATGAAGATCTTTGATCATTTACTCTCCCTCATGTCGTTCCAAACCTGTATGACTTTTTTTTTTCTTTGGAACCGTAAAGTTTAGCAAAATGTCCAGGCTTCTGTTGTCCATATTTTAAAAGGTGAAGGTGATGGTGATGAAACACTCATAAGCTTACTTTGATGCATCACAAAGAAAGACAATATTTTAAACCTTGAATTTCACATGACCACTCATACTGGGTCCGTAGACGTCTGAGTAAAAGCCATTCAATTCCCCACACAATAGGACAGAAGCACCGTATCTGTTAGAGAAGTGGCGTGATGACAGCAGTTAGCGGTGAGTGGACTGTCAGTAATGGCTCTCGGATTGCTCTGGATGACTCAGAAAATACGTCTCAGAGCTTGTTCAGGATTTTTGTTTTATAAATGATAATTTTTCACCATTCAATTGCTAATCTGCAAAAAAGAGCAAAACAATATTACAAAACAGTAATGCAATGTTGAAGCACCAATTAATATAACAATAACATGTTTTCTAAGGCATTGCTAAGCAGTTTATAATGTGTTTTTAGCATGTTTTTAAAGGGTTAGTTCACCCAAAAATGAAAGTTCTGTCAGTAATGAAGACTTTCGTTCATCTTCAGAACACAAATAAAGATATTTTTGATGAAATCTGAGAGCTGTCTCACTCCTCCATAGGCTGCTGGGTAATTGAAACTTAGATATCAATTGACAGAATCTGAGAGCTGAGAATTTGTTTCATATCAAAAGTACCCAGCTCGGTCTTGTCTGTCGGTGTCAGTGTCCTCTTTGCTTGCTTCGTGTCAATTGCGTGAGAGTTGGCAGCCCTGATATTACACAATTTTACCATTATTAAAAATACATACGGAGTGACAAACAATCTTTGTCATAGAGCAGATCTGAGTTTCCCGATAACGTTGTCTCTTAGCGCGCTACGAAGACTCTTAAGGTATAACTTAACTGAAGGTATACCATTTCTAGGTGTGTTCCCCGATCTATACCTTAGAAGATATACCTTCTTACGTGCGACGTTACCCGGCGCTGTTCGTGGCGATGCTGCTGAATTGGTTGATATCGATGGCTCGAGAATCAGTTATTCTCTCGTGCAGGGGCTGTTTATGTGAGAAAGCGGTGATCTTTATAAATGAAGCACTTCAGAAATAGTTTAAATTGCATTTATTAGGACTCATGGGATATTTTAAAAAATAATCCAAACTATACTAGCCTATAATAGCCTTGCCTACATATTTTAAAATTGTAGGCTATCATACATTGCTGCCATAATAACCATTTTAATTTTTTATGTGCTTTCTTCTCTTTCCCATTTTTGTTCGCTGAGGTGGAGCTGCGATGAAATATTGTTCTTGGAAATACTTTCCAGCATTTCAGTAATAAAAGTGTACGTCACGTACGGTGCTCGGCAGTGATTAAACAGTGGATTTTGAATTTCTTTTTGTAAACTCAGAGATGTGGATTCAGACGGCAATTAAATTACCACACGACCTGTTTGTCAAAAAACAGAAGGTACTAATTTGGCCAGGGATTTTTACGCGGGTTGGGTGAGAAAAAACACTGATATTATGGATTCGGACGGCATCCGACTTTTAAAATACTGTACGAGCCCATGAGAAACAATATTAGCGTCCGAATAGGACTTAACTGACAGTAGCCTATGCTTTCACTGGCCTTTAAAAGCGCTCTTTAATTAAAATAAATATATAAAAATGTATTATATGATAATATAACTAAAATTCTAACAATCATTGTAATGACAATTTTATTCTTTGCATGAAAACACTTGAATTAGCCTAACTGAATACTGTCTGGGTGTATTAAAACTTCTGAATTATATTCGTATAGACCTGCAACAGTGATAAGGTAAAGCTAAGAGTGGTCCACGTATTACGTATTAACACGTATTAACGATAAGGTACAGCTTAAGGTGTAACTTAAGAACGACGTAGCGTTAAGAAGGTTTCGGGAAACCCAGCCCAGATCTGTTCACACACTAAGTTGACAGTTTTTTAAGATCTGAGGTGAATCCATTGTTGCATTCAATACGGCTATAAATGATATTCACCCTCACATTAGGTGCTTTTTACATTAAATAAAGAGTAAAACAGTACCTGAGATATCATACATTTTATGTTGTTGTTCCACATTGGACCAGACGCGATGCAGCAACGTTAATCAAGAGTTTTTGATAAATACAATACATCTGAGGTTTGTGTCACAATGCATCAGAAGGAAATCTCAATCAATATGTGCTGGTGAAAAGGTACGTCAGGATCTATCTGTCAGAGACTAATTCATCATTGTAAACCCTTCGCTTTCTGACATGCAAACAGCTGTCTGTTTTCCACCACTTCCTCAAGGGCAATTCCTTTCGCATTTGACACACTCACACACGTATTGACAACTGACAAAAGGAGAGAGAGAAACACACTTCCCTTTATTCACATTCACACAGAACCTCGTTACAAAAGCCATTTGGAGCGCAGCCGAGAACTCGGCACCGGATGACAATAGAAGAGCTATTGTTCTTCAATCAACCAGCTGATTACTAAAACAAAAACACACCAGCTCCTCAAGCAACCTTCATCAAGGCCTTGCCAAAACATAAAGATCAGGCCTCCTATCGTATAGAAGTACTACTATACTGTTTTTGTTAGTTATTTATGAAGTTCAAATTGGTCACCATTCACTTCCAAAGAAAAGAGCAGCCAGGACATTCTGCCTAACATTAACTTTTGTGTCCAATGGAAGAAATATACAGGTTTGGATTGACTAAATGTGCATGATGCAAAAGGCTAAGACGGGCTGAAAGGATTGAAGTTGTGAGAGATAGAGACAGAAAGATGGATGGAGACAGATATGTAACTCTGCACAGAGACATTTCCATACATTACTGTCCTCTTTCATCGACTAAAGCCAAAACTCACAGTCAGCAGAGAACAGTAGATTTCTGTCCCTCCATTGACAGCTACAAAACTACCACTTTGAAAAGAGATTGTAAAACTAATCCATATGAGTTAAGCGGTTTAGTCCACATTTTCTAACGAGACTTGATTGCTAAGATGATGGACAGATTGAACTTAGGCTTTTATTCACTTATAAATATTCACCAACGCAGCCATCAGAAATGGTAAACGCAAGCTCAAGCATGTTCGCTTGACAGGCGAGAACCAATGAGGTTCATTTTCGTGTTGTTTATATGTGAATAAAAGCCTAAATTCAATCTGATCGGCGTATAAAGCGATCGTGTCTCTTTGGAAAATTTGGAGTAAACCGCTTGATTCATATGGATCAGTTTTACCATCTTTTTATGAACTTTTTGAGTTGCTTAGCTGTCAAATGATCGTGATTTTAATGGTCAAAGACTGTAAAAGTGTTACAGTGAAAAACTGTTAATTGGTTAAGAGAAAGTTGCCTTACTATATACGGTAAACAACTGTGATAGATCTAACGGTACATTTAATGTAATTTTACTGTAAAATACCGTTAAATTTACAGTTTTTGGAAATGAAAAAGAACAAGTCATTGTATAATTTACAGTGAAAAAACGTAAACGGAACGTTCCCACAATTCCCTGCGTGACACTTCGCATTTGATGTATTTTTGTTGAAATAACTATGTTTCTTCATAGTTTTCTAATCAGTTATGAGATTAGGGTGTTATGTTACATTTAATGTTGTTAAATTAATGTTTATTGCATTTTTTTAATTTCATGTGTGTTACCATGATGGTGTTTGGTGTTTGTATGAATGACACTGTGCAGCTTCTCTATATTAGTATTAACTTTCTTGAGAAAGCGCTGCTAGTGATGAGTTTTAATTCATCATGTGATTTTTCATCTCTTTCATCATTTGAGGTTGTGAGTGCATTACTATGGTACAAAACAGATATTAATACTTCAATAGATCAGTAAATTAACATTATATCAAATAATTAAATACGGTTTATTAATGCTAATTTAAGTAAAGTCTGTAAAATCTAAAATGTTGCTACCGTATTTTTTACAGTAAATTTCTGGCAACCACAGCTGCCGGTATTTTACCGTAAATTTAACAGATTTTTTTTACAGTGTGGAGGGACAGAAAGCTCTCATATTTCATCAAAAAGATCTTCATTTGTGTTTCGAAGATGAACAAAAGTCTTACGGGTTTGGAACGACATGAGGGTGAATAAATAATGTCAATTTTTTACTTTTTTTTTGGGTGAACTGTTTAAATATAGATAAATATGTTACAATAAGTTACAATAAATAAGGTGGCTCATATTTTTTTTATCTTAAAAACAATTTTAAAAAATAACACTATTTTACAGTAAAATGTATTTTAAAATTAAAATGTTTACTTTTGAAATATATAATTTTTATATATATGGTAAGATAAGTCACTGTATCTTTTTTTACAGCACTCTACTCGCCCATTTAAGGTGTATTTTTTAACTCGGCCACATGATGGTGCTCACTGGTCAATCCTCAAGTGTCATTCCTCAAGAGATTTGACACTCTCTTACAACACTGCAATTTTAACTTCTAATCTGATCATCTTGGCTGACTGTAGGGCCCTTATAAAAAGAGAAAAAAGCAGCATCTCGCTTACATCGTCTCTTTTACAGGGCTAAAATTGAGGGCTGAAGCCGAGCCAGGGAGCGAGAGCGAGTTGGCAGCCGTACAGGAATCCTGCTATCATCGGGTTTGCAGGCTCGACTCAGACAGCGCTGAAGGATGATACACACACTGATACCGAGATGAGACACAGACGGAGCCGAGAGGATGACTGGAGCCATCCTCAGACTAAAACATATCAGCATTTTCACCTGCTGTAGATCATTTCAACCTTCTGCATGGTTATGACTTATGATTTCGACATCTAACCCACAGACCAAACATTGATCAACATTCAGTTTCCAAACTGGAATAAAGTCAAACCCGTAGTACTGAATCAATAAGGTACCTTTCAAAGATTTAGTGTTAGTTCGACCCCAAATGCCACTGACAAAGCTTTGCTTGAGATATGGTGATGCTGCAGTGTTGTGGATGGTTTCTAATGCACTGCTTTGCAGTTTATAAAGTGTCCTGGATGCTTTTTAGCAGGTTTCTAAAAGGTGGATGCTATACGGAAGCCAGAAAATAAAACATTTTAAAAGATAAATGCGACTTTTATCTCACAATTGCGACTTCATATCAATATTCAATTGGACTTCTACTAAATGCTTGTGATAAAGTCAGAATTGCGAGATATAAACATGAAGTGAGAATTACAAGTTTATATCAAAATTCTGACTTTATAACACGCAATTGCGACTTTATATCACGCCAATTCTGACTTTTTATCACGAAATTACGACTTTTTATCACGAAATTACGACTTTATATCACGCAATTCTGACTTTATAGCACGCAATTGTGACTTTATATCACACAATTCTGACTTTATAACACGAAATTACGACTTTATATCATGCAATTATGACTTTATAACATGCAATTATGACTTTATATCACGCCAATTCTGACTTTATATCACGAAATTACGACTTTATATCACGTAATTCTGACTTTATAACACGCAATTGCGACTTTATAATCACAAGACCCCTAATTGTTGAAAAAAAAAGTCAGAATTGTGAGATAAAAAGTCATTATTACCTTTTTTATTTTTTATTCTGTGGCGGAAACAAGCCTCCATAGGATGCTTACTGGCCCAAGTCAAAAACCTCAATTGTCCATCGTATTCTAGTCTCTAGAAATGCATCCTCAATGTAAACATTTTCACCCATTCTATCATCCAAAGGCTAAATTCTTGAATTCAAATTGCTTAGAAAAGGAAAAGCAAGGCATTTGAAGTATCATTCATGTCAGTGGCAGAAACAGTGAGTTATGCATCGACATGGAATAACTGTGGGATTATTCAAATGCCTTCCCATAAGTACAAGAAGTATAGCGAAGCTTGTCTAAGCAACGTCAAAATACGCTGACAAAGAAAGACTAAGAGGGATCAAAACAAGACATTTACTGACGGAGGCCGGGATTATTGAACAGTCCTACACTAACAAATCCACACCAAACTACCGAAACATTCTCTCCTCAGGAACAATTCATATCCATATTGCCGCAAACGGCAAACAATTCATCATCACTGAAGGAAAAATGCATCATGTTTGATAGAAAAATAATAACAATAAAACAAAAACTATTACAAATGAAAACTGTGGCATATTACAATAGAATATGATATGAAATCCAGTCACAAGGCGAATGGTTTTATAAATCATAACTCTTTCTGCAGTAAGCCCTCCTGTCATATTTCATTAAAGTGGTGCTAGCAACAAAAACACGTCTTTCCCACCTTAGTACGGTTTATTCCGATTCAGTGCGGTGAAACTGCTGACTGCTGAGAAAAAGATGCAGAGAATGAATAAGGGAGATTTGCAGTGACACCTGTATCATCTCCAGCAGTGTGTGATGTCAGTAAAGTTTGGCTTCAACTTTCTCAACAAATAGTTTTAATGGCCAATTACACAAATTAAGTTTCTCAGTGCCACGGCACGTCTGACCCTCGAGATCGAGACCATCAAACCTGACGTGACGGCAGCATTACGGCTCCAAACGAAAGCGTGAGATCTAAAACTCGCTCATTAAAACGTCTCTGGTCGCCACACCTCTAAGACAACGGATTAGGATCCTGATCCAGTGCAAGACAAATGCGTGACATAAATATTTAAGTGTTTTTTCAAAGCCCTGTTTGGATTTATTTCACCTCTAAAAGTCTAATCTGCTGTATTTAACAAACAAGTTTGGCCAAAAAAAAAAGTTTTGTGTGCTCGTGCTACACATTCACTTGTGATAAGACTATGAAGATGATTTATAATTATAATTTTTACATAATAACAGAAAATGCCTTGGGTTTACCCATGGAAAGTGTCACTAACAACAGAACTACAAGATCTGATCAAGCGGAAGACTTGTAATCCAAGGCCTTACGTGCCAATCAAGCACAAAGCCCATCCAGAGGGGCTTCTCATGGAGGATTATGGGATAGGAATTGGACGGGCGTTGACCCAAAGCCTCGCTGAGCCCACAGTGCGTCTGTCCAATTCAAACTCTGATCCAGAGCTCAGACAGAAGATCACTGCACATAATTCGATATCTCCTCTGACAGATTGAATTATGAAATCTAACGCTCCCCCAAAACGTCACTTATTCTGACAAATGGTTCCGGACTTGAAACATTTGATCAGCGCATTTCTGAGTGTTTGTAAATAACAGAGTTACGGCTTTGTTATCTTTGGCCAAAAAACTAAAATAGGGCCATTTGTCACGCCGATCACTACGGTGGCGTCTTAACTTTTCTTACAAGGTTGTGTTTTGTGTGGAAAGGCTCATGACTCAAGCTGTCAGCAGATGGCACTGTGGCTCAGTGACAGATGCGCAGTCATTACAAGCGTGCGAGAGAACGCAATTACAAACACTGGGGGAAACAATTAAGTGTTAGAGGTAGAGCTCTGTACACCGCTGCAGTTCTTGTGCTTCTCAGCTTTAGTGCCTGAGGCAGAGACGGAGAGAAAGAGAGAAAGAAGGAGACCCTCTGGCTGATGCTGTGCTATAGCCACTAATAGGCTCCAGCATGTTTCATCGGGAGGGTGTTTGATTGCAGCAGTGTGAGGGAATGTGCATGTGTGCAACCTGTAGGAGATCGAGGACAGTATAAACAAGGTTTTACATGTTCTTAAGGGAATCTGAGGGGTGTTTGCCCATGCAAAAGTCACGGCTACAGTGCTCTATGCATTTGGATGCAACAGTATACAAGGGATTTGCAACAAAAACGATGTAAGACGAGTTACATGCTAAAGGTTGGTGATTTAAACAAACCCTTAAAGTCCACAAAGCTAATGTGCTCTAAAACAATGACAAAATTCACATTTAGAAGATATAAGCGTTCAAAACTTACATTCTCTCACTTCCCCCAATATGGATCAATGATTTTGATGACATCACTCTGCACTTCAGCTTCTCATTAGATATTCTGTCCAATCAAATGCTCTGTAGAATCTGAAGCTCCGCCCCCTATAAATAGACGCTGAGGCTGCGGCTAAAGTCACTTGGTCACATATTTAATATTTTCTACATGGTGAATGGCACATAGTGCACTATATAGGGGACAGGGAACGATTCAGACAGTGTAAATATGCTTTCCATTGGGGTGAATGACATTAGTGGGGTTTGACATTAGTGTCACACGAACCACCGCAGCTCCGGTCCAGAGACACGACACACAGAGCGGATCATATGATTGAGTCGACGCAGACCAGAAAACATATCGGATCCATTTGAATTCTCCATGCTGTATTTTAAAGCAATATTGAGGTGATTAGGAGGAAACTGAAGTTTTACCAAGCTAAACGGCTCTCGCAGAGCTGTGATATAAACTAAACGCTATTGGCTTTTTAAAAAAGGGGAGGAGCTGTTCAATATGCCCCGCCCGGTTTTCCTGTTTAAAGTGCATTTCAAGGCACTTCAGTGACTTTAAAGGGATAGTTCACCCAAAATTAAAAATTTTGCCATCATTTACTCACCCTCATGTTGTTCCAAACCTGTATGAGTTTGAACACAAAACAAGATATTTTAAAGAACGCTGATAACCAGACAGTGGACGGTCATATGGAAATCAATGGCCACTGTCGACAGTTTGATTACCTTTCTTTAAAATATCTTCTTTTGTGTTCAACAGAAGAAAGAAACTCATACAGGTTTGGAACAACTTGAGGGTGAGTAACTAAATGATGACAAAATGTTCATTTTTGGGTGAACAATCCCTTTAACCCCCAAAGTATGAGTAGTAACAGAAACAGCGATGCTTGACTTAGCAAAACTACTAACAAATGTTGAAATGTGCGATGTGCAAGCATATGAGTGTGTGTGACAGCGAGAGAACGATAAAGACTCATGACGTGGGTGTGTGTGGGCTGAAGTCGCCACACTGAGCGAGTCTGTCTGGTTGTTAGTGTGTATGGGAACCAGTGCTGTATGACAGACTGCAGTGGTGTGTGTGTGTGTGTGTGTGTGTGTGTGTGTGCTCCGCTTTACAGCATCATTAATCTCTCCATTGTGAAAGTCCTGCACTTTACTGCACACACAGTGCTACTCACGATTTCATCAACCATTTCATAACTTATACAGTTCTGTCAATCAGCAGTAAAGAGGGCTTGTTTCTTGAGCTAGTTGTCACTGTGTTCTTACCTAGTGAGAATCCAGGGGATAAAAGGTGAAATACGACACCATCCCAATCAGTCCAGTTAGCATCAGCCAGCATTGTGGTTAAGAGTTCACATGTGCGGTTTACTTACGATCAATTCGTCTTGACCTCCTCTTTGACCTGCTTCTTCTTTCCAAACCATCACACTTTGTGCAAAGCCTAAGGTTGACTATGTAAGAAAAAAAGGGTCCTTCAGCATCTGTTTCAGCTGTGAAAAAAAGAAAAACACAGAAAAAACATCACAGTCCTAAGCATTAGTTTGACGCAGGGTGTTTGCACAGGATGAGAAAAATGAGCAGAAACGGTGGCCAATAAGTGCAGCCCACAGCATGATTAAACAATGCAGTTGCTTCTGCCATTTCTGTTTACAGTTGTTTGTAAAAAGTCGCTCTGAAAAGGGGAACATTAAAGCTCGCAGGCACTGAGCACCGCAGCAACAAATCTATTTGTGTTCAGTGCATCGAGTTCAATTCATTGTTCAATTACAACACTGTAAATAAAGAGAATAGGGTTGGAATAATGTGGTAAAAATATGCTGCAATGCATGAGTACGGACACACACCCAAACTGAATAAAATATACACTTAAGAACACACATACATGCATACAGGTCATATTTCACTACCCAATTTGTAAAAAAAAATAAAAAAATGTAACAATTAAGCACAGTTTCCACCTTATAGTCTTATAATTTCTATTTTTTTTCCTGGTGATGTGGTGAAATATTCAACAATATTATTGATCTGTCAGCACTGACAATTATATGAGAACTGAACTGAGCTGGACAATGACATCACTGTTTTCTCCAGAGCGGCTAGATATATAAATGAACTAAATGAATAACTTTTTTACAACAAAAATGAACCTTCACTGAACTAACTTAAGCTGGACTATGACGCTATCTTCTTCTAGATCTGCCGTACAGCAGAAACAAACTTTGTTGTATTATTTTCCTGTTATCACTGTAAAGATGCTTTGAAACTATGTGTATTGTAAAAAGCGCTATATAAATAAAGGTAACTTGACTTGACAATTTGTTTAACAATTAAGCAACATTTCCTCCCTTATTGTCTTATAATTTCTCATTTTTTCCTGGTGATGTGGTGAAATGTGAGCTTCACCCACACGTGATGCAGTGCTTTAACAGAAAGTGACTTAGTCTTTACTCTTTCCCATCAGATCCTTGTAACAGAGACTGACCCCAAACACTTGTCCTCGCCTGCAATCATCTCCCCAGCGCACACACACACACACACACACACCAAACTCTCTCAGCACAGAGAGTCCTTCACACACACACACAAACTGATGTGGATTATGGGCAATCGAAGAGGGAGGGAAACGATCAGGCCGAAGTGCGACAAGTCCATACTTACATCTGCAGTGCTCTTCACTCCAAAACAACAGAAATTAAATGAAAAGCAGTGCTATTGAACGAAGGAAAGAGGTAGAATGTGGTGAGGGATGAAAAGGTGGTTTTATTTCAATTCAAAGGGAAAGTTTATCTCACTTTTGTAGTGGAACTAGTGGAGTTGATGCTGTCAGCGTGACCGATGTCTGAAGCACGTGTTAATAAATCCCAATAATACACGTCATCATTAGCTTTTTTTGTCTTCAGGAGCCGCTTGTTTGTATGCGTGTGCAAGATAAAAGCTGGATTTTGTTGCATTCGCGGTAAGCGCCGTCTTTGCTTCATTCTCTCCTGAGGGATGAGAATCCAGCGTTTGCATGAGACAAGTTTGGCCCTCGAGGAATGGGAGGAACTCTCCTATATTGGGAGATATTGTCTTAGGGAGTGGCACTGCTATACAGTCTATGAGTCAATACATTTTGGGGAGTATACTGTATTTGGGAGTCAATTTATGCTTTGCCACTATGTTTGTGCAGGTTCACAGCTTAGTGAGCACAGCATAGTGGGTTTCCCAAAGCGTCAACTCCACTTTGAAAGGGAACGTCTCAGGTTGTGTATGTAAGCCGGTACCCTGAGAAGGGGAATGAGATGCGGAGACTACGTTGCAATGCTTTAGGCGTACCTGCACATCTCCTTCAGACAAAAGATCTGATGGCATGCATTACAGGCGCCTTTTAATGTCTGCCAATGAATACTGGTGTTCGTTTACACGTGCTTCAGACTCCATGACTCAGCTTCTCTTTCGGGTTGCATACGCAACCGGAGACGTTTTCATATAGCGCATTGACAAGTTTTATGCATAAACATCATTAAAATGTTTTATATCACTCTGAAAAGCAAAATGCCATATATTCTTGTATTCATGTATTCTTATCTTATTTTCAAAGGACTTTTACAGGAAAACAAGCCAAAAATACTGAGTTACAAAATTATCTTTTAAGAGAATATGGTTGAATCTGCAAATTAAAGAAAATAAATAATTTTTTATTGATGCTTGCTTAGGCAAATTTTGGCCAAATTTTTTAACAACCCCCATCAGAAATTGTACAAAACCTACACTGCAAAAATAAAAATAAAAAATAAAAATAATTGTCCTGTTATTAAATATTATCTAAATCAAGACTTGAGAAACAAAAAATAGTTTTCTGAAAAAAATAAGTGAATTTATGCTTAAACCAATGAAAAATGTCTGCCAATGCAGTTTAGATATTTCCACTGTTTTTTGTTGTTGTTGCAGCATATCATTATTATTCTTCATTTTGCATACACTTATATTTGGGTTACATTTAGCTATAGGGACAATTCCACTGGAATACAAGTGACGTGCACTGAAGCGCACAATAAGATACATACATGGCTCCCTTTTGGGTTTGAGCCAACAATCACTTGGTCTCCAGTGCAGATCTTTAACACTAATCCAATCATATGTTCAGTCTTAACGTATACTTACTTATGCATTGATTCAGTCCACCTTCAGGATGTGCTTTACACTGCCGACCACAGATCGGGATCCATTGTTTCTCCGCATTATGCTAAACTATTAACTTATGAAAAAAAGTTAATGATCACAGGTGTCTTCCTCTCTGTCGGGAGAGTTTTCTGCACTCAGATATTGATGGAGGCGTCAGAGAAAGGGAGTGGGTGAATCTGGAGCGTTTGCTGTCTCAGCAGTGCTTCAGGTGGATAGTGTTGCAGTGGGCTTCGATATCTGACGCTCCGCAGGGATAGGACACGGAAAATGAGAGGATTGCTACAGAGAGGACAGATGGTGAAGACTTGGGCACACTGAGCTGATTCAGGAGTTTTATTCGCCACTTTGAGACAATATCCATGCAGCACACTGCAGTGGAGTTTGCATTCATTAATATTCACATGTTTGTATCGCTGGTCGTAATTCAATATCTCCTTGATTGAATTATGCTGTCTGATTATTAATGTCCTCCAAAAATGCCATGTTCATAATTCTGACAAATGGCTCAGCGGTTTGAACATTTCATCAGCACATTTTTGAGTGTTTGTTAATAACAGAGTTAAGTATTTTTTTGGAGAGGAAAAGGCCATTTTTTATGATGATCATTTTGGTGGTGTCAGTTCTTTTCATAAGATGAAAGTTTTATGTATAACATAAAATGTGTTTAATAAAATTACTGAATAAAATGTTAAAGGGTTTCTTAAATTTTGTCCACAATAACAGATATGAAAATGTGCATGATGAAAATAATTAAACAGTTATAATTAAGACTTTAAAATATAAAATGTCTAAATATTTTATCTTTTTGATGGCATTTAAGCCATAGTAAAATTGACTGAAATGAATTAATATGACAATGAAACATTGACTAAAAAGACAAAAACTAATAATAATACTATGTGGGAACAAAAATGAACACCGTCTGTAGCCTGTGTTTTATATTTGCACTTGGCATGTTGACATCAGAAATCCAGAAAGAACATTTTGTTAAACTCAAAAGATGACCTAGAAAACATTTTTAGGCATCATATGCATTTCTGATGCAAATCTTGTTTCAAAAGCTAGGGAGCATAATTATCCTGCCTTCAAAGATACCTTCCCTGGGACAAATTCCTCAAGCTTCATTGCTAGCAAATTTTGTGGAAAAGCCAATCTGAGAATGCATTGAAAAAAAAAAAAAAAAAAAAAAAAAATCCAATATGATCAAAGTTCTGATTATATTGGATTGAAACAAACAAACAAAAAACAATCCAATATGATCAAAGTTCTGATTATATTGGAATTCCATCTTGCGATGCAAAAGAATAAAGTACTAAGTTAGTATCCACAAGAAATAACCATAGACATGGTGAGACCTTTCAAACTGAAAAATGCAAATTGCAAGGTAGATCTGAATGATATCTAATATGAATCCAATTTGCTTTGTGTGTTTTATGACATCATGAAATATGCATGTGCATTCATTCAACAACACACCTGCACCGCCACAGTATTTCATGTCATGTGGGAGGTAGAAAGGTTGTAAGAAAATAATGAATGACCTGCCACTCGGAGACTGAGAGAAAGCTCTGGAAAAAGGTGCAGAGAACACAGGAATATGAGAACACACACATCAGGGATCTCTGCTTTCATAAACCTGGCCATAGCATAAATTCAGCATAAACTGTATCACAGTTCAGAAATCAAACCTGCCAGCCATTGTGACAGTGTGCGGCTCGTCCTCTGAGAACACCAAATCATTTCATGCACGAGGGCACATGGGGATTCTCCAAATTGCTCTGGAAGTACAAACTTTCTCTTCAAATATTTACCGTGCTGAGAGAAACGTGGGGGGGGGGGGGGGGGGGGTGTATCATGGATGGATTTGTGAGCTAGACAACTGGAGGAAAGCGCTGAAGTATAAGACAATTTCTAAACAAGTCATCTCAGACTTCTCTTTGGGGATGCACTCAACTCCCCGTGTCAGCTAGAAATATGAGGAACATCGGCAGCCTCCTGGCCTCAATAAGATAAGAAAGTGGAGGAAAAACAAAACAAAAAACTGTTAGATACATTGGCTGCGAGCGTCACTTTCACAGGCTTCATCCTGTGAAACACTAGAGAGAAAGATAAACAACAAAAAATACAACACAACACAGAACAAAACTCTACCTCTCGCCTTTCAGTGTTGGGGAGTGACTACTAACATTACATTTACCAGTAGCATACAATAACAGGCTACTTTTTCTAACAATTAGTTGTGCTATGTGACAAAATGGTACACTTTGCTATATATTTTTTTTGTATCAGGTTGTAGCACTATTAAAAATAAAGGTTCCAAAAGGGGGTTTTGCAGAGACGCCATTGAAGAACCCCAAAGAAGCGTTCAGTAAACAGCTCACTTAAAAGCACTATTTTTTCCTTATGCTGGATACACACCAAAAGATTTTTTACATCTTATAAGATTTTCAAAATGTGATAGACCACAAACATGAGGACAAAAAGTCCTAGATTTAACCGTTTTGCTCCTATAGTGTGTGGTGTGCCATGATGTGACAAAGACCACACACAAGCAGATTTTCAACCAGAGTCTCGACTGTGAACACAGGAAATCTCGCAAAATCTCGCGAGACTTCAGAATAAGCATGTCGGAAGATATGCAGGAAGAAATTGCAATGATAGTGTTTGGAATGATTTTGTTGTTGGAACAACAATACATGATCAACAAGCTGATCCTCCATTTCTGTTGTCCACATCAATTTCACTTTGTGCTCCGCCATGACTGCGTTTGTTATGCTACCGTCTTCCATCATCTTGCTTTCTGATTGGATATTGTTTCGTTTCACGTGCTAATATCCAGAGCGTGTGCGCGTTTGTCCCTGGGGTTCCCCCCACATATCAGGATTTCGGATTTCAGATCGTAAATATTCAACATGTTGTGATGCAGTGAACACAAGTAGTTTGTTGAGGGTTGGTTTGTAGGGAAGGACTACACGCCTGTGCACATATATTCAAACACGCATCCCTATAGACTGAACTCGTAATAAGCATGTGCACGCCATCAGTGTTCTCACAGTTTCGCGTTTTTAAAGTTTGTGAGAGAGAACTTAAGAGTTTTCTGTTGTGTAAGCGGCCCCTAAGTTAATAACTGATGATCGTTGCGAAAGAAGTGAAACAATCAAAACTAAATTTAGTTGGACAATAACTTTATCCTAGAGCTGCTGTAAAGCCAAAACAATCCCTGTTACTTTAATTTCCTATTAATTTCCAATCTACAATCTACATTGTTAAAAGCGCTATATAAATGAAGATGACTTGACTTGACATAAGAGTCTGCATAGACTCCATTAGCCATTGTGAACACAGTGGATGAATTTAATTCATGAAGGAAATGTGTTGAAGAAATTAAGTTCATCCACTGTGTCCCCAATGGCTCATGGAGTCTATGCAGACTCTTATGTTCCCTGCTACATCCAAAGACAGAACATTTGTAATCCCACACTCTTATAAATAATGGTGAACTCAGGAAATAATGCGAATCCAGGGTTGAACTGACCCTCAAAATCATCTGCGCCGGACTGCTTCGCAAACAAGGGTCAGTTCAACCCTGGATTAACATAAAAGTTGAACCTGAAAGATGGGTTGATACTGACATCCTACTACAGTTCCCACATGAGCACCTATACAACAATTTGTGATGGAACAAGCTAATCAATGTTGCAAGTTGAATAAAGTTAACTCCACAACAAGTACATAAATTCATCATGTTGCTGAAGTATCCGAAGCATAAGTTGTAAAGGCTCCGGCCTCTTCTGAAAAGGCAAATTGGACATGCTATAATAAATGATCTGTGGGGTATTTTGAGCTGAAACTTCACAGACACATTCTGGGGACACCTGAGACTTATATTACATCTTGTAAAAAGGGACATAATGGGTCCTCTTTAATAAACTAAAGAACACTTTTCCACTAAATAAGCCTTTTTGTGTAATGGAAAGTTTCCAGGGATTTTAAAGATTATTTCTATTGATGCCAATAATGAACCAGTATTTGTAAGAGTGTGGGATGGCTCATTAAAATGAAAGGGGAGACAGAGGCTATACGTTCACACTGTCAGTTTTTGGGATTGACAACCACACTCACTTACAGGTCTTTAAATGTCCCAATCAAACAGCAGCTTACAGTAGCGTCTCGAATACTGTCTGTATGAACAATGGGAGTCAAGCCTGTATTCTCTTACCAGTAACCACTGCGACATTGACCAAAGTAATATCAAAGATGACGACATCCATAAAACTGAAAAGTCTTATCACTTTTGATAGACAAGAGATAACTGACAACCATATTCTTCTACTGTGTGAACTTGGCCAGAGTTATCCTCAAATGTTTGTGGCACTGCACATAGAAAATGTCCATCAGCTCTTTGCTAAAGAAAAAGCAGCTGGGAAAACAACACAACAGACTAAAGACGGTTTAAAACGGAGGAGGACAGCTTTTGTTTGCTGTGTGGCCTGCCTGTTGTTCTTGCGGGTATTGTGCATTCACTTGAAGGGCCGTGCAGAGGCGTTTGAGCGCATTAGAGACTGAATTGATGATGCGTCTTAAGCATTGCATCATAACACATCAAAGCCTGACCACACAGATGAATTAGCACTTCCACAAGGCGAGCAAACAATAATTCATCACCACTGGTCGTGCTGAGGGATGCTTTGAGGAATGCTGGCCTGGAACTGGAGAAATGATAAAGGGAAAGAATGAAAGGAAAAGCAGGGGAAGGAAATATAGCAAAATATCAGTTAATAAGATGAAAAGGGACATTGTAATTTTGGAAAACTGTCTACGCTGATAAAAAACACATTGGAAACGCATCAAATCCCACCGTGGGTGTTAAACGTTTGAGGTTTCAAGCAGACAGTGAACAAGTAAACTAGGACAAGTACTCATGTCACAAGTCAAGTGGGTTTGAATTTGACTAAACCAAATGGTGTTAATACTTTTTCAATGTGACATTAAATTGATATACTGATATAGCCATTGATTTTTTTTTTTTTTTTATAATCAGGGGTGTGATGATACACTTACTGTAGCTGATACACAATGTGGGTTCATGATAACGAGATGAGATTTTAACACTATTTTTAAGAAATCTTTAAAATGACTGGAAAAAGTTTTTTTTTACAGCTGAAAAAAAATGCAAAACAATGCAAGTGCATTTTAAAATGATTTAACGACTTGAAAAAATACGTCACTTCAGTTCTACTCTCAGAATATGAATTATTACAAGCAGTGAAAGACAACAATATAAAGCAAGCACTGTAAAAGGTTTTGTCACAAACTAAACTCTGTCATGCTGAGACAGCTTTAGAAATATCCTCCTCCTAAAAATCCTTAGATTTGTGCTGAATTACATAATAGCATCATAATATCAAATGACTTAAAACATTATAGGTCTTCAACATGCAAATTCAGTTTTTTAATGGACACTTGCTGGACAGAGGAAAAGCAATTAACTGTCAGATACTGTTAATATTTCCTAATCTGAAATGACAAGCGTGTCTGTTTTCGGTCTTATGTAAGGTGTTATTGACCCAACCATGCATCTGTGCTTAAACATATACAAAGGCACACAACTAAAATAAGAAAAAGAGGTCATTTTGGATCCATTGGAGTTCAATGATGTCATCAGATCTTGTCTGTAAAGTGGTAGATTGGAACAATTAGATGCCATCTTATTTGTTGTTGGGTTAAAGCACTGTGAATGTATCATAAGTGCATGTAAAGGGCAAGCAAAATGACACATGCAATGAAGACTCATGCTAAATATGAATCACATGTCATGCCTGCATTTCAGACTAAAGTAAGAGATTTCAAAGAACCCCTTTTTTACTTCTGTAATGCGACTCATTTCAAAGTGAAACTGGATTTGCAGTGACATGCATTAAGTTAATAAATATGGTGCATTTTGATTTCAGGTTTGGTAAAACACCACAGAGTCATCTTTGAGAGAGTTTTTCTTAACTTCTCCATGGTTGAATTCAATAAGAAAGATGGAGACTGTTGTTTTGAATTTTCATCATCACTGAGAAAAAAAAGACCTGTTAAAGCAAACATGCATCATTTTAGCAGCTGGCCGGTAGATCGATAAGCTAATTGAGTCGCTAGTGCTCCATCACTCTTTCTCTCTTCATCTACTCATGCGTGATCTCATTTTGTCTGGCTTCAGCAGCAACAAATTTAACTTCAGTGGATCAGACAATCAAAGGGTTTTCTCCAGTCCCACACAAATTCATTCCCAGCACTCCATCGTAATGTCAAACCATTCCTTAATAAGATAGAGCATTGCCCAGCTCAATATGTTCCAGATAACAAAACCCCCTTTTTTACGGCCTCTTGTCAATTATAAGACCTATTCCCAGCGGGAGCCTTTTTCAGAGCTTTCCGTTTCCTCTCCTTCAAGACGTTCATGTTCAAAGGATAATTTACCTCAGCAGAGCGACTCGTCATCTGTCTGTTTTGTGCCCTCAGACAAGGTCTGTATAAGGATATTGACTGAATATGATTTGTGTTTGTTTCTGTGTGTACAGCCATCAGAAATGAGCTTGTACATTGAGAAAAATCAATAAAAAATGTATTACACCTTTTTAAAAATGAAACTAAACGAACTGAAGACAATTGACAGGAAAAAAGCTCAGACTTGAGTTTGAAGATATTCAGGCAATGGCCTTCGTCATAAAAAAAAATTATATTTTTTACAGCACTCTGCAAAATAAATAATCAATATGAAATTAATATTAAGAGAGTAAGACTGCATGTCATCTTGAATTGAGCTTTGAGTTAGTGCCCTTTCTCAGCCTATTAGAGAACATCTAAATGTTCCTCGATCGGTTTTTAATGCTCACTGTTGTACGAAGCATACAGTTGATTGCATTCTGAAGTCATTAGATAACTTTATGGGAAGGCGGGACATATTGAACAGCTCCTCCCCCTTTTAAAAAATAGCCAATAGCGTTTTAAAGCTCAGTAAAGCCGCCTAATTTCCTCCTAATCTCCTCAATATTGCTTTAAAATACAGCATTCTGTGCAGAATTGAAATGGATCCGATACGTTTTCTGGTCTGTGTCAACTCGATCATATGATCCGCTCTGTGTGTCGTGTCTCTGGACCGGAGCTGCGATGATTCGCGTGACACTAACGTCAAACCTTCATTCGCCCCAATGGAAAGCATATTTACACTGTCTGAATCGTTCCCTGTCCCCTATATAGTGCACTATGTGCCATTCAAATATGAAAATAAGAAAATATGAAATATGTGACCAAGTTACCAATTTCAGCCACAGCTTCATTTATAATGTAGGGGGCGGAGCTTCATATTCTACAGAGCATTTGATTGGACAGAATATCTAATGAGAAGCTGAAGAGCAGAGTGATGTCATCAAAATCATTGATCCATATTGGCGGAAGTGAGAATGTAAGTTTTGAACGCTTATATCTTCTAAATGCGAATTTTGTCATTGTTTTGGAGAACACCAAGCCAAAAACCTTCAATTTTGATTTCATGGGAACTTTAAGTCATAATATTACTATGAACCCTCTGACTTTAATAGCACCCTAGCAACCACATAGCAACATGATAAAAAAAACAACAACACTCAGAACACCTTCTCAACCGCATAGCTCACCCTGGCAACCCAGTACAACACCACTGGCAAGTACAACTCACAATTTATTTAGAAAATGAAGTTTAAAAATACCAGAGTGAAAGTGCTGATGAAATGCTCTAGACATGCATGATTTTATGCATCATAAAATTCTGTGGCCTTGCCATATATAACCGAGCACTATCCATGTAATTCCACCATGACAGAGTGATAACCTCTAGAGGCACCCAAACCAACGTTTAAAACTTTTATCTACTCTTTAAAAGAGGCCTTCCCTTTTTTTTTTGCACTGATGGAAATACATGCTAAGAATAGAGCTCTTTTAGTGCAAGACTGACATCGAGGCATTAAGCTTTGCTGCAGTGTGCTGGCCATCCAGGGATTCAACATGCCACTCACTACAGGCACTTAGAAGGACGCCCTACAGGGGGTCTCACTGATGGACAGTTCTCCCTATATCTCTGGCAGCCTGTCTAATGCATGAGCCACTTCAACCATGTCCAAACTGCTTTTGAAATACAACCCTCACTCCTGCACTGCATGCACACTTTATCAGAGGGTCACAACCCAAGAAATGGTTGCAGGTTCAAAACTGGATTAAAAACAACAACATGCAAAATGCAAATGATCAAATGCAACTAACTGTATAATCTCATACTTAGCATAGAGAAAACACTTACCATATCCTGTGTTGTCAACATCAAAGGTTGAGTGTCTAATTCAAATACAGAATTCATCTGTCAGTTGGGCTGATGGTAACGTGGGCAGGTTGTGTGACAAAAACCAAGAAGAAAACTACACAAGAAAATATGACTAAAAAGTTAATTTGGAAGATGGACGAAAAATGGTTTGTGCTTATGACATGATCCATGCTGCAAATTGAGAGCAATTCAAGGGACGTTTGCGCCATGTTCATCCTGTAAAGTTTCAGGAGTGACAACCGCATTTAAATGCGGGAGTGAATCCCCTAAATTCGGTCCGTCACGTGTGTGTGCTGAATACGACTTACTCCCGAAACTGCAATGATTGACAGCACAGTGCCCATATCAAAGCTCTGGCGTCTCCATGGAAGCTTGTTTCTGCCACAGAATAAAATATTTTAAAATATAATTGCGACTTTTATGATAGTTTACATCTCGCAATTCTGAGAAATAGAATATAAAGTCAGAATTGCGTTTTATAAAGTCAGAATTGCGTGATATAAACTAACAATTCAGACTTTTTTTTCCTCGCAATTGCAACTTTATATCTCGCAATCCTTACTTTATATCACGCAGCTCAACAATATTTGTAAATGTGATTGTCACTACCTGCTTATTTTGGGAGTCACTCCTGTAAATACTGTGTGTACAGAACAGAATTATGCACTAAATGTTGAAATGACAACCGAATTTAACTGCAGTGTGTATGTGGCCTTGGAATTTTTTTATTTTTTCATGTATTCATGTATGATATTAAATCTGGTACTGTGTTCCAGGTCCTGAAGCAAATTATTGGACTATTGTACATTTAATTAAGCAGAAATACCCTGTTGAATGTGAAATGTGCAGTGGATGCATTGATTTGTTTAATGGGATTCAATTTCCCTGACGTTTGGTACTTAAGGATGGTGATGTTTGGGGTATACTGTAGGGCTGGTTAATATTTAAAAGGTTTCTGTGAGTTATAAGTAACATGCATTATATTGCTCTCATTTCTCTTCATCTTTTTTTTTGAGGCAGGCAATATTTACAGCACCTCGAGGGTCCTATGAATGCGTGGCAGATCCCTTCACAGCAAAGAATTTATACAGCTTCTTCTCTGTGCATTTTAGCGGCTCAGCGTTGATTATCATCTGTCAGAAAATCCACTAATGCGTGAAGAGATTTCACAGGAAGAGGGACCCCGACTCAAAGGAAGTCTCGCAAATCAAAAAGAGGCTTCGGAAAGTACCGGCAACAAAAATCAGCCTCTATTTTTACTGTCGCGGAGCAGACATCGGTTCCTGGGTGGCTTTCTATTGATCCTTTGAATCACCACACAAAAGCTCCTGATTAAAACTGGATGAGGAGCCGAAGAGTCTCGTGTCAAAACCCAGTCAAACATCCAGTGGGTGGAATAAAAATTGATCTGCCCGTCACTCTTGCACTGACACTGTGACCGTGGCTAAGTGTCGATCAATGATTTAAATGTGCTAAGGAACAGATAATCACATGTGCCATGCAGCGGAGGACGAGCCGTTATTGGGTTGAACGGTTCTGTTTTGCTAACCCCCAATTTACTACAGGAATTGATCAAGCAGGATTTAAGAGATACAGGCGATGCTTTTCATGGCCAATGACAAAAACACCACGTCTTATGAGCACAGTGGGATGGTCAGATGTGTGTGAGCATGGTAGAAAATTAACTTTTGTCATGCCTGCCAATGGAAAGTGAATCAAGAATATTTACAAGCCAGAAATATTTCTTAGCAGTCATGAAACGTAATATATATAAACAGTATGTATACAAACATAATCACTCCTGTCTCTTTCTTCTCACACGATAAAACAATTTCCTCTCAAATCATTATTTCATGACCTTTTTTATTTATTTATTTGCCAAGTGGCCATTTAATAAGAAGGATAACACACAGTCAGGTGGTCATTATTGCAAAATAACCCCCTTCAGGATGAGTACACAAGGTTTTATTTTGCAATAATTATTGGTTGACCGCACATTATCATTCATTGAAAAGTTATATATTTTTTCCAGTGTTCTTTTTTTTTTTTTTAGGTGTTATAAAAGCATACATTTTCTTAGTGGACATTTGGATGGCATGAAATGCTGTTGCATATATTTTTCAACAGATGGCGCTGTGGTATCTATATTCACGACACGTGGCTCATCTATGGAGAACACATGAAGAAGAGGAGGGGGCTGATCTTATCGCCAATAAACGAGATTACAGAGTAAGATGAGAGAAAGAAGAATGACAGATTTCCACTTCACTTTTACATAACCAACACATTTATATTCACACATCCATAAACACACACTCATTTTAGTACCTGTAGCAGATTGGTGACAGAGGACGCGAGCAAGTCCCTCGAGAGATTGTCACGTCAGTGCCACATTTCTTCAGTCACAGTTTAATACCGTCCCTTCATGAGCTACTGTGAGCGCTTTCCCTCCTTTTACACTTTCCGTGGATTTTCTGTGGTCGTCATGTCCTTGTTCTGTGGGCTGTGTGTGTGTGGAGGTTTGCAGCTGATTCCCTCTGTTCTCACATCAGCAGCATCTAGGAGAGAATGTCTGGAGAAAATGAATACCTCGAAATATTGCGATGGAAGTCGTGTCTGCTGAGGGCATCCGGAAACTGAGCAAACAATCTGTGCTGAACACCAAATTTCATTACATTTCTAAGGGTTGCTAGCATTTGAGGCCTGCGAGAAAGTTGGTTATGAATTCAATCAGGGCCGTCCCAAGGGGGGGTGCAATAGTAACGAACACAACTTTCATGCGCATCTGATCGGCAGATAAACCGTTGGTGAACTATCATTCAACTGAACGGTGCAGATCCATTTCAGACATAGCCAACATTATGTTCTTTCTCCATCCATGCAATTAACGCACGGTGTTGAATGAGCACGGATTTATTGCGCTTTTACTTAAACTTCTCAGGTAATATCTATGATTTGACCCATTTCAGAGGTGGCCAAAATTAGAATTTAAAATGCACTGATTAAAAATGCATTTTTATTTTTTTTGACCCTGGATCACAAAACCAGTCACAAGTATAACACGGGTATATTTGTGGCAATAGCCGACGATACATCGTATGGGTCAAAATGATCGATTTTTCTTTTATGCCAAAAATCATTAGGATATTAAGTAAAGATCATGTTCCATTTTTAAAGTTCATCAAGTCAGCTGTCACTTTATTTTGGTGCGAGGCCCTATAGAGGCACAAGGCCCTTGCGATGGCTCTGGATTCAAATATAGCCCTGCCCGAGGTGTCGGACCGCAACAGCGAACAAGAACAAGCCTACAAAAAAGTGTAAATCAATCATCGCAGTTTCGGGAGTTAGTCGTGTGGACATATAACAATAATTTAGGACACTCACTTCTGCATTTAAATGCGATTGTCACTCTTGAATCTTTACAGTTTGTACGTGGTCTGAACTTGAACCTTAAACAGGCCATATTCAACACTTATATTTTCCCCTCTGGGTTTTCCCAATTTATACTTTCCCACTGGAGAATTCTAGTTGATTTCTCACACCAAAAAGTTGTAATTTCATTTTTCGTGACCATTTCTTTAACCTATTAAGCAATTTTTGATTATGTATGTCTCTGTTATGATTAGCAAACATCTACAAATCAGCAACTGTGAGCGGCATTAAATCTAGGTGGTCATACGAGCTTGGATGCCAACATACTGCAAGTTCTGAACAACCTGTCACAACTTTATTCTGGAAAAGAGTTTAGAATTACGAGCATTCAATTACATTATTACATGCAATTAGCAGCAATATCTTTAAGGTGAATACCCAATATTTACTTAGTTCCTTTGGTAAAACCCCTGTCTAATGAGAGGCACTTTATCGATCACTCCAAGAAAGTCATGCAGACCTACATTCAATTTTCCTGGTGCGCAACATCAACAGCACAACAACACTTTGCACGTGGCATTACATAATGCATGGAGGAGCACAAGAGCATGAAGGGTCCCATGGAGATCCCGGCATGGTTTATATAAAGGGCAAGAGTGGAGGGGGGCTGTCAAAGATTTTGTTGATTTTAAAAGGAATACAGCAAGAGAACCAGACCTGTCCAGCTCCTAGTCAACATATAAAGATCCAAGTAATTGTGTGTTTGTGAGTGTTGATACATGCACGAATACTATGCATTCTATAATCTCTTCCAATCATGCTGGAATTATCATATTTATGAGATGAGTGCACATGAACGCCACCAGAATGTCATAATTACCAGTGGGAAACTTATTTGTGTCCTTGACTTTGCAGTGTTGGTGGCGTCACTTAGAGAATCATGGCATACGTTGCTTATTAATCATAATAAACTGTAATTGTGAATGTTGACATTACAATTTAATTGCTGCATATTTTGATTACTATTAATAAAGAGTAGCTTTATTTACGATAAGTTTGCCAGAACTAAAATTCTAATTCTCTGTGGCACCACAAAATTAAAAAAATGAAGCAATATGCAACGATAAGCCATGTGTTAATGGGATTTCTCCAAGAGTAATGGGTGTCCTACTGGAACTAACTGAAACAAACTTTTCTTCAATCACGCAATAAGTCATTAACTTAACCATAAGCCATTTACAGTAGAAACGCAAGCATATTTTGTTTTTCACCCTGTACCAAAGATCAAGGTCTGTGAATTCATATAGCATATACTGACTTCTTGACTCAATACAAAGAATATAACTTCAAAAGCTACACGGCTTACAGTAGAAGCCTTTATGCAACTTTATGCCTGCTATAAACTGCAATTTCACAATCCTATAAGATCATTACAAATCACACTGTACGACATGGATCTAATAAAGTTGGGTATGACATGCATGTAGACTGTTCGATGATGACACCTATTGATCCGTAGGCTACGACGCAAGCTAGTATAGAAGAATAAAACGTCATCAGCATGCGCATGTGGTAAACAAATAGAGCAAGATGAATCATACTTTGGCAATTTTGTTTTTTATGTGTGCTGAAAAAAAGAGGAGAATATGGACGCGGTCATGGCTAGAGAAACGAGGCCAACTTGGCATGGCAATTTTGCAAATGGAGCTTGAGGTAAGTAGTTTTAAGTTTTAGCACCATGTCGCGTTGATCAATATGCCATTTCACATTGTATTTTTATTGGCTAGCCAGTAGACATAGGTTGTAGCAGCAAACACACTGAGATAATCATGCTAAATTTCTGACTTTGCCAGATACAGTAATTATCACAGGCTATCTTTGGTCGCAAGACTGTAACAACGGCCATCTTTGAACTTTGAATGGCCGTACAATGTACGACCACTGTTTAGGAGCCACAACCACAGAAATCACCACGATTGGTCATCTTTCATCTGAGACAGGCCAAAATCATACAATGTGTACCGGTCATTACAACGCAAACACGCTCACACACACAGTCAAGTCACACTTATTTATATAACGCTTTTTACAATACAGATTGTTTCAAAGCAGCTTTACAGAGATAACTGGAAAATAATGCAACAAAGTTTGTTTCCAGAAGAAAATAGCGTCACAGTCCAGCTGTGACATACAGTAAATCTCATGACTGTCAACAAAGGATTGATGTTGTCATGTGGAGCTGATATTTATTTGACTAAACAGAAATACACACACACACACACACACACACACACACACACACGTTTACTTAGCTATCTAAATGGGGACATTCCATTGATGTAATGGTTTTTATACTGTACAAACTGTATATTAAAGGCACAATATGTAACTTTTTTGCTTTAAAAATAGCAAAAATCACTATATCCAAGTTATATATTTTTTTTAGTTGTGTACTTACATTATCCCGACTGTTTCCAACAACTTTCAAACCAGGAGAAATTTGTAATTTAATTCGAGAAACGTCCCGTTTCTTTATTTCCGTTTTGTCGCCGCCAATGCCGTCATATCCGTGTTGTCCCTGGTTTCCGCTCGTGCTGCCATGGCAACCAGAGCCCTCTGATAGTAACCAAAGCTACTGACGCGGACAACTTTGTAGTTCGCAATGTCTATCTGCACGCTGTTGTTGTTTCGTTCAAACATTATGGACCATGGCAAGCAGACTTTGGATAAAAAAGAGAACTAAAACGAGAATCATGTAGTGTCTGGACCAATCAGACACACACAAATTATTCATTTATTTAATGAATAATCCAGCAAACTCACTCTCCCAAATAAGGCCTGTGAAACATTCCCCAAATGAAGCTAACACACTGGCAGGACGCAGTGTCTTGTTACAGGACACACTGAGACTGGGTTTTATGATCGAAAAGAATGTCCTGAGAGCTGTGACTCTCACTTAAATTCTTGCAGAGGAAGAGAAATAAAAACCCTGTTAATCCTATATATATTATATATATATAACCACTTGATAAATGTGTAAACATGTATCTAATTTTCCCATCTCATGATTTTCCCTTTTATGTGGCGTTTGTATTCTTGTAAACTCAATTGGGTTAATGTTTCAGACTTTGCATATTATGGTTAACCAACATTATATGTGCGGCATGTTTGGTCTCTAAAAAATCCAATCTTCGTCTCCGATTTGTTAATTTACATTACATGTTGCTAACTTTGTGATGCATTAGTATTATAAGAATCTTAAAGATTCTTTTCTTAAACACCCAATGAAAGTACATATTCAAATGCCCTGCTAGAACACAAAGGGTCGTAAAATTTCCCTCCAAAGGGAAATCTTCTCATTGGCTCTTGCACCTCCAGAGGTTGTGCCATCTTCACGCTTTAAAGTCACTGATCAGCTTTTAGCTCTCTCTTACTCCTTTTCTGAAATGCTGACGTGAAGATGATGCTGAACTAGAAGCCTCCAAGGACCCACCAAGCTTGTGCCAGGCTGCGGCCTTGTCTTTCCATTCACCAAAGATACTCTGACTACCACTGGTTCTCTCTCATCAAGACCACATCAGCAAAGATCAACTGGAGCCTCAACAAATTGCATCAGGACGGTTTAATTCAAATGGGCGAGACATGCAAGTATCAAACTTAGTCTCATTATTTGATACATTAAGTATCCTTACCCCTTTAAAGAAGGGCGTGTTAGAACTAAACTGATGGTTTGCTCAAGGCTGTTGATCTGCTGAATTTCAAACAATGCTATAACTTCTTGCTTTCCTGTATTCTGCTTCAGCTCTTTTTCCCTTGGTAAACTGTATGCATGTATGTGTGTGTATGTTAGAGTAGTTTAAGTGTTTAGACTAGTTAATAAAATCTTGTTCATGTTACACGCAAAGTTGTCCGTGTCTCAAGCTCATAACTGGAGTCACTAATCATTTAGATCTTGGTTACTGCTCTTAGTAGTATTGTAAATTAAGAAAGACATTTCCCATGCCCCGGAAATGTACATTTCTTAGAGTTAATAAACAATTGATCCTGAGTGTTCATGGGACAAATAGGTTCATTGATTGTAATATTAATTTACGACAGTAAATTAATTATATTAACTAATCCAAATATTCATAATCAATTATAACCAGTTATTATTGATTATTAATATTTCATATAGAGCTAATTTGCTACAATCAATATCAGCGCGGTGTTTTCGAGATGCCGAGAGCTCCCATTGACAGTATATAAACGAGAGCTCCACGTCCAAGACTTCGACCACTTCTACATGTACTTTATTAAACAGGTGAGCACATTTACATAAAACTAATCAATGTTATATAGTTCAACAATGATAAAATGTCAGAATATGATCTGTATGTTATTCTAATGTTGATCTAGCTTACTGCTAGTCTCATACAGACAAACTAACACATACATTTCAACACATTCAAATGCAGTTTAGTGTGATAGTGTAATGTTAGACCAAGTGAAACAGCGCTGCGTTACCTCACAAGTTTAATTTGTCTAATAAACTGACCTGTGAGTTGTAATTCTGCACTTGCGTGTAGTTCGGTAGAATGAAATGTCCATATTCCTTTTAACTGTTATATCTGCGGGATCGCGTCGCGTGTGGAGCTGATAGCTGTCTCTTAGCAATCCCGAACTGCTTCATATCACAGTCATGATAAAAGCATCTGTATTCAGTCATCCATAAACATTATTAGATCGGCCGGCTTGACGTTGACAACAAGATCCATAATTCTTAGCAAATGTTGCGTCATCAAACTATGCCTTTGTTATTGTAAAGAGGTTAGCGACCCCTAGTGGCGAAAAATTCCATACTGTACGTTTAAAAACTTTAAAAAAACCTTTAATTACTTTATTTTTTATACCAGATTTACAAATGAGGACGTCCCTAAAGGGAGATTTTTTTGAGATTTTTTCAGGTTTTGGTCACAACTGGCCTGGATACAATTTTGTCCCCAAAATATAGTTAAGTAGGTACACACACACACACACACACACACACACACACACACACACACACACACAGTGTGCTGAGAAGGCAGAAAGCTAAGATATGTACAGCTTTGATGCACAAACACCAGGGCAGGCAGATGAGTCACAGAAGATGCTGCTGACATCACCCTCTGGCTTATAGATGGAAGCCACACACACACACACACACACACACACACACAGAGCTCATTATATCTGAGTGCTGCTGTCTGTGTGTGCGCAACTAACAAACCTCAATCAGATTAGCTCAGAGTGTGTGAAAGAGTGGAGTAAATAAAAGTGTATCAGCTCTCATTACGCTGAAATGTCTCTCCTAAAGCATTATGATGTTCCTGTACCGTATAGAGAGGTGAGATGGCGTACAGAGCACATGCTGTACACAAGGTCAATTGTGTGATCCTCCACCTTACTAGGTCTCCTTGTAGAGAAAAACATCAGGCTCAAACCAAAAGAAGATAGTAATATTCTCTAATGTTCCCAAACTTCATTTAAGTATCAGTTTTGTCTCAAATGCTGCTTCTAAAATTCCTCTGGAAATATAAATGAGACATTGTAGACACACAGTAAGGGTAGGGAGCTATCATTGAAGAATTGGATGAAAAAGGTGTTCAAATCTGAGCACGGTTTGAGACATTGATATCTACGATAGTCAATTTGCCAGGAGAAATATTTGTGAAGCATGCGATTTAAAGTCAATGAGAAACGTCACTCATAACTAAGGGTGCTCTGATTGATTGTGGGGCGATCATTATCCGCAGATAATAGCTTTATATAGTTTGGTCAGTGGTCTCTATAAAGGCTGATCAGAAGAGCCGATCCGATGACGCAAAACTCACAAGACAGAGCGGAGACATGACAGCAATCCTACAGGAATGACGGTCCTCCTTAAAAGCCTAAACTTAACGTCCAAATCAGCAACTGTCGTAAAATACAGTCTACTGCTGCTAAACTGCAGGATGTATGAGATAATAATAATTAAAAAAAAGAGTTATAAGGTTAAAAACACACAGAAATATGACAAAATGCCCAGTGAGTATTAGCTTAAACACTGTCGGGTGTGTCTTAAGTGAACATAAACAGTTGGGAAATAAGTGGCATGTGCAACAGTATATTGGGATTCGGTCTTAAAGTGACAGCAGCCTAACATTTCAGCTGGATTTCACAGGAAAGCTATATTTGTTAATCTCTAAACTGTTCCTAATCACCTCTTAGAGAAGGAATGGAATATGCTGCACCTGCACATATTGCTTGTCAATAAATAAAAGAGTTGTCAATTCATGATATTTTCTCATCTCTTAAATATTTTTCTACTTAAAATACATTTTTTATTGAGAATAGTTGGCCTATCATTTATTTCAGTGATTGGTATCGGCCAACACTGCTTCCAGTGATCTGTAATTGGTGATCGGCCCCAAAAATCCCGATAAGAGCACCCTTATACTCATAACCATTACTCATAACCAATTTTGCTTCAAAATGTAGACATATCTCTGAGTAAAACTGGACATCCAATAAGAACAAATAAGATGGGAAAATCTCATACATCAGGAATCGATTGGGTTGCAAAAAAAAAAAAAAAAGGAATATCATAGCACTATAGAGTTTTTGATTAAATATTAAACAAGCACTAAGAAATTTAATTGGGTCAAATTTGATTTCATGTTGACCTTGACCTTCAATCGAATTGCTTTCTAGATGAAATGTTTTGATCTTATTTGTGATTTTTCTTTCATACAGGACCGCAGAAACCACACAACAGCTCCATTCATCATGTTACTTACAGGTGTTTTGTGAACCTCTGTGTGCAAAATGCTGAAATCCCTCAAGCCAGTGCAATGAAGAGGGAACAGAAGAGCAGAAAGAACGAGAGCCGGGGTGATGGTGGTGTTAAGAGTCCCTTGTGGCCCTTTTGGTGATGGCAAAGTTCTCTCGTCAACCATTAGTGCTGCTTTTTGGCTCATGAAGAGCAGCGGTGCCCCTACCCAGCATGCACCTGGTGGGCAGGGAGCAGGTAAGTGCAGAGGGCAGATCTGTTAAATTGAAAGCAGAAACAGCAGTCAGACAGCATGAGTGCTTTCCTCTGTAAACCTGGAATGATGGCAAGTGGAAAAAGTACTCCATGCAGTCTTGAAACCTGCTAAACCTGATTGAATCAAGTGAAACATCCTTCTCTCAAAAGCAGCAAATGCACCTCTAGATGGACAGATTCTTCCAGAAAAGAGACAAGACTCATTAGACCATCGTGCCTCTGAAGAAAATTGTTCTATTTTAAGGTGTTTTCTGAGGCTTTGCAAGAATAGTCTTTATCAATTGTTTAAAAGCAGTTTGAATCAGTGACATAACAAGAGACTATACTTAAGGAACATGTCTTGTCTTTAAAGAGGAAAACATGAATTCACTAATGCATTTAGTATACGGGGGAAACAGCAACTGATTGCTTGAGATGTCTAATACTCTCAAATTATTTATTCAATGTAGCGTGTTTTGTAAAAAACACAGGCCATGTTTTATTGAAACCAGCCTACATTATTAAAACTCTCATCTGGATCTGGATTTTATGTACAATTTTTCTAATTACATTGCTGACAGTTTTGATCATGTGAATGGTCATGAAAATAAAATTGGCTTAATTTCCTTCAAGCAAAAAACAAACAAAACAAAAACAAAAATATTTTGAGGTGAAATAAGACCCATATATGTTTTGTGAGATTCACTGAAAAAAATTGGTTTCACTTTATTTTGATGGTCTACATTAGACATTGTACTAACTAGAAGTAACTATTGAATAAGTTGAATAAGTTGCAAAGTTACTTATAGTCAGTAGAATGTCTAAAGTGGACCATTGAAATAAAGCGTTCCCAATCATGAAACAAACTTCTGTTCTCCTTTGCTCATGTGCATCCAAGTTTTTGCAAAAGAGTTTCATCTGTCATTATTAAGGGGAAGGGAGAGATGCCCAACCGTCATCCTTCATCCACAGGTAGAGAGCAGCCAGGGCTGGTGGAAACAGAGCGTTTCAGACCCCAACTCAGAGACATGGAAACAAGACGATGTCAGTAGCATTATGCATATCGCAAGTTAATAGGCCTGTCATACTCAATACTCTCCAGTTATCCTTAGTGAACACCGTGGTCACACATGCTCATCTTATGCATGGTATCAATTGACAGATTGACACAATGCTGTGTGGAGTCATTTGTCACATTTTGATGCTGATCGTTGAGCTTTTGGTTTTTGCTTATCTAATGCAGGGTGATGTCTAGAGGGTATGGGGGTCATTATGCATTAAATTAAATGGTCTTAAAGAGGTACTTAACCGCTGACAAAATGGGCTTTCAATAAAACTTGGCTGCCTATGCAGTATCAAGGCAACTTTATTGAGTGGATGATGGATGCTGCACATGACAAACTTTCAATTTATTGAAGAAAGGTGTTTTATTTTCTCTAATCGATTTTTTAAACAAAATGTTTTCAAGGGAAAATGATTTTAATTGATCAATTTCTAAGCTTTTCCTGTCTCTTTAATATTGTTAAATCTTTTGTAAAACCACTCTAACTAATCAACTGTGAGCATACTTCGAAAGTCTGCTAGATTCTTCTTATAAAAAATACATAAAAACACAAGCATATTAGTTTGAATTTACAGATTTCACAAGATACAGCAGAACAGTGAAGTTACGAGGTAGTGCAGAGAGAGATGATTCAAATAAATACGATGGGACATTTCTGGACTATGCAGTTAATGGGTTCCGGCCATATGCTGTTGTGATTCAATAACACTAAAGTTCCATATGGTCGCCCACTTTAACAGCGTGGACATAAAACAACAAATTTCTTCCAAATAGCTATTCAACGCTATATTAACTTCTTGTTAAATTGCTGAAACGAGGCGGACAAGAATGGACAGGTAAGCATATCAAACCTTTTACTTTCCTTAAGCATGCATTTTGTTATTCCAATATATTTTTAATAAATCCCTGCAGACACAACGTGTACCAAAAATTTGGAAGGATGCGGTAGTGGTCCCAGTTCCAAAATGTAGTAGTTCTAAAACTCTCAATGATTTTAGACCTGTCGCTCTCACTTCAATTTTAATGAAAAATTTTGAAAAATTTATAAGGCCACATATTTTAAAGATAACTGAACATGCATTGGATCCCATGCAATTTGCCTACAGGCCACGCAGGGGTGTAGAAGATGCCACTCTCACTCTGCTTCATTTGCTCCTCAAACATCTTGAGGGAAGTGGGTCCCATGCACAAATTCTTTTTATTGATTTTTCATCTGCTTTTAATACAATTCAACCATATATTTTAGCCAACTGTCTTATTGAGCAATGTGATTTTTGTCCTAATCTTGTTGGTTGTATTCTGGATTTTTTAACAAACAGGACACAGAGAGTAAAGGTGAATGGAGCTCTGTCTGGTCAGCTTTGCTCTTCTACAGGTTCACCACAGGGGTGTGTACTTTCACCCCTTTTGTTCATTCTATATACAAACATGTGTCAGAGTAAATATGTAAATAGGACCATTATTAAATATGTGGACGACACCATTATAGTGAGTCTGCTCCATAAAAATGGTCATGGTCCAATAATTGAAGACTTTGTCCAATGGTGCGAGGAGTCGCACCTTCAATTGAACATATCCAAAACGAAGGATATGTACATTGATTTTGGAAAAACTCCAGGATATGAGGCTATAACTATAAATGGTCAACTAGTGGATCAAGTACAATCCTATAGATACCTAGGGACAATTATTGACTCTAAATTAAATTTCCAGGAGAATTGTGAGGCTGTCTGTAAAAAAGGACAACAGCGTCTATACTGTTTGAGAAAATTGTACCATTTCAATATAGACAAGACTATGATGACATTATTCATGCTTTTATTGAAACCATCATATCTTTCTCCCTAGTGGCATGGTTTGGTTGTGTCTCAGTCAAGCACAAGAATCGCCTAAACCAAATTGTAAAATGGTCAAGTAAGCTGACTGGGGAGCCCCAGCTGCACCCCACATCCCTGTATGCTAAACAACTACAGCGGCTAGCTATGGCTATCAAAAAAGATAGCCTACATCCTCTGAATAGGGAATTCCAGTATCTCCCCTCTGGACGGAGGCTAAAAGTTCCTGGTTACAGAACAGTTTAAAAACAGTTTTGTACCAGCGGCAGTCACTCTGTTAAACAAACGGTAAAATTATTTGCACAAAACGCACAAGCACTCTGGTCATGTACTGTTCTCTGTTCCTCCTTTTTTCTTTTACTACTTGTTTTTATATGTTTTAATGTTTTGTGTGTTGCATGTTATGTTGTGGTCAACAAAGTTTTAAGGATGTCCTGCCTCTTAGACTGTAAAACTAGTTTACCTACAGGTATCAATACAATAACCTAACCTAACCTTAATGATAAAGAGCCACATGTACATACTCTGCTAGAAAAAAAGAAAAGACGTAACGTAAAAAAGCAGCAGCAAGCTTGCAGAGGAATGGAAAAGAAGAAAAACTAGAAAAGAAACACTGGAATGTTGGCGTGCATGACAATAATTTTAAGGTCATTCAGGTGTTGTGATGTCTGAATACTTCAAATTCAAAGTTTGAAGGTTATGACTAAATTTATTGAAAATCATGCTGCTCATGGAAATCTTACACTCAATCCAATGGGGCTTTTTTAATTTAATTTTTTTTACTTTAAACAGGAAGACTTGAAGCCAGATCAATAAACTACTTGTATCAAAATAGCAAAAGTTCCTATGATTGTTTTTAAGACGTATCTCTACATTACAGGCTTTCACTTTGTGACAAGAATTCTCATCCAAAGTTGATAAAGGTAGGAAATGAGGAAGTGAGAGAAAGTAAGAAGGAAGGGGTTGGGAAGAAAAACAGAGGGATTGTAAAAAGCTTTTTTTTTGCATTTTTTCACCTCTGCTTAAGGCTCAGCTGTCTGTTATATCATATCCTGTCATTACTTCCTGTCAGAGAAAATGGGTACCGCATCGCTGCAGGAAAACTGGGCAAATTGCACTGTCTGTCTGTCCCCCGTCGAAAACCTTTTACGCCCACATCCAAATAAACAGTTGCCTTTAGGGTTAAGATGACAAAAACTTTGAATTGAGTAAAATAAGTCATTGTTATCACTGTTTATACCTGTCAACAGTTTTCAATTTATGATATTTTTCCTTTCTTTGACAATATATGGCACAACTGCCAACAACACACATTCACCAAGTACTGATTTTTATTTTCCTCAGGAAAGTCCTCTTTAAAGCAGAGGTACCACATGGAAAAAATATTTTACCTGTCAGAATAGAAAAATTACTATTTATAGTTACACACAAAAACGCATTGCTCTTTTATTTTGGCGTACGTGTAGCCTGACTACATATCTACTATATATGCAGGGCTGTACGTTGCACGGGCCACACAGTTGTAGCACAAGTATAAAATGTCTGCTATCTACTACTGTACCTCTGAAAACAACCACAAATAGAGCAGTTCATCACTTAAAAAAGGCATGTGACTGACAAAGGACATTCATTTTCCATACAGTTTTATGAATGCATGGTAGCCGGAGGGAAGTCCACAAGTGACACTCAAAGAATTCATAAAACTTATGATATTACAGGAAATCCCTAATATAGACAAATGCATCTAGATATCGCTGTAGAAGAATAAAACACAGATGGAGACATTTGACTGACGAAAGGGCAATACAAATGTGGCAATATATGGTTTATCTGTGTTCTTTAAGACTTCTGGGGTATTTCATAAGGTTTATGTACATTTATAATGCAATGCTAATCAACATAGCTTTTATCACTGTATAGAATACTATAAAATAATATAATTTCTGCGATTCTATGACATGAAGCCACATCAGATCACAAAAGGAAGTTATTTCAAACACTCGGCAACAGATCTGGGGGTTCGTCCGGGATATTCCCAAGAAACAAGGGGCCGAAAAATTCTTCGAAATGTTCTCCTGTGGTGGTAGGATTCATTGTATCAGGTGACATCTACATAAGCCTTTGCAGTGATGTTATGAATTAAGTTTGAAGTAAAAATGTGTCATTAAATGTTCTCTTTTGTTGGACAGCAGGTTTATAAATGCTTCTTATTACAAGTTTGGTAAGATGTTTTGCGCGTTTTCCGCTCTAATTTTTTTTTAATTAAAACTTCACGACTTAATTTCGGTTAATCGTGAAGCCCTGGATCAAGCTCAGACACTAACAGGGACACAACAAACTCTTACACAAACAAGCGCCTCTCTCACACACATGCAAAGCTGTATATAGCTCCATAGTACTTTGCTGTAAGCCATTTAAAGAAAAAAAAGAAAAAAATAAATAAATAAATAAATTGTGTGTGTATATATACGTCAGCTGAAAAATTAAGAAAGAGTGCAAACAATTTTACCCTACTTTAAGCTGATAATGCATCTTATTTTGAGCAAAATCAAATAAAGCCAATTCAGTAATGGCAAATAAAAGTGTTGAAATCACAAACAAAACTGAGCCAAAATGCATTTGCTAATATGTATGTACAGTATGAGGAAATAAAGCATTATTATGAAACTAAGACAGCGGTGGCCATTATCTGCTGCTGAAACAGGCCTAACTGCAGTGCACCAAAATGTTGTAGATATCCATATTAAACACAAACTCCTGTGAGAGGGATTTCTGAACGCCTGCGGATTCCCATCTCAGGGAAAGTCTTTTTATATGCTCCGATTCTTTGTTTCACTACAAAACTGGGCAATTCATCAGCTTGACTATACAGTATGGAACGCTATGTTTCAGATACAGAAAATCTGCTGAGATGATTTATTTATTTACATTGTTTTTGCAGTGCTGCCCTATGTCTTACCTTCAAGATGACGCGTATAATAGCAGTTGCTGGGGTGGGAAAAGGCAGCGTGTTGTAAAAGGAGAACGGCTTGAAGCACATCACCGGGTTTATCTGACAGGGCTGACATGTTTGCTTGTGTCACCACAGACATCCACATCCATTCCCCCAGCCGGAGAGACACTCTCACGTCACTGAGCCACTGGCTTTCATTACCGGCCGCCTCAGCAGAGCTCAACATTACTCTCCCTCAAGGCAAAGGGCGGCTCTGTCTCTCAAAGTTTAGGTAATGGGAGTCTCTGTCATGAGTTTCCTGGTTTATCTGGGGTTCAGATAAGCACCTGTGAGTGAAAAGTAAAGAACTCAACATAACTGCAAGCGCACTAAGAATAGAAACGTTAGCTTGCACTCTCTAAACTGTTGCTCGGCCGGTGTAAATGTCTAGCACAAAAAGCAATTACCTGTTCTTTGTCAAATAAAAGAAAATGCTCTTACATGCTGCCAAGCCAGTAATTTAAAGGAACACTTCGACTTTTTGGGACTTTAGCTTATTCACCGTATCCCCCAGAGTTAGATAAGTCCATACATACCTTTTTCATCTCCGTGCGTGCTGTAAGTCTGTTTGACGCACCCACCGCTAGCCTAGCTTAGCACAAAGACTGGATGTAAATGGCTACAGCTAGCGAGATTTTGGGGAACAACCTCCTTCCCTCAGTTAGAGCATTGAAGATGGGTCGAGGCTGGGTCTTCCAACATGACAATGATCCGAAGCACACAGCCAGGATAACCAAGGAGTGGCTCTGTAAGAAGCATATCAAGGTTCTGGCGTGGCCTAGCCAGTGTCCAGACTTAAACCCAATAGAGAATCTTTGGAGGGAGCTCAAACTCCGTGTTTCTCAGCGACAGCCCAGAAACCTGACTGATCTAGAGAAGATCTGTGTGGAGGAGTGGGCCAAAATCCCTCCTGCAGTGTGTGTAAACCTGGTGAAAAACTACAGGAAACGTTTGACCTCTGTAATTGCAAACAAAGGCTACTGTACCAAATATTAACATTGATTTTCTCAGGTGTTCAAATACTTATTTGCAGCTGTATCATACAAATAAATAGTTAAAAAATCATACATTGTGATTTCTGGATTTTTTTTTTTAGATTATGTCTCTCACAGTGGACATGCACCTATGATGACAATTTCAGACCCCTCCATGATTTCTAAGTGGGAGAACTTGCAAAATAGCAGGGTGTTCAAATACTTATTTTCCTCACTGTATGTAGGTTGATTTCCATGAGAAGTTTAAATACTCTGTGCTGCTATTCTGTGGCCACCCTGATAGAAGCAATTTTAAGTGGAAGTTGCAATTCTGTTCATTGACGCTAGAAATTAAACACTCGTTAATACTGTTCGTATTAGATTGGCGTAGATCCCAGGCTGTTTTTTGCATAAAACAATTATTTTTTAAAAACAACTTCACTGGTGTAGACGCTGATACCAAGAAGTTGTTAGACATTAAAAGCAATATTTCTCTCAAAATAAACACCTTATAGAAATGCTAAAAAAGTTCATGCAACAAAGTTGGACAATGAAGTGCCAACGGACAAAGTTGATGACTTCTACATAAGCACAAGGGTGAGGGCAACTCCTGACAGATGGAGTGCAAGACGTTACCCTCATAAAGCCATCATCACTTAGCATTGAAAGCCCACTGAGAAGCAGTCGTCCAGCACTAAAGTGTCTAGAAGTCACAGCAGACGTTTGTCATTACCCTTTGCTTAGCCTCCGGCTGAATATCCTATTAAAGAAGACGCTGTGCATGAGTTTAGAAAGGCCTTTCTTTTACTACCAGAATGATAGCAGTCTGGGGTAATTACCAAACTCCAAGGTTACGGCAATTTACTTCTCAAAGGACTTCTGAAAGATATTGCAATCAGCACACCTTCAAAACTCACAAGGCCTTTCTAGCAAAGTCTAATCAGAGCGTTGACAGCCTTGTCAGCCATTATAACTACTTCATCTAGTTCAAGACTTTCTCTGGCCATATCCAGGTTCAGTACAAGTTTTATAAACACAGAAAATAATTTTGACTTGTCTCTTAGTCAGAAAAAAACACAAATCAAAATGAGTAATGCAGTGTTTACAGTATCGCACTTACAAATTGAAATCAAGGGTGCATGGCATTCCAGATAGTTTAAAAGCAGAAATCTCATAATTTGATGAATTAATTATTTCATTAAAAATGTCACGTCAGATGTTGTCAGCAGAACTTGAGTTTGAACCTAGAAGATGCCTTTATAGTAAATGCAAATAAGTTGATTTTAAGAAAAAGTGTGGGTGACTTTTCCCCCCCGAGTGACTAAAGACAAATTTGAACAAGACTCGCGCAGTCACAACATTCAGCTTGTAAGGATTTTGAGACATACTGTATGGACTTGAAGAATGGGTATCATGTTTGTGGTTGAGTAAATTGTAACTGACTATGAACGAGCTCTATGTTCCGTGGGCTTAATTGCAGAGGAGGCTTTGATGAGAGATTTGTTTAACATGGTGTGACAAACATAAAAAAATAGCCCTTTTAAATCCTATTTAGCTCCCCACTCACAAACAGCTGAAGAGACAAAGAAGAGACAAGCCCGTGGGTTGTGAAACAATGGCCAACACTCCATAGCCTACATATTGCAGGACCAAATCAGGAATTTGGATGTAAAATAAAGATCATAAAAAAGCTTAAAAATGTATTGTGTTATCTCTCTTTTTATTTATTTTAGAGCACTGAAAATGTATTTGTTGCATGTTGCACTTCAATTTCAAAAGTATGTTGTGGTCCTAAAGCCTGAAATTTGAAATAAAATTTAATTTAATAAAAAAATAAAATAAAAAATAATAATAAACTATAACATTGAATGAAAAGTCTATTTGAAAAATAAACACAAATTTGCTTATTTTATTAGACCTTCATATGAAAAAAACCCAAAAAACAACATTTGCTTGTGTGTTTTTTTCTTTCAGGGTTAAAAAAAGTTTTAGAGGGATAGTTCACCCAAAATGAAAAATTCAGTCATCATTTACACACATCAGTTCCACATCAGTTCCAAACCTGCAAGACTTTCGTTCATCTTCGGAACACAAATGAAGACATTTGAATGAAATCTGAATGATTGCTGTTCCTCCATTGACTGTTAACGCAATAACCACTTTGACACTTAAAAAAGTTCATAAAGTGATCGCGGTTTAGTCCGAAGTTGAGTGAACATGTTTCGACTTTCCGCCTATGTCTTACACCAAGGAAAACTGTCTTAGACCTTACCCTTTTAGAAGGGGGATACATTTTTGGCAGCGTTCCTCCTTCATGTGAGGATTGTTTATATTAGACTACATTTACATTTACATTTAGCAGACGCTTTTATCCAAAGCGACTTACAAATTAGGACTAAATTAAGCGAGTCATCATGAAGAGGCAAAAACAACGCAAGAAGTGCTCAAAATACGAAGTTCAGGCATTATTCAGAGTAGCATAAGCCCGATAAAAAGGTTTTAAAGGGAAAGGGAAGGTTTTTTTTATTGTTTTTTTTTATGAGGTTAAGTGCTCACGGAAGAGATGGGTTTTCAGCTGTCTTTTGAATGTTGTCAGGGATTCTGCAGTCCAGATGAGGGTGGGGAGAGCGTTCCACCAGCATGGAACTGTGAATGAGAATGTTCTGGAAAGTGATTTTGTGGCTTTCTGTGATGGAACCGCGAGACGTCGCTCTTTGACCGATCGTAGGCTTCTGGTAGGGATGTAGACTCGTAGGAGTGAGTGAAAGTAGGAGGGAGCTGAGCCTGTGATAGATCTGTAAGCAAGCGTCAATGCCTTGAACTTGATGCGAGCAGAGAGAGGTAGCCAGTGCAGAGAGATGAACAGAGGAGTGACGTGGACCCTCTTAGGCTCGTTGAAGACAAGACGAGCTGCAGCATTCTGAATCATTTGTAGAGGTTTAGTTGCACATGATGGAAGTCCGGCCAGAAGAGCATTGCAGTAGTCAAGCCTAGAAATGACCAGGGCCTGGACGAGAAGTTGTGTTGCATGCTCAGTAAGGAAAGGCCTGATCTTCCTGATGTTGTGCAGTGCAAACCTGCATGATCGAGCTGTCTTTGAAATGTGATCTGTGAAGGTCAGCTGGTCATCAAACGTTACTCCAAGATTTCTGACCGACCTTGATGGGGTGATTGATGATGATTCTAGCTGGATAGTGAAGTTGTGCTGTAGAGACGGATTGGCAGAGAGGACGAGAAGCTCAGTCTTTGCTAGGTTGAGCTGCAGGTGATGTTCATTCATCCATGTCGAGATGTCCGCCAGACAGCTTGAGACCCGTGCAGCTACTGTGGGATCATCTGGTTGAAATGAGAGGAAGAGCTGTGTGTCATCAGCATAGCAGTGGTAGGAGAAGCCGTGTGCCTGTATGATGTGTCCCAGTGATGTAGTGTAGATGGAGAAGAGGAGGGGACCAAGAACTGAACCCTGGGGAACCCCTGTGGTCAGTTGATGTGCTCTGGATACCTCGCCTCTCCATGCGACCCTGAAGGACCTACCTGTGAGATAGGACTCGAACCAGTGGAGTGAAGTTCCTGTGATGCCCAGTGATGAGAGGCTGGAAATAAGGATCTGATGATTCACAGTGTCGAAGGCAGCAGACAGATCCAGGAGAATGAGGACTGAAGATTTGGAAGCATCTTTTGCGATCCGTAGGGCTTCTGTGACCGACAGTAATGCAGTCTCAGTTGAATGCCCTTTCTTGAAGCCAGATTGGTTGACATCCAGCTGGTTGTTTAGAGACAAGAAGGATGTTACTTGGTTGAAAACAGCTCTTTCAAGTGTTTTCGCAATGAATGGTAGGAGAGAGATAGGTCTGTAATTCTCTACAGATGATGTGTTTAGTGTTGGTTTTTTAAGCAGTGGAGTAACCCGAGCCTGCTTGAATGCTGTAGGGAAAGTGCCAGTATGTAGGGATGAGTTGATGATGTGTGTGAGTGCTGGTAGAAGTGTGGGAGAGATGGCTTGTAGAAGGTGTGAGGGGATGGGGTCTAGAGGGCAGGTGGTAGGATGACTGGAGAGCAGAAGTGTAGATACTTCTTCCTCGGTTAGCGGAGAAAAGGAGGACAGAGGGATATTGGCTATGGAAGGGGTCAGACTGGGTTCCTGTGTGTGTGGAGCTGAGAACGGACTGCTGATAGTTGTTGTTTTGTTGGTGAAAAAGTTCGCAAAATCGTCAGCAGTTAAAGAGGAGGTGGGTGGTGGTGGAGGTGGACAGAGGAGAGAGTTGAATGTCTTGAAGAGTGATCATGTGTTGGAGGAGCTGTTGATCTTGTTGTGGAAGTATGAAGATTTTGCAGCATGAACATCAACATAAAAGGAAGAGAGGAGAGATTTATACATACTCAGGTCAGATGTGTCTTTTGATTTGCGCCATTTCCTCTCCGCTGCCTTGAGTTCGGTCCGGTGTTCACGAAGAACCTCAGATAACCAGGGGTTGGAGGGAGTAGCGCGTGCTGGCCTGGAGGAGAGAGGGCAGATATTGTCTAGAGAAGAGGTTAGAGTGAAGCATAAGGTATCCGTTGCGGTATTCACATCCAGAGATGAGAATTGTGAGGGATTGACTAGAGTGCGCAGCGCTTGCCTCTTTTGAGCAGCATTCACACAGTGCTTCTACATGTTGGGATTGTTTACATCAGAGTGCGCATGCCTCTTTTGCACATAATAAATGCAGTGTGTTTTTAACAGGTTGATGGAAAAGACGCTAATGTGCATTCTAAAAATCGATATTCGGATCTATAATTATTCTCTGTATTTTGAAGTGCCCGCGATAATACTGTGCATATTCATTACCGCAATTTACAGAATACCGGTACACGTCTAGTCAAGATTAAGCGGCATGGTATCAACATTTCACCTTCTAGCCTTCTGTTTTCATTAAATATGTAAGTACTTTGAACCCTGAAACTTGTAGTTTAGACAATGCATTTCCAGCTCAGTACATGGAGGAACCAAGCGCCACGACAGCTGAACCGCGCTTCCAACAGTTTCTCATTACTGAGAGACTCTCAGAGTCACGCAGGGCACAGAGTCTTATGGGTGACCACTGATTCAGCACAATCTGAAACTAGAACCCCCGAACTCTCCCTTCCCACAATTTCTTATTCCTCATTATCTCTTGATGTGTATGCCAAAGTGTTCGGCAGATGAAGATTAATGATGCGGTGCTATGATTAAATCAGAAAAGTAAACTATAACACAGAAACTTTTACAGGCAGCCGTGCTCTCTGAGTAACTGTCACACTGCCTTAAAAGCCATTATTTCATAATAGACATTTGCAAGATGAATGGTCAACACAAAATGTCAAACTCAGTGTTGTAGATAATTTGCATCCTCGGGTTTCTACACAACATTAGCAGGTGACTCATATTCTTTCAGGCCGCAAGTTCAGAGATGCAGAGTTAACAAATGCATTAACAATAGTGGTGTTTCAATCATGAGTGATTCAGTTTTTTTTTTTTTAAACAAATCCTTTTTGTACACCTCTATGCACTGAAGATATGTTTTGTTCACTCTCTTTTAAAATGTGTGACTGTTTTCCTGCCTTCAGAAACTGGCCATAGCACCAACAAATAGCATTAACCTGATGGTTACAAAAGGAGCAACATCAGGGTTGCCAACTCTCACGCATCTGGCGTGACAGTCACGCATTCAGCCTCAATCTCACGCTCTCACGCTTAACAAAGAAATCTCACGCTAAATTAGACATTCTTCTGTGCTGTATTTTTTTTCACTCGTGTGCACTAAATTTCAGAATTACTATAAACAATTCAGGCTCTTAACTACTGGATGGACCACTATTTATGGCGCAAATTAGTTAAAATCTCCCGGAATCTAGAGCGAGCACGCATGCGAGACAGAAACTGTAGCGCACGCACGGCGTACGGCAGCGTTGAGCATTGTAGCCAATCACTGACATGTCTGTTGAACGCATTGGCCAATCAGAGGCGTTTAAATGAGTCGCTGTCCTGAAGATGTGTTTTGCGCAAGCTCACCGAGTTCTACACTTTCGCAAACCAGTCATTATTATTGCCTATAAACTTAAGATGCAAATAAAAGATTCACTGCAATGTATTTGATATTCTTGATGCTGTTCTGATGCACTCCATTACGCACCGCTCTGTTTGGTGTTAGGATGACTAAAAGTTCAGCGGTCTAGCTCTTCAATGTCAGAATGATTAAAGAAGTGAACGAATGCCTGGCAAAATGTAAGTGGAAAACATTTAATATTTGACTGTTTTACAATAGAAATGTTCAATTACCGACAGTATCCGGTGACGCGAATTACTCAACTTTTTTATTTATTTACTAAATTTAGCCTTTTTGAATTGAAAATATGCTATCATTTCTTTGATTCATTTAGAGAGAATGCATGCATAATTAAAAATAAAATGTTATTTGCAAATAGTTACAATTATTTCACTAATACAATAAGCTTTTTTTTCTTTATTCCCTTAAATCGCTTTTATAATTAATTCCTTTAAATAAAAATACCCCCAAAAAATTGGGTTGGAATACCCCCCCCCGTTGGAGAAGTCTCACTCCGAGCTAAACTCAAAAGTTGGCAACCCTGCAACATCAGTGGTTGGACCTTATGTTCATGTTTTGAGACTAAGCAACTGTAAGTGACACTGACCAAACTGGGATGTTATTTGAAAAGGAATGGTACATGCCGTTCAAGAACAAACTGAACAAAAGCATGTCCGTCATGAATGAGGAAATACTTTCAGACAGTGACAGAACAAAAGGGGCATGTCATTTGTTCAATTTGGCATGAGAGTAAATCTTTTTCAACAAGCCAACTGGATCTAACAAAGAAGAGAAAAGAGGATGAGGAATGATCCTGATTTAGGATCTGTAAATGACTGATAACAACACAATTAAAAATAACAAAAGGATGGTAATCTCAATTTATTTAGGCTTTTATTGTTGTCTTTTCTCTGTAGCCTGAAAAAAATAAAATAAAAATGAAAGCCCAGCAGCTGACAAAATGAAGAGTTGTTGTTGTTGTCATTTGTGGAGACTGTCTCTTAGTCGTTCTGTAGACATTTTAAATACACCATAATAGACTTGTTTCACTAATGACCTAATGCGTTAAACAAGATTAGGAGATACAATATGATACAATAACTTTTGATGATACAAAAATCCTTCAAAAGACACTGGTCATTGGTCTGCAACTATAGTACTAGTGTGATCTCTGAATTAATCAATGAACAAATCCTTTTGGTTAGGAGATGAATTAAAACCACCAGCAATTATAGCTGAACTGTGTTTTTTTTCTTTCTGTTTGGTAATGCTAGTGGCACAGAATTATACACTTATGCTTTAATAATGCAAAGTAAGTAACTGGAATGGATTCTACCATTATTACCGTTTTGTTCTGAATATAAGACGACCCTGAATATTAGACAACCCCACTTTTCAAGATGTACCTTTAGGAAAAAGGCTTTTTGAAGACCAAATCTTGGGCCCTATTTTAATGATCTGAAACGCAAGTGTCAAGCGCAAAGCACAAGTAACTTTGTGGGCGGGTCTTGGGCGCTGTTGCTATTATACCGGCGGGATAAATGACTCTTGCGCCAGGCGCAAATCTAAAATGGGTTGGTCTGAAGGAGCTTCATTATTCATAGGTGTGGTTTGGGCGTAACGTGAAATAAACCAATCAGAGCGGCATCTCACATTCCCTTTAAGAGCAGACGCGCTTTTTCCATAGCGGATTCCTATTATAACGGCGGATTTGCCAGGCGCGCGCCAGGAGCGGTTCACAGCCGAGGAGAGCAACGCTCTCGTCACTGCCGTAAAAGAGAGAAGTTACATTGAAATGGAGAAACCCACCCAAATTAACTTCGGTTAAACAGGCGTATGATAATTTGGGTAAATGTGTAAGCTAGATGTATGCTTTTATAATAAATTGTCTATCTATCTATCTATCTATCTATCTATCTATCTATCTACCTATCTATCTATCTATCTATCTATCTATCTATCTATCTATCTATCTATCTATCTATCTATCTATCTATCTATCGTAATAATGTATGATTTGCAAAAATGAAAACTGCTGCTTCTGTGTAGATGAGAGAATCAAAGTGTATGCGCCCTTAAAATAGCATATGAATAACATGCGCAACGCGCCACTGACTTTAAACTATTTTTTCCTGGTTAGTGGCGCAATTGTTTTCTAAACTGCAAAATAGCATGAAGGAACGTTTGCGCCGGAACACGCCTCCTTTTTTGCGCTGAACCGCCCAGGGAGCGCAAGTTCATTCCCTAGTTTAGTGACGTGCTTCTGTGGAGGGAAAAGCGCGCTTTGCGCGGGTGCAAAATAGGAATGATACATGCGTCGTGTACAAAGTCAATTGCGCTGGGTGCAAGATAGGGCTCCTTGTCTTTTAAAGAAAAAGCTTTATTTGATTACATTTACTGTATGGTAAATAATGGTAAAATGTATCAACAACAATCACATTCGCATAGCTACCATAAAAATAACATGAAGTTCTCATTTAGTAGATTTCACTTTGACTTTATGTACCGTGACAGATGTTGGCATGTCAAAAAACACAGGTGTTTGATCAGCATTGCATCTGATCCAGGGGATATGAATGTTTTTTCCTTAGACCGATCACATAGTGCAGAAAAGACAGCAGTTTCTCCCTGAAGTTGGAGGGCAAACACTAATTCATTACGCTGCATCAAAGCGGCTGCATCAAAGATATTGACAGGCAAGTGCATCAGTATGTAGCCGAAATAAGAAATGAGGTCCTTGCTGGTGGGTAAGTTCAGCTCTTTGACGATTTCCAGTGCCTTCAGCTGGATGATGGCTCTGGTTATGGGCAACCCCTCATTTATTTTTCCGGCTACCTACTGACAAACTTGCCTGTCAGTTTCTTCGAAGCGGCTGCTTTTAGGACAGCGGTAAGCTTTACTTTGACTGTTATCATATTGGTCATTTTTATTTTTATTCTGTTCTGTACAGCACTTTGGTCAGCCTTGGTTGTTTTTAAATGTGCTTTATATATTGTATTGTATAATTTTTAAAACGGTCTTTTTGGGCTCGCCATCTTCTAACATTACACTCTGACAGAGTATTTCTTGGTTGCTTAATGAGAGTTGTTTGATGATTCCGCTGCGTTTATCAGTCCTGGGGGGAAACACTCGTTAAACACATATTTGGCACTATTGTTGCTGGGTGTATTATTGACGTAAAAGTTTAGACCCTATATATAAGGCAACACCATTTTTTCAATGTATTTCCCAAAAAAAACAAAACAGTCTTATATTCAGAACAATACGGTATATAATGGGGACGTGACACTTAAAATGCGAACTAAAGATTGCTCCCTGGTGGGTGTTTAATGCTGAATCCACCCCTCCCTCCCTCTTTTACCAGTCACCCCCATTAACTGAGAGCCTTAGCTTTATGGAGTCGATTACGTTGTCTTCTAGGAAACATATATCACAGCACAGCCTCCGGGCTTCAGTGACAGTGGTGCTTTCATCAAGTTTCCATATTATCAATTACTTACAGCCACCAACAAGTAGCCAATTCCAGTGCAGATAAGAGACTTATTATGAATTCCAACACATATACTGTCAGGATGGCCGAGCCATGTAAACGGCCTTGGAGCGGTTCGCAGAGTGTTACGCTGCACAACAATACAGAGCGTGCTTTTACAAGCATAGGCACCGCCACACAAATGTGCCATGTGCAACAAGATCATTGAGGTGCATCGCTGGCTACGCAAGCTGTTAGACCGGATGCCACTATTTTTTTACTCCCCATTCTACCGGAGCTTAACGCAGCCTTGGGTTTTTCCCTTCTCCAACTCCCAAGCATTCTGCTGTCGTCAAAGTATTTACTGTACGCTAATTAAAGAATTCAGGGGGGTAAATGCATGCAGGGCAACACATCTGACAAATTCTTGCTAAAGCTGAACACAGAAACACACACATATACCCAAGCTAAACTAACATGCACACACACACACACACACACACACACACACACACACACACACACACACACACACACACACACACAAGGTATCTCTTTTCTACTGTTTGTTTGCCAGTTACCCCAGGGAGTGATGTTGGCATGGCTGTCACAGTGTGAATCAAACTAATTAATCCTGGGGAGATATGTTGGTGCTCAATACACACACGCATACACGCACACACTATTGCACTGGCTGCGGAAGCTTCCCACAAAGAGAGAGGGTCATTATCTCTGTTTCACTTCCAACGAAATTAAATGTTCAAATACAACAGGCGGTCTGCATCAAAGCAGATGGCTCTCCGATTTAAAAAGTGCTCCATCTTTCTGCAAACGCAAACTACAGAAAAAACTGGACCTAGATTCCCCCCCTCCCAGATCACTTATTAGTCCTCAGGCAAGGTGTAAGCAATGGGTCATGTTTTCTCCACGGATCACATTATGAGAGAAGTGCAATATCAATCTGGCACTAATTAATTTCGTCTTGTCTGGGAGAGCAAGGGACTGGCAAATGAAGTCAATTTTTGGATGCAGATACTGAAACTTTCCCAGTATGGTGTCAGACTAAATGAAACTCATTATTTAGATGACAAGGGAGACAGGCTGTGTTTTCCACTACAGTTTTTTCTCCTGTATTAGACACAGAGCACACTAGCTCAAAGACATCCCATGGTGCCACATAGTCATTTCTGAATAGATACAACAACCACAATGTGGAAATGAACAACATTTGGCAGATTAGCTTTTTTTTTTACGGAGAGCGGATGAGTGCAGAGAGGGAGGTAAACAAGGAGTCTTAAAGCATCTGAGCATACTGTATACTTGAATACATTTACTGAAAGGAAGAAAAAAATAATCCAGAGGTAAGCAATAGTGTTTTAGAGAGCTTAGTTTCGATGGAGTAATATCAGAGGAAGTTACTGTCAGAAATTAAATATTCGCCAGCAAGTGAAGATGCCCAGGGGTGGTAATTACAATAATTCTCTAGTACACTGAAGTTCCTGATTTATCTGGGTGCATAAACATCTGCGGCCTTTGAAGATATGGGGTGCCCCCTTTTGAACGATATTAAGGCTTTAAAAAGGGTCAAAGGATCCCTTCTGTCCCTTTGTGAAACTCCTTCCTTTTTGTGAAAATCTTCATGTTTTTTTATCTACTGTATGCAGAGGCTTTCACTACAAGATTGATTTGACTTTGATAAATAAAGACTAATATTATTTTGTGCCAGTACATCTGATGGGCTTCATTACATCTGGGTGCTGCAGTGAAAAACCCAATAATAACAAACAACAACAAAAACAAAACAGCAAAATGTGCACTTGAGTGAGTTTGAATTGTGCTTTATAGTTACTAATGTATACTGACTGTCAGACACAGGGCTGGATGGAGGGCTGGTCCATTGAGTTGTTATTAGCATTTGAAGGTGGTTCATTACCTTGATGCAAAATGATGGTTGTCACTTCCATTTATAATGCACAAGTGTTGTCGGGAGAGGATTTTCTTTGCAGAGATATATCTCACTGTGTCATGACTATCTCAGTGTCATGTCATGATGATTGCACTGTAGAAAATACATGCCTCACTTTGCCTGATGGGGAAATAAGACATCACCTATGAAGTTCAGTTGACAAATGTGATCATAAACATTACTTAAAATGTTAGAAGAACATTAAAACTTGTCATTTACCCACCTCAAAAACTTAAACTTTCTTTAATACATTTAGTCAATATTACCTGCTGGTGTGTCCATGCAATGGAGGACAACACTTATCATTGTGTGTGAACCTATAAAAATTATAGAAATTATGGTAGATTACTTTTGCCTTTTAACTTCTCAATCATAATCATTGAGAGACTCCTTGATCTGCTCTGACTTAAATACTGAACCAAACAAACAAGTATTTTCCATGGGGAATTCACCTGAATGTAATGGCAAATGTAAAGACAAGGTTCCTCCTGGGGATGATGGATTCACATTTGCTTATTGTGATCGGATGGACTCCGGGGAGCCATTCTGGAGACAAACCAACACCTGTCTGAGCAATAAAATGGGCTGCTGACAATGCCAGCAAGACCAAGGGAATAGACCATGATGATGAAGGAACTTTTGTAGGGAAATGAAGAAGGATCTTAAGAAACCAGAGACTGAATTGTGAGTTTCAGAATTAAAGAACATCATTACTAATTTCACTGGGAACACCTACAGAGGAACCTTAAAAATACCCAATATTCTTTAAACTTATTAAAAGGGAGTATTATCTTTCTCCAGTGTGCTGAGGTGTTATACTCAGCTACTGTATAAGCAATAGTAAAAGTAATGCTTACCTTAGCACACCTCGTACACTCCCCTGGTTTTTGCTTTTGAATTACATCAAATCAACAGTGTTGCATCCACCCTTTATTTCAGCCCTTGGGCCTTTTCACATGAATGTAATTGCTCTTGTTTAATAAGATCGCAGTGTTATTTGACTTGAAGGCACACTGGAATCTCCAGATACAGTATATTAACCTTGGCTGATGTGTGGGGTGGGCTGGGAAAGATACTCTTGAATCATCTGGGGGCGATTACTTGTATAAGGCAATCGTATGAGAGACTCCAAGGCACAGCATGGATAACTTATAACCTTGTGGCACAATGCAAGTCCAGAAGTTCTCGGTCATGTCTGACAGCTGTGAAAGAGGGTTCTGCTCTCTTGGGGTGAGAGATGACATGCTGGAGGCAATGTGGAGAGGTTATGAGAAGAGTCACGTGGCCAAATTCTCCTACTGAACAGAAGATGAGGGTTTGGTTGAATTATACAGCCAAACAAAGATAAAACAGAAAAACAATGCCGATAGTGGCAGAAATTTTGGAAGCAATAATGCACCCTCTTGGGCTTTCATTTTCTCATCAAACAGAGTTGCGGGCTCGCAGAGAGCTGGATTTGTTTGTTAAAAAAGACAAACAAACAAACAGGAATCATCTGAAACGTCTCTTCCTGATTCAAAGGCTGAAAAGGGGGGAGCAAAAGCCAGAGTTCCAGTACTTCTTTTTATCTGCTCATCAAAGGCTGGCCGGACTACTTCACCAGCACTCAGCTTTCTGCTTAAAGATGACTCACTGACCGCAGTGTGTTCAAAACCCTGCCATCCACTGTGGCATCAGTCTCAACAGCAACTGTTTGAACGACTGAAAGACTACAGTGTCCGTTACAAGTCAACATGAAACAATATTTGAATCCAATATTCTCTCATTTTTGTTCTTTCTGATTTCCATTCGACACACCAACATGTATAGTGCACCGTTCTTTACAATATATAAAAAGTATTTTAGTAAATAAGCCATTTTGATAGCTTCAGTTCTAGGGTTAGGAATCGAAAAGGTCAGGAATAGGATAATTGTAAAAAAAAAAAACGTAACATTCTCATTTTCCACTAGATATTTTCCTCTACATCTCATCAGCAATTTCAATGTACAGTGACGTGACAGAACTGCCAGATTCAAACTGTGCTTTCGTGCTATTCCGTGTTTTTAACCACATAATGTTTATTTTAGGTTTCAGACATTTAAATACATATACTTTATAGCAAAACAATACATTTATAGTTTGTAAAACACACAATGGTGTGTATGGAAGCAGCGATAACAATCCATTCAAATATATTTGCCGACGTGTTTTATTCATATCAGATACACAGTGTAAGTAACTATAAAGTTTACTCTATTCTTCTCCCAGTTCACCGGCCACTTACTTTCATGTATTTCGGGAGAAGCTGATGAATTCACATGCTTTAATAAATCCAACAGACAGGAATCTCTGAACTGCGGCCCAAACATACATGGCGGCGCCCATCTCCCGTTACAGATCAAGATAATTTATAAAGGTTTTTAAACGACAAAACAAACTCACTTGCACGTATTTGAGAATCTGTCAGCCATCGCGATGGACGATGGCATCGCCTATTGGCCCAATCCTAGTCCTCTGCATTTAACCCATCCAAGTTAGTGCACACACATTAGGAACAGAGTAGTGAACTAGTGTTGTCACGATACCAAAATTATTGTTTCGATACCGATACCAAGTCAAGTATTGCGATTTCGATACTTTTTCGATACTTTTCCTGAAAAGGGAGAAACACTCTCAAATATCATTGCTGTGCTTTATTTTAAAACCGGGACAACATTCTAATCATATAACACACTAATAAATGAACATATGAACAGCAGATATATTAAACATTTGAACAAAATATGAAATATTAAAATATAAAAAATAAATTAGAGCAGTAAAAAAATTATAAATTTAGCAGCATTATCTCATTTATCATAAGAAACATAAGAGCTTTATCTTGATTCTGAACTTTGAATAAAAATATGAACAGCGATTATATTAAACAATGTTTAATATTGGTAACATATGATAAGCCTCATTGGTGATATATTTGGCATGTGGGGAGAGAGTTGTGGAAGGCCTATACTTCATGTTAAACATAAATATATAGCAGCAAAGACAACGTCGGCAGTGTTGACGGCAAAATAGGCTACAGAATAATTTGTTCTGTATTGAGAGGTGCAATATTTGAAAATCGATAATATTTTTTTTAATTACATTTATATTGTATTTATGTCAAAACTTTCAAACATCAAAATGTCATTTATTAGCCTAATATGTATTCGTGTCAAAATGACAGAAACATCTTTTCCTATTCTATTTTGCCTGGAAACGCTTCCAACACGCTTGCGTGTCGCGTGAAAAATAGGCGTCGGTTCTATTTCTAGCATGCACGCGTTTTCCGCGCGTGTGTCACGCAGGCAGTTAACATGGGAGCCGAAATAAAAACGGACACGACACGCAGAGTCGCCGGCCTTACAAATCTGGAACGCGGTCATTCTTAGAAGTATCGATACTAATAAATTAAGGAATCGTGACGTTTTTAATTTCCGATTTACTTTTGAAGTATCAGTGCACCGTGCAACAGAGCAAGGTAGGCAACGTACTTCCATATGTCACTCCTCGCGTCATCTTTTTCTACGAGTCGTGGACCACTTGTGCTCGCACATGCAGCCATCTCGCTGTAGTGTTTTGTCACATGACACTGACAGCGGCAGGTTCTTTGCTGCGTGCGTCAGGAAAAAAACACAGATGTCCATAGGGAGGCGTTTTTTTTTTTTTTTTTTTTTTTAAGTATCGATACTGATCAATTTAGGTATCGTGACGTTTTTAATTTCCGAGTATCGCGATACTTTTGAAGTATCGGTACACCGTGCAACACTATAGTGAACACACACACACTGCAAACCCTGATACATACCCGGAGCAGTGGGCAGCCTGGGAAGCGATAAGGGGATAGGTGCCTTGCTCAAGGGCACCTCCGTCATTTTCTGCCAGTACTGGAATTGAACCAGCAACCTTTTGGACTTGCTAACCATAAGGCCACGACTGCCACTACATAAAGAACACATTCGGATTTGGTCACGCCAAAGGGGGCACCCGGGCACCTTTGCAAACTATGACTACGTTTACAAGCTGTTAAAATTCGGGTTATGGTCGGGTTAAGGTCACTATTTGGGTTTCTGAAACATTCGGAATAACCCGTTTACATGCGTGAGCAGAGAGAGTTACTCCATGGAATTTTTAATCAATTGGCAATATCCCGATGTAAACGGCGACGCACGGTTAGCGTCTGGACGTACGGACAACCTTAAGACGCAATATGCGTAATTTCCGATTCTTCTTCCTGTATCCAAAGACAACAACAACAGCAGCAGCAGCACGCGGATAATGAATAGTTCGGGGCAGATAGCGATCGCCTTTGTTTGCGCTTTCCTCCTCGCTCCAAAAGTGTGGTGCTGTGCTGCGTCTCGCCATGTTTACCTCTACTTCATGTTTACTTCCAGTGTACTGCACGCGGGGTTTTGTATGCGCCGTCTCTCCTCAAAAGACCAAGATTCCTTGCGAATAGAACATGCGCAGAACACAAATCAATGTTCCTTTTGATGGGGATATGCCGATACGCGTTTACATGACCAAATATTCGGGTTAGAAAAGGGGTACCCCAGGTATAATATCCGGGTTTTTAAAAACCGGGATATGAGCATATCCGGGTTTTTGCCGGTGTTTACATGGCCGTGCGCGACCGGGTTATTGCTAATATTCCGGTTTTGAACGGGTTATTGGCTGCATGTAAACGTAGTCTATTATTTCACAACAGGATTAGGAATGTATATACAAACAAGAAATAGGGTAAATTTGTATTTAATTTTGACTTCAAAATCATTAAGTGTTGCACAACTACCCTTAAAAGAAGGACTCTATGTTATAACATAAGCTTGTGCTGAACTTAGATGATTCCCTAAACTAGTCAAGCTGGTGCTCAGCTAAACCCAGTTAAACATTTGAAAACCATCTGAATGCAAAAACTCAGTAAGCGAAACAGCATCTTTTTCTAACAGCACCTAATTACATGTAGGTTCATTAGGAGGAAGGAAGCACATAATTACATTTTTCATCATTGTGTCATACCTGTATTTGCCTGTATGTAAACCACTGAGGGTCTATCAGAGGAAGACATACACATCTGCAGTTTTTTTTTTACAGAATGTTGCCGTGTTTATTATAAAGGATTTATCCTTGCACACATTTATTATTATTTTATCATGTGCACTCTTCTTTAAATCAAAAAACATTAACCTGCCTTACCCCTCCAAATGGAGGCTGTTCTTTTCATGACATACGTCTCGCCAGAAGGTGGGACTAAACATCCTCCTGACTGTAAACTGGCATTCAGATCTACCTCTGGATTGCTGCTCATTGCTAACTACACAATCATTTCCCTAAGGACAAATTCAAGCCGATTTCGATTTTACACGGATACACGTAACAATAGAGAAAGAAACTGATTGCAACTTCCGTTTTATCCCGACTTTTAATTACAAATTGCATATGTGAATTAATTGCTATGTATTTTCTAGTTCTTTTATTTAAATAACTGACTGGCAGTTCAAAGCCAGGCTGTGATGTTTCCGGTCTCCTAATAGGACTGCTATCTGTCTGATCTGAAAGGAATAAAATGTAAATTTTCAAGAAATACAATCTCAGGCATCATTAGTCCACTATAAAATAAAGTTTTATGCAAGGTCAGAGGAAGAGATGAGTCCCTCACCTCCGTGAAAAGATCCGTACATGGATCAGAGATTGAGACCCCAATCTTGAGGTGCAGTCATTATAGATTTTAAGCAGGAAGAATTATTCAGATAATTGGAATATGACATACGATGTTGTTTGTTTTAAAAAATATAAATAGCAAATATTACATTCCATGTTAAAATATACTTGGTACTGCACTACTTAGAAAACCGCAGAGTTATACTCTATGTAGCCTATTTTATAATCTTGAAATTGTGGTAGATCGATTTTTTCGAATCAAGGTGGAAAATTTTACATCCAAATACATTTCAATGATGGAGTGACTTTCTCACCAGAGGCTGGTAAAACTTTTAAAGTTGCATCTTGAAATGTATACTGTGCATTGCAATAGTGTCTTCTATTTAGATCTGATTTTCCTCATAAAGCAGAACAAAACAAGTTAGCAAATGTTTGAGCACAAAAAAGGTAAAACAATACCCTTGAGAGTTGTAATTTTTAGTCAGTTTACACAAAACTACAAGATAGGGGAATTAAAAGACAATCTATAGCTATGATGAATATTGCAGTAAGCATGCCTTAGGTTACTGGGCTGAATGTCTTCTGTGTACAGTAGATGCCAGTGAATGTGTGAAGTGTGTATCACGTTGAACACAGATTTCCTCCAAGCTCAGGGCAGACCTGAGCTGTGAAGGTTTCTTGACCTAGAAAAGCAAGCCCCTTCTTCTTACATATCATTCATGTTTGATCCTCTACAAAATCACCAGGTCTTTGAAGTAAAAGAATTAATGAGTTTCATAAAAGTGACTCAATTCATCTGAGCTGTAGAAATTACAGATGCACACCTGTTGAGAGAAACGGTCTTGGGCAGCAGATATTTGTTTCTTGGGTCACAGAAAGAAACAAATTCTCTAAATTCAGATAATAAAATGCAACCAACTATACACTGAAATATAGGTTGGCCAACAAAATGACATAGCTGATCGACTGATGGATCCACAATAAGCTGGTAAAAATCTACTAGTCTATAATGAAGATGTTAACAAAAACAAAGATATTTGGTCAGAATGCTCAGCTACTTTTGAATGAGCATCATTGAAGACAGATGCTTTTTACAACCAGATGGAGTAGTTTCAACATCAACCAGTAAAGGCTAATGGAACCATGCTAACCAGTTAACCTTTTTTTTATTAATAGTTTTTTTTTAAAACTGTGCCAGGTCATCCTTTGATGCCAAATTGGTCCTAAATCAGAGCCAGGTCTAGAATAGTATGTTTTTATGCATGCTAAAAATCAAGTTGAAAAGTTGAAAAAAAAGAAAAGTTTTATCCACTGGTAAATATTTTGAGGTTCTCTTCACCACATGAAAATAATGCAAATTTTAGACAGAGGTCCAGACAGAGCAACACAACAGTTGTGAGCAATGGTGATCCGTCCTGCTCTCAGAATTCTCAGAAAAAGGAAATGCACGATCTTTAAACAAAACCAGCTTGAAATGAATCTATCCTTCAGCCTATTCAACCCTTTGAGCGATTTTACAGTAGCTATGTGGAGGATTTTAAAAGCACTATATGGTGAGTACAAATATAATCGCTTATTAAAACCATCCCTTCTGCAGCTGAAAAAGGTTGTGTGGGTGAGGAGAAAAGCTTACAACGCTGCGTTGGCTGTGAAACGAGCTCTGAATCGAGGAGATGCAGCCCCTTCATCGACAGCCCTGAGGGAAAGTGGTGATGGAGAGGCAGATCCTGTCAGCATGTAAGCCGTCAACACTCTTTGTTTACACCGACCCGTTTAAACCGTTCCAGGATGCGTGTGGCTGCCTCATCTGCATAATCTCTGTCAAGACTGACAAAAGCTTCTCAAAAATAGACACTGAAAGAGTCACAGGCTGTGGAGGTCTTAGTGGTCTATGGAGTTGAGGAGTATGGCAAACACATAAAATTGTTTGGTTTACGTCTGAGCCGTTTTATGAGTGAACTATTCAAATGGCGTAGCAACGACCGCATGACCGTAATCACACAAAATTAATTTATTACATAATTAAAGATGAAACCTCTAATAAAATTCACATACTTTGTATTTGCAAGACTTAATTTGGACTGGTTTTCCTTGAAGACCTCAAGGGATGTGTCATAATATCCAACGTTTCTCAACTTCAACAATCAGTCATCGACCATGTTTGAGGTATATTATTCTAGGAATAACACTTCTACATTTGGAGCAGTACTTTGGTCTAAGATTGGATGAGATTTCCGTGTGTACAGGGGTAGTGCAACAGCACAAAAATAGAAACAAAGAATCAAAAAAAAATGTAGTGTTTGTGAGTAGGTTGGGACAAAAACTGATGGAAATGGAAAGTTGACAAGCCATTAAAACAGTATTGACTTAAGAACCACCTATATATTTTCAAATATTTTCAATAAATCATGTTCCCATTCACTCCGGCGACAAATTTTTACAATGAATTAAACTAAATTCTATTTATAAGGTAAAACTTTTGCATTTTTAGGCATTAACTAATGCCAATGCCTAATGCCAAAATATTTTCTTTGTTCACCAAGTAATTTACTGGTCAGGCATTATTGTTAACTCACAAGACTGTAAGGAGAAAATGACAATTTGATGGATGATTTAAATATATATTCTGTAATCACATTTTGGTAATGTATTAATTCTGCCATCACATCTGAGCGTGAAACGCTGCTTGAAGAGTTTCAAGATAGTTAAAAATAATTAATAATACAATAATAATTTAATTGTTCATATGCGTTTATTCTTGTTAGAAGTTTTTTTTCTGATTATGAACAAATTAGTCATGAAAAACCAAATTAATTGTAATTGTATTAATTATACCATTGATGAAAACAAGCTGATATCAAGGTCTTTTTTTGCCTACAATTCTAACATAATTTTTCATGAAAAATCATGATTGTATTAATTTTTTTTTCGAAAGTAAGGTTAATATAAGCAGCTTCTTGCAATACTCTCCTAAATGTGTAATAAAACCTAAGTGCAGACATTACCACTATAGCTATATACCGTATAGCCTACGGTCGTTTTTACTGTCCAATGACAGCCCATCTTATATCTACTTTGAGTGGCATGGGAGAGAGTCAGAAGTTCATTTGTTGCCCCAACGAGTTTATAATAGCATATTTTAACAAGATTTTCAAATGGATAAAAAAAAAAAAAAAACGCCCAAAATGTTTTTAAATGTTGGCTTTATTAAACTATGTTTTAAACATGTGAATAAACAGTCTTATATGTCTATTTATTTTTAAGATCACCACAGAAACTAAGTGGTTAGTTGATTGCTGTGGTGACTCGTGACACTCGCGAACAGCACTGAACACGCACTTTTGCCGGTACAACTTGAATATTATTATTATCATAAACTTTTCATTAACTTTGGTAGGCTGTACAACAAGGGAATTGTAATTGGCTGCTTTTTATGCAGAGAGCCGATCTCTGTTGATGTGTCTTAATTTTTTTATCAATTGTTTGTTGGTAAAGGGTGAGAGATCTTGGGAACCTATGGCTCGCGAGCCACACCTGGCTCTTTGGCAAAAATCATGTGGCTCGTGAGCCATTGGTTCCCAACCACTGGTGTACATGAATCAATAGATTAAATTACGTGACTGTGGCGAGCAGGACGAGGCCGAGGGCCGTGAGAGAGCGGCATGAGGCCGGTGGCGTGATTACTCTGATGAGCGACACCTGCGAGACGCACCGGTCTCGAATCTCTCACGGAGGAGCGGAAGCATAAAGGAGGAGCGACGACAGTGAAGAGGGAGAGAGGACAGGCCTGATTTTATGTTGTGTTTTGTTTCTGTTTTGTGTGGCCAGCAGTCGTCCGTGAGGGGCTGCTGGCCTTTACTTTCATTTTGTATTTGGTTTATTTTTATCATTAAAATGTTGAATGTTCGCCGGTTCCCGCCTCCTTCTTCCCATAACTGTTGAACCTCGTTACATTGGTGCCGAAACCCGGGAAGAAGGAGGAACGCGCTGTCAAAGAGCCCTCGCCGCTGTGGGGAATCCGCGGTGCCATCGAGCATGGTGAGCAGAGTCCGTCGCCATGGACGCTCGAGGCGGTGCGCTGGAGTGAGTTGCCGGGGGGACGGTCGAGCTCGCTGCTGGCCGCCTGGGTGCTGGAGGGACGGCTGCCGTCCGTGAGGGAGAGGAGGAGTCGCCGCCGTTCGCCGTGGGCCGGAGCCTGCTGTCGTCCGCCATGATGGGGAGGAGCAGGGAACGGGGGATTCCTGCCGTCTGCCCGTATCCGGAGGAGCCGTCGCCGTCCAACAGGCGGCGGAGGAGTCTCGTGCCGTCCACCGAGGGCTATCCAGCGCCACCGCCAGGCACCGCGGAGAAGATCGCCCAGCTGGTGTAGGGCCAGATGGCAGCGCGTTGTGGGAACCGGACTAATAATTATTATTATTTTTTTAAATTTTTTTCCTCTCTCCCCTCTCTGTCGCTCCTCATGCTTCCGTCTCCTTTTCTCTCGCCTCGTCTGTCCATACCCCCAGGTACCGCAGCCGCCGTGTTCGGTCTCCCCGGAGGAGGGGGGGAGTAGAGCGCAGTCTCGTGGGTACCCCCCGGCCTGCGAGGGGCGATGGGGGTATGTGGCGAGCAGGACGAGGCCGAGGGCCGTGAGAGAGCGGCATGAGGCCGGTGGCGTGATTACTCTGATGAGCGACACCTGCGAGACGCACCGGTCTCGAATCTCTCACGGAGGAGCGGAAGCATAAAGGAGGAGCGACGACAGTGAAGAGGGAGAGAGGACAGGCCTGATTTTATGTTGTGTTTTGTTTCTGTTTTGTGTGGCCAGCAGTCGTCCGTGAGGGGCTGCTGGCCTTTACTTTCATTTTGTATTTGGTTTATTTTTATCATTAAAATGTTGAATGTTCGCCGGTTCCCGCCTCCTTCTTCCCATAACTGTTGAACCTCGTTACAGTGACTATTTCACGAACTGCCGTGAGACTGAGCTGGTCTGATCCATCGTGATGTCGGTCAGCCATCACGATGGACGATGATATCGATGATACGCGCAATGATAGGCACAACCCAGGTTGCATAGCAACGACAGACGCTATGGGAGCGCAAACGCTTGTGGAAACAAGGCGAAAACGGCCCTTAAAATAGTCCCAATATAAACACTTATTATAAGGTGTACCTTAGTGATTCAGGATAAGACAAAAACACAGCTTGGAAAATGGATTCATGATGTACTCGCTCATTACATAAATGTTGTACATTTTAAATATAAAAAGTTACGGATTTAATAATAATAATAATAATAATAATAATGATATTAAGAAGAAGAAAATAAGGATGTGAATAATACACATTATTATTATTAAAACTGAATGATAATCAGCATACATTCAATAAAGACATTTAGCCCTTTTTTGGTGGTGGTGGGGGCACCACTGAGCTAAGTGAAGAAATTGTCGATTTCACCATGCAAGACTTTAGCCCTGTTTCTCTGTGGTTGAAAGGGGTGAGATAAATGGCAACACGGGTGGATTCCTGGAATCTATGAATGTGTCGCTGATAGAATGCATCAAACACGCACAGAATCCGCTGCACTGCTGAGCTAATTTTCTTTCTAATTTGAAGCCAACAAGACCTCCAAAATTCACAATGTTCTGTTACCGTGTCCTTCAGTAAAGCAAAACTACAGTGGTATGCATTAATGTCTTTGTGTGGGGGTTGAAAAGAACAAGGTGGTCTGATTTTAAAATTACTATCGTCGATTCATCCTTGATGGCTGTTTGAAAGTCCAATTACCCACCAGCTGAATGTGATTGCTCAGTTTTCTTCTAGTCTGCAGAGTTATAAGTATGGCTTATGGAAGAATGCAGGAGGCTCAGCTCTGACCCTCTTGTTCTGAATCACGATAGGGCAAGTACTAATGTTGCAGACCCAGCATTTAGCTGACGTTTCATAATAAATTATCTTAGTGAGCCGAATCCTGTACATGGCGCATAGAAAAATTAAACAATCCTCTTTTACCCAATTTTTAGTCTCCTACGCTATAGAGCTGTCAAAAGTACCAACTTCGGTACTGAAATTTTTTAAATGTGACGATACCAGCATTTCCCTCTAGTATTTTGAGCACTGTTGAATGGATTCTTAAACACCTCTGATTGGCCGTTGTGTTCACGCGCTCAACATATATGTCTCTGATTGGCTACAATGATCAACGCTTCAAAAACATGTTGTCTTTGGCGCTCTTCATCGTGCACTTACACAGATGCCCAGAGGAGCGTTTGAAAGCGGCGTCTATCAGTGGATATACAGTATTAGGGATCCACTGATAGACGCCTGCTTTTAAACGCTCCTGTGTGTATCTATGTAAGCGCTCGGTGAAGAGCGTTAAAGATGTCATTGTTGATTATTGTAGCCAATCACAGACATATATGTTCAACACAATGGCCAATCAGAGGTGTTTAAGAATCCGTTCAACAGCGCTCAAAATGCTAGAGGTTAATGCTGGTATCGTCACATTTTTAAAGACCCACTCCGATGAAAATCATGTTTTTCTAGGTGTTAACATGTTCTTGTGGCATTTTTCTGATGTTAGAGGACATATCTTGAGAAAAATAAGTTCAAAGTTGTATTTCTGAGTATTTCTGCATTCAAATGGCTGTGAATCAGTAGCAGACGCTAAAATGCCAGCTAAAATAGACTGGAGTTGTGACGTAGTAACTCCACTGGGCGGTGCCACAAGCTCATACTCCCCTCCGCCCCCGCGGCTCAGGTTCTGAGGAGTAGAGAAGACGATGGCGGATCAACACCTATGTGCGGTAGCGGGTTGCAATGCTAACTGTACGTTCACACCGCCGCCGACTTGAGCGGCAAAGAAGCTCTGGCCGCCCTGTCAAGGACGCTTGTCAAAAAGTACGAGGAAGCTTGTTGACGCTTTGGCCGCTCTGACGTAGCAGCATTCTATGTTCGACCATGGGAGAAGAGAAGTGTCACACCATGAAAAGTAAACAAAATAAACAAGCAATACATTGACACTAGAAACCTTTTATAATGACAGCATTTGTATAACCGTTTTGGTCACATTATTATTTATTATTATTAATAGTGAGTGCGCGCGCGCGGCCGAGGCTCTCTCTCTCTCTGCTATCTCTCTGCGTTCTTATATGCCCTGTCAAGCGCACCCTGTTAAACTGGCAGGACTTAAAAACACATGCAAATGATAAACTTTCACTCTGATGGTTAAACTGCAATTAATCCGATAATGATAGGAAACCCAGCAACGGCGATGATCAGCTTCTCCTCCGTTTTCTCGGAAGCTCAAGTCGGCGGCGGCGTGAACGAGCGAGGGGGAGGGTCGTCTCCGTGCCAACGGCTCCCCCCACAACGCAGAGGCGAATTGCTAATGAGCTACTGCCGCTCTGCTGAAGCAAAGTCCCAGAAAACGGCACAGGTTTTGTGATTTTGGCTAAAAACGGCATAATCATCATTTAAAGACCACTGAGAATGTTTAAAAATAGCTCAAAATATGATCGGAGTGGGACTTTAAATTACAGTACCGACTTGGTATCGAAGTCAGTACTTTTTGACAACTCTACTACACTCCTAGATTTCAAGATAATAAAAAAACCCTACTAACTGGTTTAAATGACTGGTGAAAATGCCAAAATTGCTGTCTCAGCCTCAAATCATGGAGGCTGACAATATAATCATACCTCCTTTAATCTGCAATCCAACTAAACCTTCCATCCTTCATCTACCAATCACAGATCACTCATCTGGCAGAAGGACTGGGCAGGGTACAGAATAAAGCTAATGTACATGCGCTCTACAAAAATAGATGCTTTTGAGTGGATTTGGCAGAAAAATATCAATATTAGGGCAAACAATATAGGTCGGCATCTGAAGTGAGAGGGTGCCACCGACACCAATCACAATATATGGTGAGCATGTTCATGTCAGCCTTTACAATACGAAGCCATTTATCTCAGAACCAACAGCTAAATAATTGTAGTAAAATTTGTAGTAAAGTTTCAGGAGTCTACCCACTCAAAAAGATGAGACCTCTCCATTAGCATGTTTTGTAAGTGTCTGCAATTATGCTGAATTATGCCTGAGAAGTGATTGTTTGTTGGAAACATAATATGACAAAATGAACACCAGGAATGAGCTTGCCTGTACATCCGTTCTGCACTGGAGAACTCTTTAACACCATCAGAGAATGGGTGAGCCTTCATGACTTGTGTTGTTTCACACACAATAACTACCTGAGTGAAGGCAATTTATTGCATATGTAAAGTGGTATTAAACCACTCCTTCCAGTCTGATAGCAGCTTAAAAAAAAGATATGTATTTAAGAATAATTGGCAATGAACATTTCAGACTATCACAGGTCAGGAAATGTAATAAAACCTTCAGCTTTATCAAAGAATCAGCAATTGCTTTGCATCCACACTGGAATTTGATGGGATCTGTGAGTTCATTGTCAGGTTACATGTTTAAGGCTGTTCACTGGTAGGAGGTTTGAGTTGCTTTCTGTCAGCTGAAAATGAAAAGAGATTGCAGGCAGACCTTACACGCCACAGTCTCTTATTGAGTTTGAAGCAAGACACCTGTCAGAGTGATGAGAAGACACGATAGCAAACTTGCGAGAACAATCCTGAGATGACTGTACGTCACCTCGCTGACCTTTGATGATAGTGAAACAATCGCCCTTGCCTCTCCTGAGAGGTCTGGGGCAGGAACGCAAGGTCAGCTTTAATAATATGATAACCGAAAATGAGAAATTCACAAGACTGATATCACTGATGCACCTCGCAAGGGAGATGGCCAACAGTACACATGAAATTCATGACTCAAGGTATTTCCAATGTATTCTAATGATTTATTTATTGACTGGTTTATGTTTTCACCACCACAACACAAAAGATCCCCTCAAAACTTGATATGATATCTCTATGATATCAAACAGCACACTCAGAACACGTTTTATGTTACAGCAAATCACAAATATCTGAACACACACAATGTTTCATTGCATTTAAAGTAGTCAGACTTCATGCCCTCATTGATATTCTGGGTTTTACTATTGTAGGTATACATAGGTGAACAGAGTATATTGCATTTAGCAGTGCAAGCATCACTTATTAGTGGTGCATAATCCTAATAATATCTTTTGAAACCTGTTTCTTCAAAATCAAAAATAAGAATTGCCTTCTGTGTTTAATCTAGCAACAAATAATAAATGCAACTCATTGTACTGTTTAGAATTACACCTCAAATTGCGTGGCTTGCTGAGGTGTGCTATAAAATGATCAGACTTGTGATTTTTCCAGACAATAAAACAGGAGGAGGAGGGGGGGGGGGGGGGGGCGATCCCTAAATGTAAACCGAAGGAGGTAGCTGCGCCAGAATATCATAAAGACTCTTTTGACATGGGACAGTAAACAACCACTTAGAAACTGGAAAACCCTTGCAACCACACAATTCTAAACACCTTCACAACAGTATAGCAACGCCCTAGCAACCACCCACAACACCCTACAATCACAGCAACACGTACAACTCACATTCACTTCAGAAATACTCATCTAAAAGCAAGAATATTACTCAGCTTTGCAATCTCAACTATTCTTTTTATGAGAAAACTTATTTGGAATAATCCATGCTGTCTTATACCAGGTTATTGCGGTATTAAAAATGTGTAAAATGGAAAGGTGATGTATGAATTATTAACACAATAAGTCCCTGTTTGACTTGAGGAGTACATAATTCATGTTGATTATTCTATAATTATCAAGACCCAAAACAAGACTTATATAGATTTCCCCTTGTTTGGAAATCCTGTTGGTTGCCACAAGAGGCTAATAAGCTGTAGCAATTATCATGCTAGTCTAGTGGTTATTTTGACTTCATACTGGGCCCAAGGTGCATCGAAATTCAGGTGGTGGGTTGACTTTGAAAACTCTTTGCAGTCCACAGTTCATGTGTTCTTATTACACAGGGAGCCAGAGACTGGGTTTGTTTGGGCTAACTTAATGTGACCATGAAGGTCATGTAATCAGCAAGGAAAAAAGGAGGTTTGAGCTCAAGTAATTACTCAGCTCTAATTACAGTAGCTGGCTTCCAAGAAAGGTGGAATACTGGGTCTTGCTGTGTAATTTCACAGCGTCCGTTTGAAACTCAGTAATAAAAATATGTCTGTGTATTTAATGACTGCTAGCTATTGTATGCAGTCAAAACAGAGAAGATGACCCTTTGACTGGTAAGCAGTTTTAAATAACTTTCTATAGGTTTATTCAAATAGACAACTCTTTGTTTGTGTTAAGATGGTTGATTAATGTTGATTTAAAGTTAATTTAAACACTCCTCAAAAGACACCAATGTGCCAAATTGATACTAATTGTTGCTGATAGAGAAATTAGCCTTGATTACACAATGATAAAGATGAAATAGGCTTCCAAAAGGAAAAAAAAAGATTTTGTCATCACTGACTAACCCTCTGTATCAAACCTGTATGATTTAATTTCAGTATATATATATATATATATACACACTGTATATATGATGTTTTGCTACCAAGAAGACATGCAGTGCTATCTTACAATTTAGCCAACACGTTTTTATTTAAAACAATTACCAGCATACACTACCTTGGTTTATTGTAACCACAAAATAACTGCAACATTAAAGTATTTGGGTGAATCTCAGGAAGGCTGGGGTGTCAAGTATGGTTTGTATTTCATCACAGAATAAAAAGTATAAAATATTGTGCAAATATAATGTTCTTTTGCATTGTAAAATCTATGCATTTTTTATTATTTTATTTGATTTATTATTGTATACTTACAGGAAAGTGTCCTGTGCATTTTAAGCACATCCAGACAGGGCGAGCTTTTCGCGGTAGCTATAGGGAGGAGGAAATATATCGTAAAGCTGACTTTCTTGACCCAAGAAATTATAAATATGTTTTCTTATTCATGCAGAAGAACAGTCAAAATTATGCATTTGTAATGGCATGAGGGATAATAGTCTGTAAGTTTCCCGCGGACATGTTGAAATACTAACTCTTCGGTTTTGAATGCTTTATTTAACATAACAACAGACATAATAAATGGAATACTCAAAGTCAGATACACGTATGATTGGGATATGTTTTTACCTATAACCTATAACCTGAGGGGATGTGGTAACTTTAAAGTCCAGGCGGTGAGAACCACCAGAAAAAGCTTGTGTGTGTCTGTGTGTGGTGTCAGACTTTGGAATGGTTTGGGGATACAGCTCAAGCAATGCCCAAATATTCACCGATTCAAATTCAAATTCAAAGAAATGGTGTTGACAAAATATAAGGCTGAGTGAAGGATTTGGGTGATCTTGTGTTGTGATTAGGGGGTGCTGGTTATTGTAAATAACAGAAGTATTGATGATTATAAATGGTTCTTATTATTTATCTTGATATTGTAAATGGTGACAATTACAATAGAGCGGGATATGTATAAATAGCCGAGTAAATAATGATAATGATTATTATTTATTATTGATATTACTGTTGTTATTGTAAAACTGTGATTAAACAATATGCTAGAATATGGTTACATTTTATATATGATGTGATTATTATAAATATAGGGACATATTTGAATGTTTACTATAGTGAGGATTATCATATAGCATTATTGTGATTATTGAGACAGCATAATGCAACTGTAAAGAACTATAATATCAAATAAATACTATCAAAACAAATAAATTATTGTTAATTTAACTGTTAATGGCAGTGGCTATATGGGGTAACATATGGGAAGGATTTGGGGGTGGGAGTAAATAAGTTATACTTCTTTCCACTCCCTTTCGAGCAACTATTATTAGTGTAAATAATGTATGTGGATATGTGTATCAAAATTGTAATGCGTGTGTGTGTGTACAGATACACAGTGTATATGTATATATATGTGTATAGTTATTATTTGTAATGTATGTGTGTGTATGTAGATGTATGTATATGTGTATATGTGTGTATGTGTATGTATGTATGTATGTATGTATGTATGTATGTATATATATATGTGTATATAAGATGTATGTATATGTGTATATATATATATATATATATATATGGGAGATAAACTGTACTATGTTTTTTTTTATTTCTTTTTTTTTATTATTTTTTGTGTGTTAATATGTGTTTATATATGTATTCTTTTCTTTTTGTTTGCTCAAAATAAACTTTAATCAATCAATCAATACCTCACTACTGGGAAATAACCTGATTTATCAATAAATTGTAAGGGCCGAAAAATCCTCCACACAAATTTTCTTATGTTTATGTCCCTGACTGGGGTCGCATTAAAATATTGTTTGGAGAATTCATCACATTATGCATCATAATGTTTTTGCTGTCATACAGAAGTCAGATAACCCTGACTCATTAAAGTCTCATTAGGCAATAATTGTCGTCACTGATTTTAAATTCGTCATTGACTGATAAAGCACTATACGCACAGCTGACATACGTTTACTTCCATTAAAAATAAAGTTCTTAACGAGATGCACAAAAGTTCATTGTGTAATTCACAAAAAGCTAAACATTCACATGCACCTACACTGGTCTGATTTCTTTGTATAAGCCTCATCTTCCCAGTACGCCACTGGCGCAATATTCATTAGCAAGTCCTAATGAGCTTTTATAGGGTTGTTTTTTCCAGTAATTTTAATTTGCAGTATACAATACACTTTCAGAAGCAGCGAAGGGCTATTGTGTAGCTTATTCAGGCATTATTACGTTTTTTTTTTTTCAGTCATCATTAGCATTGGCCAAGCCTGATTACTGCACAATACGAAACACAGCACAGATAAAGACCCACCTGCACAGCGTTCCCTCAGGTGCTTCCAAGAAAAACAGACAATTTACATCAGCAGTAAAACTGGAAATGCCAACGATGAACAAAACAGCCAACTCAAGAGGTAACTTATAATCATTTAGGCAACCTCAACAGCAAAGAACATATGAATCAACAGCTTTTAAAGCACTCTGAACATTTCATTGCTGGCAATTTCCATATTGCGGAAGATGTCGAATGAAGATGACAGAATCCAGAAGAATCCAGAGACAAGTTTTTGTGCTTGAAGGGTTTGAATCCAGGTTCTTTAGTGTTTCACTGTGGCACTATCATTTGTTATTTTGGCAGCTCGGCTGTCATTAAATTACTCCCAAGCTCGGGCTCCGTCTGAATAGCAGTTTAAGGAGTCAGCACTCTATTAGGCTCATAATAGAGACAATCTCCACCATTTTTATAAGTAATAACACTTTCTGGGCAATAAAATATTATTTTCTAATTTTTCTCACACTTAAAGCAGCATGCTTTCTTCCCCCAGAGAATGGCCATAAAAGAGAGAGAATGCCACATTGGCACAGGTGTATTTTTAATTCGGCATGTATTAACTCACTTCTTTTTAATATTTTCTGATCATAAGGGAAGAGACCCTCAGACAGCACACTAGTGGTTGGCCTATTAGTCTGTTTACTGAGCATCTCAAACATACTGCAGACAAAACTGGCAAGAGCTGTTTGAAATCAGCAATTAGAGTCTCATTGACTTATATAACTAAGGGCAGGAATACACCACACAACTTTTGCTCAGGGTTTTGCCCCGATTTGCAGATTTTAGTCAAAATTAGTTGCCAAAAGTCTGCGTCAGTCTGCAGATTTTGGGCAGTTGGCAGGTTTCACAGAAAATTGCATGCAAGATGGACAGACTCGCCATCCAGTCAAAGATCAACACGTTTGATATTTTGAGCCGATTTTAGAACAAATATTGTAGTCTACGACATAGGGCTGGGTTTCGATTCAAATTTCAAGAATCGATTCGATTCCGATTCTCAAGATCTTGAATCGATTATCATTATTCGATTCGATCCGATCTGATCCGATCTTTTTTCCAGCTGTTACCTGAATTACAGGACTGTAGTTATGCAACATATTGATACTATTATTATAGTCAACTGCAAATTAATGTATTGATGGTTGTAAAGAACAATCCCCCTTCCAGAGTGTTGATGCAACTGCTTTCACAAACTTGCACTGGTGTAGACGACAGAGGACGCAGAGGTATATCAGCAGCAGTAGACCGATTATTTAGACGCGAACCTGATGTATTATTAAAAATGACATTAAGAATTTTCCAAAAAGCTCCTACAGTTCAGATGCAAATGCACCTTTATTTTTTATTTTAATGATCAACATTTAGAACACATTTGTTCTAAGCCAGTGCAAATGTAAACAGATTGTTGGTTACTGACTTCAGAGTAAACAGACAACATTACACAGAATGTAAATAAAATTTGAACTCACAAAACCTTTAGAAAACACAAGTGTGTCACAGTTTTGTGTAAAACCTTCAAGTACTCCAGGTATAAGACATTAAATTGCCTTTAAAGTGTATTTGTGTAAACTGGTCATTTTAAACTAAAATAGTAGATAAAAATAAATAAACACTGGAAAAGGCCTTGCCTATTAAAGTGCAAATAAAAATAAACTGGAAATTAAACTTGTCTTAACCCAGAGTGTGAACTGCCATCACTCAGGAATGGAAAGATTCTTCTGCAGGAACAGTAGCTCATTGCCAGGTGTAAGGCAACTTCTTTTGGCAGTAATGATATCACCTGCAGTTGAAAAACCCCTCTAAGATGTGACGCTGGTTCCTGGGACACAGAGATATCGCTTTGCCATGCGAGCCAAAAGAGGATACTCCTTTTCATTCTCCCGCCACCAGATGAGAGGATTGTCCTGCAGTCCCGCAGGTCTCCTTGCCCTGTACCTTTTGATCTCGTCTTCTGCCTCTGCCGCTTTAGTTTTCTGTGGTCCTACTTCCTGTTGTGGTCTGTAGGCTTCCCCAAGGAGAGACTCCAAAGCACTGGATTGCTTGAATTGCTTGGGTGCCGGAGGTTGGGGTTCCACCTCTTCCTCCACTCCATCAACAGCATCATCTTGCGGTGTAAGAAGAGAGAGAGAGAATTTGTATTTTATGGAGGTGTGTGTGAGTGAAAGAGAGAGTGGACTTTTTCCACTGAGTTTCTTTTTAAAATGATTACTTGCATTATATGCATCTTCCTCCATCCCACACACTGCTTCAGTCTGGAGTCTGGAGAAGGTCCTGTCTCGCTCCTCCTCATTCAGGAATGGCAGAGCTTTGAAACGTGGATCAATAGCTGAAGCTACGTACAGCATGTCCTTCTGGTTTACATACCTGGAATTTAAATTTCACACATTTTGATCAATTTATCCGCCCTGAGGAGGACAATAATGTCTTTAATGAAGTTTCCTTATATATATATATATATATATATATAGTAAAATAGTCTCATATCTCTCTCTCACTCTCTCACTCTCTCACTCTCTCACTCTCTCACTCTCTCACTCTCTCACTCACTCACTCACTCACTCACTCACTCACTCACTCACTCAGGCCTACCTTGTGCTTAAGTTTTTCTTGATCTCATCCTTCGTGTCCTTAACAACTCTGGAGTCTTCTGGGAGACTGGTCATCTCTTTCAGCAGCAGAGCATGCAGAGGTGCTATCACTGAGAGAGTTGGGCACTTTTCTTCTGACATCACTTGAGTGGCTGTCTTCATTGGCTTTAGAGCTCTGACCACATCTTCTGCATCTGTTATGTCCTCTTCCTTCAGGCTGCAAAGATCCTTTTCATTTCTCCGCACATCAGGTGAGAGCAGAGCGGCAGAGATCGCGGGTTGCTGCTCTAAAAAGCGCTCAAGCATTTCTAGTGCACTGTTCCAACGAGTCACCACATCAATTTTATGCTTGTGTGCATTCAGCTGCAGTAGCTTCTGCTTTTCTTTGAGGATACGGGTGGCAGTTGTACTGCGATGAAAGAACTTTGCGATGTGCCTTACTCTCCCAAGAAAGCGTGCAACATTCGGCAGTTTGAGACCGGCTTGCGAGGCCAGGTTGATTATGTGCGCGAAGCAGCCGACGTGGGTTAGCCCCGTAATCTCAACCGCACGGACCATTTTCGCCGCGTTGTCAGTGACTATGGCTGGGTCTTTACTCATCAGCCCCCACTCCTCCATAGCTCTGGTTAACATTTCAGCTAGACTGACAGAGCGATGGTTCGTTTGAACTTCGGTTGTCTGCAGCATGTAAGACACGAGGTTCCAGAGCTCGTCTATGTAGTGTGCTGTCACACTCATGTAAGATTCCGTAGCTACGGATGTCCAGGTGTCACTCGTAATGCCCACCCTCTCTGCGGTCTTAAGCTTACACATTACACCATCTTTTACTGTCTGGTACATGTTGGGGATCACTTCTTCAGACAGACGTTTGCGAGACACAATGACATAATTTGGTTCCATTACCTTCATTAGCCGCCTGAATCCCACGTTCTCAACAACAGAATACGGGCGCATATCTTTGCAAATGAAGCCCGCAATCGCCTCAGTTATTTTGACAGAGCGTGCAGAATTAGTTGGCAGTTGTAGAGTTTGTTTCAGTGTCATCTGTTGCGGTCCGGTGGCGGGCTTGGATATGATGTCTTGATGATGTCGCATCATGTGGTTCCTGAGATTAGTAGTATTTCCACAATACTTCACCTCCAATTGGCAGGCTTTGCAAATTGCTTTGCTTTTGTCAAGCTCGTTCTCTGCATTGCTTCTGAACCCGAAATGGTGCCAGATCGCAGCTTTGAGCGTTTCTGGAGTTTTCAAAGCAACCACTTGCTTAACGTTACTGACCGCCATGTTCGTTGTTTTAATGTCCTTCCACCTCGCGCGCATGCGTGAATTCAATGACGCGGCAAGTTAAAGTTCACGGGGAAAATGTAGGCCTATTATTAAATCGATCCTCTGAGTTACGGATCGATCTTTAGAAATTAATATGAAAATCGATTCAGAATTGGTGAATCGATTTTTTCAACACAGCCCTACTACGACAAGTCGTTACTGAAACCAAAGCTGTCCTCTATACCGGTGTTGCAATAAAATACAATACAAATACAATAACAATATACAGTAAAAGTAAATCAGCAGAACATGCATAAGAAATTAGCCTAAAAAATGTAAGTAATCGGCACAGATAAAACTTTCGGCACCACTCACCTCCCGTTGTAATCTGTACTCACCTAATACAGCCTCCAAATGCACTTGACTCATTTTTTCTTTTATGACTCTTTCTTTCACACACAGATGTCACTATATCATCTCCTGCACATCCATGTTTGATTCATCTGTCATGCGTCTCATATCAATGAAGCACATTTTTATGTTCAGGATGATTTGAAAGTCTGGTAGTGTATGATCCTCAGTCGTTTAGTGTTTGATGCCCAGTTGTTCTCTGTAATTATTTACAAAGTCTTTTGTGATGCCTAGTGTAAGTGAATGATGCTTATAATTTTAAAATCAGTTCAGATTTTAAAAGTTGTGTAGTGTATTCCAGTCTTAAATGGGCAGATCTCTGCCATGTGGACTTTATGTTCACAGTATATAGTCTGGCTATGACTAGTGGAAAGGATGTTTTAAAAGGGTATACCAATAATGGGTTATATACAACTGAGATGTGAAGTGGCATATAGTATGTTTCCATACATAGTATTTATTTTACCACTCTCTGGTGCTACAACGGCTCATTTACAAAGAGTTCACATACTAGACACAACGGTAATGGTTGTCAGAAGGAAAGGACAAGCTGACCTCCACTCCTAAAGTCTCATCTCTTCATCAGAAGCACCCCTACTGCCTCTAAAAACACAAAGTCTGTCTCTTTACTACAAGCACACTTTCAAGTGCTCAAAGAAAAGAGGGCCATACCAAGCTCGTTATCTCTGTTCAGAGAAAAAAGGCATAAAATTGCTTACTGACAGTGTTTTTAATGCAAAAAGAATGACCTTAATAACTTGTTTCATCTTACGTTAAAACAATTTAGCAGATACATGAAACGATCTTTCAGAGTTTAATCTGGTAAGCTTTAAGCAGACATCAATGCGTAGGTGAGCATTATTTCTCTCTAGTGGTAACTACATTGAAAGTGGTGTACTGAGGACATTTAAAACACAAGACCACTATTAAGACTACAAAAGATCTTGTTGAAGTAATCAAGGATTTGACCTGAAAAGAAAATGAATTGCCTGCCATCACAATACAAATCCTCTACCTTTTGAGAGCCATGGTTTCGTGTACCTCTTGTGTTGGAAAAGAAAGAATCAAAGTATTTAATTTACAAATATGAACAGTCTGCTCAGTCAGTGAGCTAGAAATATGTGTGTTCTGTATTTGCCAGTGCTAATCTGTAGTTCAGTATAATACTGAAATTTAGTGAATCACTAATGCTCTTGCTCATAAAAACTAGAAAAATAAATACTACAAATGTTAGTGCCATTACTATTAATGTTCAATGCGCACAAAGTTTCTCATCAGGAAATATTGCAACGGTAATTAATGGTATTTTTTTTATTTACCCTCCGTTAAGACTGGGGGATACCCAATTTTCCTTATAAATAACTGACAAGTTAACTTTTCTGTAGCAGAAAGAACAATAAATGGGCTACTAATGAATGACGCAATAGAACTGCATCATCTTGAAACAATTCTCAGTGAGCTGTTCACACTTTGGTTCTTTAGGTTGGCTTTTGGATCCAAACAGTACAATGTGAAAAGTCACCAGTGTAGCAGGGGTAAGAGGGTGGAATTGAAGTCAGACAAAAACAGACAACATCAAATGCATGCTCTTCTTTGAACAATTAATTCTTAAAACCTTAGATATAAAAATCACAGCATGTCTTTCATTATTACTTATCTATTGGGGAATATGTGAGGCAAATGAAGACAGCTGGTTCTGAAAAGTAATGAATATTGAATTACGAGATGATTTCCTTATGAAGATGCTATCGTGGCAGAGCGGAACAGATTGCGGTAATCCTGAACGTCCGGCTTCATTCCACGGACCATTCATCACCCTCGGCCCCTGAACACCCAAGAAGACTTGAGTAGGAATGGTGGGGAAATGTGGAAGTCTGTCCTGCTTTTCCACTATGACCCCATCCCCTTTCACATCACACAGATGCCCATAGTTTTTTCAAGTGGAGAAAGTATACAGACAATCCTTTTCATCACCAGCATAAGGCACAGTTAGATATGATTCATGGCTCCTGTCAAGTCTCACTTTATTGCAGATTGCTTAAACTAAAACACTGCCAGGTGTTTTTTTAACCACAGCAGCCTGGTCTCATTGTTAATACGTGGGTATTAATACGTAATTTTCAAAGATAGAAAACTTACTTTTTTGTACGTTTGGATGTATGCTGAAACGTATAATATGGATGTATCTGCAACGTTTAAACGTAACATTATTACGTTTTTACAGCTAAAAAACGTAAACTATTTATGAATATTTCATATCATAAAGATCTGTATAATTTCCTTTTTACCATTTTATAGATTATAAATGTAAGATCCCTTAACCCTACTCCCACACCTAAACATACCCATTTTATTGACAATATTAAAAGGATAAAACGTAATGGACAGATATGTTTAGGGAAATGGCAGTTTTATTAACAACATAGGATTCAAAAATAGTTTGAGCCACTAATCCTACCCCTACCCCTAAACCTAACAATTTCTTAAAACTACGTAGGCTACAATTATAAAGAAAAACAACAGACAGACACGTATAATCACAATAATTTATTTATTGAGAAAATGTCGAAACCGGTACCAAAAGTCGTTCACATGACGATGTGTCGCAGTCCTCTCTGGCAGTGTATAATAGTTTTGTATGAGGTAACGTTACAGAGCAGAATTTAAGTTATTAATCCATGAAAATGTTAATCCGGTTTGGGTTCGCTGTTCGCTCTGTGAGGGCGCGCGCGCTTCTCCATTTCAAATGTAGCACACCAACTTAAACACGGCATGTCGCAATCTGTGACGAAGCATGCGAGAGCCAATGGGCATTTGATGTCACAGCCGTAAAACATGTCGTAACGCTTCGTTCGGGCGCAATTTTTTAATTTGAATTCACTACGAGCACGGGATTTGACGTTTACGGTCTCTGCTGAGAATGGAGATGAAGATCGCTGGATAAAGGGTTGAATTTGGATCTGTTTCTTGCAAACAACGTATGGATTCTAAAGATTTGGATTACATCAAGCTAATAAAATGTATGTCTTGTGAATTTATATGTTGTGTTTTAGTGTATTATGGGTCTATAGGAGAAAACGCCTTTTGTGTCTCACTGTAAATAAACCAAATATTACAAAATGGTTAAACGATTAAATAAGATATTTTTAAGGTTTTAAAGTGTATTATTGTTTAACACCATATGCTAATCCTCCGAAACGAGTTTGCAGCAGAAGGCACGAACACAGAGCGAAATGTTAATTTATGAGTAGCCTAACGTTATTATATGAGTAACGTTAAACTGTATTAATAAATGTGACTGAAAATTTAATTGATAAGACAATTGAATGTAATAGAGTCAAAACATTAATGCCACGATTTGAATATGCATAAGGTAAATAGGAATACGTACAAATTTGTACGTCGGTAAAGTTGTTTATACGTAAATAAATTACGTTTTTGTGCTGTCAATACGTACATTTTATACGTTTAAGTGCTGTAAATACATCAGTATTATACGTTTCTGTGTGTATAAAACGTAAATAAATGTACGTATGGTAGAACTACACTTTACGTAAAAATACACACGTATTCTCATGAGATCACGTTGACCACAGCTTGGTGGTACTTTTTTCCATTCTTTGTTAAAGCAGAACAAAGCAGATGCAATGTGTGCAACCCATCGCATTATTTGGTCATTCAACTCAATAAAGGTTCAGGGAAGATAACCAGTGCAATTCAGTAAATCACTATGGGCTTAACTGCTGAAACTGAATTGTGTTGTTCTTTTATTACATTTTGAATTGTATCATGGCTTATGAGATTTTTCCACGTCAGAATCTCTGTAGCAAAATGTAACTGATCAACAGAAAACAAAAGTCTTTGTTTTAGGGGATGTACGAGATAACGGCTAATTAAGAAACACCCCCAATCTTGCTGTGCCCCTTGGATAAGGACTAAATCAGTGATATAATGGATTTTTTTTCCCCATTACTGGATAAGTACAGAGGATTATGACTCTTGAGAAGGGAACTGAACTTTTCACCTGCAAAATAACTCGACAAGCAGCTACCTGTTCTTACGCAGGGTAATTAATGTTTCCCTGATAACACTGTTGTGCTTGAAACAAAAAGATTAATTATTTTTTTCTCTGTGCCATCCTTAACTGAGCGAGACATGCGCTGTAATCGCTACACTATGATCTGAAATTTTCTTTTACAATTTTACAGCTGTTAGTAAAACTACTTTTGATAAGGAGAACACCGACACTTAAGCTCGGTCGGGAACCAGTAGATGCTAAAAGCTGTCCATCAGCACAATGAAAACGTGAAAGACACATCATACAAGCTGACAGTCAATAATTCTGAAAGATGATACAGTATAAAGGGTCATCAAACCATCCTCAAGTTTGTGAAGAGACTTGAAAGGCCAATTTAAAAAGACTGACAGAACCTTTTTGTGCCATGGCTTTAAAATTTGGGTCAGCATGATTGGCAATATGCCTGGCGTCCCTCCTCATAAATGTGCATTTGAGCCATAAGACATTTTAGTGGAATGAAAAGCTTTGCATTCAGCTACATAAAGTTTCCTTCTCTTTTTGAAATATAAACCTAAAATGAGCAGAATATACAGTACAGGTGTGGTCGAGTATGGTCTTAAACAAAACTCTTAAATAACTTTCTAAGATTCCATCTAATAAACCTTGAAACTTTGATAAATCCAGTGATTATTTCCTCTTTTTAAACACTTATTGTAGCAGAAAACACTGAAAATTTAACAGTCTACCTGCGGACTAATAAAAACCTGTGCACCCTGACTCAGAAATTGAGTAAAGATAGTCAATCAGATAAGAGCTTACAGTTTTAAGAAGAGGAAAAAATATCAAGGGTTGAGATGTCAGCTGTCAAAAATATTTTCAGCACATATAACATTGTCCGTCATTGCCAATAACCAGAAAAGAAAAGAGAAAACCTCTTTTGCTTCAGCTGGAATGGTGTTAGTCTATTTTTTCAAGCTTAATGGACTGTATCAACAAGCACTATCAGATCAAATATGAACATGCAAAATGTGTCACTCCTTACAACACAGTTCTGACATGGATATGGTGAAACGAACAAGAGTGTTTTCCTCATTGTGGTTGTCAGTGCAACTCTAGTAGCTTCCAAAAATCAAAAGGAATTGGAAATGGAGAAATGACAATTTGATTTGACATCCCTGGCCAGGATACTGATTTCCTGTTTGACAACCCTCACAGTCATTTACTAGTGGTCTGAGCTCAGGGAATGGGCTTCCCAACTTCAGAACAAATCCCCTCTTTGAAATAGCACACCTGGAAGGTGTAGGGATTATTGAAATACAGAACAAAGTTGAAGCCAGTAATTCCCAAAGGTGTGCAGCTGTGTATGAATTTGTATGCTTTGCACATGTGTGGATGTGTAAGCTTTTCTGGCATAAAAACAGGCAGGTGCAGCTCAGTAGGGGAACACCGTTCGACTGCCGCCTTTGAGATTCCTCCTGAGGATTGTGGGATTGACAGCCTGAGGGTGGCATGCCTACTAGAGTGTGTGGCTTCTCATGAGACCCTGCTTCTCCGGTCATATTTTCTTATCTGTCAATGCCAATTAAAGAAGGCTAAGACACTTCATGAGTCACTTCCTGTCAGGAAGGAAGCCATTGCTCTTTTGTAGCACTATTCAGACAGGTTCATTTTTTTTTACGTCCGTGCAGTGTGTTTCTGAAAGGTTTCAGGGAGCTCTGCACTGGGTTTCATTTACATTTAACAATGAGCAAAACGTCAAGCTTAAAAGCAATGAGTGGGATAGAAGTGTCATTTCCCATTTCCTGAATCCAGCTCACAGCTGGTATTGGATTACAAATTCCAGGAGTATAATTTCGTTACAGTTTTCTCTTGTGTATTTTAGGTTTAAAAAGTAACCTGTGCCTAATCAACCACACTGCTTATTTACATACTGTATTCACAATTGGACAGAGCCCATGCAGTCTCCAGGAAAAAAAGTAGCAGCTGCAGAAAAATAATAAATAAACCCATACTGTTCACTGACTGTGTGACGCAAAAAAGCGTGTCGGTAAAGAGTTTCTCCAAAGCATCTGAAATGGGTAACTGATTCCAGAGAGTGACATTTGATTGCGTTGTATCTATTGAACCAATCTTACACATCAGGTGGAATAAAAGTAGGGAGACAGACATTGGATTGATTCAGGGGACGTTTACACAACACCATTTTTAGCACATCGTTGACGTGTAAACATATACTTAGTTGGCAAATTGAGGAAATAGTTGGACCTCTATAGTACAACGATTCTATGAAACTATGGGAAAATTAACGATTTCACAAAAATTACAGGTGGGTTTTAAGAATGGGTTTCACGAATGCAGGAAATTTGAGAGATGGCAGAAAAGTGCCAGAAATAAAAACTTTTGGTTCATCCTGAGCAGAAACAGTATTTTTATATTCAAAAATGGTAACTGGTTACAACAAAACAATAATAGAGATAATATTAATAATAATAATAATAATAATAATAATAATAATAATGTTTTTATTTGATTCTACCCCCCAAAAAAATCATTTTCGGTTTTCATTTGTTGAACCATTTCTAATTCATACTCAGAATTCTGAGCCTGATGCATTATTTGAAAAATTGTGCAATGGGTCTCAAAACACCTTGTTAAATAAATACATGGTACTTGATTGAAATGTTCAGGTTTGGAAGAACTTGAGGGCTAAAATTAACAATTAAAATTTTTGTGTGAACTATCCTTTTATCATTTAAAAACACTTATTAGTGATGCCTGCTCTGGCAAGCTATTAATCCTAATCTCACTATTAAATGCTACAGTCATTAAGTGGAGAAGTATGATATCGATTATCCATTGTCCATTCTAGTTCAATACCTCTCACTCTGCAGCGATGAAGCAAACTAACAATCAATATAGAAATGTATGTTGTAAATCTAAAAGCATGTCTGATTATTAAGGGAAAAACCCCTTTGACTCAGCCATGCATCATCTATCTTTGACACAGGCAGAATTTTAACACAAAATTGCAGTCTTTGGAACCTTGGAAGTTTGCACACCAATCGAAGGGTTAAATTAATCAAATTATCCACATTGAATTCATTCAATGTATTAATTCACGGGCGTAATTTACTATTGGGACAGGGGGGACATGCCCCCCCCCACACTTTTTAAAATCCTGTTTGTGTCCCCCCCCCCCACTTTCAAATTCGTTTGTTATGATTTTTAACCGCACGCCGTCATCGCCACGGAGGAACAGGACCGAGCCTGTGTCGATGCACGCGTCCACATCCAGGAACGGCACGGCACACTCTAAAAATAGCTCACTGAAAGTTCTAATGAGCAGGTATAGCGGTTGCAGCACAGAAAGTGATGAAACGCCAGAAACAACAACAGGTGACTTTAATGTAATCATGGATGAAAAGAAAGAAAGGAGATGTGAGTTGGTTGATTCAGTAAATTAGCTCAGGTCAGGATAATCATCTTTTCTGTCTACACCTGTTGATGTTTAGCCTTACGTTGACTGAGATAATATTAACATACACTGTTGCTAGGTAACTTCAGACTGTTTGCTAAATATTTAAATGTAGAACATTCTGTGTAGTCTACTAAAAACATTCTGTGTAGGCCTACCATGAAAATGAGTCAACTTTAAACCGCAGAATTTTCTGTCAGCAATGTATGACAAGTAGTGCTGTCAACGTTAACGCATGCGATTAATTTTTGTCCAGCTTTAACGTGTTAAAATATTAAACGCAATTAACGCAGCATCCATTCTTTCTGTCATCCTTTAGCTAGCGTTATATGATCATGCTCTTATTCATGCAAATACTTTTAAACCATTCATGCGCGAAAGAGAACACGCTCAGTGAAAGATGCACGACAGTATCAGTTCTCTTTCGCGATTGAATGAACAATAACACGCACATTTATGCCAAAATGTCCGTTTTGACGAGTACCCTCACAAGACCGTCTTAAATTAGTTAAATAAAATCTTAAATGAAAGTAAAGAATAGTGAGAGAATGAGATGAGAATTATTTTACGAGACATCCTTTATTCATAAAAAGATGCCATTAAACAATTATTTAAAATATACTGTCTTTATGTTGTTTCTACATTACCGCGGAAATTGGGTCTCACATTATTTAAATTTTATTTACACAGAAACATTAATGGCTAACATTTTTGAATTTATAAAATGATTCTCTAAAGTCTTGACGATCGGCCCCTATTAAATAATAAAGAAAGAAAGACATCTTTTTCTTATACATAGTTTAGTAGCCTACTATTTTTTTTGGCAGAAATGATCATTATAATCAAATTATTTCCTGGATTTTGTATCACCATAGTCCCTAAATGTATGTAAATGCATTGTATGTAAACGAAAACATTTTCCCCCATTTTGTGCCCCCCCCCCCACTTCTCAAACCAAAGTTACACGCTTGTATTAATTTACTCAAAGAACATATAAATAGTGTCTGCCACCCACCTAAGAGAGCAATGGAGTCAGATCAATCCCATGGTTCAGCCTAGCTGCCACAGTGTAATGAAAAGGTTGTTTACAGAAGCATGTGTGAATTTGATCTGTTTAACAGTGTGTCCGCCTAAACGCAGAAAAGCTCCAGCTTCCATGCTGGAACAGGATTTTGCCCATATAAAATGTCCAAAGCTTGCAGCTATAACTGACATATTCTTAATAGCTCTTTTCCAAAACTCAGTTGCCTTACTGTCTACTGCCTAGTTTTCATCCAAACTGTCATAGAAATTCATAGGTGGCCGATTTGAATTGCTCTACATATGCAGCACTAAACTGTCATGGATGAGAGACTCGACTCACAGTTGATTCCAATAGTTTGGCTTAGAGTTGTCAAAAAGTACGGACTTCGGTACCAAGTCGGTACTGAAATTTAAAGATGTGACATTTCCCTCTAGCATTTTCAGCTCTGTTGAACGGATTCTTAAACACCTCTGATTGGCCATTGTGCTGACGCGCTCAACATATATGTCTGCGATTGGCTACAATGGTCAACAATGACATCTTTGAAGCTCTTCACCGAGCGCTTACATGGATACACGGGAGCGTTTAAAAGCAGGCGTCTATCAGTGGATATATTAGGGATGCGCTGATAGACGCCTGCTTTTAAACGCTCCAGTGTGTATCTGTGTAAGCGCTTGAAGAGCGTCAAAGACAACATGTTTTTGAAGCAACAACACAATGGCCAATCAGAGGTGTTTAAGAATCTGTTCAACAGCACTCAAAATGCTAGAGGGAAATGCTGGTATCGTCACATTTTTTTGATTTGGTACAGAAGTCTGTACTTTTGACAACTCTAGTTTGGCATTAAACAAATGTCCAAGCAAACACAATACAAAAAATACAGAGCAATATAATAATTACAAATTAAAATACACAAATATATTTAGTTTTCACTGCTTGACAAATTATTATGGGTTTGCTTTATTAATAAATAAAAAAAATATGCAGAAAACCTTAACATCTAGCTTTCTTAAATCAGCAAAAACAGCCCACATTTTAAAATGAGAAAGCTTATTCCTTGCCAAGACTTTCCACTTATCACAAGGTAAATGAGATGTGTGCCAAAATTCTACTAATATAAAACATGAGGTGATTATAGATCATAGAAAAGAGAATATTCTAGCTCCAAGCATTGCCTGAAGAACGTATCTGATTGCAGTATCGCTATGTGTAGCAGTAATATGCGGCATGGGAATCATACTAGAAAACCAATAGCAAGAAACATTGAACAAAAGTATAAGCATTCAAATTACTTCAGTGAAATAAAAGTGGCTAGATTTTGACCCAGCCCATGGGGCTAGTGAAATGGACAGTGATATATTGCAGTTCTGAGCCCAGTCACAGCTTTGAGATGAAGTGCTAGATGTTAAACCAGACACAAAAGGTATGTCATTAACTCCACAAATATGGCTGCCTGTTAGAGCTCTATATTGCCGCGGGCACAACACCAAACCATCAGGTGGTACGGAGGAAACCGTATTCATTTATTTTCTTTTGTGCTCCAAAACAATGCGGAGAGACCCATAGCTTCACAGTGTCTGGCTGCACAGTGCATTTCCACAAAACGAGGAAATAAATAAATAAACTCATCCATTAATATCATCTGACCACTCCAGGGAGTTAGCCTTTCCTGAGCAAAAATTATCTGGAGAGGTTTAGTGGTGCTGGAGCCGAATTAATTCATTTGTAGAATAAAGAGGAAATACAAATGTAAATGAGTGGAGTCTTCATTAAATAGCAGACAATAAACAATAGGTTTTATGTTTATGCAAATATTTCATTTCAATTACAGGAGGCCATCAGATGTATATTATATTATATATATATAATTATAATTATTAAAAGAAAATGCAATAATGAGCAATGACCACAGTAAGCAATACAGTAAATCCAACTCTGCAAACGAAGCTAATGAGCTATGAGACCAGTGTCAATTTTGCATAATTAGACAGAACATATTCAGAACTCAAATTAATTGCCTTTTTTTTTTCCTGATAAGAGTCCATTGAATTCGTTGAGGCTGAACCAGGAATGGCACCAACATCCAATAAACATGTCACTTGTTCTTCATTCTTTGTTATTATAGTCTTGGTGTGTCACAGAGACAGTATATGCATTTTGTTCTATAGTCGTTCTCATGATAACTGTGTTGAGCGGTCCCAATGCTGCATCACAGTACAGTCACGACTCCTGCTATTGATACTGCGTCTTATCTGGCAGGCCCAGTCCCGCCAACATCCCGCAAACACAAGCAGTCATCAAAACAAAAGACTGACTAAAAAGCCTCAGGGTCGTCGTCATTTCCATGGCAACCGCTTTTCCAGTCAAATATAAATGTATGAAAAGACATGTTGGTTAAATGTGAAGGACAGTGACACGCTCCTACACACACAATTTGCTTTCTCTTAGAGATGGCATTGGATGAGATGAGTATTTTAATGTGTTGCTATGTGGTGTTCCAGATCGTTTAGACCCCAAGTCAATAAAGCACATCCCAACTAGTGTCTACATTCTGGTCTCTTGATAAGGCCTTTTATTGCAACTATTAAGGATGTTTTCATCATAAGTACAACATAATGAAAACCAAATTTTCCAACAAAAAAAAGAAAAAAGTATTGAACCTTATGTAGAGTATGAGCAATATCAGTGATACTTCTCTTAAACAAGCGCCACTAATAATAAAGTCCCTTGTGTAAAAAGCAGTGTCAAAGCTCATTCCATTCAATTAACCACATTAAACACTACTATTCATGGCATGTCACTGTATCGTGATCCCAACTCTCTGAAAAACAAGAAGCACAGCTGGTCAGCTCTGAGACTGAGTTTCCATTACGAGAAGACAGCTCGTGCAAAGGCACTGAGAGTGTTTACATGCTGAGTTACGGCCTACTCCTGAGAGACGCTCCGCTTTTACCAGTGGACAAACATCAAGCTCAGTGCTGTCAGTCAAACTGGCCCCCAAATCCCAAGCCTCCCAAAGCCCCCGGTCCCTCCCACCAAAGCGGCATGTTAACTGAGGCATGGACACTCACTAGACTCCCTGGCCTTCACTCTTCCACACTGCATGGACAAACTGTTTAGGAAAATAATCATGACAGCTCATGAAGTGTGAAATATCCAATGTCTTGCTAGTTAGAAGCTGTTCTACTTTCTCAGACCAGAAACATAGACGTATGCACACAAAACATGAATTCTTACCCAACATATTGCAAGAATGTGATCCCAATATATATATATATTGGGTAGAGTATATATATATATACATTTGGTAGAGTACATACATACATACATATATACTCTCTACCAAATTTAACTATTTATTTGTATGATACAGCTGCAAATAAGTATTTGAACACCTGAGAAAATCAATGTTAATATTTGGTACAGTAGCCTTTGTTTGCAATTACAGAGGTCAAACGTTTCCTGTAGTTTTTCACCAGGTTTGCACACACTGCAGGAGGGATTTTGGCCCACTCCTCCACACAGATCTTCTCTAGATCAGTCAGGTTTCTGGGCTGTCGCTGAGAAACACGGAGTTTGAGCTCCCTCCAAAGATTCTCTATTGGGTTTAGGTCTGGAGACTGGCTAGGCCACGCCAGAACCTTGATATGCTTCTTACAGAGCCACTCCTTGGTTATCCTGGCTGTGTGCTTCGGGTCATTGTCATGTTGGAAGACCCAGCCTCGACCCATCTTCAATGCTCTAACTGAGGGAAGGAGGTTGTTCCCCAAAATCTCGCAATACATGGCCCCGGTCATCCTCTCCTTAATACAGTGCAGTCACCCTGTCCCATGTGCAGAAAAACATCCCCAAAGCATGATGCTACCACCCCCATGCTTCACAGTAGGGATGGTGTTCTTGGTATGGTACTCATCATTCTTCTTCCTCCAAACACGTTTAGTGGAATTATGACCACATGACTTTCTCCCATGACTCCTCTGGATCATCCAAATGGTCATTGGCAAACTTAAGACGGGCCTTGACATGTGCTGGTTTAAGCAGGGGAACCTTCCGTGCCATGCATGATTTCAAACCATGACGTCTTAGTGTATTACCAACAGTAACCTTGGAAACGGTGGTCCCAGCTCTTTTCAGGTCATTGACCAGCTCCTCCCGTGTAGTTCTGGGCTGATTTCTCACCTTTCTTAGGATCATTGAGACCCCACGAGGTGAGATCTTGCATGGAGCCCCAGTCCGAGGGAGATTGACAGTCATGTTTAGCTTCTTCCATTTTCTAATGATTTAGAAAATGACCTTTTTTCACCAAGCTGCTTGGCAATTTCCCCATAGCCCTTTCCAGCCTTGTGGAGGTGTACAATTTTGTCTCGTGTCTTTGGACAGCTCTTTGGTCTTGGCCATGTTAGTAGTTGGATTCTTACTGATTGTATGGGGTGGACAGGTGTATTTATGCAGCTAATGACCTCAAACAGGTGCATCTAATTTAGGATAATAAATGGAGTGGAGGTGGACATTTTAAAGGCAGACTAACAGGTCTTTGAGGGTCAGAATTCTAGCTGATAGACAGGTGTTCAAATACTTATTTGCAGCTGTATCATACAAATAAATAGTTAAAAAAAATCATATATTGTGATTTCTGGATTTTTTTATTTTTAGATTATGTCTCTCACAGTGGACATGCACCTACGATGACAATTTCAGAACCCTCCATGATTTCCAAGTGGGAGAACTTGCAAAATAGTAGGGTGTTCAAATACTTATTTTCCTCACTGTATATATATATATATATATATATATATATATATATATATATATATATATATATATATATACACACTCACCTAAAGGATTATTAGGAACACCATACTAATACTGTGTTTGACCCCCTTTCGCCTTCAGAACTGCCTTAATTCTACGTGGCATTGATTCAACAAGGTGCTGAAAGCATTCTTTAGAAATGTTGGCCCATATTGATAGGATAGCATCTTGCAGTTGATGGAGATTTGTGGGATGCACATCCAGGGCACGAAGCTCCTGTTCCACCACATCCCAAAGATGCTCTATTGGGTTGGGATCTGGTGACTGTGGGGGCCATTTTAGTACAGTGAACTCATTGTCATGTTCAAGAAACCAATTTGAAATGATTCGAGCTTTGTGACATGGTGCATTATCCTGCTGGAAGTAGCCATCAGAGGATGGGTACATGGTGGTCATAAAGGGATGGACATGGTCAGAAACAATGCTCAGGTAGGCCGTGGCATTTAAACGATGCCCAATTGGCACTAAGGGGCCTAAAGTGTGCCAAGAAAACATCCCCCACACCATTACACCACCACCACCAGCCTGCACAGTGGTAACAAGGCATGATGGATCCATGTTCTCATTCTGTTTACGCCAAATTCTGACTCTACCATCTGAATGTCTCAACAGAAATCGAGACTCATCAGACCAGGCAACATTTTTCCAGTCTTCAACTGTCCAATTTTGGTGAGCTCGTGCAAATTGTAGCCTCTTCTTCTTTTCACACCATTCTTTGTAAACCCTAGAAATGGTTGTGCGTGAAAATCCCAGTAACTGAGCAGATTGTGAAATACTCAGACCGGCCCGTCTGGCACCAACAACCATGCCACGCTCAAAATTGCTTAAATCACCTTTCTTTCCCATTCTGACATTCAGTTTGGAGTTCAGGAGATTGTCTTGACCAGGACCACACCCCTAAATGCATTGAAGCAACTGCCATGTGATTGGTTGATTAGATAATTGCATTAATGAGAAATTGAACAGGTGTTCCTAATAATCCTTTAGGTGAGTGTATATACACACACACTCAAGGGGGTGATAGCATTACCTTCAAATGTCTGTGCCTTTAAGTTGAATGTTATTTAGATAGCTAGATATAAAGATGTCGACAGTTAAGGAGTATCAAGTATTGTGCATCATATTCAAGCACTCTTATTAGACAGATACCTCCTGTTTGTTTGTGGGCTGGTTTAACAATAATTGTAATTCTATAGTCAGGTTTTGAAAGGAAGACCCGCCAAATGTGGGTAAAAACCATCTGTGGCGGGTAACGCTGTCAAATCACTAGCCAATGTGGCGGGTTACTTATTATATTTACTCACTTTTCTGGGGAAGTTCGTGTAAACCAAATCTGCACAGATTTAGCACAAATACTCAACTCATGAGTCAAGATGATATATTGAATACAGAGTATTGTGCTGAATCTTTATATATCTGGCTTACTTAAACACGTCACTATGCAACAAATAACGTTGCGCTTGTTCATTTGCATTGAAGCAATAGCGAAGATTAAAAAGCATTTGGTTAACAAAAAGATATCGTTATTTTCCAACATCCTAATTTTTTTGATCTGTCCACCTAAAATAAATTTTTGGTGATGAGGATAAAAGAGGATTTCATACATTCATTTCTTATTCAAACTAAATCCTAATTTTATAATTATTATTGAGGATTAGGATTATAATTTAACACACATACATACATATATATATATATATATATATATATATATATATATATAAGCCAAATTTGCCGATTTCAAACCCTGACTACAGTGTAGTGTTTCCCAAACCTGTCCTGGAGGCCCCGACCAACATATATTTTGATCTAACAAACCTGATTCAACTTGTCAGCTCCGTGATAGGGACCTGAAATGTGCATCTTTAGGACAGGTTTGAGAACCACTGCTCTAGCATGAACCCCCTTGCAAATGACAACCTTGTCCTTTCTATATCAGATTTATAAATTTTTTGTTAAAGGTGACTTGCCCAATCCATGGTCTTACAGTGCATGATCAGAGATCTTGAGAATTTATATGTAAAAACCAATTCACAAACATTAGCAGCATAACCACACAAAGCACAGGCACATATTTTAATTTGCACAATAATGTTTGCACATTGATTTTATTTTGTGCTATTGCATTTTGGTGGAAGTTTCATTAGTGCTGTAGCGGTGCAAAATTACGTCGACGTCATATTTTTTGCGTCAACGCTTCTTTATTTTTTATTTTTTTTGTACCATTCCCAGAGGTACCGCTCGCCACACACACACCGCCCGCCGTGTTATTCTGTCATGTTTTCTCCCTTTCTTTCCAAACCGCGACAAACGCCAGTCTCCTTTCTCTGCAGAATGTGATAAATCCGCTCAAACAATCACAGCGCACCATTCCACGCATTGTAAACAGTAACGGCGGCGCTTTGAATACACCCGGCATCCTAGTTTTCCTTATCTACTTTGCACTTTTTGATCAACAAACAAACAAAAAAAATTATACATTTGACGGCATTGATGAACCTGTGGTGATTTCTGCCGTAGGGAAGAAACGTAAGCCATTGAAATCTAATAATTTGCGTGAGGAGATTAACAAGATGAGGCACGCGGGAGGAAGAGAAATGCCGACTGTTGCTTGTTCTCACACGACAGTGTCAAACTTATGTCGAATGCTGACACGTTAACCCCAGTGGATCTTTTAAAAAACTTTCAATTCTTGTACTCAAAGTCAATGAAAACCGAGCAGGACATTTTACAGCTGATCGCCGTCAAAAAATTTCAGAAGGTATTTCTTAGCGAAGGCTGATTGAATGTAGCCTATGTTTAGTCCAGTACGTGTCTGTATATAAGATTAGTATTGACCGAGTTCAGAGGCTGTCATGTGGATCAACTTACTTTGTTGTGTATTTTCAACAGTTTCAATATGAAAAATAACTTTTATATTGATTCAATGGATTAATTGCATTTAAAAAAAAAAAAACGTGTCATTTTTGGGGAAAAATAATCTGTTTTTATAATAAATCTTTGAAAATCAAAATCTGGATTTGAATTATTTATGTTATTATAACCTAAATATGCTATGTGAAAGTTTGAAACAGAAAATAGTGGTTTTCATCTTGCCACTTTCTTGGTAAAGAAAACACATTTTTTACTCAAATTAATCAAAATGGATTGATCACGTTTATACTATAATATTCAGAAGTAAACATTGTAGCTGACAGTGTGTTTATGTCAGAATGTTTATTTTTTAAACCACAACCTTCTAAGTGCTTCTTTTACTGATATATTTAACAATATCTTTTGCATTTCTCATCCAAACAACGTCAAACTTGGCACTGCACTTACTCGTGCCCAGACAGCTGTCGAGTTTGAAATCCATCGGAGTAACGGTTTGACAGAGATATGCGAATAACAGACAGGATAATTAATTCAAATTAGTCGTTACATTAGTCGACTAATCTATAAAATAATCGCCCGACTAATCGTTTAATAAATAATCGTTTACCCCAGCCCTAAGTTTCATAAATTCAGTGAAATTAGATCAAACACTTTCATTTACATTTTATCAAAATGTAATTACGTCCAGCATTACTGTCGAATATTAGGGAACGTGCAACGTGTCTAATATCACAATGGAGAAATGTTTTCAACCTCTGGTGGTCTGAAAGCCTCCACCCACATATTCCAATTAAATTTCTCAAGCCCGAAGAGGAACTTTTGCATGCATCGAGTTGTCTAGCCATTCTAGTGAAAGGAAGGCACTAATGAAAGAGATGAAAACAAGACATGACATTTGCTTAGTGAGTGATGTGGCTGGCCTATTTCCATATTAATATATAAACATGCAAATGCATGGTTTGAAGTGCCTAATTAGTTGTAAGAAGTATGAATCTGTTAATAAACATTATTTATGGAGTTTGTCTCTGTTTCTTGATTTCTCAGGTTAGATAGAAGATATAGACTGTTCTGTAAAGTAATGATGGGGCTCCTTTTACGTTGTAAGTAAATAATGGTATAAACACTAGTTACCAACCAAGGTTCTTAAACGTGTCTATCTGTGCACTAAAATAAGAGGGAGGAGATTCTGATCTGTAGGTGGGATTATGTCAGAAAAATGACTATTAACATTGGAGGAAAAAAAATAAAATAAAAAATAATCGATCCTTTGCCCTATACTGTAAAAAATAAATCTGTAAAATAACAGGCAAAAAGTAAAAGTACAGACAGCTCATTACCCGGACATTATCCAGTAATTTTGCGGACATGTCAGTTAACCCTAAAATTAAAAATACACTTGTAAAATATAAATACGGAACATTCCGTTAAATTAACACTGTACATTGTGCCCTATTTTTACAGACTTTGTTTTAGAGTATAGGATTATCAATCAAGTCACACTGTTTAAACTTACGAAGGGCTCTCTACTAGCTCTGTGAAAACCATTACCCATGTCTACACATCTCAGAAATATTATTTTAAGAGCTTTGTAGCTCTGTGGGGAAAAGAACATTTCATTGGTAATAGTTGTGGAAGGTCATACTTTTGAAAGAAAGTTCATCCAAATTATGTCATCTACTCACCAAGTTGCTCAAAACTTGGTAAGGCAGGAATTCAGAGACTTACCCTCTATGGTATGCATTATGTTCTAACCATGAAATATTTTTTTCAAATAAGTTTTAATTACATGAAAGGGCTTCAATCATTCAAGTCAAAAAATATTTTTTTGGGGGGTACTTAGAGATATATGGCCATGCTACACCACAATAGAAAAAGGTAAACAAAAAAAAGTAGTTTTTCTTTTCTATTTAAATGCACATTTCTTTTAGAAATTGATAGATTTAAATACTTGGAACTCATGCAAACCAAAAATAAGCAGATCCCTATCCCTATCATTTGGCTAAATCATCCTCACTCTCATCACATGGAAGAGCGAACTCTCCACTCTTCCTGCCTTTCCGTAAAATATTTCTGTATTAATTTTCTGTAAAGAAGAAATCATTGTATTATTTAAACATAAATACAACTATACTACAATAAACACTTCAAATAAATAAATAACTGCAATCATATTGTTGATGCTACTATCTATAAAAAAAATCCCAATGGGGAAATACATTACTGCAATTCCACTGTGGTACAGCATTGCCATATGGAAACATTGATATTTTCTCATTTTACAGTAAAATAGGTTAGAGAAAGTTGATTTGTGAATAAAAATATATAATTTACTTATCAAAGAAGAGATGTTTACAAATGAGGTTAATAAGCAATTTCTGGAGCACTTCAACAGGTGTCTTATGAGTGACGGTGACAGTGGGAAAGAGAGTTTTGGAGGGACATTCAAATGTCATTTTACTTAAAAACAGCACATCAATTCCCATTGTGCAATATATTGTTTTTGTTTCTGAATAACAAGTAAATGAGTAGAAATTAATTGTTGCCATATGGCAACTCTATTCCATAAAGGGTTAAATCTTCATCTAATCCTCACAAAAGCATATTGTGTGCCTTTAGAGAAGTTGGAATATACACAGGTTGTATGGACTAACATTCGGACGTTTTAGTCACTTTGGAGCTCGACATTTCCAGTACATATCCTTTCTGCTCCTTTGTGTTCTAAAGCAGAAAGAAAATATCACTACTCTTTTACATAAGCTAACCCAAACTCACAACAACAGAGCCTGCTTCTGTTTCACACTCACCTATATCTCCTTTGTCAATGACCCAATTATGTCATCTCCAAAAAAAGAAGAAATAGTTAAAAGATGTCATACTGTAACCAAGAAACAAGATAAGAAGACCTTTTCTAAAAAGAACCACTGAAGCAGAAGGGATATTATTATGATAACATTATGGCAAGCAAGCATTAAGAATTGCCCAATTATTCCCCTACAATTATGTTAATTATCATATTTAGTGCAAATTGTGGTTCACAGTCTGAAATACATAATCAGTGGGTTCAGAATAATCATGTAAATTGTGAACAATTAAAATGGGTTGGACTTAAAGCATATTTGAATAGTCATAACACAGCACAGTACCATAACCTTCAAGCTGTATCTCATTAGCATCTTGCAGGTCAGTCCCCTTAGTTTTTTTTAAGCAGTTGAGGAGCAACTTTTAATGCATTAAAAACCAACACTTTACTGTATTTTAAAAAGTGCAATATAAGTTAGTTCAGGTGCTTTTCAAAATGAGTTTGCCAAAATAATAATTTAAAAAAAATTACAAGTTATATATTATACAACTTGTATATTAAAACATCCAAATCCATTCCAAAAATATTTTGTATATGTAAAAGTTGTAAAGTTCAGTTCCTTGTTGCTACAAACTCTCAAGCTCTCAGGTGGAATCCAGAGGCTTGTCGAGTCAAAATTGCTACAGGCACTTTCTTTGTCAGAATCAATAAAAGTCAAATTAAATCAATTTCTAAAACTTAAAAAAATAAATAAAATCCTTTTAGGGCTTATTGGTTAGAGAGAAGTCCACAGATTTAGTGTTTAACAAAACTCTAATGATCACATATAATTATACAACATTAATTAAACCATATAGTAGTTTAGTTTACAGGACCATATAATTTTACAGGATTGTGGTGTTACTAAGAGGCTGAAATTCCTCATTATACAATAAACATGAACACAATATAAACAATGTGGTTTGATACTTTTGCTGTGTCATACACAAAATCTATTAATTGGCTGAAAATATCTCTGAATTATCTACTTGTCAGTTGTGAGTTGTAGAATTGTTAGTTCTAATTACGGAGTTACTCTCAAAAGAAATGGACCCTGAACAATATGCTAAAAGTTAGGCGCCAGCTCGCACACCTCGCTTTTTTTCTTATCAGTGCGAAAGAGACTCAGTGAATTTTGGTCATACAGATAAGTGTTATACATAATTTTATTTGTGTACACTCAGAATAAAACAAACTCTTGTACTTTTTGCAAAATAAAGAAAACAAACAGGATGCGCGTCATCAATAAAGCTTTTGTTCACAAATTTCTGCTCAGAACCCAGAGGGTTAACTTTGTTAAAGTCCAAAAAACGGAATGGTCCAAGACCCAACACAATCAATATTCATATGCATGGCAAGTCAAAGCTGACAAATGACCATCAACACTGCACACAGTGGATTTATAACAGAACAAATTATTGCTTTATGGAATAAGCAAGTTCGTAAAGGAAGGCTAGGGCTAAATCATCAGGTTTTCTTCTTTGTATGTCCCAACACAGAGTGGAAAACTGACTCAGCAGCTGAGCTGGGTTAATAGATTTTCACCCTCATCTAGTGGGACAACTCAATGACATGAACAAGCTTTTCTACCTGTACAAGTAAATGTTGTGTGAAATGATGCTGGTAGACAGCTGGACACACATGAAACTCTCTCAGAACCAGCCAGTGTTTCCACTAAAGGGAGCTTTTGAGAGCTGAACGACAAAGTAACTGCCATGTTGAAAGTAACAAAGTAACGCCATGTTTCCATTTACCTATTTTTATGCAAATTTTGGGATGGAAATGCTGAATGGAAAAGCAAAGATGCGCATAAATTCAAAAAAATTTGCACTAAAAAAAACATATGCGCTCAATCGAGTTTTTTAAATTTTTTATCCGATAAGACTACGATGGAAACACATTTACAGAATAAATCCCTTGATATGAGAAAAAACAAACAACCAAAAAAGTGACTTTGCCTCAACAGAGGATGTGATGGACCTGGGGCTCGTTCTTCGTACGTTGCTTATTACATCCGAGATCAAATGACACATCCAAGATGATTTCATCGTGCTAATCATGATCCGGCTAATTGGGTTCTTCGAACTCACCTGTTGTTTATGATTAGTATCGCTGGATTGAGTTATCTGAGATAATTGCGCGTTCATGCGCTGGCTTAAAAGGGGATATGTATCGATAGTAGAAACATTGATCAGCAACGCTGCTATTGGCTGCTCAGCGTGGCCAAAGAGCGCGCTCAGTTTTTCTCCTCAGCCGAGCAAGAACTAAAAGTTTATTCGGAATTTTAATGTTTAATCAAAACGCCAGGGAACACCTCAAAGTCTGCAAAGGCCAGGAAAGAGGGCTGGCAAAAAGTAGTAGACAATTTAAATCCGTTAGAAGTGGCCATGTTAGATGTTTTTATTACTTAATATCATAATTGCATAATTACTTTGTTCATTGTAATGTCAGAGTCACCACACTAGAACATGGGAGCAAATAAAAGTGAAGTACAAAAATATTCTACATAATGGTAATTTTTAGTTATAGTATAGTCTCTTTTATAAAAGGCACTGTTAAATAAATGGTGTTCTGTTTATAAAAGCAACCAAGAAAAAGGCTGAGAAAAAATATCTTAGTAGCCTACACTGTAAAATATTTTTTGCTGCATTAAATTAAGGCCGTATAGTCATTTCAACTGTTAAATCTTGAGTATGAATTGCTTTGACTTGTGAAAGTGAAAACTGATAAACTTATGTTAATGTAAAAATATGAGTTATTGATCACATTTTTCCCCAGTGTAGTTCATTGTAATGACATTGTGTTTTCCTCTTTTGTGCACTTTTACAAAATACACCAACACTTGTATCTGTTCCCAAGAAAGTGGTGGCTGAAATATGTACAGTAAGTGGACATTTTATAACTTTCCAAAGGAAAGAAAGTATAAGACTTTGTAATGTCCATTTGTTTCCATTGAATAAACCCTCTCAGATAACTGTCATATGGAGGAACTAGCCTACCTGCAAGTGCATAAATAACTTTACTTAATTTATACTTGTATGCTTTATGGCTGCAATATAAGTTGCAGGATTCCACATCTACAGAAAGGCCTACAGAAGAGTCTGCACAGACAGAGGAGACATAGGCCTACAGGTGGGCAGTGTATAGCCAACTTTTCCTTTTTATTTGTTGCATGAGGCATGTGTCTAATATCTCTTGTTGCAGGCACTTGACCACTGGCTTTTCTTTACAAAGAACAATTGAAATAAAACTCAAGGAACTAAGCATAGGCTATTTGTCTTTTATTAAACATTTAATGAAAAGTGTTTTTTTGGCAGTGTTGTGTAATATGGCACATGCAACAATGTCACAGGCCCTGTCAGGTGTGCAACCCCTCAGTCTTTTCAGACACTGAAATCTTCCCTTTAGTTAGCCAGTTCATTTCATTGTGTGCCCTTGTCCTGGCTATGCTGCATTGTAACTGGTTTGGGTCAGGGAATGGGGGCATAAAACACCTGTCTGCAGGCAGGAACATGTCATAATCACCTATGAAAAAATGCAGTTCTGTTAGGATCAGCATAAGTGTATGTAATACAGTGAGCTTGATATTTAATTGTGGAACTTTCCTTACCACTTTTAAATAATGTGCATAAATGTGAATTTCTGAAAATTCTTAAGTCATGCAGAGATCCTGGCCATTTTACTTTCACATTTGTGATATGGAAGATTTGTCAACTGCCTTTTTTATTTGATATAATATTATTAATCTGGAATATTAAGATTAAGAATCACAATAGTAACTGGGCTGCACATTTACATTGTGAACCCCCTTTCTGTTCACATAATCCCCTTCATTGAGGCCTTGATGGCAGTCTATGGTCTATAAACCTGAGTGACATACTGTAATCAGCATGGTCATGATTGCATGATCTTCATAAAAAAATATGATAGCCTAATAATAAAATAAATAAATAAATAAAACTGCTTAAAAAAACTGCTTTACAACATTGGGTCTTAAGTGGCTTGGAAATGCCACAAAAAACATAAAACTGTTTTGTAAACCTAAAAACGACAGACAGCACTTTCCATCAAGTTCTCCCCATCTCCAATAGTGTAAAGGAAAGAGCCACTCGCAAATAATCTTAGGGCACAGTGTGTGCTGTAGTTAAAGCCCGACTCTGACAAGTCGAAAATAAATGTGCGTTTCCAACAAATGAATAATGTAAACGACAATCTCACGAGTCACGAGAAAAAATATATATCTCAGAAAGTGCACTATCGCGCTGCGCTGGACTTCCCGTATCAGCTCCGCTTATGAAGCCGCGATCTAATCCTGTTTACATGAAATAAGCCTGCTCGCGAGCAGGTTTAAGTTTGCGCACCTGTTGCTATGACAGCAAGTCCAGGATGAGCTTCGAAGAACCAAACAATCCAAGATCATGCCAAATCGTCAACAATCAAATCCAGCTAACTGAGTTAGCGACGTACGAAGAACGAGCCCCTGGACTAACCAGCCGACTAATTTCTTTGCACAGCATCTCAAATGTTGTTTTAGTTATTCGAAAATGCAAGAAGCAAAGTCTGTCATTAAAATTATTTGGTATAATGACCTCCTAGAACCGTCTCGCATGATTGCGTTCACAAACACCAGGCATCGGCACGCAAGATAACATGACAGCATTTTTTGCGTTTCGTCTGAGCGCTCTGAGGCACAAGGTATTTATGATGAAGGAAAAAGGAGCCACAGTGGCTTCCCCAAATGCAGCAACTTCCATTTTTATTACAGATATTTTGCATCAATTTCCCAGGAAGTGACGATTTTGTTCTCTTGAACACACAGAAATTGGAAATCCAATTTTGCGCAGAGTTAAATGCGCAATTTTGGATGCAAACATAGCTACTGATTGACTGTTACATAACCAGCCTACAAAACAAACACACTCTTGATTTTGAGAACACATTTTAACATCCAAAGCAATTTAATCAATTCACATATCTGTAAATAAAATTACATCAGGTGAATAGGGAAAATAAAAGTGGCTGGAGTTGCTCTGCAAACATTGGATCGGCTGCTAGTCAAGTGAATGTGTGTCGAAATTAGGGTGCATCCAGTGTAAATAGTGCAGCTGATCATAATAGGAACGACCAACTGGGTTAAATCTAGTTTGGGTTTGTGTTAGTCTAACCAGACTTATTTGTTGTTATTCTGAAAATGTGTCAAAAAACTAGACAGCAATGGCATTACTTTAATTTGGTTAATTCCCATTGTGAGCAGAGAGAGCTCCTTAAAAATAATAATTAAGATGATAAAGATTCAAGACAAGAAAATGACAAGAAATCCCTAATCTTTGCATTCTTTGCTGCTATTAAGGTCATGGTATTTTATGCTTGATTGTCCAAGACATGTTTGTTCTTGACAAACTACTGCATCTGTAAATGACAGAGAGTACAACTGTATGTGATTACTTTGTATCATCTTCAACATCAATGAGCACTGCTCTGTCTTTATAAGCACTTATATTATGCTTGTCAGTCTTTATACTAATCCTCATCTAGACTCATCTACCCATTCAGGACTTTTTGGAGATCAGGAAAATGTGTCAGGCTAAATGAAGGACTGCCACATCTCCACCATATCCACTTTCTCAGAGAGAGAGAGAGAGAGAGAGAGAGAGAGAGAGAGAGAGAGAGAGAGAGAGAGAGAGAGAGAGAAACACACACACACACACACACACACACACACACACACACACACACACACACACACACACACAGAGAGAGGATCTGTCAGGCATGCTGAGGCTGCAGGGCTCCTTTAACATTCTGATGAGAGACATCTATTAAATGTCACCCTGCTAGGCAGAAAACCACAGGCCCAGATCCTAACACCAGGGAGCAAAGAGAGCGAGACTGAGAATGAGACAGTTAGAAGAGTCTCTAAAGAAATTTTACAGGTATGAGTCACTCAGAAAATGACAATATGCGTAACCTTTTCACCAGCACAATATTTGAGACAAGAACAAGACAGCATCAAACCAGTTTGTCTAAAAAGTTCTCATCAATTTAACTGTACATAGAGTATACAAAACATTCTAATCCATAATAGCCTAGCAGGAGCATCTTAATAATGTTCATCTCCAAAATGTACAATTCTAGCAAAATAAGAACAAAGAGAAAACAAAGCTACAAAAAAACTCTACAAAGAGAAGAAACATTTTTTTTATGGACATCATAGATGCCTGCAATGCATTGGCATGCCTCTGAACTGATGAGCATCTAACACTACAACATTAGAAGAAAGCAAGGCAAGAAACAACAGAACACGATGGTACACACTTAATTTCCTTCGACTACAAGTTTGATGGATTCAGCAAGACTCTAGGGAAGAGCTTTAGAGAAACAGAATCTTTACTGGTTCCGTACAGGCCATATTGCCATGGCAACACGAGCCCTTTACAAGGGTGTGTGTGTGTGTGTGTGCAGGGAGAAGCCTGGGATTGCGGTTTGCAGCACTTAATTTTTCTCCTCTTATTTTAGCTGTTAATTTTCACTTATCACTTTTTGTGACTTAAGTAAGAAGCAGGTAAGTTGCTCTTTCGCCCCATTAAATTTTTTATTTATTTATATGAATTTCAAACATGAATGTGTCTGGAAGGTTCAAGTGTATTTTGGGTTCTCCATTTAATATGATCAAAACAGTGTTATTAAGAAGCACTAAGGATGTGTGTAAGGGTTATGTTTAGTTTTCTCCAGTGGATTGTTTTCATGTTGGATTGGCTATTTTGTTTTTGTTCAAAAAAAGTTACAACAGCTGTTATTTATCCATCTTACCTCTTCCTCACTTGCACGTGACCGAGTGAGGCATTCAAATAATTAATGTGTGGACAGGGATGTATAAATGTAGCAGGCTGCCCTTTAATGCAGGAACTCTGTCTCTCTGTCTTGTTGCAGATTTATGCACACCTCCACATGCTTTCTGCTGCAAGAGGCCATGACACAAATTTCTTGCTTTGCTCTTTTTACTGAAAATTGCATTATTGATTGTCACCCTCACCAGTTTGCACTATCAAATAAGCCTTCAACCTTATAAGATTACAGAGTCAATATGTAAGCATAAGACAAATGCTGAAGTGCTCTCATGGCTCCACAAATTCTCATATAAGACGTTGTTATGCAGATGAATTTAACACACTACAGCATGGGTTCTTAGGGCTTTCGGCCAAGGATAATAACAATGATTTATACAAGCTGTACAGCACTGAAGGAAATACGTTAGTTTACTTCATGAGCATATTAGGAGAAGCACAACAAGAGCCATTACAGCTTACAACAACAATAAGAGAGGATAACTCAGCCTGACCAATTTATGTAATTGAAAATGAGTCTGTCATCACTGAATTATAATACACACTATATTACAGAGAAAAATATTCAAAGGCTCTTCATTTCTTCAGTACAACCATGTGCATTTAGCGCTTTTCTGCTGGGTTTAGATCTGTGTGGTTTTCAGTTTAAATGTATAGCTCTAATTTGACACACACACATCTGTCCATCCTCAACCCTGTGCCAAAGAAGTGGAAACTGACAGAATCGTGCCTATAGGATCCATTATTCATCAGTACTAGCGAGGAGCAGCGTTTTGCTCCTGGAGAATATTTATGTAGCTCTATTACGGATGCTGTTCACGCAACAGCATTTCTGCTGAGACATGGGGTTATTTGTAAATGTTACGCATTACGCAGGCTTCCTGAAGACTTTGGGGATTCCGTGTTTCTGACCAAAACGAAGCACACGTTTGGACAGATGACAAATTCTATAATAGCTGAAGTAACATGCAAGGAATGCTAAATGCATGTTGAAGGGAATGGAGTACATTGCGAACACGCGGACTGCGTAGGAACGATGCATGTAGGAATTCCTAAAAAGAATAAATGCTGGGTGGTTTGTAGGTAGATGGTTTGCATCATGACAGGAAGATAAAGTAAGCACTCAGGCCAGGCAGGGACAGTGTTTGGGCTTTTGAGGCAGTCTGGAGTCTTGAGGGTCTGAACAGAACAACAAAGTGCCAGACAAAAATGCCCTGAAAACAGCCTCTGAATCATTAAACCAATGCTCCTCCACATCTCGTTTCCGTCTTGCATTTGGTTACAGTGATGCTACGTGCCTAATCAACACATACCACATATATACAGTACAGTGTCATGTAAAGAATAAATTTGGCAAGTGTATCTTGACCAGCACTGTTCTTCAGAGATTTACCAAACTACAACATGCCATCATAACTCCTAAAAAAAAAAAAAAAAAAAAAAAAAACAAACTTACAAAAGGGGAAAAAGTGCTTGCCCATGCAAAACTCATCACAATGCAGCTTTGTTCTAAGCGGTTTCTAAGGCTACGTTGAAGACCAGTGTTTCCCCTACCATTATATAAGGGGGGCGCCCCGCCCTCCTAACGGCTCCCCCCGCCCCCCTTGAAGTCAAGTAAATTTGATTTGATTTTCTTTATAGCGCCAGATTACAATTTGTTATTTTATTTAAAAAAAAACTAAATAGCCCTTAAGTAATATGTTATTTATCTTATTTCCACGATGGCATGTGTTTTCTGTCTGTGTTTGCGCGTTTACAATTATCCCAATGAGTGCGCAAGCGCGCACACTCACACACAAACAAACACTTGCGTCAAATGCAGATGAGCACTAGCGGACAGAGAGCGCGCGGCGGGAAATATGTTCGCTGAACTGAAGATGGCAACACTCGCTCTACTGCGAGTAGCAGCCGGAGTAGCTCTCCTGCTCCAAGTCTACGCCCGTTTCACACATATTTCGTTTGCAGTGCGTGTGCGGTGAGTATTTTTTTCCGTACCCATGTTAACAGAGCTTTCACACTGCACGCGGATGCAGTCCGTCGATGATCGATCCGTTCCAGTTGCGGTGCGTATACAGCAGTGCAGCGATCGTTTCCGCACCGAGTCTACTTTTGCCGTTTATATACTATGATTTCTGCTGTGCTGCAAACGCTGAATTAAAGTGACAGCGCATGTTTCGTGGTCAAAATGAACACAGATTGACCTGAAAATGTAGTCATTTCACCATAAGTGCGATTAATTAAATAAAATGTAGTAATCTCACCATAAATTTATTTAATTAAATACTACTTTTTTCACTTTAAGACCGGGGTAAAGCAAGGAAAACTACAATTTACCTCAACAAGGCGACATAATGACATTCGTGGAGGTGGAAAAACAAGTTCTTTGTGACATGCAAGATTTATTGTATTAAAATTTAAATGCAAAAGATTTTAATATAAATACATGGTTAAATATTTTACCACTTGCTTGAGCAACTTAATATATAATTATATAGAAGTAATGCATTGAATAATACATTGTTTAAATTGTGTTTAAACGTGAACGCGCGTTCACAGCAGTGCTGCGTCTGACAGGATTATTCTCTCCAATAAATGCATCATAGAAATAAAAACTCACAAAAAAAGCCCATTTAAAATTTGTTTGTCATATAAATGTATTAACTAACATTAACGAACAATGAATGAGCAATATATTTGTTAGTATTTATAAATCTTTTTTTAGTTGTTAGTTAAAAAATAAAACTATTTAAGCTCTGGTCCATTAATATTAACAAATACTTCTATAAATTTAACAAAGGTTATTTGCAAAAGTCAATTTTAAAAAGATTTAAATGTTTTTTTTTGTTTGTTTTTTTAAAGAGATCTCTTATGTTAACTTTTTTTTTTAACATTTGTGTTTTATGTTAACTTTTACAAAGCATTACCCTCCCAGACAACCAATTAATTTTCCCCAACCAACCAACCCCCCCCCCAAACCTGTAAACCTAGGGGAAACACTGAAGACTGTCGGTCCAAATCCGATTTTTGTGCATATCTGATTGAAATCCGATCGGATTTAGCTGGTGTGAATGGCAACATATCACATGAAATGCGATTTTTACAAATCCGTTTCAAGCTACATTCATAAGTCATTTGAAATTCTATTCAAATAGCATTTCTGGAAATATGTTCCTCACCTCACATGGTTTATGTGACTTCCTCGCGCCACGTAAAACGCAAACGTCAGACGTTGTTATAGGAAACATGCTGAAATTCTCTGCTGAAAAATGACAATATAACGGAGACATATTTTGAAATACCAGCCTCCAATGGTTCTGCTGCTGCCTCAGAACACGCATGGACCAGTGCGCGGCTACACATTTCCATGTTGTAAAATTTAAATAAGACAACATCTCTATTGCAAACCCCTCCATGTTGCGGTTGTTGTTTTTGGCGTATTCCTACCAAGAGCTGCATGGACACACAAATCGGATCTGAACATTTGCGCTACACAATGTGGACATCAATCATTTTAGATCAGATTCCAATCAGATACACAATCAGATATGGACTAACAGTGTGAACGTAGCCTAGGTGTTAGTCTAAGGATCGAAAAGGAAAAGAGAGCCCACCCCAAGATGTTTAAGAGTCTGAGATATTTTGTGCTATTTTATTGCCCGCCAGGTCACAATCTTGAATCAGATTTAGAAAAATAATAGCTCACCATTTCCTCAATGGGCCACATTATTTAAAGTATCATTCATGTCTGTAGCAAAAATTATGGGATTAACTGATGAATTTTAGTACATGCAATATGTAATGTAATACATTCAGCATATATACTAACAGGAATACAATACATAAATTGCCAAAATCAATATAAAAATCTCACCAACCATAAGCTTAATCAAAGATGAACCATTCTGGAATCATCTCGATCATCCATCTGCCTGAATTATTTCACTGTTTTAGCTTCCAGTTAGGGTATGGAGAGCAAAATTAAAACTATTTATCCTTCAAAGATCTTCCCTTTTTAAAGGTGCCTTGTGTCAAAAAAAATAAATTCATACTCCACATTCCATACCAGATGGGGGCAGTATACCTCCAGAAAGTGAGTTGGTCTACTCTAGAGTATGAATATGACATCTTCAAGCTACTCCCCTTCACCTTTACCAGTGAATATGTTCATATTCGTTTTGTTCATATTACATTTTTATTGTTAGTTTGAATTACATTAATTTGACAGACAGCATTCGCTGATGTTGACCAAGCTAGCGCCAACGTAACCAGAGCTTCCAACTCTCACGCATTCACCGTGAGACACGCAATTGACACTTTTCACACCACACATCAATTTTCTCACGCACAGAAAAATCGCGAAGCAAAGAGGACACGGATACCGACAGACTAGACAGAGCAGGTTAGTTATGATATAAAAAAATCTCAGCTCTCAGATTCTGTCAATTTTATTACGCAATTCAAACAATAAATACCGTTTTGGCGCTTGTAAATGTTACACGACAGATCCCTAGCGCACGTGAACCGATCATCTCTACTAATAGTAAAAAAACACGAACACTTGAAAGATACAGTAGGCTACAACCTACCAAAATGTATTCCTCATACATAATATCACCAATCAGTGTTTTTTATCAGCGTGAAGAGGTCAATAACACAGTTGGAGAACAATTATGTCAGATTTACCTCAGGAAAGCCATTTAATAAACATAATATAGGTCACGTAGTTGGCAAGAAAAAAAGAGCTATAGAGATTGTGCTATATATGTGTACTATTACAATACTATATTTATGTACGTTATATATACGTTTATCGAACAGCCTTCGATACATTTCTATGTTATAACTTCCCGAAAAAACTACACAAACATATAAAACAAACTTCTAACGAAATACTAACAGCATCATCTTACTTACCAATCCAAAAGAAATGTTGCAAGTTCGGAGTCAAACCTCATTTCTTTCATGTCCATTAGTTGTCTCCAGCGATGGAAAGCAGTGCCAATGTTTACTCTGGTTCTGTTCCTTTTTTTATCAGATTTTATTTGAATGTAGTAGTGGGCAGTAGGCTACTTTCCACACGATTGACATCAGGTTCAAGTACGCCCACAAGCCGTGCGAGTTATTCGTGTATTGCATGTTTGACTGGTGGTTATGTTGCCCGCATACCGCCTCCCATGGCCGAAACTGGTATTACGACACCTGTCGGGCCGTGGCTAGTAATGCTAATGCTAATTCAGGTTGATATCTCTGCAGCACTATAACTTGTCATTTTTTTAATGACATCATCGCCCTTATTTCTTCTCATTCTTTTGATGCGTGTAGTTTATTTTTTGGATATTTTTACCTCAATTATGACACATGGCACCTTTAAGGTCTAGTTCATTATCAGTTTGTGAGTTACCTCTCACCTAAGCAAAGGCTTGGCAATACGAAAATAATAGAGGAGCCAGAGGAAGACATACTGAATGATATGGCTTAGGAAAATACTTTCACTTAAATATAAATCCTGTCTTCAGAGTCTTCAGTAGTCTAGGAGGTGGGGAACACCATTGGATCAATTAAAAGCCCAGCCTTGACAGTTATGGAGGAGAAAAATACTGCTCACTCTGGCATAAACGCTGCTTTTAACACTTCTTGTGGAGCTGTGCTTGAGGACTACTAATCAGGCGTGACCTAGCAGCAACCTTTTGAAGAAAAAAAACTGACTGGGTTTTATCAGAGCCACATATCAACATTCTCAGAGGAAAGAAAACAGCCAGAGTATGCAAGGCAGTTATAGTATAAACTATGCCAATGCAGTTACTGAATAATACATATGCACCCACCCACTCAAACGCACATTCCTGACACTTATTAGACACTCCCACACTGTTATCTAAAATATGCAGCAATTGTCATGTTTGCTCACTGAATGGGTTTGCAGAATTCATTTTTTTTTTTTTTCTTGAAACACTCACAAGGGTTTATAGCATTCAATAAGTTTAATCTAGGTCAGGCCGTTATCAAATAACTTTGAAATCATTTAAAATTATAATATAAAATAAACCAACACTGTGAATGTCGCAATAATTTATTGCACCATTTTTTTCAAGCTTTGTTGTATAAGTTAAAGACCACGCAATTAGATAAGCTTTGAGATCCTAACCTTTCTACCGACTTGCAATGGGAGTGTTAAGATGTTTTAATAGCGTTGGTGCCATTTGAGTTGATATGTTCAAAATGTCCCTTTCAAAATGAATAAACACATTGTATTTTAAAACTTTACATTTAATATGAGTAAGCACAAACACAACTCATAATGACTTTTCTAATTCTCAATGATGACACTTATTTTAAGCACTTTTCTGGTTCTTCATTCTTCCGGCTCTGTGGTCAGATAATCAGCCTCTAAATCACTCAGAGCAGACCTCATATTTTCACATACTGACCTGTTTACATTTGGCCTGTTTCAACCTTTGGTTAATAAGAAAGTAAGAGAATTTATATAACCGAGTGCTTATAGAACCAAACCTAAGAGGCATGGTGTATTGAAAGCCACGGACTCTTCTCCAGGGAAGTGCTATTAAGTGCTGAGTGAGACATAAACAATTAGGCTGCAGTAACAGAGATTATAGGCATAGATATGAATGTAGAGATGTAAAATGAATGGGGCCTTGTTGACACAGTTCCTTTGTAAGTTTTAAAACACGGTAATTGTTGAGGATCTTCAGTAGCTAAGGAAAAGTCCAGAGAGTTTTTATTTAGCTATCAACTTGTTAGATAAAAATAGTAACAACTAAGACTACACCTATTGACACAATTTAAAGACTGTTTTTGTCCACATAATGAAAGTAAAAGGGGTCCAAAACAACACTATATTGGCTCTCTTTGCCATATTTAATATTTATACATATTTAATATTTATTTAATCTGGGTTCTACAGAAGAAACTAAATCATACAGGTTTGGAACAAGATGAGGAAGGTTGAGTAAATTACAGAATTTTCATTTTAGGATGAATTACACCAATGCATCAAGGGGAGCTCTATCTGAATTTCCTCGGTGCCAAGGTTAGGCCAGGGGGGAAAACACAAATGGAGCTGAGCAGAGGAAACTCTGCAGGGACAGAAAATTAGATTTATTTATCTCTTTCTCCTTCCTTTAAAAATTCAGAGAATAGCAATTTATATTCAAGAGGAGATGCAGTTTGTGCTCTAAATTCTCCACTACATTCGGAAAGCAACCACAGGAGCTGAGGACAAGGCAAGAAAGGGACCTAATCTTTCTTCCACATACAAACAGGGCATGCCAAGCTCTCTGTCAGAGTGCCGGGTAAAAGAATAAACAAGAGGAAGTGGCGCTGCTACAGGCCTCTTTTCACCATGCGGTGCATCCTCTAATGAGGAAAAGCTGCTCAAATGCCCTTCTTTAAATTCTTCTTCAGTCTCCGGCATATTTCACACCTAGCTGGACAGAACACACTTGTTAGAAAGAAGTTTGGTGGGGAGGAGTTATGAAGGTACACCAAAATATTAATCGTATGAACTTCAATCAACAGGTTTTTTGTATTATGCAATTATCCTAAAATTTATTTTAAACTACATTTACATTTATGCTCCTGGCAATTGGACCCCATTCACATAGCTTTTACTCTATTAGTTGAGCTACATTTAAGGAACATTTTCTATAAACAATTCGAGTGTTGAGTAGATTTCACCACCAAAAAGTTAGGATGATAAAACTTGATAAGGTGTTATAAGCGGTATGCAATTAATAAAAGATCCCTTTCTTATGCAAGTAAAATGATCTACACAAGGTTTTAAATAAAGTCTGTGTGTTAATCAATTGGAAGTGAATTAACTGCAGAAAACTGTGCAGGAGAATTTCAATACAACACTGTCTTGCAAGCACTCTGCACAATAGTGAAAGCTTTTCTCAAAAGTATGATTGAAATGAGGTTAGGAAGGTGAAGCAGGAACAGGCCAGTGATTCGTCTGTGGGATTCACTGGAAATCAATTTTTGGTAGTACGGTCACACAAGGGTAGGCTTCAAGGAGACATACAATTTCAAAAGACCTCCCCAAAACAGCACATCAGAGTGTTTGTGTAAACTCTCTCTGATATAAAAAGTCACACTGTGCCATGTTAAACATGAACAATGCTTTTAGATTTTTTATTGTTTTGTTTTTCTCATGAAACAGAGATCCATCAGTCAAAGGACAAGAGGCTTAAAACATGCATTTTGAAGCATCCTACAGTTTTACTCGCGTTGTTGTTGTTGATGCAAAGATGTGACTTTTGACCTCTGCGCTTTCCTCACAAGACACTGCTGCCCTCCCACAAAAAATAAATAAAAAAATCAAGATGTGGGAGAATTTTATTTACCAAAACTAGAATTAACAGATCTGTGATATTCCTTGGAGGATCTTGTCTGAGTGATTTCAGATGTGCTTGTTTTATCCATTTATCAAACACTGTGCTATACAGTTGCTAAGCTCAGGCTTGTCACTTGTGTTTGTATCTCATCTCAAGTGTCCCTGGAGAGAATCTTGACTGAGTCTGCCTCTGAACGAGGCTGAACGATACACAACCAGCAAAGTGTTTAAAATTCTTGTAATAACCTTCAGGATCAGATACTGGGTTATGTGAAAAAAGTCATGTCAGCATGACAGAAAATACAGGTAGGACTGGGTAAATGTCTCCATTTGGTTCCCCTTTCATAACATGTAACTTGTATTCTGTCATTTTCAGAGCAAACATATAGATTCTGCATTTTTTCAGTAATTGGCTGCTAGTCATCTGAATCAGACAGCATGCTTGTATGTTTGCCTGAAGTTTCCATTTAAATGGAGTCGATCAAGACCCTGAAGCAGATAAAGGTTTCATATCCTAGTTCCAAAAGCTTCTGACAACGTATTACAGGCACATCAGTCTTTATATAATGAATGGGGATTATAAAGGAATACATTACAAGATTCAAAGCTATGTTATCTATGTTGTGCATTACTATAAGGTTTACAGAAAGAGATTTACTAGCTGACTGGGTCTTAACCAGTGAAAACAGCAGGTAATTAGGCAGTATTATAGAACAGTTACAGTCGATAAAAAGTCGAGGAACTATTTAAAGGGATGGTTTGAAGTAAAATCAACCTAGGGTCCTTTGCACCACGACCTCAAGCCAAACACCCCCCCAGAAGCCTTTTTTCCCTTGGTCGAACATTATTAAAGTTAGAGCTTATTTAGAGATATCAGCCAAATGGCTTAGTGCAGGCGCTAATGGATCCAAGGTTGCATCTCGTAAATTACCCCACTAATAATGCCCGGAGTGGTACCAAACTTCTACAGTAGTACAAATTGGATCTGTACTCATAAAATGAGGCATTGGAAAGTTTTAAGTACATCAGGAGTTTATTTAAATAACACTTGCCTGATGGCTTATGCTACCGCTAACTCGGACGTCAAGGTCACTTCCGTGATTTGGGAAAAACCCGTAAAAGTCCTGGCAGAAAGAGATGCATAAGGATGTAGTGTAACGACGAATAAGTGTTGACAATTTAGTGTTAACTAATAATTGTTGCAAACTGGTACTACCAACAAATTATTAGTGCATTCCAGGAACTGGGCGTCGTTACACGACATCCTTATGCATCGCTTTCTGCCAGAACTTTCACGTGCTTTTCCCAAAAAGCACGACAATTAAACACCATGGATTCCTGCTAATTTAAAAAGAAAATGCTTAAGATGCATCTGACTTCCGATTCTTTCTACTCAACTTACATATCAGTTCTTGCCAAAAAACTGGTACAGTGTATGAAGGAGGATTCACATTCAACATAATGGTAGATGACCCCTTTCCACCCAGTCCACAATGACATTTACACATAAAACTAAAATGCATTAAAAGAATGAGGACTTTCTGATCTTTCATGAATCATCCTGGTGCCCACAATTAAGGCAGAATTGTGACTATGGATATGACACCAGACATATGGGTTACAGTAATGTTAGGAAAAAAAAAAAAAAAAAAGAAGAAGAAAAATCCAATTACACACAAGAGATCTGTGGAGGTTTGCATATAGTTAGACAGACTCATCTATTCTGAATGTGTTGCACACACATGTTGAAATGTCACTGGTAATGGACTTTTTCAATTTTTAAAGGAGTTCTCTTGCATTGACATTTAAAGGCATGGAAACTCAGATGAGACAGCCTTAGGGCGAAAAGAGAGATGGCCGACTCGCTTTGTTTAGCGTTTTAATTACAAATTTGATGGGACATGGTTCAATTTGGATAAATTAAGATGTGGTACAACTACAAAATTCTGCAAAACGTTTTAATGAACACACTGAAGGTAGCAGTGAACTAGTAGCTAAAGATGTAACAAATAAACGTTTGATTAAAAAAAAAAAAAAAAAAGATATTTAATTTTTCTAAATATCTGGAGAAAGCTGTTAACATTCCCATTAATCTCAATGGCAGCAACCCCGCAAGTATGTGACCTGGACACTGCAATCAAAAAACACTCGGTTGCAGCACAATATTCCAGCAATAAAAAATGACTGATCACTCTACATTAGAACACATTGAAGCCTCCAGTAAAATCAAGTGTACTTCACACCGTTAATAACTCTCCTAAAATTACAAATAAAATAAACAAATAAAACAATTACTTTTAGAACGGCTGGCATCTTCAGATTTATAATATCGCAATTTTGTTTAAAATAGTGATCATATAGTTAATTCAATGTAGCTATTTATTTACCTCGAAAAAGAATCTGTAAAAAAAAGGTTCAATGTGAAAACTGTGAACAATGTCAGGGACTATTTCTCTCCTGAACTGCTTTAAAATATACTGCTAAATGACTATAATTACAGAACCACAGAAATTGTAGAAACAAATGTATTTAGTAGAGGTTATTATGTGTCAATATTGGTATCGACAGCAGGGATAATGGCCTTGATAGTACTTGATACTGGATCAAGAATAAGATTAGTTACACATCCCTAATGTAAGGATAGTTCTGGTGTAAAAGAAAAAAAAATAACAAATACAGCATAACTTAAGTTGAATTATTAGAATAGTGAGCATTCTGATTCATCTTACAACAAATTTTCTCAAAAAAAGGAGGAAAAAAAGCCTTGTACTGCATATACACTCTAGATGATAAACAATACCCAGGTCCTTTGGAAACATCCCACATACTGTTAGTGTATGAACTAGCTAAATGACAAGCAGAACTTTTCCTCTTAGAATAATTTTGTCTGCTATGATGTTTTAGCGCCTGACAGGACACTTTATTCATTATAGCAACAGCCAAGTAGCACTAATGAACGATGAGGTTGTCTGAGCAGAAAAAAATTCAGGCTTTTGGTTGAAAAAGATGATTGTGAAATCTTGTCCCTTTGGGCACTGAAAATATATGAGAAGGTAGCTGTACCTTGGACACCAGAAGGGGGCAATGAAGGCCAAATGAGTATAATCATGGTTTTTATTTGCTCCTTTATGCGTTTAACTTTTTCTCTATTACTGTTAATCTGGCTACATTATAGCCAGATTAAAGCAATGCCACACAATATGGTCCAAAATGATATCACAACAAAATATTTGATAAATATTGCAAGTCCATGAAAGTTAGAGACTATTATTTAAACTTTAAACTAAAATAAATAAGACATGACCATTCACTGCAGCCAACAAAAAGAGCTACTCTTTAAGCATGTTGATGCTTAATTCCTCTTTAGAAAGCTGTTCTTCAATAACAGAGCTATTGACCATATGCACAGTGGAAAAACTCCATATGCTTATGCAAACTTTTCAAAAAGCCACTGCAATAATGGCAGCACCATCAATTATATACTTCTGCTTGCCTAATAGTGTCTTAGCAAACCAAAAGTTTTCTTAGCAAAACTATTTAGAAAAGGTAAGAAAAAAAAGTTAAGAATCAAGACTGCGGATTCATTCACTTTTGACTTGAGCTGCTGGAAGAGCATTCTGTCAACACATAGACAGGGGAGAGGAAGAAGCCATAGGTCAGATTTGGACAGTGGCCATTTCAATTTGTCACTTGGATTACTGTAGATTGAACAGACTGCTACAGACACCATGACAATGATAGCAGCTCAGGCAGTATGACAGATTTTCTAAGTTTTACTTTTTTTTTTTTTTTTTTGGAGTATCATTCAAAAGAGTAATTTTGTATAGCACTGTGTTTGTGAACATTTCAGATGGCCAAATGGGCAAAAATGAAATGGCATATTTTATTGAATATACCTTGAATTACAATGACATCATCTCTCTCTTTTTTTTTTTAAAGCGTGTCATATCATAACACCACGGAGTTGCTAATAATGTGTGAAGTTTTATGTGCCTTGTGGTGGCTAGGCCATTGCTAGGATTGCAATGAAGTATGTATAGCGCTGTAATCATCTTTACTTACTTTACTTCTTTGTGTCGCTGTTTTTCCCCAGTCACTTGCCTGTGTTGTCTCTTCTCCTCTTCTTTATATTTGCTTTCTCAGTATCTTCTGATCATCATTAAACATTTGCCCCACTGAGGTAGTGAATAGTGAAGACTTGTTCAGAACAAACTCTTGCTTGTTCTTGATCTTGACAGACTAAAACAGATTATGATCTTGTCAGAGATGGAGAGGAACAATAATTATGTGACTTCACTGTCAGATTAAATGCTATAACTACTATAATACTCACCCTCATTCTTCTTACTGTCGTCATTATAATAATCTTCATCTCTGTACTGAATGTTGTTGTCACCAATTGATTTCCTTCCTCAGGTTTCTTACTTCTTCTCTTTTTTTTCCACCACATTTTGGCATGGGTATAATTCCTTAAATAAAATTTAAAAAATTTCAAGCTTTGAATAATTTAATTATTCTATTAATTTGAATAAAGCCAGAGATGATTGAAACATACCTGTGCACCTGAACTGTTGCAGCAGAAAAAAAACAGAGCCCAAATACTTCTGGAGGCTACTTTAAATGCTTATTTCTGATGTGACAAATCTGAACTAGGCAACTAAGCGTACAGGTAGTTTCACAGAAAGACTTGTATGGTACATTAATGCCTTATATATTAAATTTGTATTACAACATGACATCTCATTTGTTCACTTAAGTTAGGGAGGACATAGCAAAAATGACAGAAGTATAGTTCTGAAGTTTCTGGTGTATTTAAGGTTTAAACCACATTGTAACATTTTACATTAAGATTGAAATGTTTAATAAAATAATATATGTACAGTGAGGAAAATAAGTATTTGAACACCCTGCTATTTTGCAAGTTCTCCCACTTAGAAATCATGGAGGGGTCTGAAATTGTCATCGTAGGTGCATGTCCACTGTGAGAGACATAATCTAAAAAAACTAAAAATCCAGAAATCACAATGTATGATTTTTTCAGACCCCTCCATATGACAAGAAATGTACAATATGTATCAACATTACAGCAAGTTACATTGCTTACAGCATAAACCATCGTCATATTCAAGACATACCGTTTATAATACTGTGTGAACTTGACGACGACTATGATTGGCACTTGCCTATAAAACTTGTGAAACTCGAGAAACACTTTTCAACTTACCTTAAAAATATGTGTCGTTGTTGTCAAATATAAGAACTGTAATGGGCTTACTTTAATCAAAGGGGGGTACATTGGATTGCGAAGCTACAACGACGTATTCGACACATCTTCTCTTCAGCTGAGGTGAATTCCTTCAAGTTCAAGTCTCGCGCTTCTGCCAGAGCGCGCACGGCACGTCGTCAGCGTCAGCGTCTTGTCACGACAACACGTCCTTTGTTACAGTTTGAGACCTGTTGCATGTCGATTTCAGCTATCCAGGTAAGTTTGAGATATTTTTTTTTCGGGCTCAGCCAGGGTGGATTGTTTTTTTACTTACGCTACACGGTGTAACAATATGTGTATTGTGAAGTTGTTGCATGAGACTTTTATTATGCATGTATGGGAAGTACCCGGGTTGAAACTTTTTTTTTTTTTTTTTTTTTTTTTTTCCAGTCTATGGCTGAAACACACGGGCTAACCGTCTCTGCTGGTTTTATTCTGGGTTAGACTAGAGATCTGATCGCAAACCAAAACAGTACCAATCAACTGTTCGAGCAAAGTGACATATCCGATGCAATAAAGCCACTCCCCTTGTATCTCTTGCTCCAAATTAAAGCAGTTTATAGTGGGGGAAATTTGATACAAAATTGGCTTTTTGCAGCTGGTTATTTATTAGGCTAGGCTATATTTATTATATTAATTACGATTATGTATTTTAATAAATTAATATTATTATACGAATTAATAACCTAATATTAAACTTTCTATTTAAAATGTATATATACACATACATATAAATTAGAGCTTTAATATATACATATATACAGATTTTAAACTAAGCTTATGTGTTCTTGTGAGCTCTTTGTAAACCTATGCATTATTTTTTTTAAATTCAGTTGATTCACATGCATACAGTATTGTCACATATTTTCTTTCAGCTGCCTTCCCAAACTCTCACTTCAGCAGCAGTGTTTATTCTTGCCTTGTAAATGCATTTAAATTAATGATATTTTTCATACATTTTTTCTCATGATATTTTATCTCTTCACTAAACATGACACATTTTCAGGTGCACACGCTTCAGACTTCAACTCTGGATCATCAAACCCTGAGTTGACAGAGCACGTGTATACCAAGCATTGTGAGCCCTCTGAACCTTATCTAAACCAGGCTAGATTTGTATGGTTTTGTCAACTCTAAACTTGCTCTGAAACTAGTTTGTTCAACTAGCTTTATGCAACAGGCCTCCGAAAACACATCTTAATGATTTAATAATTTAAGTATTTTGCATAGGCATAGATTATTTCCAATTAATAACAGTATGGAGTTTTAACTAATTTAGAAATGTTATTTGACATTCATTTAAAAGGTTTTAGACTCGAATAATAAATGTGCTTTTGGTTGATTTGTTGCTTGCTACTACTACCCCTAATAATGATGATATTAACATAAATGACAACAGAGTTAACGTGTATGTCATTGTCGACAATGTTTTTGAACGGTCCAGTGATTTCTTTCGGCAGGTTACATCATTACGCCAGTAGGTCGCGGCAAGTGACTGTCTTTATAAATGAGTTATGGACTGCGTCCAAAATCACATACTTACTATATATTAGACAAAAAAACAGTATGGGTGCGTCTCAATTAGCTCCCTAGTTCTGAAGCCAGGGGACTGATCAGAGAGTCAGCCATTTTAAGGGCCGTCTCAATTTAAACATCTTACCAGTGCACTAAAACTTTCGCTTCCAAAAAAGTCCCACAATGCACCGTGAAAACCAGGGAGCATCAATGCTCACATGTGTGCTTCTCAATACTCAAACTGATGCTTCCTCATTTCCTCGCTTCTCCGTCCTCCAGCCCATGACCCGAATATTGATCAAAGTTAGCCATCTTGAAGGACATCTCAAATGAAGTTGAAGTGTTTCTTGTTGAGAAACCTCTCCTCCCCTTACCTTTGCGGTTTAAATTAAAGGACAACTCCGGTGAAAAATGAACCTAGGGGTAATTAACACATGGTTACCGAGTCAATCTTTCCCTGGGATGCGTTTTCATGAAAATTGTATGTAAAGAGTTTTATCTCTAAAAACAGTTTGGCTTATAACGCTAGTATATGGGGCACAGAGTAGGTAAAAGTAAATCGCTAGTTAATACCACTAACAAGGCTCAAAATAGCCTCACACTAACATGGAAGCATAATGAGGGTCCCTACATGCAAACCGAAGCATTGAGAACTTTGTAAGTGTACAGACAGTTTAATAAGAAGATACTTTATAAAGACAGTACATTACGCGTTTACAGACAGGATCCATCTTGGAAAACAGTCTCAACTAATTGAGTCACGAACGCCAAGTAGATTTTCATGAAAACGCATCCCAAGGAACGATCGACTCAGTAACCATGTGTTAATTACCCCTAGGTTCATTTTTCACTGGAGTTGTCCTTTAACCATATAGTTCACATATTTCAACAATGTCTTTAGCTTCGATTCCTCTGTCCTCATTTTTCTACCCATAACTATAGTTGTCACTGACTTCTAAGTTTGTCCCTTTAAACCATGAACATCTAATTTAGGCTTTTCTTGGTATTGTTTTAGAGACTGTAATTTTATGTCTGCTCATGTTGTGTATTTAGGCTTGCTTAAGCCTTGCATCATTGTCCATACAAGAGCAAACTATTTTTCCCCAGTATTATATGGCTGCAAATTAAGGACCGTCTGAAACCTCCACATCTGTATATGAGGCAATTGTTCACCAGGTACAAGCAACAAAAGTAGTGCAAGTGTATAGTGTGGAAGTGTACAAATAGTGTTGTAGTTTAGTAGATTAAGACCTGTTTTACACATTATGTTTTTGTGTCTTGTAAGTTGCACATACTTATTTTGGTGCCCGTATTAAAACGATACAGTATTAACACTGCCCACATGAGCAGCATGATACTGCTTTCCAGAAGCAGAGCACATGTCGGAAACTGAACTCAGCAGAAAATATGTTGAACATGCACTTTATTCACAATCTTTTTTCTTTTTTTTGCAATGGATGTTATGAACCAACATGCTATAACTACTTTCATTATTTTCACAAATGAGAGCTTGCCGCTGCAGCTGTGGTCTTGCATTGATGACATGGATGATATAAGCTAAGTAGTGTTTATTTCAACTGAAGAAAAAGAAAAAAGCAGCAACAGAAAGAACATCTTGTCCCACTTTAAAATGTCTGAAATGAGTACTTTCCTGTGCTGTTCTCTGTTCAAGGTAACCCATCAGAGTGAGACACAAGTTGTTGTCCATGCCTGCTAAGGCCTTGTCCGCACTTATACGTTTTCGTTTGAAAATGCATCCGTTTTGGCCTTCCAGTCCACACTGAGACGGCGTTTTAGCAACGAAAATTAAGCTTTTTGAAAACGCTCTCCAAAGTGGATACATTTGAAAACACTATAGTGTGGACTGTGAAAACTGAGGCCATGTCCACACTAATACGTTTTCGTTTGAAAACGTATATTTTTCTCTCTGTTTTGGACTTCCGTCCACACTGAGACGGCGTTTTTATTAATGAAAACGAAGCTTTTTTGAAAACGCACTCCAAAGTGGATACATTTGAAAACGCCGTTTTCACGTTGTAGTGTGGACTGTGAAACCGGTGGTATTTAAAAACGATGACGTAAATTTAGTCATGTGACTCATATTGAACCCATAGGTATATATGTTTATACCGGTGTTGTGACTATTATGTGCTATTCACTTTCACACAGTTGCTAAAATATGGTACTTTGCACACTCTTCATATCACAGTCCTGCAAAGATGAAAATTCACTGGCATTTGCTGTCCTGTGGCAAAACATGAGAGCAGTTGCGTTTATTTAGACCAAACATATAATGGTGAGTGAGAGCATCCTGATGTGTATCAGTGAATGCTGAGATATTTCGCTAAATAAAATGATCCTGCCAGAAGAATTGCGTGATAACTTGTCTTGTTCTGTCTGTGTCATCTCAGTGAGCTTTTATGAGGGTTTACGCATGCGTTGTAAGGTGATATTTAGCGTTTTCCGATGTTTTAGCGTGGATGATAAACTTTTGGAAAACGCTAGTGTGGATGGAGAGTGTTTTGAAACAAAAACTCAGTTTTCAAATCTATCCAGATTAATGTAGACGGCCTAAGACAACTGTTTTTTGTTTTTGTTTTTCAGCATTCAGGTCAAGGATCCCTGAGGCAATCACACAGGCTCTTTTGTTTTTAACATGTCAGTGGTGGATGACTAATTAAAAGTTACAAATAGTGACTAAAATTCTACTACTATTAGCTAGCCATTTATAGTTGCATGAAAGTAGTTCAGCTTTTCCAGAAACAAGTAGGGCCTAGCCGTGGTGTGTGATGAAGCTATTTGTAATATTGTATTGCATATGCACAATGTTGACTGATACATCCTGGAATGAACAACATTTAATAACCATAATTATAATTTAATTATAAATTATTCTGTTTACTGAAAAAGCATATTCTTTAAGCAGCAGTGCAACCACATGAGAACACATCTGCAGTGGCGTTTAGCATGAAGAGTTGCATTTACACAAACATACACAGGAGTTTTTAGAAAAGTACAACAGTCAAAAAAGTCTGACCAAGCTTTATTTGACAAGAAAGTGCAGCCAGCATTAAGCTGTGTGTCATGAACCCTGATTCCTGTGTTAATACATATGGAGATGGAGAATATTTTTGGAAATAGGAATCAGATGGTGAATCACCTCAACACAACAGCTTGTTAGTCAAACTCGTTAATATAAGTTACTTGGTTTTTGCTTTCTGCAAGCAGCATCTACACATTTAAACAACGTCCATCTTAAGGTCCTTCCATTCAGTTGGATGAGTTTAGTTGACTTAATTAACCGCACATGGTCATACAGATCTGATGTGATTAAAGAAGGATGACATTAAACCTCTTGTTTTCTTCACAGAGTTGCTTGTTATTTTTTTATCTTTTTCAAACAGTACATTACATTGTTGCTTGAGCTCGCTAAATATATTATGACTGATGATGTTTGTAAAAATCTTATTGGCTTAATCACACATTGTTCCGTCAGCAGTGGTCAGGGCTATTTTACAAGCAGTAATCCCATTGGATGAAAATGTGATTAATATTCTGACAGCCTGTTGCCAATTTGCAATCTACCAGAGGAACGCAGAGAGCTCAAGGAGAGGTCTTCTTTGAATGTTGTAAGTAAATATTTTTATATTCATATTTAAAAAAAAAAAGATTTAAGTAATCTGTAGAGTGCTCTTACTCTTGAACTTCATTATTATTAAGTCTGTTTTCACATAAACACTGAATGACCACTACCCTCTGTTTAATAACATAAAAATGCAGTTTTATTTATACGTACGTGGTTGAGCAGTGTCCTCATACCTGATCATTTCACCTGATTTTGATTAATTTCTAGATCAGTGTTTCCCAACCCTGTTCCTGGAGGCACACCAACACTACACATTTTCCAACTCTTCCTAATCAATCACACCTGAATCAACTCATCAGCTCGTTAGTAGAGACTCCAAGACCGGAAATATAGGAGTCAGATAAGGAAGACATCCAAAATGTGCAATGTTGGGAAATACTGGTCTAGATCATAGACGTGTACATGCAATAACTTGCTTCATAGACATCCAATGGAATGTGTATGTTAACTTATTGTTTTTGATTTTTCACATCAAAGTGATATTTAATTATATTGTGAGCTCAATTGATATCTTACAGATGCTGTTGCATTAGTTGGATTGCTCATAAATGAGCATGCATTTTTACCTCATACAGTATAACATTATTCTATAAACACTAACATCACTTGTTTGTTTCTTTCTGAGGCTTGTAGCTTATTAGTGAAATTTGAAGTGTTTCTGATGGTCTCACTGCTGTCTGTTTGTAGGGATCTCTTGGTTTGAGCTGATGGAGGTCATGAGAAGCAACCAGAGCAGTGTGTGACTTTGGCATGGAGTCTTTTGAGGGGAGCAACTGTTATTCATCTGACCTTTTTCCGGACTCAACGGAGCGAACTCTGTTTGCTGCTATGTGCCTTTGGCAAGACCTCTTGGACCTGTCTGATAACGGTACCAGCTCATACCCATTCTCTGGGATAAAGGTTTCTATAGGTCATTTCTGTTCTGAACTGGCATGTTTAACAATGATCCACTCCAGTTTGTGTACAATAAAAGGATACACGTGATATTTGTGTGCTGTTCATGATTTCCAGCTGATCTCGGCTTTCTAAACGTCAACACCTGCTGTTACTTAAAATGAGTTCATTCAGGTTTTCAAATGAGGAATGGCCTCATCCGTCAAATTCACAAATTATTCAGATGTCTGGCCCACGTGGTTTATATTTTAATGTCTATTAATTTGGACAAGCTGTGACTGATTTGTCATTTAATGATTGCCAAGCTAAAACAGACCAGTTAAGTTTTCCTCATTAGAAATCCAGTTTATTAATGCCTGAATTTTTCAGCATGTGTGTAAATGGAAACACCCTTCAAGTGCTGGTCAGATGGTATGTTTCCCCAGAGAAAGTCAGGTAACATCTGAGGGATGGATTGAATCCGGGTGGAGTGCAGGTACTGTATCTAATTAGTCTGTGGTTAAGATTAAAGGGAGTGGCCAAAAAGCCACACCCAAAATGTTTACTTAGTGTGTTGTCTGGAAATTTTTATAAGTAAATACTGAAAACTTTGACTCCTTCCCCATAACCACTGCTGGATATTGTTTCAGAAGTCCCAGGGGGAGCGGTCTGGATCTTTACTCCCCCTTCATGTCTTGCCTTCTCTCATCCTGGTCATGATCTGATCCGCTCAATTCTGCAGCTTGTCACAGCTCACGACCGGATGACCGTCACGCAACCATGCTACAGTGACCAGGCTGGGGTTTGAACCCAGGTCCTTCCCACCAGGGAGGACATGCTCAGACCACTGAGCCACTGGCACTTTCACACTTAATTCTATATTTTTGGTAATTTTGTCTTTATTTTTATTAAGTGAAACTAAACTATTATCGACCTCAAGAGAGACATTCGAACCAGGGTTGCCCACGCCAAGATCTGATGTTCAGACCGCTTCACCAGTGGCACTTCCACCCTTAGTTCTATATTTTTGGTAATTTTGTCTTTATTTTTATTATCGAAAAACCAGTGAAACTAAACTATTATCGACCTCAAGAGAGAGATTCGAACCAGGGTTGCCCACGCCAAGATCTGACATTCAGACCGCTTCACCAGTGGCACTTCCACCCATAGTTCTATATTTTTGGTAATTTTGTCTTTATTTTTATTATCGAAAAACCAGTGAAACTAAACTATTATCGACCTCAAGAGAGAGATTTGAACCAGGGTTGCCCACGCCAAGATCTGATGTTCAGACCGCTTCACCAGTGGCACTTCCACCCTTATTTCTATATTTTTGGTAATTTGGTCTTTATTTTTATTATCGAAAAACCAGTGAAACTAAACTATTATCCACCTCAAGAGAGAGATTCAAACAAGGGTTGCCCACTCCAAGGTCTGACATTCAGACCACTGAGCCACTGGCACTTTCACATTTTGCTCTCTTTTTTTGGTAATTTTGTCTTTTTTATTAATTGAAAACTTGTTCTATTTTGAGCAAGATTAGAACCAGAATTTCCCACGCCAAGAAATGACATTCAAACCGCTTCGCCACTGGCACTTTGACATTTTCTTTGCTTTTTGTGGTAATTTTGTCTTGTTTATTAATTGAAAAACGAAACTATTTTTTCACTTCAAGAGAGATTCAAACTCAGATTGTTCACACCAAGCTCTGACGTTTAGACCGCGGCTCCACTGGTCTTTTCACGCTTGCTTTTCTCTTTTTTTCTGCGCCACTGGCACATACGCAGATCACTCTTGTTCTAGTTTTGTCTGATTTCTGTCTGAAACTCAAAAAAGTTTTTAAGAGTGAGATTCAAACCAGGAATCTCCACATCAAGGATTGACATTCAAACCACTGGTCTTTCTTCTGTCATGGGTGTTTTCTGTAGAAGTTTGTCTTAGATTTTGTCTTAAACCCACAACACCTTGCAAACACAGAGAACAACCACAGCTAACTGAAAGCCTCATGTGATCTTGGTCTGTCAACTAGTTAGTTTCTATAACAACCAAATATCCTCAAACTCCTTAGCCTGGGAAATCCCAGACAAACTTACGGCAAATTTAGATTTGCTCTGCAAATCAGTCTGGCCAAGAGCCCATTCAAGCCCATTTCCAATCTTTCCAAATCTTGGCACCAATCACAAACGTTGAGGCGGGCTTTACACGATGACGATCGTTCTGATTGGTTTTAGGTCTATCCAATTGCGCCTAGAGGCATTTGAGCGACGTCCGTTGGTGACGCCCCTTTGAAAATGGGATGTGAATGAAGCTTCCCCAGACCCACTCTCAGTTACGACTATGGCTACAAACTCCTCAGAGAGTCTCATGAACTCCTGACTGAAGCTCTTCTCATCTGCTCTGAAACTCATGTTTGATGAGCCTTAAAGCTCATTTATTTATTCAGGATGAATAATATTCACTGTTTTTTTTTTTACCTGTGTCATGAATTGATCTTCAGTTTTGTTGGTTTTCTGCTGTTGCTCTTACAGCTCATATCTCTCAGGTAACTATTTAGAGACTCATTTGAGCTGAGTTATGATTTATTCATTCAAGAATCACACACCAGAAGATCCCATTAGCTCAGAGAGATGATATATTTGAGTTTCACGTCTTTAACATAATGACATGTGAGATCTTATGGATATGGATATTTTTTTCAGACACCATTTATGATCATGTTATATTTATTAAAAACACAGACTCCTACAGTTTGGGACTTAGTGACATTTATCAATCCTCAAAGATAAAATAGTGATACAATTCTGTTTAATATAAGGATTTTATTTATATATATTTATAGGATATATTTTGTAATATATCAGTATAATTACATATTTCTGAATATTACATATTTATATTTTGATCTCATGTTGACTTTAATACTGCAGTACTTAGAACAACAGGAGCAGATTATGAAAGACTAATTTATAACCATCCAATCACACAGAAGAATCGGTGTCACCTGGGGTACGTTCAAGTTCAAAACGGTGCGCAACGTTTTGCTACGGTTTCCGGGTTGAACGTCATGTTTCCTGGAAACGGCGTGCACCGGTGTGCAAGGGGGTTTGAGATACGTTTTCTCTTGTTTGGTGGGTGTGTCAGAACTGCAGTCCAATCAGCAGCAACATGTATATGAAGCACGCGGTATTAAAGTGAACTCGCACAATGGGTTCAAGGAAAGTAATTTACAAATGTGTTCGATGCAGCTCCACTGTCTATGTGCAGCTCGGTATACACAACAACTGAGGATATTAGAAGACATGTTTGTCATAAGTTTTATTGTAAAAATATAGGATATCAACATAGTGATGTTGTTTATATTTTTAGCTTCTTTGCGTGTATGACATTTGGTATAGAAATAAACAATGGTAATTAAGTGCTTTTCCTAAAAACGAGAAAGAAAATACAGGGTATTAAAACAGTATGAACTACAAATAAAGTCAGTATGTGAGGCTAAATAGATGTGTTTTAGTCTGAATTAGGTAAGATGTGTGCTTCAGTTTCAGCAATCCCTTCACTCGATTGGGATGTTCTCTTTTGTTCTGGGCGGCAAGTGCAGTAACTGTAACATCGGGCATATTTTGTAGTATTAAACACATATTTATACCGATTTCATCAGGCTCCGAAAATTCTTCACAAAGAACACAAAGAATGGCCTTCTCAGCTGCCATAGTTGCAACTCTTGCGTCATCAGAACAGTGTGTTCAACGCATCACCGTTTCTGTTTAAAAAACGTTGTGCAACGTTTTGTCGGGGCTGAACGCAGCCCTGATCATCTGCACTGATGACACATTACAAACACCCGATTTACAGCATTTAAAAGCACCAAGCATCCATTTTAAAGTATCAGACATATTTAATGACCATCTTATGTAGTTGCATTGAAACATAAAAATGAAATATCACAGATGTTTTGGTTCTGGTGTGAAATTTCACCACAGTTAGAATCCAGAACTCTCAAGGCTTTCCAGTCCGTGGCAGAGTTTGATTTTAAGAACTCAAATGCTGTAAATCTAAACTGGAGATGTTCCTCAAGCTCTACTGAGCGTCAAAACATCCTACTCCCTTTCCTCCTTTGAGCAGAGGTCAAAGGTCAAAGGCTTTAGCAAATCTTGAACAGAATGGTCTCTCAGGCAAGAGCAGTGAATCCAGTCAAACAGCTCCTGTTACACTGAAAGAAAAAGAGATTTGTTTATCTATAGGCCGCTGTGGACATGACACTCAGCGGTAGAGTGTGTATAGGTTTATTTTTTTCTTAGTAGTCGACATGATCATAATGACCATGTAAAATCTCCTCACACTCACCAGGTTCCAGCAGAGAGATGTATCTTCATGTCTGAAATGACACAAATGAATCAAAGAAGAGTTGTGTTCAAGTCAATTGTCTGTATAAACTGCATTTATAAATGTACAGTTCAATAAACAAATAGATCTGAAGAAAAATTTCATGTTGAACTCTCTTTAGATGTCATAATTTCTCATTATGCTATTATCATCTGCCTGGTCTATTCATATATGTCTAATACTCACACTTTGGAACATCTTTATGTGCAATATCAGGCTCCAGAGAGTTCTTGGAAGATCTTTGGAAAGCATCTGGACTGATTTGCTGAAATGTTAAAGAAAATGTTTCCATTAAGGCCCTGTTTACACCTGGTATTAAGATCGGATCCCAAGGGGACGACACTAAATACCGGTGTAAAAGGGTCTAGAACGTTTTTAGCTTGTCCACTTTCGACCACTTCCAGAGGTAGTTGAAAACACATTCGACCGGATTGCTTTCGTAGTGTAAACACTTATGTGGTCGAATGCGTTCAAACAGCAAAAAAAAGACCATCTACTCTCCGCCCACTGATCTAATGCGTAAACATTATTGGTAGCGTGCTAGCCAAATGGGATTTAAACTTTGTCAGCTGAAGACCCAAGATTGGCTTGATGCGATTGACCAAAAAGCTTCTTAATAGCAGGTTTAAACAGGCCTAAGTGAGAAAAACAGATAAAAGACATAGGGAGAAAAGTGATTTGATCCTGATCTTTCTTCAGTTGAAAACACATTTTTCTGAGTTCCAGCAAAATTCTCCCGAAAACTCCCTGAAACACAAACAGAGACACCAAACAAACACCTAATAGACTCAAACTCACATCAGAGTCTGATTCTCCAACATTATGGTTTGATCACATCTGTTCAGAAGATAACAGCACGTTCTCACCTGGACAGAGGGAGGCAGGTAACATCTGAGAATCCCTTGGGATGATCTTCCTTAGATTGCTTCAGAAGATCTTCTGGATAATAACTTTACTGATTATTCGTCACCTACCTTTTGACTGTCCATCCTCCTTGTGTTTCTGTGACAAAACAAAGGTGCACTTGAAACAACACAGCTCACATCTGCAACACTTCATCTACAACTATGTGAAGAACATTTAATGGTGCTGCGTGCATTTTTATAATCCACCAGGTAAAAATAAGGCATCACATCTTGACTGTCCCTGCACATCCCAACTTCCAAAACTTCAGAACACAAATAGAGTTCTTTTTCCACATAACTGACTTCCTTATCTGATGTATTCACAGATTAATGAGTTTGGTTGGGTTCCATAAAACAGAAAGTGTGTTTGAGACTTCTTCTTCAGGGAGAGAAACCTTGGCCTGGCCAAATGAAGCATTTTCCAAACCTTAATGAATTTCAAAAGAAAATGATCTAGCAGAGACATAATAAAGGGATCTGAGTTCAGAAACATACAGACCTCAAACCATTAAAAGAAAACCAATGGCGTAAGCAACATAATAGTGTGCCATAAGATCCATAATTCCTTATTTTGTACATTATGGGATTTTTTGATTTTAGGGAGAAAATGTCCTGTAAGTCCCATGCAAGTTTATGTGACTTAAGGCAAGCAGACCTGTTTGAAAGTTGATCATTCACTAAATAAGATTCACTGGAACTCTTTAATATTAACTAGATTGATATCACTCTTAATACAGATGTTTTGATAAATCATTAAACAATATTAAAGTCCCTGTAAAGTCAAAATTAAGTATGTGTTCTGAGTTTGTCACACCACAGAATAATGTGTTATTAGCCACCCAGCCAAATTTGAATGATAAAAAAAGCAGCCAAGTAAATAAAATAAGCAATCAAAATCTTGAAAAAATTAGCAGTCGTCTCTGATCCCAAACGCTGGGGGCGTATTCGCTGGCTGCGCTGAAACCATGCCCACTCGCGGGAAAGTTGACTCGCGGGCACGCACCAGGCGGCAAGGAAGTCGACCGGAAGTTGAAGCCGGCCGCGTGCCACCATCTTGTAGCAGAACTTCACCTGCTGTTAGCATCCCATTGACTCCCATTCATTTTGGCGTCACTTTGACAGCGAATAACTTTACATCTGAGGCGTTTGAAGACTCCATTTGTCCATTATTTATTTCTAAAGAAACACGACAATGTATAAAATGCTCCATTACCTTGTAGCTTATGTTATGGCCCCGTAGAAGCAGTTTTTGTAAAAGTAGGCTAACGATTGCGTCATAACCACGCGACTCTCTGTCGCACAGTAGAGAGATTACCATATGGACGGGAGGAGAAGCTCGCGGGCAATCGGGGGGACGTGGAGGCAAAATGACAAAATAATTAATCAGAATACTTAGCAAAAGTTGCTCCTGCTCCAAGCTCATGGACAGCTCCTACTCACACTCTCCGTCTCTGCAAGATTCGGAAGGGAATGATTCAGATTTCTCTTGGCACAGCTACTAGAAGACAGACGGGTTGCTCACGTGGTCCGTGTAACGCTTTGCTCGGTTTGAGTCTGCGTGTCAGAAACGGAAGTGCTAAAAATCGCTAAAAATGGGCTTCACTTGTCTCAATTGAGTTCCAATGGGGTCGCTGTGTCCATTTCTTTTACTGTCTATGGCACGCACTGCCGATGATGGCACCAGTTGTCGGCGCGACGGGAGGATGAACGCCGAGGCGGAAGATAGTCGGCTCGGCCCCATTCACCAGTAACAGCGGATTATCAGTGAATTCCAGTTGTCTCCGACGAAAGTTTATAAAAATATCCTGTGTAAAATGATCACTACAGAGGCGGGTGTTGGTTGTGATCCTCAGCTCTCCATCAAAGTGGCTCTTCACAAAATGAATCCACCTCTTGTTGATGTGATCGTTGTTTGGAAATTTAAATAAGGACACCGATCTGTTTTGTAAGTGATCGCATCCCGGTAATACGCATTTCCGTGACGAAGGCATAGCTAGCTAGCAAACTGTAGGCTGTAGTAAATAATACTGACAGTAACTTGCGATTGAGCGGCGAACCGATAGGGGAGGGGGCAGCCTCAGTGGCTCCCTTACGTCATCAAGTAGGGGCGTGTCCAGGAGCTCAGGGGCTCCAGTGCGTCATCGATCCCCCGTTTTAGCCCCGCCCAAAAAATCCGGAACACAGCAATGGTGAAAAACTGTTTAACGGTCTAACTCCACAATTCAGTACTTCACAGTTCACAGTCTTTGTAATATGTTTTAGCAATACATTTCTAACATTTATAATGTGTTTAGAATTTTGTTTTAGAATTGCCTTTACAGGGACTTTAAGGACGTTGCAAATTTTTTACTCTACAATCATGATTCTCCTTATGAAGACACCCAAATGATTATAAATCAAATTTCACACTTTTGTTGCACAAATAAATTTTTAGGCTGTCTTAGGAAAATTGACAGAATCATATCTGCACCGAATCTCTGTGTTTATAGGTCACCACTATAATTAGATTGTAAAAAATAATTTGAACATCGTTCTCTGTGCTGCCACATAGAAAAATATTGCAAACCTATGTAGTCGTATAAATGTTCTTACCTTGGACTTTTGGAGATAAAAAATAAACATTTTACTTGTTGCCTATCTGATTTCTTTACTTTTATATTTGTCAAAAAGAAAGGCATCAACTAGATCTAAAACCTGATCTGGCACCGTTTAACACTGTTCAGTGCAGTTGTGTTCATAAAACACGTGAATTTAATTTAACTCAATCTCTATGCAGGTGTGAGTCCTGAAAAACAATCTAATCTAAATTAAAGTTTTGCTGGTTTTAGTCATTATCTACTGTAGCTCTAAGGTCATCCATGTTATTGTTTCTAAACATTCACAAAATTATATTTCAGAACATTCGAATTTAAAAACAACAGTCTCTCACTTCCGGCTAAACAGAGTCAAAATTATGAAGTAACGACCAATCAAATGCTTTCTGGAACGAGAACGTCCCTCCCACTTAAATTATAAACACTACATCTGACTAAAGCCAATTCCGGAATCGCTCACTTGTTCACTCGTTTGCCATTTCCTATATAATGAGTATCACACAGGTAGAGGTGTAAAGTCCAGGTTCAGAAAGTAAAAGTCCTCCTCAGTATTTTGTTCCAATCACCTGGATTTGCTAATTAGCACAGTTTTTCAGCCAGGAGATAGAACTAATTAGTGAAATCAGCTGGCTAAGTTCGTGGGTGGAATAAACATATGGAAGGACTTTTACTTTCTGACCCCTGAACTTTACACCTCTGATTTCAGGCTCAGTTTATGCTAAATGCTTTCCATTGCGACGAATATCATGCGAACCACCGCAACGCAGCACAGCTTCTCTCAATAACGCTGTATAAAGATGCTTATTCATCCGATTTGTTCATAACTGAACTGTGCGAATGTAAATGCATTATTGACTGATAACATATTTAAAAAAATAATAAAAATTCACAAACCAGGGTGCCATTTCCATTTTATTAGTTTTTGAAGTGTTCAAAATGTGTAAAATAAATAGTGCGTCAGTGCACAACATGACACATCAGAGTGGAATATTGCAGGACTAGATGTTTGAATAAGGACACATTACGGATGTTAATATTTGGGATATTAATATTTGACTAAGGCAGCATGTTTATGTTATGCACAAATTTGATAAGACAAATAATGAAAGATCAATATCTGAGCAAAAAAGTTTCAGGATAATTATTCTCTACTAACACGTGCAGGACTTTCGGCAAATAAAATCGGTAGTTTCTTTTCAAAAGCATTTAAAAGTCAAAAGCTGAATATTTTCTCTCTGCCTTTCTTCCTTCAATGTCCGTGAACTCTTCATAAAATCATTATGTTTGCAGTGTATTTTGCTTTATGTAACTTTATATAGTAACTTTATAGTATAGTGCTTTATGTAACTTTATACAGTAACCTTTTCAGTTTTAATGAAACTTAATTTAGCATGTCTGTTTTACGAGTTACACAGAAAACATGAGCTACAGTAAGAACAGCCCTTTTGTGATTGTGTGACAGCATATAATCAATAATCTATGCGTTATCAGATTAAATTGGCCCATCCCACAATTATGGCATGATTTAAATAAGTCTGCCATTTCATTCCTTCCGCACAAGCAAACGACCCACTCCACAGGTAAGAAGGATCTTTTCTTTCTCTGTTTTATGATCAGTTTTTATTACTTAGCCTACACTGTAAATGATACTAACATACTGTTTGTAGGCCTATAAGCAAATCTGATTGCATTGCCTGTCATTGTTTGTTTATTGATGCGATGCACATTTAGACTTGTATGAATTGATGGTACTTTTTGGGTGTGTCATATAAGAAGTCTTTAGCCTTTGTATTAATAACAGAGAATCATAATGAAAGACATTTTTGATTGCTTGCATTCTCTGATATTTTTCTGTTTTCTATTTCCTCCAATCCATTGATCAGTCAAACTCCTCATTAAATCAACAGACCAAACAACAAACATTTTTCATCACACCACATAAGATTGAGGCCATTCAATAAAATATAAGATTCTGGTTTAGCTGAGCATTACCATGGTACTTCTATGTGTCCTGCTTCTCCTCTGGGGTGAGTATTTAATCCGGTCTTTATTATATTGAGCAGCTTTGAAAAAAAAAAGTTCCTCTCACAAAATATGTTTAAGCATGTTAAAAATGTAGTGGTAGCCCATATTACGTATTTTTCTTATTATTTTATTAAGAAATTATAGATCTTTTCTAATTTTACAAGGTGAAAACAAGTCTACAGTCTCCATTTATTAAATTTTATTTTTCAGAGTTTCACATGTAAATGTTTTTGAAAGATATAAATGCTCCTCCAGTCTAGATGTAAAATAATATTTCACTAAAAACTGAATATCTCTTCTCAGGTCTTCCTCTTTCAAGTGCTACAGGTCGACTGAGAAAATTATACTTGATCGATAAAAGGATGAATATAAGTGAAGCACAAAATGTTTGCAGAAGAGACTACACTGACCTTGTCACAATCTATGATGAAAAAGAGAATAATGAGTTAGTTAATATTCTCAATAATGGTACGAAAAGTGTGAGTGGTTGGATTGGTGCCAACAGCTGTAAATGGTCAAATGGTGATCCTGCCACATTCACCAAATACAGCGGCACTTTTAAAGAGGAAAAATGCTGTGGTGCCGTAAACACTGGTGGAAGATGGGAGTGTTTCAATTGTAATTCAACAAAAATGTACTTCATGTGTTATGATCAAGGTAATGATCCCTGAGCTGTTTATATCCTATAAGTATCTAAATGTCATACACAAGTAAAATTATTATCTGTATCCATACAGGGCAAGAATCATACAACTACAGTTTAATCCGTGAAAACAGAACCTGGTTTGAGGCTCAGCTTTACTGTAGAGAGAATCACACTGATTTAGTCAGTATCAGAAATGAGACGGAAAATGATCAGGTGAAGAAAGCAGTAAATGGGAGAAACTCTTTCTGGATCGGCCTCCAATACAATGACAGCCTTGACTGGTTTGATGGTGAACATTCTGCTTACAAACAGCAGAGTTCATCTCAAGGATGCTTTACATATCTCTCAAGACAGAAGAATCCACTAGGAGGATCTTGGTTCAAATGTAACGTGGGTAACTATTCTCCTCTGTGCTACAGTAAGTTAACAAAATATTTTATGCTTTAAAATTCAAGTCTATATGAAACAAAACATGCAACTAATTTTATTTTATTTTTATAATTATTTTCTTCAGAAAGCTTAATTCATGTCAGTGAGAAGAATATGTCCTGGGATGAAGCTCTGGATTACTGCAACAGTAACTTTTGTGGACTCCTGCGCATCGAGTCTGAGAACGATCAGATAGAAATGGAGCGAGAGCTAAAAAGAAAGAATATCTCCGAGCCAGTTTGGGTGGGACTTAAAGAGAGTCGACTCTGGATTTGGATGAACGGGCTTCCTGTGGAAAACTGGAGCAACTGGAAAGCAGAAAGTCCACCAGAACATCAGATTTCCCCCCACTGCGGTGCCATGGAGAAGGTGGACGGTCAATACAAATTGTGTGATAAAGACTGTGGAAATAACTATAGAGTTTTATGTGAAAGGAAGTAATATAGGCCCTTTGGTTTATCAAATGCAGTTTTCATTTCTCTGCAAGAGGAAAAAGAGTTAATGTGTTCAACAGTAAACATCTTCATTTCTTGTATAATAAAGCTCTCAGTTAGCACTAACTAATCGCTAGTTGCTACTTGGTAATGCTATCCTTAGTGGTCCTGTTGCCTTTTTGGTTTTTATGTTTCTCTCATTTATTTTACCTTTGTAAACCTTTCTAAAAATGAATATTAAAAGTTGTTCATGAATGCATATTATATTATTGAGTCCTTTTACTGATAATATGTTGATATCATTTGTACTCTGCAAATATATAAGTAAACTGAGACACACAGACAGTTAATTAGTGTCATGAGTGTGTTATCTGTGATTGTTGCAATGTTGACGTGTCTGAAAAACAAAAAAACCAAAAAGAATATTCTGGGTACTACATTGACTATTTTCTTCAATGCCAGCCTTTATCCTTTAAAGGAAACCAAGTATGCCCCTTTTTTACAAGATGTAATATAAGTCTCAGGTGTCCACAGAATGTGTCTGAAATTTCAGCTCAAAATACCCCACAGATAATTTATTATACCATGTTGTAAATGTTTGAGTTGAAGGAAAAACATCATCACGTACAAAAGAAGTCCCATTTCATTGGCTAGACGCCAACCAATAAAACGACTCCTTTGTGCCTTCCTTCTGCCCCGCCTTTCTCTGTCATGACACTGAGTTTGCATGTACACAAGTTAGTTATGCATCTAATATATTGCGAAAATGGTGGCAAAAGTCAAGGAGCCAAATTTGAAATTGCAAATTTGCAGTGACAGATTTGAGAAGTTGCAAGTGCCTAATTGAGGTTGTACTGTGAATGTTAATGAAAGAATAAGTGCAACTATGTACTACAAGTTTGTGTCTGTCATTGTATTTTTGTGAATGGATACTTGTCTGCAGCTTCAAATTCAGAATGCAGGTTTGTGACTATTGTCTGCCAGTGCAAGTCTCAACATTCGACATCAGATTTTTATTTTACAGGTTTTCACATTGGAGCTGTGAGTGTAAAGTTTAGCGTACAAGTACGAATATTTATTGTACAAGTTCTCAAATTCACATCTACGTGATCTTGAGTTTTGCTACTCTTTTTCCTTCATAGTCTGGGAACGTAAACAGCACGTAAAGAAATAACGTATTAGATCTGGGCCCGGTTTCCCGATAACGCTCACGCTAAGAAGACTCGAAAGATATATCTTACCAAAGGTGTTTATGTTCCTAAGTGTGTTCCCCGAACCATACCTTAGGAAGCTGCTTAAGATATGCCTTCTTACGTGCGACGTTACCCGGCGCTGTCCGTGGCGAAGGTGCTGAATTGTTTGATATCGATGGCTCGAGAATCAGTTATTCTCTCGTGCAGGGGCTGTTTATGTGAGAAAGCGGTGATCTTTATAAATGAAGCACTTCAGAAATAGTTGAAATTGCAATTTATTATGATTATTGGATATTATAAAAAATAATCCAAACTATAATAGCCTATAATAGCCTAGCCTACATATTTTAAAATTGTAACATATATTGCTGCCACAATAACCTTTTCAAAAATTTACGTGCCTTCTTCTCTTTCCCATTTTTGTTCGCTGAGGTGGAGCTGCGATGAAATATTGTTCTTGTAAATACTTTCCAGCATTTCAGTAATAAAAGTTTACATCTTGCGTACGGTGCTCGGCAGTGATCAAAAAGGATTTAAACCGTGAATTTTGAATCTCTTGTAAACTCAGAGATGTGGATTCAGACGGCAATTAAATTACCACACGACCTGTTTGTCAAAAAACAGAAGGTACTAATTTGGCCAGGGATTTTTACGCGGGTTGGGTGAGAAAAACACTGATATTATGGATTCGGACGGCACTAAAATCACCGACTTACCCCTGTAAATGTTTAAAATACCGGACGAGCCCATGAGAAACAATATTAGCGTCCGAATAGGACTTAACTGACAGTAGCCTATGCTTTCACTGGCCTTTAAAAGAGCGTTTTAATTAAATTAATAATATTGTATAATAATATAATTAAAAATCTAACAACAATCAGTGTAATGACAATTTTATTCTTTGCATGAAAACACTTGAATTAGCCTAATTTAATACTGTCTGGGTGTATTAAAACTTCAGAATTATATTCATATAGACCTGCAACAGTGATAAAGTAAAGCTAAGAGTGGTCCAGACCAACCTTACGAAAGTGTGACTTACAGAAGATATACTTAGCGTACGAACGTTTCGGGAACCGTCCCATAAGGTTAAGAGAGAGGTTAAGGAATAGGTTAAGAACTACTTAGAGATAAGAACGCTTTGGGAAACCGGGCCCTGTGTATTAAAAGTGAAAGCAGCGTAATATACAGTGTAATATACAGTACCTACCATTAAATATGCTGTTAATATGAATCAAACAACAAAAGAAAAACAAAATCACTCGCTGCTCTTGACTGAATAACTTTAGTAGATTTAATAAAAATACATTTCTTACTTGATTGCTGCTGTTGGTTAAAGTCATTAATGACTGATAACATTCTGATACTGTACAAATTATGTATGTTTTTTTTCACCATTTACATTTAATAAGCAACAAAAACATGACATTTTTTTTGACAAACCAAGGTGCCATTTCCCTTTTATCTGTTTTTTTAAATGTTACAAATGTGTAATATAAATAGTGCTTCTGTGAATGTGACACATCAGAGTGGAATACTGCAGGACTAGATGTTTGAATAAGGAAACATTATGGATGTTATTAATATTTGACTAAAGCAGCAAGTTCATGCAAATATTTCCAAAAGAGAATGAAAGCCAGCTCTAAGCTATAAAGTATCAGGATAATTATTCTCTACTAACATGTGCAGGACTTCACATTCTGCAAAATAAAAACTGTAGTTTCTTTTCAAAAGCATTTAAAAGTCAAAAGCTGAATATTTTCTCTTTGCCTTTCTTCCTTCAATGTCCGTGAACTCTTCATAAAATCATTATGTTGGCAGTGCAGTTTGCTTTATATAACAGTAACTCTACCTTTTCAGTTAAACTTTTTTTTAAATGAAAAAATGCATTGGTACTTTATGAGTAACACAGAAAACATGAGCTACAGTAAGAACAGTCCTTTTGTGATTTTACACGTAAACATGAGAACATTTTGTGTTACATCATTTGCATACTGTATGCAATGATACAGCAAATCCTCAATAGCCCATGTATTATCAGACTCAATTTGCCTGTCTGTCTGTCTCTGGCCATCCGAAAGTTATGGCATGATTTGAATAATTCTGGCATTTCCTTCCTTCAGCACAAACAAACAACCTAATCCACAGGTAAGAAGGATATTTTCTTTCTCTGTTTTATGATCAGTTTTTATTACTTACCCTGTAAATTATACTAACATACTGTTTGTAGGCCTATAAGCAAAGTATCTGATTGCATTGCCTGTCATTGTTTGTTTGTTGATGAGATACAAATTTACAGTGCGTGCAGAATTATATAGGCACATTTTACCAATTCAAATCCACATCAATCTTAATAACTACTATTAAATGTATATTTAATCATTTATAAGTGATATATAATTGTTCATGAAGGCTGGAAATGAAAAACGCCTATTCAGGTGTGCATAATTATTAGGCACGTTTTATTTTACAGATAAAATAAGCCAAAAAAAGAGATTTAACTCAGACTGAAATGTCAAAACTTATTAAATGCCCATGAGAAGGATGCAATACTATTGCAATACTAGAAATTGCAGTTAAGGCAAAGGCTAACTGGCTTAGGGTCGGGCAGGGTCAGACAAAAACAGGTGGAGAAGAAAAGACACATGTTAACTGCAACAGAATTAAGAATTAAGGTGAAGAATTAAGTGTGAAACCATCAGGAACCCTTTAGTCTCCAGCACCATCTTTTTCCAGAACTGCAACCTATACCTGGAGTCTCCAGAAGTGCAAGGTGTCAAGATCTCAGAGACTTAGGTTGACCTCCACTTAATAAGAAACACAAGCTGAAGTGTAGTAAAATACATGAAGACTGTTTTTTTTTATAGGCTTTATAGACAGACAGATTGAGAGTGACTCTTGATGGACCAGCACCATATCCTCTTCTACCACTATTTGAAGAATTCATCTTCCAGAATCTGGCAGTAAGTTTTGGGAATTCATTTTTAGTCCATCTCCTACCCTGAAGTCCGTTTTGCAGAGATGGACTCAAAATGAACTCCCAAAACTTACTGCCAGATTCTGGAAGATGAATTCTACTTTACTACCTCTGTTTATCTTCAGTCAATAATGCAGTTTATGTAAAAGCTGAATATTTTTTATCTGCATACAGATGAAGGAAATACTGTACATATTTGAAGTATATAGTAATTATTGAGGCATTTTGATTCTCAAATTCTCATTTTTCTTTCATCAGATCACATGAACGAGATTCAGACCATTTGATAAAATATCAGATTCTGGTTTCCAATATGTCAAACATTGCTCTGGTATTTCTGTCTGCCCTGCTCATATTCTGGGGTGAGTATTAAACCATGATTATATAATAAGTTGCTGAGCAAATTTGCAAAAGAAAACAAAATAAGGGGGGAGAACAGCTGTTTTGCATGTGAAATTGTAACAGTGTTTTTTCATGTTCAGATATAAATCGCTTAACTTGTGCCAGACGTTAAAATTATTTTATCATCAAGGTCCTGGACAGGCGCATGTCTATAATGTCCATTAACATATTGAATTAACATATGTTACATTAACATATTGAATTTAGGTTCAGTGACCAAAACTCTTAGCATCATGTATTTTAATGTTAGGTTCACATCTTTTCTCTTTATTCTAGAGCATTTGATGTTATTGTATTGATTATTCTTGAACTGATTATGAAATTGGCATGATACATTTACCTGACATAATAAATTGTTACATTTGATTATTCTAACTGACTTTGACATTATTTTCATTAAAGAGTTAAAAAGAATAGTCAAACATTCGCTCACTTTTAATGATGCACGGATATCATTAAAACCTTTTCATTTATGGAGTCAGATGAAATAACGAGAAAATACATATGAGAAAATGTATAGCATTTAATCAAAAATACGTTGCCCTGAGAAAAGACAGTAACACGTAGAGACCTTCCCCGCTGGTCGGATGCCGGACTTTGGGCCGATCAAGTGCGAGTTTACACTTGTAGGATAAGATGAGGGAAGATGCTCCCCTTAAAGCGTTAATTTACCCAAAAATTAAATTTATGTCATCATTTACTCACCCTCAGGTTTCAAACCCGTAAGACTTTCGATCATCTTCGAAACACAAATGATATTTTGATGAAATCTGAGAGATTTCTGTTTTTCCGTTGACAGCGACGCAACTACCACTTTGACACTTCAAAAAGTTCATAAAGAGATCATAAAACGAATCCATATGAATTGAGCGGCTCACTCCAATTTTTTTCAAGAGAGACAATCGCTTTATATTATGAACATATTGAATTTAGGTTCAATTCATATGAATTAGTTTTACGATCTCTTTATGAACGTTTTGAAGCAAAAAAAAAGTGGTAGTTGCGTCGCTGTCAACGGAAGAACAGAAATCTCTCAGATTTCATCAAAATATCATTTGTGTTTCGAAGATGATCGAAAGTCTTACGGGTTTGAAACCTGAGGGTGAGTAAATGATGACATAAATTTAATTTTTGGGCAAACTATCCCTTTAAGCCTCGTGTTTTATGAGCAGTAAGATAACCGTATTCATCCACACAGTCACACAGAGCTGAAGCACAACCAAAACTACTGTATGTTCTTCTGCAAAATGCATATAATGGCATTAATATTATAAATTATAATGCATATTGCTGTTGTCTGCGTTAGGTAAGGGTAAGAGATGACGAGGACTGAACTGTAAGCTTTTTATGTAAATTTAAAAAAGAAAACTAATGAAAGGACGAAGAGAATAGGGCAAAAGAAGCATCAGCCATGTTCTCAAACAGAAAACATAGCATGCTGGACTGAAAGAAGATCCAGACACTATGCTCCGAACATTAAAAAATTCATATAGACAACAGTATATGGCCAGAAAACATGCCAAAATCATATACTGAGCCACAAAACACAAAATCGCACAAATAAACTCACTGAGGCGACTGGACCATGACAGTCTTATGATGATTTAGATATAATCAGAAATAAAACAATTAATAATCGTTTCTGCACAATGGGTATCAAACAGTTGATGAGACAAATTATCTGTATCGCACTGGTCATCACAAAGCAGTATATTTCTGGTAATGTGTTATAAACGATAAATAGCATTTCCACAGTATGACGAAACTGTAAAAATTAATATGATCAATAAGGCATGACCACTTATGTTTTTACATTACTTTAACTCATCAAAATATTGAGAGTAATTTCTACTTTTTAAGTTATAAGAGATCCAATTTGATAAGTCAGTTTCATATAATTTAAGTTGAAATTAATTGTACAGCCAATTTGATTATACTTAAAAATGTAAGGCGTCAACGGAAGTATACTTTTTGATATAGGTGGATTTAATTTTTACTGCATAACTAAAGTTTTCATATGTAAAGTTATTCATTATTTCATTATGTACATAACATACTGTATGCACACATGTTCTCCCAGTTTTTCCAGTAAATTCTAAAAACTGAATATTTCTCCTCAGCATTTCCTCCTCCAACTGCTGAGAGTCGACTAAGAACATTCCACATAATAAAAGAAAAAACAGTTAATAGAACAACTGCTGTGAAAGAATGCGAAATAAACTACACTGGCCTCGTCACAGTTTATGACCAACAGGACAATATGGAACTATCTAAACTGATGATCACTGAAAAGGCGTCTAGTGGCTGGATTGGTACTTATGGAGGAAATCGCAGTATGAAATGGTCGAATGGTGATGATGTCACATTTAACAGAAGTCTTCCAGGAAGATGTGGGGAAATATGCTGTGCTGCTATGAAAGCTGATGGATACTGGGAATCTCTCCAATGCAGTGAGAAAAAACACTTTATGTGTTATGAACAAGGTAATAAAATATAACTTATTTTAATATTTAATTTTACAATTAATTAAAACAATATAATTTTCTTGTACCTATAGATGTTGGGCGAAAATCATACAACTACAGTTTAATCCGTGAAAACAGAACCTGGTTTGAGGCTCAGCTTTACTGTAGAGAGAATCACACTGATTTAGTCAGTATCAGAGATGAGACGGAAAATGAACAAGTGATGAACAAGGCAAAAGGAGAGCATAACAGTCCTTTCTGGATCGGCCTGCTGGAGGACACGGTGGAATGGGCTGGTGGAGGACAATCTGCTTACAGAAACTGGATTTCCCCTAACCCTAACCCTAACCCTGACAACAGATCACATTATCCTGAAGCTTTCATGATGTGGAATGGGAGTTGGCAAATAAGTGTTGGTAGTAGTGTCTACCGTCCGCTATGCTATAGTAAGACAACACACTTGCTTTGAAATTCAAATAAGTTCTGGTCTAGCATTGCATGCTTTTGTAATTCATAGTGAAAGTATTTAACTCTTTTTTTTTGTATACTTTTTGTCAGAGAGCTTAATTCATGTCAGTGAGAAGAACATGTCCTGGGAAGAAGCTCTGGATTACTGCGACAATCACGTGAATACAACTGGACTCCTGACCATTCACTCTGAGAACGATCAGATAGAAACGGAGCGAGAGCTGAGAAGAACAGTTCATAAAATCTCCGGGCCAGTTTGGGTGGGACTCAGACAGAGTCGACTTTTCGGATTCTGGATTTGGATCAACGGGCTTCATGTGGGAAACTATAGCAACTGGAAAGAAGGAAGTCCACCAGAACATCAGATTTCCCTCCACTGCGGTGCCATAGAGAAGGTGGACGGTCAATACAAATGGGTTGACAAAGACTGCAGAAAAAAATATAGGGTTTTATGTGAGATGATATAAAATAGGCCCTTTGGTTTATCATATGCGGTTTTCATTTCCCCTCCCAAACAAGAGGAAAAAGAGTTAATGTGTTCAACAGTAAACAGCTCTATCTTCATGTCTTGTAATAAAGCTGTCAGTTAGCACTAACTAACCGCTAGTTGCTACTTGGTAATGCTATTCTTAGTCCTGTTGCCTTTTTGGTTTTTATGTTTCTCTCATTTATTTTACCTTTATAAACCCTTTTGTCTCATTCTAAAAATGAATATTAAAAGTTGTTCATGAATGCATATTGTATCATTGAGTCATTTTGCACTTTATTGTACAAGTTCTCAAATTCACATCTACGTGCTCTCGAGTTTTGCTACTCTTTTTCTTTCATAGTTATGTCTGGGAACGTAAACAGCAAGTAAAGAAATCACATGTATTAGATCTGTGTATAAAAGTGAAAGCAGTGTAATTTACAGAGTAATATACAGTACCTACCATTAAATATGCTGTTAATATGAATCAAACAACAAAAGAAAAACAAAATCACTCGCTGCTCTTGACTGAATAACTTTGGTAGCTTTAATAAGAATACATTTCTTACTTGAATGCTGCTGTTAAATGCTCTGGTTAAACTCATTAATGACTGATAACATATTCTCATACTCTACAAATTATGTATGTTTGTTATTGATCTTCAACAATTAAAAAACAGATATAATACAAATGAGCAAATGATAAAGCTTGGGCTGCTGAATATTCAATCCCTTACTTCAAAAGCACTTATTGTTAATGATATGATTACAGATAATAATCTAGATGTGCTGTGTTTGACAGAAACCTGGCTAAAACCAAACGATTACATTACTTTAAATGAGACCGCCCCGCAAGATTACTGTTATAATCATGAACCTCGTCTGAAAGGCAAAGGGGGAGGTGTTGCTGTAATTTATAGTAATATCTTCAGAATTACTAAGAAGTCTAGTTTCAATTATAATTCTTTTGAAGTGTTGGTGCTTAATATAGCAATATATAGTGTAAATGATAAATCACGTTTGAGATTTGTGCTGGCTACTGTATACAGGGCACCATACAGACTTTATCAAAGAATTTGCTGACTTTCTATCAGAGTTAGTACTGGTTGCAGATAAAATTGTAATTGTTGGTGATTTTAATATACATGCAGATAACGAAAAAGATGCATTGGGTTTGGCATTTAAAGACATTCTTAACTCTATTGGAGTTAGACAACACGTGTCAGGACCTACTCATTGTCGTAATCATACTCTAGATCTAATATTATCACATGGAATAAATGTTGATGCCGTTGAAATTTTGCAGCACAGCGATGACATCTCAGATCATTATCTAGTCTTGTGTAAACTGTATTTAGCCAAGGCTGCAAAGCCGACTCCGTGTTACAAATATGTTAGACCTATCACTTCTGCCACTAAAGATTGCTTTATTAATAATCTTTCTGATCAGTTTCATCATCTCAGCATCCCAGATAGCTTAATATTCTCGATATTGCGACAGAAACTTTTAACTCTCTCTTTTCCAGCACTTTAGACACAGTTGCTCCGTTGCGCTTAAAGAAGATTAAAGAAAATAGTCCAACGCCGTGGTACAACGAGCACACTCGGGCCCTTAAGAGAGCAGCCAGAAAAATGGAGCGTTGCTGGAAGAAAACAAAACTAGAGGTTTTTTTTTGCATTTCATGGAAAGAGAGCTCGATTGCATACAGAGAGGCCTTAAAAGCTGCTAGATCTGCTTATTTTTCAACCCTATTAGAAGAAAATAAACAAAACCCTAGGTATTTATTTGAAACAGTGGCTAAACTAACGAAAAATAAAGCTTCAAGCCCAGAAGTTTCCAAGCAGCACAGCAGTAATGACTTTATGGACTTCTTCACTTATAGTGCAGTTTGCGTTATATAACAGTAACTCTACATTTTCAGTTAATTTTTTTTAAATTAAAAAATGCATAGGTCTACTTTATGAGTAACACAGAAAACGTCTCAGGTTACGACTGTATGTTCCCTGAGAACAGGGAACGAGACAATGTGTCAGAACACTATGGGGAACGCCTTCGCGTGAACCAGTGTCTGAAACGCTTATCTAATCACGGCAATCCTATTGGCCGGTGACAGCCTATGACATCATCACTAGTGCGACCCGGAAGTATAAAAGGGGAGCCTGGAGAACATGTCAACAACTTATCTTCTGAGGGGACTGTTCAGCAGGCATCCCCGAGGCATGGCGGGAAGACGCAGTGTCTCATTCCCTGTTCTCAGGGAACATAGGTTACAGTCGTAACCTGAGACGCTCCCTTTCGATCTACGATCTACCCACGCTGCCATGCTGAGGGGAGTGCATGTCAAATTATGGCTGTGACAAAAAACATTTCACTGAAATGCCAAAAACACTCCCCCTTCGAGTCACATACAGGCTGTCAGTGACAGTATTCCCTACGGCCACTGCCCAAGCTATAAGCCTCAAAGAGGCCTCCGATACAATGAAGGCCTACCAAGGCTGATCAAAGGCTTTGGAACCAACAACCGTGGAAGAGGTTCCTTTAAGGGAATATGGCCAGGGGGTCCAAAGGAGTCCCGTCCAGTCACTTTCTGAGGGGGACATGAAGTCAACCCCACATGCCACCAGGGAGGCTGACCTGGTCTAATTTAATGACCTAGTCTTGCAAACAACCTGTCTGTTTCCTAAACAGTGTCTCAAACATATTTTGCCTCACTTGTGGAGGCATCCATTTTTAAAAAATTGAATGTCTCCTGAATAAGGATCCACCGTATAACATTGAAATAAGGGTCCCATTTTCTTGTAATTGTTATCGAAACAATAGGTGCATTATTCACAGCCGAAACACTACAGGTGGATAGGGTGAAATTTTTAAGTTATAGATATCACCATAAAACCTTTCCAGTTTTTCACTTACATAGAGACAGACATTTTTTGTATTACAAGTTTTCTGAAATGTCATGTTTACATATGCAAATGAGGCATACCAGTATATATATATATATATATATATAGGGATGCACATAAGTGGTGCGCAGGTGCGCATGCGCTATCCAATTAAACAATGCGTACCAGATGAATTGCCGCAACCCTCATTTGCGTACCTAAGATTTGGGGATAGATAGGTGCGCAATCTGTGGTGTTGGATAGGCCTCAGAACTAGAGATGCGCGGATGGGCTATTTCATCCGCAACCGCATCGCAAAACTCATCATCCGTCCGCCATCCATCCGCACCAACGTTTTTGACCAATTTTCAAAACCGCACCCGCCCGCCATCCGCTGATTGTGCAATGCAAGGCGCTGCTGATGACAGCCGCAAGACTAGAAAACTGTCTTACCTCAGAATATCAGCAGTGAACTCTGTCTCCGATCGGCGCACATGGACAAAAATAAATAAATAATTTAAATAAATAAATAGGCTAAATTAAACGAACTTCGGCAAACCTGACCGTACAATATTTTCATTGTAGCCTAATAGAAAACGCATTTTGGCACATCATTTAGGATTTTTCGTTGTTGCGCCATCAGCTAGCCTATGCCTACAAAAGACAGATGAAATATTATATTAATAATAATAATAATATTAATTATTATTATTAATTATTAATAATTGATCCATGTCGGTATACACAGCCTAATATTTTACACTTAGGCTATAATTAAAAAATAGCCTAAACAATCAAGATAGCCTATTTACTTTTTTATTTATTAAAAACAGGAAATTGGTTAATGAAACATGGATTAAAATTAAGATACAATTAATACAAAACGAAATTCGCTTTAAAGAAAGGCTTTGTGCTTTCTGTTTGAGGTCTCTGTGAAAGTTTGAAAGTCTTTTAGTGCCGCGGCGCTTTCAGAGTGGTCGCGTCCGTAATGGAGAACTGTCACTCACGTAAGATTGTTTTTTCCTCATAAATTACAAAATACTTTAAAAAAAACCCAAAAAAACATAAATTTAAAAAAAATATATATATAAAAAAAGGATGGATTTATAGCGTTTTGGGGGGGAAAATGGATGGATGACCTTCTATTGCCTTTGTTTTTAATTCTCCTTTTTTGAGTTTGTCACGTAAAGTTACCTCCTTCGCCGGCGTTGCCATCTCTGATAATAACAAGCAGTTATAGGCCATATTAGCCTACTGCCTGATAAAAATGTGACTATTTTAAAGTGTGCTTGATTTTTTTTTTTTTTTTGGATGTAGGTATAGTCAGATAACAATATTTAACAATATATTATGCATCCCTCTAATTTGTTCCTCCCGTGAGGTGGGTTAAGGAAAAAATGAATTTGAAAATGTGAGGACCAAGCAACAACCCCAGGTTCTCCCCTGAGAACAAGACCAAAAATGTTATGTGCACCCCTGTATATATATATATATATATATATATATATATATATATATATATATAATTCGAGGGGCAGGCATACCAGTACGCAGTTCTCCCTTTCGGGCTAGCCCTGTCTCCTCGCGTCTTCATGAAGGTTGTCGAGGCAGCCCTTGTTCCTCTTCGGGATCATGGGGTTCGCATCCTGCACTATCTCGACGACTGGCTGATCCTAGCTCACTCTCGAGACAAGGTTTGCGAACACAGGGACCTAGTGCTCCGGCACCTAGCTCGTCTGGGCCTTCGGGTCAACTGGGAGAAGAGCAAACTCTGCTCCGTGCAGAGGATCTCTTTTCTCGGTATCAGCTTTGGCTTCGCGATCGAGTCCCGAGGTGGGCATGGCAACACGGCATGCTCCGAGTCCCAGTGACTTCGACCTGCCGTCAGACCTTCACCCCGTGGACGAACCTCAGTTTTCTACGGACTGGAGTGCCCATAGAACGAGTTTCCCGGCATGTTGTTGTATCAACAGATGCCTCCACAATGGGCTGGGGCGCCATGTGCAATGGACATGCTGCCGCGGGCTCCTGGACAAGACCCCAGCGCCTTTGGCATGTCAATTGCCTCGAGTTGCAGGCTGTACGTCTCGCCCTGCACCGCTTCTGTGCATTGCTCAGGGGTCAGTACGTATTAGTCCGATCAGACAATACCACGACAGTAGCGTACATCAACCGACAAGGTGGTCTGCGCTCCCGCCGTATGTCGCAACTCGCCCGCCACCTCCTCATATGGAGTCAGAAGCATCTGAGGTCGCTTCGAGCCATTTATATCACGGGAGACCTGAACCGTGCAGCCGATCCGTCTCGGTTTCGGCCTCTCGCTGGAGAATGGAGACTCCATCCCCAGTCGGTTCAGCTGATTTGGGATCAGTTCGGGGACGCACAGGTAGATCTGTTTTCCTCCCATGACTCGTCCCACTGCGACCTGTTTTATTCTCTGGCCGAGGGCACGCTCGGGCACGGATGCACTGGCGCACAGCTGGCCGCGGGGCCTACGCAAGTATGCGTTTCCCCCAGTGAGCCTTCTTGCGCAGACTTTGCGCAAGATCAGGGAGGACGAGGAGCAGGTAATTTTGGTTGCCCCGTATTGGCACAACCACACCTGGTTCCCAGAACTTGTACTCCTTGCGACAGCACCTCCCTGGCCAATTCCTCTGAGAAAGAACCTGCTTTCTCAGGGACGGAGCACCCTATGGCACCTTCAACGCATAGGCATGTCTCGTGGACGATGCTCTAGCGGAAATGATGGTAGCCACCACCGCTGGCAGGTTTGAGTACCCTACCACCAGCGGTGGTGGCTACCATCACTTCTGCTAGAGCATCGTCCACGAGACATGCCTATGCGTTGAAGTGGAACCTCTTCGTCAACTGGTGTTCTTCTAAACTTCAAGAACCCACGAAAGGCCCGATCAGTGTCGTGCTTTCCTTCCTGCAAGAAGGGTTGGAGCGAAGGCTGTCTCCCTCCACCCTGAAAGTGTATGTTGCCGCCATTGCCGCACATCACAACGCAGTTGAAGGTAAGTCCATTGGAAAGCACGACCTGATCATCAGGTTCCTGAGAGGAGCAAGGAGACTGAATCCTCCTCGCCCTCCTCTCATTCCCTCTTGGAACCTCTCAGTGGTTTTAACTGCCCTGCAGAGTGCTCTCTTTGAGCCTCTGCAATCAGTGGAGCTTAAGTTCCTGTCAATGAAGACAGTGCTCCTGGTTGCATTGGCCTCCATCAAGAGGGTAGGGGACCTGCAGGTGTTTTCGGTTGACGAAGCGTGCCTGGAATTCGGACCGGCTAACTCTCACGTGATCCTGAGACCCCGGCCTGGATATGTGCCCAAGGTTCCCACCACACCCTTTCGAGACCAGGTGGTGAACCTGCAAGCGCTGCCCTCAGAGGAGGCAGACCCAGCCTTGGCACTGCTCTGTCCAGTACGCACCCTCCGTGCTTACGTAGACAGAACGTAGTGTTTCAGGACTTCAGACCAGCTCTTTGTCTGTCATGGTGGGAAGCTGAAGGGAAAGGCTCTCTCCAAGCAAAGGTTGTCTCACTGGATAGTGGACGCCATTGCTTTGGCTTACCAGCAGCAAGGTCGACCATGCCCCCTTGGTGTGACGGCCCACTCCACCCGGAGTGTGGCATCCTCTTGGGCTCTAGCGCATGGCGCCTCGCTAACAGACATCTGTAGAGCTGCAGGCTGGGCGACACCTAACACGTTTGCGAGATTTTACAATCCCCGAGTGGAGCCAGTTTTTTCTCATGTACTCGCTTCAACTAGCTGGAACTAGATTCTGCTCAGGTGTCTTCGCTTGCTCGCCATTCCTCTCCACGGACAGGATACGTGCGATATTCTCCTCAGGTGAGCCTCTCCGCAGGCCCTGAGTTCCTCCAGCACTGTTGACGTCAACGCCAGAGTTATGCCACCGGCAGCTTTCACGCTTGGCTAGGTGCCTCCATGTGCATGGTTCCCCCTCTGGGCGACCCCCACGTGTATATTTCACTGTAAGCCTCTCTGAGCATGTGTCTTTCCCTCAGCAAACAACCTTGCCACCCCTGGGGTTGAAATATTCCACCTGCGGCTGGACACCCCAGTGATTCTCCATATGCAGCCCCCTGGGGTCTTGTGTATTCCAAGTCCCCCCCTTCGGGCTGGGCATAATTGCATATTTCCACTGAGATATGCTTCCCAGTGTACCTTGGTACCTTGGCATAATTCCAGCAGTCATTAAAAACTGTCCCTTTCATGTTAATGTTGTTTTTTCATTGTTTACATGTGTAAATATTCTGAGAATGCATAGTTTAGTTCTAATGTTTAATGTTTAAACTGCAATAAATGCATTAAAACGTTGTTTTTTGTTTGGCAGCCATTTTGATTTTATTGTTTATGCCAAAACAGTGATGTTTACAACTTGTTATACGGCAGAAATGGATTCAGCACCTAAAAATCATATAGAAACAACACTTGAAGTACTTTTCCTCAAAAATGCCTACTGCATCTTATCCAGGGCTATTTATCTATTAATCAGGGGAGCGCCTCCAGAACTAGGGCTGATCTACAGAGATGGGGGACTCGAGTCACATGACTTGACTCGAGTCAGACTCGAGTCACAAATTTAAGGACTTGAGACTTGCTTGACTAAACTAAGAAAGAAAACTAAGAAAATGACACGACTTGACTTTGACTTGAGATCCAATGACTCGAGACTTGACTTGACTTGAACTGTATGACTTGAGAATGACTTGATATACATTTTTATATAAATCATCGCAACATCAATTGATGAACAAAATGAAAGCAACGGAACCATTAATGCCAGTCATCAGATTCTGCGCGATTGCGTGACGCTGCACAAGCCCAGAAGAAACATACATCGCGGTGAGCGCGCTAAATACAAAAACATCTCCCAGCACCGTTTCTTTTTGGATATAAACACTAGAAATTGACCATATTCATACAAGAAGATTTGCTGTACGTACACATAATAACTGGCAAGGGATATCAGACGACCATCACAACCTCGAACAGTCGAACTTCATTCACCACGTCTAAAAGTAAGCTATGGCTTGTTTAACCTGTTTGTTATAGTTAATTTGACTATCTTTAAATCTAGAGATAATATTGGTCAAAACAGCATGCCTCTTTATACACAATTATGTTTTCAAATGTAGCTTAATGTTGTCAATATTCAAATGATAATTAATGATGGCATATGTTTTGTATAACATTTGCCACATTTCTTTCAAATCATGCTTTAAAGCCAAATATGTCGTTCTTTCCAATGACAAAAAAACAACATGTTAATGTTTATGATATTGTTTAAAAACTGTTAATGTTTTGTCATGTTTTATGTTTCTCTTAAAGCAGGGTTAGATGTTATCAGGGGGTTGGGGGCAAAATGCCAGCAGAATTAATATGCACCCAAAATTCAAAATGTGGTGGAAAAATTGCCCTAGCATGAGTTATTTTTATAATTATAACATATGATATTAAAAAATATTTCAAGAATATTGGCGCAATTGCAAATGTGATAATGATTTTATAAAACAGTTCAGTAAACAAAGAGTGAATATTGTGATGTGACATTTTAGACATAATATTCCAAATATTCTCTGTTTTTGCTCTATTTCTCCAATGACAATAGTTCCAAACAAGCCACAGAAAGAGTTATGTGTATTTGTGATTCAGTAACCTAGTTGCTTAGTTCCAGAACGAATCTGCCGTTTTGAACAAATCAGTTGAATGAATGCTTCTGTGACTCGTACATTAAGACGGTAATTTGGCGCCACCTATTGGTGGTTTTACCTTCATAATTAAAAATATATAACTTGTATAAAGGGGATGCCAGTTTGAAGAATGCCATTTGGTGGCATAGGAACCATTATACTTAAATTGTGAATTGTTTAAAGGGATAGTTCACCCCAAAATGAAAATGCTGTCATCATTTACTCTTCCTCAAGTTGTTCCAAACCTGTATGACTTTCTTTCTTCTGCTGAACACAAAAGAAGATATTTTGAAGAAAGTCGGTAACCAAACGATTGATGGACCCCATTGACTTCCATAGTAGGAAAAAAAAAATACTATGGAAGTCAATGGGGACCAGCAACTGTTTAATTACCAACCTTCTTTAAAATATCTTCTTTTGTGTTCAGCAGAAGAAAGAAAGTCATACAGGTTTGGAACAACTTGAGGAAGAGTAAATGATGACAGCATTTTCATTTTTGGGTGAACTATCCCTTTAATACCTTTTAATGGTCTTCTGCAATGTTTGAGGCATATTTATTTTTTCATGCTTTAATGTTGGCCTAATTTCAGTTACATTTACATTTTAGGCTATGTAGTTTGAAATTTTATGTATTTTTTATTTTTTAGATTTTTATTGTAGTAGCCACTCAGCTGTATGTGGAAATGCATACAACCACAACTTCTGTAGTTTTAACTTATTTTAATATATAAATTCAGTGAAATCATCAACCGTTTGTATGACTTGCCAGTGACTTGTGACCCAAGCTACGACTTGACTTGACTTGCTTGACATAAAGCAATGACTTGACTTGACTTGACTTGCTTTTCACAAAATTGACTTGGACTTGCTTGAGACTCGAAGGTTAAGACTTGAAAATTACTTGTGACTTGCACATGTGTGACTTACTCCCACCTCTGCTGATCTAACAGGGAGGCCTCGTGAGAGTCCTTCGACCTTCCGACCAGACTCAGGGAGCCAAGTATTCATACAGAACGAGATTCTGGAACACTGTACTCATAACCTGATAAGTATTGGCTAGGTTTTGCCCTTGCAATGCTAAGCATCCAACTCGTTGGGGATCTGCCTTCAAGGAGGCCTGTCAAGGCCTAACTACTTGATAGCGGGATTGTTAGCAGAGCTACTCACAGAGGTCAGGTGCTCTCACAGACATGTCTGTGGGTCTGGTTATACTTATTTCACATTGCCAACAGGCAGTGTACTCAGCAAAAGTGCTGTCGACCCTTAAAGCAAGGGGAGTACAATCTTACGCTACCGGACTATCGAGGAGGCCTACTGTAAAGCCTACAGCTTCGAATGTCATGGACGTCAGCCAGGGCAGTGCTTCGGCTCTAAGGGAGCATACTCAACCATCACAAGTGGGAGGGATTAACTAATCTGTCTCTACCTGAGCCTGGGTGGTGAAGGGTGATATCATACGAGCTATGGGTAGCAAAGTACTCTAAATAAAGACCCTAACAAGGGGAGTACTATAAGCATGACCCTGAGAAATGTATCAGGGTCGAGGCCTATTGTCTTGTATTTTTTACAAGACAGATTTTACATACTCTACTAAACGCAAGGAAATGGAGAACATCGACATACGCGGTGCAGGGTGGCTGTGAGGGTTTGGGTTGTATATCCTCTTCACCCTCATCAGCCATCTCCTGTTCTTTTGGGCTGGTTGTTTTTATACACAGCAGAGCACTCGCTGCTGGATCAGAGGATGTTAGAGCCAATACACATCCTCATCCCTTTTCCACCAAGGCAGTGCTGGTGCCGGTTCGGAGCCGGTGCCTATTCGCGAACCAGTTCTTTGTGTTTCGACAGCCAAAGAACCGGTTCTCGGCCAGGAAAATTGGTTCCAAAGCGGCACCAACTATTTGCTGGACTAGAACCGTTCTTTTAGCACGTCATGCTTACATCGGGGGCTGGGGGCGGGGTTATTGTCGAACTTCTTCTCGAACGTAACCTCCATCTATAGTAATCCAGACGAGCAGCACAAATGTGTTCTAAACGTCTTCTTCTGACCCCAATATAGGATCGCAAAACCAGGAGAAATATTTGCAGAAAGACGATGTAGTCCGCCATTGTAATTGTTATGCTTGAAGTTGGCGCAAGCGTTTCTGGGAAAGCTAAGACGTATGGCAACGTACACAGTGACGTAACGACGTCGTTCACTAGGCTCTCTAGTCAGTGGAAAAACAAACAGGTTCTGAGAAGGTTCGCAAGTTGAACCAACTTTAAACCAGCACCAGTTCCGAACCAGTTCTTTTTTTGGTGGAAGAGGGGTATGAAGGGCGTGAGAGATTAACAATTCTCTCAACCTCGTCAGTGAGCCCCCTCTGGAAAACCCCACGACTCTAGTGTCTGCTCTGCCTCAGCGCGAGCGGGACCTGGATCGCCTGGTACAGATATCCGTCCCTCTTCCCTCGAGAAGAAAGCAGACAAGAGTGGAGTTTTCTCAAGGGAAAAAAACTCATAGTGGCACAAGCAGATCCCTCAGGAACTGATCGTGCATGCTCCGAGCCCAAACAATAAACACACAGGTTGTATGTCGTCAAGTATCAATATCTTAGACACGGATGCACACACTTCCTGAAGCGTTTTTCACAAGCCATGATTATCAGGTTGAAGCGTACAAACAAAACAGTCCCTGAAGACGAAAAAGTTGTTGACATGTTCTCCAGGCTCCCCTTTTATACTTCCGGGTCGCACTAGTGATGATGTCATAGGCTGTCGCCGGCCAATAGGATTGCCATGATTAGATAAGCGTTTCAGACACCGGTTCACGCGAAGGCGCTCCCCACAGTGCGAGTTCCCTTTCGAAAGGGAACATGAGCTACAGTAATAGAATAGAATAGGATAGATAAGAAAAAATCTTTATTGTCCACTGAAGTGGAAATTTTTCTTTGGCTCACCAAACTAAAAAGACAAATACAATAGACATACAAACAACAACTCATACAAGAGGAAATATTTCTAAAAAATAAAAGATACAATATAAAAAATCATGATAAAGATAAATATACTTAAATAGGTCCTTTGTTGTTGTCACTTAATTTGATTAAGGATACTAATGGCATGCGGAATAAAGGATTTTTTAAAAGTACTTTTAGCCAGAGGCACTCTGAAGCACCTCCCGGACTTCAGAAGTTCAAACTCACTAGAGAGGGGGTGAGTACTATCTATTGTGATCTTTCTTGATCTTTCTTTACTCATTCTGTCAATGTATATTTGAGTCAATTGTTTTTGTGGTTTTCCTACTATCTTACTAGCCATTAGCACTATCCTGTTAAGCTTTTTCTTAAGCTTGCAGTTTAAATGGCCAAACCAAGCAGAAAGATGAAAAGTTAAAACACTTTCAATGTGTGTGATATACACAAGCTCAATAATCTTAGTACTGACACCCAAACAGTTCAGTTTTCTGAGCAGACTTAGACGTTGTGTGCATTTCTTGTAAATAAAATCTGTATTTTCTATAAAACTCAGGTGATTATCGAGAACCGTACCTAAATACTTAAAAGTTCCCACTGTTTCAACTACTTGACCATTAAGTAACACTGGCTCTGTTATTATGTCTTGTTTTTTACAGAAAATTAGCTCATTTGTCTTCGCCACATTAATTTCTAGCTGGCTGTCTTTGCACCATGATTCAAGGGCCTAATATGTGCTAAATAATAGGCTTCATCAAAGGGATTAGTTTTTTGTAAAAGGCCTACTAAGGCCATATCGTCTGCATATTTTATTAATTTAAAGGTGCTATTGTTTATGGAGAAATCATTCGTAAATAATGAAAAAAGCATAGGGGAAAGAACACTGCCTTGTGGACAGCCTGTACTAATAGTATGCACTCCTGACAAAAAGTCATTTACACATACCCTCTGAGTGCGACAGGAGAGAAAATCTCTGATCCATATAATCAAGCCTCTATCTATATGAATATTAGCTAGTTTTTGCAGGAGAATGTGTAACTTCATAGAATTAAATGCTGCACTAAAATCTATGAATAAGACTCTAGCAAGGCCTTTAGAAAGTGCAAGTTGTTTTGAAATAGAATCTAAGAGGATCAGCACAGCATCATCAGTCCCTCTGTCACTTCTAAACGCGAACTGCAGCGGATCTAACACGCCACTTACTTGAGAGGTCAGGAGATCTACCAGAACTCTCTCCACTGTTTTACACAATATGGAGGTAATGGCTATGGGTCGGAAATCTTCAGGCTTACTTGCACCAGGCTTCTTAGATATAGGCCTTATTAAGGAGAATTTCCAGGACGTGGGTACACCTGCAGTTAAAAGAAAATTAAAAAGCCTTGAAAAAACACCTTTTAATTGTAAGGCACAGTCTTTAAGTAAGCGAGGGCCAGTGGCCTTATTCGGCTTTAATTTGGTGAGGCTTTTGGCAACAGCTTCTTCTGTAATAAATATTGATGAACCTATGGGAAGATTTTTACAGATGTCATCACACTCATCCTCATCATCCACAGTGTCAAACCTGCAGAAGAACGTGTTTATTTCGTCTACCAAACTAAGACTGCAAACTGCAGGACTATTGCTTTTATTGCAACTTAAGAAGCAACTTTTTTTAAGAAGCAACTTAAGAAGCAACTTTTTTTTTTATTGCAACTTAAGAACAGTCCTTTTGTGATTTTACATGTAAACTTAAGAAATTTTGTGTTACACCTTTTGCATACTGTAAGTATACAGCAAATCCTCAATAGCCCATGTGTAATCAGACTCAATTTGCCTGTCAGTCTGACTGTCTCTGTCCATCCTAAAATTATGGCATGATTTGAATAATTCTGGCATTTCCTTCAGCACAGCACAAACAAACAACCTAATCCACAGGTAAGAAGGATCTTTTATTTCTCTGTTTTATGATCAGTTTTTATTACTTAGCCTGTAAATGATACTAACATACTGTTTGTAGGCCTATAAGCAAATCTGATTGCATTGCTTGTCATTGTTTGTTTATTGATGCGATGCACATTTAGACGTGTATGAATTGATGGTACTGTTTGGGTGTGTCATACAAGAAGTCTTTAGCCTTTGTATTAATAACAGAGAATCATAATGAATAAGTAATTATTGAGACATTTTTGATTTCTTATATTCTCTAATATTTTTCTGTTTTCTATTTCCTCCAATCCATTGATCAGTCAAACTCCTCATTGAATCAACAGACCAAACAACAAAAAATGTTCATTACACTACATGAATAAGATTCAGATCATTCAATAAAATATAAGATTCTGTTTTAAAATTAACTGAGCATTACCATGGTACTTCTATGTGTCCTGCTTCTCCTCTGGGGTGAGTATTTAATCCGGTCTTTATTATTTTTTGAGCAGCTTTGAAAAAAAAAGTTCCTCTCACAAAATATGTTTATGCATGTTAAAAATAAAGCAGTATAGTATGTATTTTTCTTATTATTTTATTGAGAAATTATAGATCTTTTAATTGTATAAGTCAAAATGAGGTCCTAGGCAAGGCACTACAGTCTCTAATTATTATGCTTTTTTTCTTTTCTTTTTTTTTTTCACATGTGAATGTTTTTGAAAGATATGAATGCTTTTCCAGTCAAGATGTCAAGAGTATTTCACTAAAAACTAAATATATGTTCTCAGGTCTTCCTCTTTCAAGTGCTGCAGGCCGACTGAGAAGATTTTACTTGATTAATGATACAGAAATGCTTATAAATGAAACACAAAATGTTTGCAGAAGTAACTACACTGACCTCGTCACAATCTATGATGAAAAAGAGAATATGGAGTTAGTTAATATTCTCAATAATAGTGTGAATAATGTGAGTGTTGGTGGCTGGATTGGTGCCAAAAGCTGTAAATGGTCAAATGGTGATCCTGCCACATTCACCAAATACAGCGACACTTTTAATGAAAAATGCTGTGGTGCCGTAAACACTGGTGGAAGATGGGAGTGTTTCAATTGTAGTTCAACAAAAATGTACTTCATGTGTTATGATCAAGGTAATGATTTCTAAGCTGTTTATATCTTATAAATGTCTAAATGTCATACATGAGTAAAATTTTTGTCTGTATCCATACAGGGAAAGAACCATACAGTTTAATCCGTGAAAACAGAACCTGGTCTGAGGCTCAGCTTTACTGTAGAGAGAATCACACTGATTTAGTCAGTATCAGAGATGAGACGGAAAATGAACGAGTGAAAGTGGCAGTAAATGGGAGTAACTCTTGGATCTGGATCGGCCTCGAATACAGTGACAGCCTTGACTGGTTTGATGGCGGACATTCTGCTTACAAACAGAATAGTTCATCTCAAGGATGCTTTACATTTCTCTTATCAAATGGGTCTTGGTCCAAAAGTAACGCGGGTAACTATTCTGCTCTGTGCTACAGTAAGTTAACAAATTATTTTATGCTTTAATATCCAACATTTCCACGTCTACCATATACTTCAATAAATCAAAACATGCAACTATTTTTTTATTTATTTGTATTATTATAATTATTTTCCTCAGAGAGCTTCATTCATGTCAGTAAGAATAAAATGTCCTGGGAAGAAGCTCTGGATTGCTGCGACCATAACACGAATACAACTGAACTCCTGACCATTCAATCCAAGAACGATCAGATAGAAACGGAGCGAGAGCTGAGAAGAAAGAAAATCTCCGGGCCAGTTTGGGTGGGACTCAGACAGAGTCGACTTTTCGGGTTCTGGATTTGGATCAACGGGCTTCATGTGGGAAACTATAGCAACTGGAAAGGGGAAAGTCCACCAGAACATCAGATGTCCAAGCACTGCGGTGCCATAGAGGAGGTGGACGGTCAATACAAATGGGTTGATAAAGACTGCAGAAACAAATATAGTGTTTTATGTGAGAGGAAGTAACCCATACACAAAAGAAATATATTTGAAATATATTTTCAGTGTATATTTTGGAATATATGCAAATATTTGAAATTGGCCCAATAAATATATTTCACACTTAACATCATATATTTTTGTTATATTTCAGAATATATGCCACATATATTTTGACACTTTTGGGGACCCATACAGAAAAAAATACATTGAAATATATTCTGAAATATAACAAAAATATATGATGTTAAGTGTGAAATATATTTATTGGGCCAATTTCAAATATTTGCATATATTCCAAAATATATACTGAAAATATATTTCAAATATATTTCTTTTGTGTATGGGAAAATAGGCCCTTTGGTTTATGCGGTTTTCATTTCCCCTCCCAAACAAGAGGAAAAAGAGCTCATGTGTTCAGCAGTAAACAGCTCTATCTTCATGTCTTGTATAATAAAGCCTATAAAGCTAATGCTATCCTGTTGCCTGTTTGATTTTTATTTTTATCTCATTTATTTTATCATTTTACTTTTGTAAACCTTTATGTCGTATACTAAAAAATAACATTAAAAGTTGTTTATGAGTGCATATTATATCATTGAGTCTTTTTATTGTGTTGATATGCATTTGTACTTGGCAAAGTAACAATAGAGAACTGTATTGTAATTTAAAGGGATAGTTCACTTTGAAATTAAATTTTGGTGTGTTTTAGCTTACCTCAAGGGCATCCAAGATGTAGGTGTCTTTTTTTCCTCAGTAGTTTCAATTTTGATATTTTTAGGTCAAACCGTTCTTGTCTGTCAGTCATATAATGCAGGTCTATGGTCACTGTCTCAAAGAGCATGCACAGAGTCCAAATTAAAACAATTCCCCATCGTAAGTACACATTGATGGCCTAAGACACGAAACGAGCGGTTTGTGTGAGAAAACGAACAGTATTTATATCGTTTTTACCTCTTATACACAGCCACGTCCAAGTGATCTGATTTGACGTGTACGCATATAAACGTACGATATAAATACTGTTCGTTTTCTCACAAAAACCGCTCGTTTCGTGTCTTAGGCCATCAATGTGTACTTACGATGGGGAATTGTTTAATTTGGACGACGGGGAATTGTTTTAATTTGGACTCTGTGCATGCTCTTTGAGACAGTGACCATAGACCTGCATTAAATGACTGTCAGACAAGAACGGTTTGACCTAAAAATATCAAAATTGAAACTACTGCGGAAAAAAAGACACCTACATCTTGGATGCCCTTGAGGTAAGCTAAAACACACCAAAATTTAATTTCAAAGTGAACTATCCCTTTAATACATTGGCTATTTATGACTCAGCAAATCATGGAATGTATTTTTAGGATAGGATTTTTAAGGGTTTGGAGAGGTTTTATAAAATACAATCAGAAAAATGGTTAAAGAAACTTATTTGTAGGCTTGTAAATCAAAAATGTGATTTTAACACACATTTTATTCCTATGGATGGATAGACATTGAACATTGGACATGCTGATCCAAAACATAAACCCATTTATATGAACAAGTTTAGAGACTTACAAAATGTTTAAGAATTCAGTGAATATTGAATTCAAATGATTTTTCATTTTGATAGTATTTATAATAAATGAGATTGTTGGTTAACACATTGACATATATTATAGACAATTTTAAAAAACAATAACATTACACTGTAAAATTGTTTTTCTTACATATACTTGTTGAGCTTTGATGATAAATTTGCCATTAAAAAGGTCTTTGTGAGACAAAGTTCCTCTTCTGATAAATGTATATCATAATTATATCGTGATTGTGCATATTCAGGTACAATTTCAGTCAGAAAAATTGTAAAGATTTATAAAATGTTATATTTTAAATGATGTCAACATGATATTGTGTAGATCTCGGTCTCTAAACGTACAGAAATTCCTGGTACACACACATCACAAATGCAACAAATTGCATTTGAATCACATTACATTGCAAAAAGGAACATTATACATCAGTGTCACACTTTTAGATGCTTTATAAAGTTAGAAAAACCGCTGTAGGGAGAGAAGTTGGGCATATGTGATGCTGGTCTGTGTGACAGAAACCCTAAATCACATAATGCAGACTCAGCGCTGCACTTATTGACAATCCTATATAGCGCTGAGGCTGTAGGAAAGATGCACTTTGATCACTGTGATTAAATAACACGAGCAACACAGTTTACAACCAGCACAAGTTTCCTGTGTGAGCAAATACAGAAGCATCAGTCATGTAGAGAACAAACCCGGCCAGCGTCTGTGATCCATCACAACTCTGAACCCTGATCCAGACCCTTTCATGAGCTTCGCTTTATTCTTTCTCTAAATCACAGCACAGAAGCTGCAGGACAGTGACTATCTCAACACGCCGTCCTCTGTAGTTCCCAATGGGCCCAAAATCCTAAAAAACACTTACAAATGAATTATGAGCACTGATACCATTAAATGGAGAGCCCAGAAGGTTTATATTATAATTCTGGAGTGAGCTATCTATAGCATTCAGAATCATCTTAATGGCTGAATGAACAGCCTTTCACTACTTTACACATTTATAAACAAGCCAGTTTCATATTTTTAAGAGCATTTTGAAATATAAAAGCATATGATGAAATATTTGTGATTGTTATGTTGCTTTCAAAAATGTTCAATTCAAATATACAAATACAGAAATAGAAAGTTTCACCATCTGCCAGGAGGGGCCAGTTAGAGCATGCTAACCATCCAAACGCAGACAATTTATGCATAAAACATGTCTTATCAGAATAATCTGATAATCTGACTGCAGTCATTACTTTTATGCATTACTGTGTATTGATTCTGAGGATGATCAGATAGAGAGAGATGTACAAAAAAGGAATTCTTTCTTTCTGTTTTTTATTTACCTAAAGGGTCCCACTTTATTAGGTGTCTTTAACTACTATACTTACATTTAAATGAATCATTTGATACAATGCACTTATTGTGCACATATATGTTTTTACATTGTACTTATATATAAAAAAATCCATATGTAATTAATTCCTGTAAGTGTCATTACATATTTGCAATGTCCTAAACCTACATGTATCCACGTCAATATGTTCTGCAATACAACATGGACATAATACGTAGGCTACATTGCACTTATTTTTTGATGTAAGCACATGTTTAAGACACAAAAACATGTTCTAAGAATGTTTTGCCAACGTTATCGCACGACCAATTCGTATGAATCCGTACAAGTGAGTACGAGGTGGCTAATTCGTACGAATTCGTAGGATTGATGGGGGTGGGGTCAGGGGTAATATGTACGATTTAGCAAAAATCGTACGAATTCGTACCAGTGAGGTCGTATGAATTCGTACGAATTAGCCACCTCATAAAATAGGCTACTTACGAATTGCCGTGAGATCGGGTTGGTTTTGCTAACGTTCTCATTAAGTCATGAAAATGTTATTTAAATTTTCATTTTTTAAATTTTAAATTTCAGAACAAAAAAAACACCATGAATGATGTATAGATAATGTTTCTGAGCAAACGTTTTGAGAGCTTTATTAAAGACCAGTGGCCAGTTGCATAAACTGTTAAGACTAGTCTTACAAGTTAGTCATCCAATTTTATTTTATTCTTTAAGACTGTTAATAACTTTTTAAAGTCAGTAACATAAAAACATAGATTGGTCTAATTTGACACCAAACAGTAAGACTGATTACCCCTAACTAACTTCTAGTTGATCATACTAGTTCTTAAGACACAGTCTTAACATAATGGCTATGTTTATGCAACTGGCCCCAGAAAACTTTGAGCGAACGTTCTATTAATGTTACTGGAAGAACGTTTGTTCATAACTTTGAGAGAACCTTGCCAGAACGTTCCCTGTTAGCTGTGAAATCAGACAATAAGCTGTCAGTTTAGTGTTTAGAAAGAATAATGAAGTTGTCATATATATATATATGCATGCCTCAAACGTGAACTTAACACTGTTAGTTGGTTGAGGCACATCAGAACAGGACATTGCAGAGCCCAGTGAGTTTGAATATGGACACATTATAGATGATATTTGACTAAGGTAATGTTGTTTATGCAAACACTGAATGAAAGAAAGCAGGCTCTGAGGATCAGGAGGAAGGAACTTTTCTTTTTTTTTTATTAATTCAAACCACACATTTGAATTTATTGTGAAATGGAAGAAGCAGTGGCTGCAATACTCATAATCCATGAGTGTACAGTACACATGCACAGATGATGTCAGGGTCTATTTACTGTACACATCATTGTCTTTTACTTTTTATTTATTTTTATTTTATTTTTTTATTTTTATTTATTTTTATTTTTAAGTATAGCAGTTCTAAGAATGTAACATTCACACCACAACCACGTCACATTAGGAGTTAGGACCATCCTATTGCGTAAATGACACAAACACCTTTTTGCACCACTATACTGAAATACCATTTTGCTCCTTTTCTGACCACCATTTTATTTTCTCTAAACACTGAGCTTAATCAAATGAATAAACTGATCAGTGATTAATAGTGATGTCCCTGAACATGCATACACATTACTGAATATTACTGATATGATGTCTAACACCCAAGTGAAGCTACTGATTAACTACTGCTCCAGCCCACTATAAAGTCATCTATAAAAGTACAGTATGGGGTTTTCTTCAGCACATTATCAGCTGAAATCGTCTTCTCACCAGGTAAGACTGAACGAACTTTACTACCTCTGTTTGCCTTCAGTCAAGAATGCATTTTATGTAAAGCAGAATATTTTTAATCTCTTGTTTTCTCAGGTCAGCATACAGATGAAGGAAATACTGGACTGTACATACACTGAAAAAAATGATTTGTTGAAATTAATCAATTTTTTTATCGTAAGTGGTTGCATTCAATTGATTTTATCTACATTTATACTAAAATTGATTAAGTTCAACTTAATACATTTGTTTAAATGTAGATAAAATCAATTGAATGCAACCACTTACGATAAAAAAATTGATTAATTTCAACAAATCATTTTTTCAGTGTATGAAGAACACAAGTAATTATTGAGCCAATTTTGATTTCTCAAATTCTCATTTTTCTTTCATCAGATCACGAGAACGAGATTCAGACCATTTGATAAAATATCAGATTCTGGTTTCCAATATGTCAAACATTGCTCTGGTATTTCTGTCTGCCCTGCTCATATTCTGGGGTGAGTATTAAACCATGATTATATAATATGTTGCTGAGCAAATTTGCAAAATAAAAAATACAAATAAATACAGGGTGAAAAAAACAGCTGTTTTGCATGTGAAAATGTAACAGATTTGTTCATGTTAATGACATTCTCTGTGTAATTAAGAAAGAGATCGCTTAACAGGTTAAATGATTTTATCATCAAGGTCATGGACAGGCGCATGTCTATAATGTCCATATATTAAAGTTCATATTTCACATAACACATGTGTAGGGTAAGATGAGGGAAGTTGCCCCCCTTAAAGCATTAATTCACCCCAAAATTAAAATGATATTATCAATTACTCATCCTCATATCGTTCCAAACCAGCAAGACTTTCTCTCATCTTCAGAACACAAATGAAGATATTTTGATGAAATCTGAGAGATTTCTGTCTCTCTATCGACAAACTACCACTTTGACGCTTCAGAAAGTTCATAAAGAAATCGTAAAACTAATCTATATGAATTGAGCGGTTTAGTCCATGTTTTTTTTTATTTTTTATTTAAGAGACTTGATTGCTTTATATTATGAACAGATTGAATTTAGGCTTTTTATGCATGTTTTGCATGTGAAAATGTAAAAGTGCTTTTTTATATTAATGACATTCTCTGTGTAATTAAGATAGAGATCGCTTAAATTGTGCATTGGACACTTTTTGAGTTGATTTAGGTGGGTTTATTTTTACTGCATATCTAAAATGATTTATCAAGGTGATTTTAAAATTATTTTATCATTACCACAACTGATGCATGAGATGGTGAATATTTTTATGTGGATAAAAGTCTAAATTAAATCCATTCATTATATAAAGCAATCGAGTCTCTTCAGAAAATTTGGACTACATTTTGGACTCAGTTCATATGGATTAGTTTTACCATCGCTTTATGAACTTTCTGAAGCGTCAAAGTGGTAGTTTGTCGATAGAGGGACAGAAATCTCTCAGGTTTCATCAAAAAGATCTTCATTTGTGTTCAGAAGATGAATGAAAGTCTTGCGGGTTTGGAATGACACGAGGGTGAGTAATTAATGACAGAATTTTCATTTTTTGGCAAACTATCCCTTTAAGCCTCGTGTTTTATGAGCAGTAAGATAACCGTATTCATCCACACAGTCACACAGAGCTGAAGCACAACCAAAACAATGTTCTTCTGCAAATAAATGGTATAAATAACATATAGCAAGAACAATTAATATTATAAATTATTAGTTGCATATTGTTGTTATTATTATCTGCATCGCACTGGTCATCAAAATGCAGTATATTCTAATGTCTATATGGTAATGTTTTATAAATGATAAATAGCATTTTCACAGTATGACGACACTTAAAAAATGTATATGACCAATAAGTCATGACAACTTATGTTTTTACATTACTTTAACTCTATAAATTACTTTAAATTCTATAAGTAAATCTTATAACATTTAAATTGAAATTACTTGTACAGCCAATTTGATTATACTTTAAAAAAAATTAAAAATTAAAAATTAAAATAAAAAAAAAACTTAAAAAAACTTAAAAACTTTTTAAGTTGATATAGGTGGATTTATTTTGACTGCATATCTAAAGATTTATCAAGTTTTAAAGTTATTCATTATTTCATTATGTACATAACATACTGTATGCACATGTTCTCCCAGTTTTTCCAGTAAATTCTAAAAACTGAATATTTCTCCTCAGCATTTCCTCCTCCAACTGCTGAGAGTCGACTAAGAAAATTCCACATAGGACCGGACAGAACTAATAGAACAACTGCTGAGAGTCGACTAAGAAAATTCCACATAGGACCGGGCAGAACTAATAGAACAACTGCTGAGAAAGAATGCAACACAAACTACACTGGCCTCGTCACAGTTTATGACCAACAGGACAATATGGAACTATTTAAACTGATGATCACTGAAAGCGTGCCTGTGATTAATGCCTGGATTGGTACTTATGGAGGAAATCGCAGTATGAAATGGTCGAATGGTGATGATGTCACATTTAACAGAAGTCTTCCAGAAACATGTGGGGGGGAAATGTGCTGTGCTGCTATGAAAGCTGATGGAGACTGGGAATCTCTCCAATGCAACGAGACAAAACACTTTATGTGTTATGAACAAGGTAATAAAATATTGCCTTATTTTAATATTTAATTTTACAATTAATTAAAACAATATAATTTTCTTACACCTTTAGATGTTGGTCGAAAATCATACAACTACAGTTTAATCCGTGAAAACAGAACCTGGTTTGAGGCTCAGCTTTACTGTAGAGAGAATCACACTGATTTAGTCAGTATCAGAGATGAGACGGAAAATGAACAAGTGAAGAACAAGGCAAAAGGAGAGCATAACAATCCTTTCTGGATCGGCCTGCTGGAGGACACGGTGGAATGGGCTGATGGAGGACAATCTGCTTACAGAAACTGGTCCCCTAACCCTAACCCTAACCCTGGCAACAGATCACGTTATCCTGAAGCTTTCATGGATTCAAGTGGGAATTCAACTGGGAAGTGGCAAAGAAGTTCTAATGGTAACGCCTTTCCGCTATGCTATAGTAAGACAACACACTTGCTTTGAAATTCAAATAAGTTCTGGTCTAGCATCGCATGCTTTTGTAATTCATAGTGAAAGTATTTAACTCTTTTTTTGTATACTTTTCCTCAGAGAGCTTAATTCATGTCAGTGTGAATAACATGTCCTGGGAAGAAGCTCTGGATTACTGCGACAATCCCGCAAATACAACTGAACTCCTGACCATTCAATCCGAGAACGATCAGATAGAAACGGAGCGAGAGCTGAGAAGAACAGTTCATAAAATCTCCGGGCCAGTTTGGGTGGGACTCAGACAGAGTCGACTTTTCGGGTTCTGGATTTGGATCAACGGGCTTCATTTGGGAAACTATAGCAACTGGAAAGGGGGAAGTCCACCAGAACATCAGATGTCCGAGCACTGCGGTGCCATAGAGGAGGTGGACGGTCAATACAAATGGGTTGATAAAGACTGCAGAAACAAATATAGGGTTTTATGTGAGAGGAAGTAAAATAGGCCCTTTGGTTTATGCGGTTTTCATTTCCCCTCCCAAACAAGAGGAAAAAGAGCTCATGTGTTCAGCAGTAAACAGCTCTATCTTCATGTCTTGTATAATAAAGCCTATAAAGCTAATGCTATCCTGTTGCCTGTTTGATTTTTATTTTTATCTAATTTATTTTATCATTTTACTTTTGTAAACCTTTATGTCGTATACTAAAAAATAACATTAAACGTTGTTTATGAGTGCATATTATATCATTGAGTCTTTTTATTGTGTTGATATGCATTTGTACTTGGCAAAGTAACAATAGAGAACTGTATTGTAATTTAATACATTGGCTATTTATGATTCAGCAAATTATGGAATGTATTTTTAGGATAGGATTTTTAAGGGTTTGGACAGGTTTTATAAAATACAATCAGAAAAAAATGGTTAAAGAAACTTATTTGTAGGCTTGTAAATCAAAAATGTGATTTTAACACACATGTTATTCCTATGGATGGATAGACATTGAAATATGGACATGTTGATCTAAAACATAAACCCATTTATATAATGAACAAGTTTAGAGACTTACAAAATGTTTAAGAATTCAGTGAATATTGAATTCAAATGATTTTTCATTTTGATAGTATTTTTAATAAATGAGATTGTTGGTTAACACACACAGCAAAAACTCAAGAGTGTTAAAATGTTAAAATATGAGTGTTAAATTAACGCTCAGAATTTTACAATGTAGAAACAATGGATTCATCTATTCACACCGGTCATGAATATTAGACATGCTGAAGTTTGTAATGAAGAACAGTTTGATGATGATTTTGGTCACTTTGGTCAAACTTGGGCTTTAAACATTGAAGATGAATGTGAAGCTGTGGTCGTCTTTGCAAACCCACTTTTTGAGCACAACTTCGAAAATATGCATTATGGCAAATATGAAGGTCTAAGATGATATAAAGGTCTAAGGTTAGAGGAAAAAGAAAGTAAATAGTATTTTTGTAATCTCCTTTAAAGTACAAATGTACCATGGTTTTAGAAATGTGATCTTTGTATTCATTTCATATGTCTTTGGTGTGTTTTCTGTCTAAATTTGAATGTTAATTTGAATTTTAGCAGGAAGGGTTGACAAAATGTGTTTTTTTCCTCATTGGATGAACAGATAACGGTCATATAATCTTCTGACACACATATTTATGTCTAGTCCGTCTAGTTGGGTGAAGAAACTCATATCAGGTGAGTCTCTCTTTACTTAAATGAGAATTAAATGCTTTAGTGTTTCTTGCAGTTTTGTCATCAATAGCTGTTTATGATACTGTAGACTACATGTTTCACAGTATTTATGGTTGAAATTTAGTGAAAGCAAATTTAAAATTAAGTGAAAGTTTTGCTGCTATTAGATTAATGCTCTGCTTTTAACATGGTCGACACAGTATTCTGGTCTCCATTATGGAGAGTTGTGTTGGACTATGAGGCACTTTTTTAAAACGCTGATAACAGACCAACATTGAATCAAGATCGATATTTAACATTGATTTTTTTCATCAGGTTTGCACCTTGAAATGATGTTATTTCAATTATAAAGATCAAGATGGACATTAAAATAAAATCACTTATTTTACATTGAATCAACATTGAAACCATAACAAATCAATCTTGCTTTATGTACAACACGATCTTAATTAAATCTTAAATAAATAGAACAAATCTTACTTTAATTCTATGCTGGTGAATCACGTCCGTTTTTACATCTTTCAAGCAGAGACTATGTTTAATTTCATTTAGAAAGTGTGTTATATTATTAATGCATTTTACAGCAATCACTTATGAACGATTTCAGTGATGAGGGAAGAAAAAAAAAAAGCATTATCAGCAGTTCAGATCAACAGTTTCCCAAAATCACCTGATCATATTTTCTCTTGGCTTTATATATATATATATATATAGACTGACTCTAATTTGAGAAGAATATCCTAGTTTGTAAAATAAAAAATGAAATTAAGCCATCTTTTGCAAGATATCTATTTAAAATGTAACATACAAAAGATAACTGTAGATATCTGTGAAATAATCAGAGAATCTGATCACAACGAACACAAGTAATTATTGAGCCAATTTTGATTTCTCAAATTCTCATTTTTCTATCATCAGATCACGAGAACGAGATTCAGACCATTTGATAAAATATCAGATTCTGGTTTCCAATATGTCAAACATTGCTCTGGTATTTCTGTCTGCCCTGCTCATATTCTGGGGTGAGTATTAAACCATGATTATATAATATGTTGCTGAGCAAATTTGCAAAAAAATAAAAATAATAAATACAGGGTGAAAAAAACAGCAGTTTTGCATGTGAAAATGTAACAGTATTTGTTCATGTTAATGACATTCTCTGTGTAATTAAGAAAGAGATCGCTTAACAGGTTAAATGATTTTATCATCAAGGTCATGGACAGGCGCATGTCTATAATGTCCATATATTAAAGTTCATATTTCACATAACACATGTATAGGGTAAGATGAGGGAAGTTGCCCCCCTTAAAGCATTAATTCACCCCAAAATTAAAATGATATTATCAATTACTCATCCTCATGTCGTTCCAAACCCGCAAGACTTTCTCTCATCTTCAGAACACAAATGAAGATCTTTTGATGAAATCTGAGAGATTTCTGTCTCTCTATCGACAAACTACCACTTTGACGCTTCAGAAAGTTCATAAAGAAATCGTAAAACTAATCTATATGAATTGAGCGGTTTAGTCCATGTTTTTTTTTTTTTTTTTTTTAAGAGACTTGATTGCTTTATATTATGAACAGATTGAATTTAGGCTTTTTATGCATGTTTTGCATGTGAAAATGTAAAAGTGCTTTTTTATATTAATGACATTCTCTGTGTAATTAAGATAGAGATCGCTTAAATTGTGCATTGGACACTTTTTGAGTTGATTTAGGTGGGTTTATTTTTACTGCATATCTAAAATGATTTACCAAGGTGATTTTAAAATTATTTTATCATTACCACAACTGATGTATGAGATGGTGAATATTTTTATGTGGATAAAAGCCTAAATTAAATCCGTTCATTATATAAAGCAATCGAGTCTCTTCAGAAAATTTGGACTACATTTTGGACTCAATTCATATGGATTAGTTTTACCATCGCTTTATGAACTTTCTGAAGCGTCAAAGTGGTAGTTTGTCAATAGAGAGACAGAAATCTCTCAGGTTTCATCAAAAAGATCTTCATTTGTGTTCAGAAGATGAATGAAAGTCTTGCGGGTTTGGAATGACACGAGGGTGAGTAATTAATGACAGAATTTTCATTTTTTGGCAAACTATCCCTTTAAGCCTCGTGTTTATGAGCAGTAAGATAACCGTATTCATCCACACAGTCACACAGAGCTGAAGCACAACCAAAACAATGTTCTTCTGCAAATAAATGGTATAAATAACATATAGCAAGAACAATTAATATTATAAATTATTAGTTGCATATTGTTGTTATTATTATCTGCATCGCACTGGTCATCAAAATGCAGTATATTCTAATGTCTATATGGTAATGTTTTATAAATGATAAATAGCATTTTCACAGTATGACGACACTTAAAAAATGTATATGACCAATAAGTCATGACAACTTATGTTTTTACATTACTTTAACTCTATAAATTACTTTAAATTCTATAAGTAAATCTTATAACATTTAAATTGAAATTACTTGTACAGCCAATTTGATTATACTTTAAAAAATTAAAAATTAAAATAAAAAAAAACTTAAAAAAACTTAAAAGCTTTTTAAGTTGATATAGGTGGATTTATTTTGACTGCATATCTAAAGATTTATCAAGTTTTAAAGTTATTCATTATTTCATTATGTACATAACATACTGTATGCACATGTTCTCCCAGTTTTTCCAGTAAATTCTAAAAACTGAATATTTCTCCTCAGCATTTCCTCCTCCAACTGCTGAGAGTCGACTAAGAACATTCCACATAATAAAAGAAAAAACAGTTATTAGAGCAACTGCTGTGAAAGAATGCGAAATAAACTACACTGGCCTCGTCACAGTTTATGACCAACAGGACAATATGGAACTATTTAAACTGATGAAAAACACTACAAAAGTGGCTAATGCCTGGATTGGTACTTATGGAGGAAATCGCAGTATGAAATGGTCGAATGGTGATGATGTCACATTTAACAGAAGTCTTCCAGAAACATGTGGGGAAATAGACCTATGCTGTGCTGCTATGAACGCTGATGGAGACTGGGAATCTCTCCAATGCAACGAGACAAAACACTTTATGTGTTATGAACAAGGTAATAAAATATTGCCTTATTTTAATATTTAATTTTACAATTAATTAAAACAATATAATTTTCTTGCACCTTTAGATGTTGGTCGAAAATCATACAACTACAGTTTAATCGATGAAAACAGAACCTGGTTTGAGGCTCAGCTTTACTGTAGAGAGAATCACACTGATTTAGTCAGTATCAGAGATGACACGGAAAATGAACAAGTGATGAAGGCAGGAGAACAGTATAACAATCCTTTCTGGATCGGCCTGCTGGAGGACACGGTGGAATGGGCTGATGGAGGACAATCTGCTTACAGAAACTGGATTTCCCCTAACCCTAACCCTGACCCTGACTACAGATCACATTATCCTGAAGCTTTAATGATGTTGAATGGGAGTTGGCAAAGAAGTACTGGTAGTAACTTCCATCCGCTATGCTATAGTAAGACAACACACTTGCTTTGAAATTCAAATAAGTTCTGGTCTAGCATCGCATGCTTTTGTAATTCATAGTGAAAGTATTTAACTCTTTTTTTGTATACTTTTCTTCAGAGAGCTTCATTCATGTCAGTGAGAATGAAATGTCCTGGGAAGAAGCTCTGGATTACTGCGGCAATCACACAAATACAACTGAACTCCTGACCATTCAATCCGAGAACGATCAGATAGAAACGGAGCGAGAGCTGAGAAGAAAGAAAATCTCCGGGCCAGTTTGGGTGGGACTCAGACAGAGTCGACTTTTCGGGTTCTGGATTTGGATCAACGGGCTTCATTTGGGAAACTATAGCAACTGGAAAGGGGGAAGTCCACCAGAACATCAGATGTCCGAGCACTGCGGTGCCATAGAGGAGGTGGACGGTCAATACAAATGGGTTGATAAAGACTGCAGAAACAAATATAGGGTTTTATGTGAGAGGAAGTAAAATAGGCCCTTTGGTTTATGCGGTTTTCATTTCCCCTCCCAAACAAGAGGAAAAAGAGCTCATGTGTTCAGCAGTAAACAGCTCTATCTTCATGTCTTGTATAATAAAGCCTATAAAGCTAATGCTATCCTGTTGCCTGTTTGATTTAGATTTTTATCTAATTTATTTTATCATTTTACTTTTGTAAACCTTTATGTCGTATACTAAAAAATAACATTAAAAGTTGTTTATGAGTGCATATTATATCATTGAGTCTTTTTATTGTGTTGATAGGCATTTGTACTTGGCAAAGTAACAATAGAGAACTGTATTGTAATTTAATACATTGGCTATTTATGATTCAGCAAATTATGGAATGTATTTTTAGGATAGGATTTTTAAGGGTTTGGAGAGGTTTTATAAAATACAATCAGAAAAAATGGTTAAAGAAACTTATTTGTAGGCTTGTAAATCAAAAATGTGATTTTAACACACATGTTATTCCTATGGATGGATATACATTGAAATATGGAGATGTTGATCTAAAACATAAACCCATTTATATAATGAACAAGTTTAGAGACTAACAAAATGTTTAAGAATTCAGTGAATATTGAATACAAATTATTTTTCATTTTGATAGTATTTTTAATAAATGAGATTGTTGGTTAACACACAGCAAAAACTCCAGACTCAAGAGTGTTAAAGTGTTAAAATATGAGTGTTAAATTAACGCTCAGAATTTTACAATGTAGAAACAATGGATTCATCTATTCACGCCGGTCATGAATATTAGACATGCTGAAGTTTGTAATGAAGAGCAGTTTGATGATGATTTTGGTCACTTTGGTCAAACTTGGGCTTTAAACATTGAAGATGAATGTGAAGCTGTGGTCGTCTTTGCAAACCCACTTTTTGAGCACAACTTCGAAAATATGCATTATGGCAAATATGAAGGTCTAAGATGATATAAAGGTCTAAGGTTAGAGGAAAAAGAAAGTAAATAGTATTTTTGTAATCTCCTTTAAAGTACAAATGTACCATGGTTTTAGAAATGTGATCTTTGTATTCATTTCATATGTCTTTGGTGTGTTTTCTGTCTAAATTTGAATGTTAATTTGAATTTTAGCAGGAAGGGTTGACAAAATGTGTTTTTTTCCTCATTGGATGAACAGATAACGGTCATATAATCTTCTGACACACATATTTATGTCTAGTCCGTCTAGTTGGGTGAAGAAACTCATATCAGGTGAGTCTCTCTTTACTTAAATGAGAATTAAATGCTTTAGTGTTTCTTGCAGTTTTGTCATCAATAGCTGTTTATGATACTGTAGACTACATGTTTCACAGTATTTATGGTTGAAATTTAGTGAAAGCAAATTTAAAATTAAGTGAAAGTTTTGCTGCTATTAGATTAATGCTCTGCTTTTAACATGGTCGACACAGTATTCTGGTCTCCATTATGGAGAGTTGTGTTGGACTATGAGGCACTTTTTTAAAACGCTGATAACAGACCAACATTGAATCAAGATCGATATTTAACATTGATTTTTTTCATCAGGTTTGCACCTTGAAATGATGTTATTTCAATTATAAAGATCAAGATGGACATTAAAATAAAATCACTTATTTTACATTGAATCAACATTGAAACCATAACAAATCAATCTTGCTTTATGTACAACACGATCTTAATTAAATCTTAAATAAATAGAACAAATCTTACTTTAATTCTATGCTGGTGAATCACGTCCGTTTTTACATCTTTCAAGCAGAGACTATGTTTAATTTCATTTAGAAAGTGTGTTATATTATTAATGCATTTTACAGCAATCACTTATGAATGATTTCAGTGATGAGGGAAGAAAAAAAAAAAAGCATTATCAGCAGTTCAGATCAACAGTTTCCCAAAATCACCTGATCATATTTTCTCTTGGCTTTATATATATATATATATATAGACTGACTCTAATTTGAGAAGAATATCCTAGTTTGTAAAATAAAAAATGAAATTAAGCCATCTTTTGCAAGATATCTATTTAAAATGTAACATACAAAAGATAACTGTAGATATCTGTGAAATAATCAGAGAATCTGATCACAACGAACACAAGTAATTATTGAGCCAATTTTGATTTCTCAAATTCTCATTTTTCTATCATCAGATCACATGAACGAGATTCAGACCATTTGATAAAATATCAGATTCTGGTTTCCAATATGTCAAACATTGCTCTGGTATTTCTGTCTGCCCTGCTCATATTCTGGGGTGAGTATTAAACCATGATTATATAATATGTTGCTGAGCAAATTTGCAAAAAAATAAAAATAATAAATACAGGGTGAAAAAAACAGCTGTTTTGCATGTGAAAATGTAACAGTATTTGTTCATGTTAATGACATTCTCTGTGTAATTAAGAAAGAGATCGCTTAACAGGTTAAATGATTTTATCATCAAGGTCATGGACAGGCGCATGTCTATAATGTCCATATATTAAAGTTCATATTTCACATAACACATGTGTAGGGTAAGATGAGGGAAGTTGCCCCCCTTAAAGCATTAATTCACCCCAAAATTAAAATGATATTATCAATTACTCATCCTCATGTCGTTCCAAACCAGCAAGACTTTCTCTCATCTTCAGAACACAAATGAAGATATTTTGATGAAATCTGAGAGATTTCTGTCTCTCTATCGACAAACTACCACTTTGACGCTTCAGAAAGTTCATAAAGAAATCGTAAAACTAATCTATATGAATTGAGCGGTTTAGTCCATGTTTTTTTTATTTTTTATTTAAGAGACTTGATTGCTTTATATTATGAACAGATTGAATTTAGGCTTTTTATGCATGTTTTGCATGTGAAAATGTAAAAGTGCTTTTTTATATTAATGACATTCTCTGTGTAATTAAGATAGAGATCGTTTAAATTGTGCATTGGACACTTTTTGAGTTGATTTAGGTGGGTTTATTTTTACTGCATATCTAAAATGATTTATCAAGGTGATTTTAAAATTATTTTATCATTACCACAACTGATGTATGAGATGGTGAATATTTTTATGTGGATAAAAGCCTAAATTAAATCCATTCATTATATAAAGCAATCGAGTCTCTTCAGAAAATTTGGACTACATTTTGGACTCAGTTCATATGGATTAGTTTTACCATCGCTTTATAAACTTTCTGAAGCGTCAAAGTGGTAGTTTGTCGATAGAGGGACAGAAATCTCTCAGGTTTCATCAAAAAGATCTTCATTTGTGTTCAGAAGATGAATGAAAGTCTTGCGGGTTTGGAATGACACGAGGGTGAGTAATTAATGACAAAATTTTCATTTTTTGGCAAACTATCCCTTTAAGCCTCGTGTTTTATGAGCAGTAAGATAACCGTATTCATCCACACAGTCACACAGAGCTGAAGCACAACCAAAACAATGTTCTTCTGCAAATAAATGGTATAAATAACATATAGCAAGAACAATTAATATTATAAATTATTAGTTGCATATTGTTGTTATTATTATCTGCATCGCACTGGTCATCAGAATGCAGTATATTCTAATGTCTATATGGTAATGTTTTATAAATGATAAATAGCATTTTCACAGTATGACGACACTTAAAAAATGTATATGACCAATAAGTCATGACAACGTATGTTTTTACATTACTTTAACTCTATAAATTACTTTAAATTCTATAAGTAAATCTTATAACATTTAAATTGAAATTACTTGTACAGCCAATTTGATTATACTTTAAAAAATTAAAAATTAAAATAAATAAAAAAACTTAAAAAAACTTAAAAAAACTTAAAAGCTTTTTAAGTTGATATAGGTGGATTTATTTTGACTGCATATCTAAAGATTTATCAAGTTTTAAAGTTATTCATTATTTCATTATGTACATAACATACTGTATGCACATGTTCTCCCAGTTTTTCCAGTAAATTCTAAAAACTGAATATTTCTCCTCAGCATTTCCTCCTCCAACTGCTGAGAGTCGACTAAGAAAATTCCACATAATAAAAGAAAAAACAGTTATTAGAGCAACTGCTGTGAAAGAATGCGAAATAAACTACACTGGCCTCGTCACAGTTTATGACCAACAGGAAAATATGGAACTATCTAAACTGATGATCACTGAAAGGGCGGCTAATGCCTGGATTGGTACTTATGGAGGAAATCGCAGTATGAAATGGTCGAATGGTGATGATGTCACATTTAACAGAAGTCTTCCAGAAACATGTGGGGAAATGTGCTGTGCTGCTATAAACGCTAATGGATACTGGGAATCTCTCCAATGCAGTGAGAAAAAACACTTTATGTGTTATGAACAAGGTAATAAAATTTATTAAAAACTTAATTAATTTTACAATTAATTAAAACAATATAATTTTCTTGTACCTATAGATGTTGGGCGAAAATCATACAACTACAGTTTAATCCGTGAAAACAGAACCTGGTTTGAGGCTCAGCTTTACTGTAGAGAGAATCACACTGATTTAGTCAGTATCAGAGATGACACGGAAAATGAACAAGTGATGAAGGCAGGAGAACATCACAACAATCCTTTCTGGATCGGCCTGCTGGAGGACACGGTGGAATGGGCTGATGGAGGACAATCTGCTTACAGAAACTGGTTATCTAAAACTGGCAGCTCAAATTCTTCTGAAGCTTTAATGATGTTTAATGGGAGTTGGCAAAGAAGTACTGGTACCTCCCATCCGCTATGCTATAGTAAGACAACACACTTGCTTTGAAATTCAAATAAGTTCTGGTCTAGCATCGCATGCTTTTGTAATTCATAGTGAAAGTATTTAACTCTTTTTTGTATACTGTAACAGTCACTGTCTGTCACATTATTTACCTGTCCTTATGGTCAATGCTATGTCCATCCCATCCACTAGGGGGCACCAGTAGCATCTATACCTTGTGTATAAAAGAGGAAGCAGAAGAGTAAGAGGTAGCTTCAGTATGAGTAACCACATGGTTAATGGCTGTTCTCTTCTTTAATCCTGGCTTGAGAAACGTTTTGTTTGCTGCTCAGCTAGGATTTTGTATTACTTGGAACTTGCATTGCCTTGAATGTTGGATTGAGAGTTTGCTTGGGTGCTTAGGACAAAGCAACTGCCCAAGGATTGTATTCAAAGACTCCCTGACTACAACCAGAAGAACAGATACTTCCTTTCATCAATACCTACCATTTGCAGATAAGACTGTTCATTCTAAAGACTGTTCACTTGATCAACTCCATTATTCGCCAACATCTTTTGGGACATTTCACACTCATCCACTCACACCATTACTTTTTATGTGATTTATTTAATGTTTGAGTTTGTTTGTTTGGTGTTTATGGTGCACTGTTCATGTAAAAAATTCAATATATGCTAAGAAAAGATTTTCCTTTCTTGTCTTTTGTTGATACATGTATACCCTGAACACAGAATCCAGTAGGATAGAATGCAAAATTGATTCCCCCTCATTCTTCTGTAATAGGCCTGGTTTAAATTAGCTGGGACAGTTATAGAGTGGCGCCCGAACAGGGACTTTTTGCTAAACAAGGGTTCAGGGTCTATGGTTTTATGTTTGTTTATCATTTGTTTTTTTTGTTCTGTTTTAGTTATGTCAGTTACATCACAAGGTGTGGAAGATGAGTACGAACCCAATCCTGATTTCACTGCTGGTCCTTTTGTCACCAGAAGAGATCCACGACCTGTGCAAGAACTCATTCATACTTTCAGTGACTTGTATCTCAACTCTGATGAAGATAATGATTCCAACACTAATCTTGATGTTATACTTCCTCCACCTCCTCCTCCTGATGAAGTAGTTCCTGAATTTCACCCCTCAACACAATTTATGGCTTCATTGACCAACCGAATAACAGCTTTGGAAGGTGAAGTTCAAGCCTGCACCCAAAAAGTGAGTCAATGTTGTTCACATTCTGAGTTTAAGGACCAGTGTCAAATGTTGGAGGAAAAGTTGAACTACAAGATTGAAAGGGAATGTGAGAGAGTCAAAAAAGTACTTGAGCTGAGTATAGCTGATTTGGGAAAGTCTATGGTGGATTGTTTGAAGAGGAGAGATGTGCAAATCGACACTAAGCTTAAGTCATATGCTCATGTCATGTCTACTCCAGTTTCTCTTCCTTTGCTCACCCCAGCCTTGCCAAAAGACTCTAATAGATCACGTACTGAGCAGCTTCATCACCGTACTCACAACCTGCCAGATACCACATCAACTGCTCCGTATCTACCTCCGGTAAAGGTGGAATTCCCACAATTTGGGGCAGATGAAGACAATGATCCGATTTCCTTTGTTGAGCGTTGTGAAGAATATTTTGCACTCAGACCACTCACTGACTCAGAAATATTAGCTTCGCTCACTTCAGTGTTAAAGGGGACAGCTAAGGACTGGTGGCTAGCAGAGAGAAGACACATTTTCACTTGGGACCAGTTTAAACAAGATTTCCTGCATGCTTTCTTGACTGATGACTATGAAGCTGAATCCGCCAAACGTTTGCTGGAGAGGAAACAAGGTCCAAAAGAACCAATTAGAGACTTTGCATACCATTATCGTGCCTTATGTTTAAGATGGAAGAAGGAGATGTCTGAGAAGGAGATCGTACAGTCCATTTTGAGGAATTGCAATCCTCGACTTGCAAGTTTGTTAAGGGGCACTGTAAAAGAGGTGAGTGAATTAGTAAGAGTGGGCACGCAAATTGAGAGAGATTTTGAAGAAGCCAAGAGGTATTGGAATCAGGCCAATACTGAAATGCAGAAGCGCAAGAACCAAACTGACAGAGATACCCATCACAAGTCCAATCCCTCACATGCACGTATTCTGCAGACCATTCCTAATGCCAACATGTTGAACTTGAAGTTTCTCGTCCTGCCAATGTTGATCCGAGGGAGATATTTTCAAGCTATGATGGATACGGGTAGTTCACTGACTCTAATACAAGAATCCTGTTGGAGACAGTTGAGTCGCAAAGAAAAGCTGAATTCTAGTCATGGTCAGACCTTCAAACAAGCTAACGGCCAAGTGTTATCAGCTTTGGGGATGTGGAACTGTGAATGTGAAGTGCAAGGAAGGAGGTATGATTTGACTTTGTATGTAATGAAGGACGAAGATCTCACTGTACCTATCATCTTGGGTATGGATTCTCTGATGTCTATGGGAATCAACTTGAATTTTCACAAAGCTCAATATACCTTACCTACCTCAAACCACTGCCAAGAAGAGACATTCCCATTCATGTCATCCAATTCTTCCAATACATTGCTATCTTTCTACCTTGCCTTACCACTACCAGAAGAGTCACCTGAAACGCAAACATTTGTCCATCAACTGGTCACCAGTGCAGACACATCTCCAGAATACCGGTCACAGCTCAAGCATCTGATGAGAGAATGGCCCACTGTTTGTACCAACGAAATAGGACACACTGATGTAGTCAAACATCGCATTATTACCACCAGTGAAGTACCTATCCTTAAGAGACCTTACAGAGTATCACCTGAGAAACAGCAATTCATCGAACAAGAAATCAAGGTAATGCTGGACAAAAACATCATTAGGCCTTCGCTTTCTCCATGGGCTGCACCGGTGGTCCTGGTACCGAAGAAGGGAGGTGGTCAGAGATTCTGTGTCGATTTTAGAGGTTTGAATTCAAAGACGTACTTGGACGGTTACCCCATGCCACAGATACATGAAATCCTTGAGTCTTTACATGGAGCAGCTATCTTTAGTACCCTCGACCTCAAAAGCGGATACTGGCAAGTGGAGATGGAGCCAGAGAGCATCCCTAAAACTGCTTTTACTACAGCATCGGGATTATATGAATTTCTTCGTTTACCTTTCGGCCTTAAAAACGCTGCTGCCACATTTCAGCGACTTATGGAGTTTGTGTTGAAGGATGTGAGGGGTAAGAGTTGTTTCGTATATATTGACGATGTCGTGGTTTACTCCAAGTCAGAGGAAGAACATCTAGCCCATCTAAGAGAAGTCTTCCAGTGTCTGAGTCGGGCAGGTCTCACTCTAAACCTCCAAAAGTGCAATGTAATGCAGAAATCCTTGAAGTTTTTGGGACATGTAATTTCCGCAGAAGGAATTAAAACTGACCCTGCTAAAGTTAAAGCTGTAGCCTCATTTCCTGTCCCCAAGTCACTGAAAGAGGTGCAACGTTTCTTAGGCCTAGCAGGATGGTACCACAGATTCATCCCTCAATTTTCTGAGAAAGCTGCCCCACTGCATTCCTTGAAAAGGAAAGGAGCTACTTGGACTTGGACAGAGGAGTGTGAACGCTCTTTTGAATTGATCAAGCATGAATTGACCAGTGCCCCAGTTTTAATTGCCCCAGATTTTTCAAAGCCTTTTAGAGTCCAGACTGACGCTAGTGACATTGGTTTGGGAGCCGTCCTGACCCAAGACATAGATGAGGTGGAACATGTCATTGCCTATGCCTCACGTCTCTTGCAAGGAGCTGAGAAGTCGTATTCGGTTTCGGAGAAAGAGTGCTGTGCAGTGATATGGGCAGTTGAAAAATGGAGGCCTTATTTGGAGGGACGACGTTTCGAGGTGATCACTGATCACGCTGCTCTCACATGGGTGTTTAACCATCCAAAACCATCTTCACGTCTGACCCGTTGGTCCATTCGCCTGCAAGACTTTGATTTCACCGTCAAGTATCGAAAGGGTCAATGTAACATTGTGCCCGATACCTTATCACGCAGTTTCCTAGATAACTCACCACTTGCTATGCTGGCACAGGTAAAATCCCAGGACTCATCAACCACTTTTTCTTCATTTCCTGTTGAATGGACAGACATTGCAAAAGCCCAACAGGAAGATTCAGACATTCAAGAGATCATCGGAAAAACAAAAACATCTGCCGATCCTGATCCCACACGCATTCATTACCAGTTGAAAAATGGATTTCTGTTCCGCAGCATGCCACAAGGACAGGGAGGGCCCAAACTTCAAATAGTCATACCCACCAGCTTAAGACAAGATTTTCTCAACTATGCACACAACAACCCTCTAAGTGGACATCTTGGCAGACTTAAAACTCTGCTAAGACTTGTGGACATTTGCTACTGGCCCACAATGCGCTCAGATGTGTGGAAACATTGTAAGGAGTGTCAAGTATGTCAACAACACAAACCATCCATTTCAAAACTCGCCGGCTATATGCAGTCTACGCCAGTAGTGGAACCTGGACATATGCTGGGTGTTGACCTCATGGGACCATTTCCCAGAAGTTCCAAGCAGAATGAGCATCTTTTAGTAATTGTGGACTACTGCTCAAAATGGGTGGAGTTGTTCCCTTTGCGTGTCGCGAAAGCTCCACAGATCGCACGCATCCTGGTGGAGGAGGTCTTCACTAGATGGGGTACCCCAGTGTATCTGGTGTCTGACAGAGGAACTCAGTTCACCTCACAATTAATCAGTCAAGTCTGCAAGCAATGGGGTGTCGTACAAAAGCTAGCCACGACTGCACACCCTCAAACAAATCTCACAGAACGGGTCAACCGTACTCTAAAAACCATGATTGCCTCGTATGTTCAAGACTACCACCGCCATTGGGATAGATGGTTGGCAGAGTTCCGTTTTGCCATCAACTCGGCATGGCAAGAGAGTACAGGATTCACTCCGGCAGAAGTCATGCTGGGTCGAAAGTTGAAGGGTCCTTTAGAAAGAGCAGTTCTCAAATCACCTGACCCAGATAACCCAGCATACCCAATTCTGGAGAAGTACAAAGAGCTGATCCAGACTGTACAAAGGAATGTAGCACGGGCCCAAGGGAAACAACGTCATTACTACAACCTACGAAGACGACCAGCTCACTTCCAGGTTGGAGACTGGGTTTGGGTTCGTACTCATCCTCAATCACGGGCTAGTGATGGTTTTATGGCCAAGCTTGCGGCAAAATGGAAAGGTCCTGCTAGAGTGATCAAATGTCTTGGTCCTGTAAATTACTCTGTGTCCTTTGTTGATGATCCTGATCATGTAGATTCTTTTCATGTTCAAAACTTAAAGCCATTTCATGGTATTGTGCAAACCCTTTCTAATTAAGGGGGGGAATATGTAACAGTCACTGTCTGTCACATTATTTACCTGTCCTTATGGTCAATGCTATGTCCATCCCATCCACTAGGGGGCACCAGTAGCATCTATACCTTGTGTATAAAAGAGGAAGCAGAAGAGTAAGAGGTAGCTTCAGTATGAGTAACCACATGGTTAATGGCTGTTCTCTTCTTTAATCCTGGCTTGAGAAACGTTTTGTTTGCTGCTCAGCTAGGATTTTGTATTACTTGGAACTTGCATTGCCTTGAATGTTGGATTGAGAGTTTGCTTGGGTGCTTAGGACAAAGCAACTGCCCAAGGATTGTATTCAAAGACTCCCTGACTACAACCAGAAGAACAGATACTTCCTTTCATCAATACCTACCATTTGCAGATAAGACTGTTCATTCTAAAGACTGTTCACTTGATCAACTCCATTATTCGCCAACATCTTTTGGGACATTTCACACTCATCCACTCACACCATTACTTTTTATGTGATTTATTTAATGTTTGAGTTTGTTTGTTTGGTGTTTATGGTGCACTGTTCATGTAAAAAATTCAATATATGCTAAGAAAAGATTTTCCTTTCTTGTCTTTTGTTGATACATGTATACCCTGAACACAGAATCCAGTAGGATAGAATGCAAAATTGATTCCCCCTCATTCTTCTGTAATAGGCCTGGTTTAAATTAGCTGGGACAGTTATAATACTTTTCCTCAGAGAGCTTAATTCATGTCAGTGAGAAGAACATGTCCTGGGAAGAAGCTCTGGATTACTGCGACAATCCCGCAAATACAACTGGACCCCTGACCATTCACTCTGAGAACGATCAGATAGAAACGGAGCGAGAGCTGAGAAGAAGGAAAATCTCCGGGCCATTTTGGGTGGGACTCAGACAGAGTCGACTTTTCGGATTCTGGATTTGGATCAACGGGCTTCATTTGGGAAACTATAGCAACTGGAAAGGGGGAAGTCCACCAGAACATCAGATGTCCGAGCACTGCGGTGCCATAGAGGAGGTGGACCGTCAATACAAATGGTGTGATAAAGACTGCAGATCTAATTTTACTGTCTTATGTGAGGCGAAGGAATATAGAGAGCTATAACTCTCTTACACAACTACTGTATGTTCTTCAGTGCTCTATTCTCTGTTTCAGTTATTGGGTGTAATTTCTAAAAACAATGTGATGAAATAAATGTAATGTAATTTAAAACACTTACAAGTTGTGAATTATTTCATTCAGTATCAATATTGCTTCAAGTGGTCAAATAATAAATAAAAGTGCAAAAGCAGTGCAATGTAGCTTCAAATATTCTAAATTTTATTATATGATTGTATGACAGAAACAAATAGAGAGAAAGGCTGGACTAAAAAGTAAATTTTTTGTTCTGCTTCATTGCTTTGTTTTAATTTGAGGTGTAGCACAAGACAATCTGAAATCACAAAATAATGCAGTAAACTGATATAAAAAAAATAAATAAAAAAAATGTCAGACTGAAAAGATTCAGAATATACTATTCTGCATGTGAAAATCGAATAAATATATACAGGGTGGGCCATTTATATGGATACACCGTAATAACATGGGAATGGTTGGTGATATTAAAGTCCTGTTTGTGGCACATTAGTATATGTGAGGGGGCAAACTCCTCAAGATGGGTGGTGTGTACTAATATATACTAATGTGCCACAAACAGGACTTTAATATCACCAACCATTCCCATGTTATTACGGTGTATCCATATAAATGGCCCACCCTGTATATTCTGCTTGTGACCATCTGGTTAAACTGTTTTTTGCTCTGTGTGAAGTGAATTATCATCTTACTGGGGGTTTATTTTGAACAAATCAATGACACGATTTAAAATTACGACACGCCCTTTTCTTGCAAAACCACCTGAGAAAAGTTCTAGTTTCAAATAAGTGGAGCTCCAGCCCTTCATGATAGTTTTTCTTTGTCTTAATTGTTAATTTCACAGTGTGACATTTCAGACAAACCTCTGGGAAAAGGACACTGTAAATGTTCCCGGGAGTTGATATACATAGTTCCCACAGACCAATTAATGTTTTACAAGCAATTTTCGAATATTTCTTTCTGTTTATAATGTTACGAAAATCATGAAGAGACAAAGTGACAGAGATTATAAAGAGACTTTATTTAAGTCACAGATCTTTTACAGTGCAGATCTTTTTACACAAGCAATGCTCTGTTTGTGAACATTGTTTTGGCCCACCATAGAAATGAAGCTAGCGCAAGTTCTGCCAGGAAGACTCAATCGTTCGCGTCATTAATTACCTCCTCATCTATCCAATTATATCACTTACTGTAGCTTAAAAGGGCAGCGCTTACACATGTCTGAGTTCGCAGATGCTGTCACTCCAGTACCTCCATCCTCCCCGCCTCCACCAAGATGGGATCTTTCCTCCAACTCCTCTACTCAACCAAGCTGGGTCCTCCCTCTATCAACCCCAACACCATCAGTCAGGCTATCCCTTCCATCCTGAAGACTTCAGATGTCTTTTCCTCCATCCACCCCACCACCACCAGATGGCCCCTTTCCTTACTCCGCCGGGGGGTGAGCGGCGCCCCCGCCTTCGTCTTCAGGCGGGACTCGCAGATTCAGTACCCTCTGAATGCGAGTTATGAACGGGGCCTACGCCAAAGAACCTGATTGCTTGCTGAGCTCCTAAATAAATGTTATTGTTACAGTATTAATTCTCCCGAGTCTTTCTGGTAGAACTATTATTATCTATTTAATACATTTGTGTTGTCCACGAGAGCCTCGGACGTGACGACACCGATCCCCCTCGTAATAAAGTAATCTAAATAATGAAACTCACAAGTTAGCAGCTACCAGCATACACAAGATAGTACCAGAGAATGTCTAATAAGGGGAGAAGTTTCAGTAAACTTCCGGCTTCTGAACTGCTTGCAGTTCCACTCTGGCTCCACATGAGGGCGCTCACAGGACGAGTGCAGTTCCACTCTGGCTCCACATGAGGGCGCTCACAGGACGAGTGCAGAATGAATGGAGGTCTATGGCGCTATACCCCTCAAAATCCACTTTTCTCAGGATATAATTTTTTGTCTAGTAATTTGAATGTTGTATTCAAAAGGAGATGCAAAGGAATTACACACTGCTGGGTGTTAGATTTTTTAGAGTCACTTATTTGCTTTAAAAAGTCTTTTAAAGTGTCAATGACGTCATACATATCGTACGACCAGAGATACTGCTTTACAGCAATCCTTCAGTCACTTTGGTGCTTTCGCGCTCTGCACTTTCTTTTCTCTCGAGGCATCGACAACACAGCTGACACAGGTAAACACACAACACAGCTGACACAGGTAAACACACGTGCTAGAAGAGCTTTTGTTTTGTTGTTTTAAAAGACCATCAAGCGGCATCTCTGGTCGTAATCAGTCCTTCACTGACCAATCAGCGTTCATTATCAGAATGCTAGCGTGTTATGGGCAACAACAATTCAACCTGTAAGAAATCAAAAGGACATAAGTACTTGTTCATTCAACCTTCGACCTATAACCCATGTTGAACTTGCAAAACCTACAATCAAATCTGAGATTTCTCAACGGCAATCGGGTGAAAGAGACAAATTTAGCCGTCTAGTGCCATAGACTCCCATTCATTCTGCACTCATGGGCGATCGCCCCCAGTGGAGCTCTGGTGGAACTACAACCAAAATTCGGTACAATAGGACTTAATAGGGAGTGGCCAGGCTCTCCGTAGACGGGCTCTGATAGTACTGAGTAAATTACGTCTGTCAACAACACATTATAAGATACGCACCTGACATAAAGTGCTCTGAGCAAATTCTTGCGTGTTTTGAGGGAGTTTCTTTCCTGTTTATCCTCGCCAGCCGTCGTTGTTCTGACAAAAGCTTAGTCTTCTCACATTTATGAAGTCTAATGACGGGGTAGGGCTGTCACTTTTTATTCGATATTCGAATATACATTCGAACATGAGGTGACGTATACGTAATCGAACTATAAATAAACTATCCGGGTTTTAAAGTGGCGTGTAATAGCGCATTTTTACAGTCTATGATTACCGTAGTTGAATCAATGACATTCTCCCCCTCTGCCGCGCGCGCTGCGCAGTTTGGAGCACAGTCGATTCCGGGAGATTTGAACTAATTTGCGTGCATCAGGAAGCCGCAATCAATATGCGGGAGATTCCTGGAACTGGTAGATCTATAGATAAACTCATCTTTCAGGCATTAGGCCGACCAGGTTGAAACTTCAGCGTGAGAAATCGGGGGTGTGGCGTGTGAAACCAATCCAACAGAACGGCCAGCCTGAGCGGACATGCAATTACGACCCGAACTAACACGGCAAATGCCCGTATGTTGTGACGTCATGTAGGAACTATGTATTCCTCAGGGTCCGTGTCCACACTCGCTAGGTGACCTTTCTGAGCTATAGGAAGCATCGAACATGAATCATAGAAGTCACGTGAGCACTTCATTATTCGGGGATTGATCCAATGCCAAACTCTGAGTGACCGTCACCAACGCGGACTCTGAACTTATTCAGTGCGTGGCATTGATTAGGAACATAAACACAGCTCTGTCGACATTAATGCATTTACTGCATGCTTCAGGAGCATTAAGCCATTTTTATATAAATAAAAATTAATATGAATATTTTAAAATGTAATTTATTCCTATATTCAGCATCATTACTCGAGTCTTCAGTGTCACATGATCCTTCAGAAATCCTTCTATTATGATGATTTGCTGCTCAATAAATATTTCTGATGATTATGTATTTATTATGTATGATATTATGTTGAAAACAGTCGTGGTGCTTCATATTTTTGTGGAAACAGTGATACTTTTTTCAGGATTCTTTGATGAATCGAAAGGAACAGCATTTATTTGGAATATAAATCTTTTGTAACATTATAAACGTCTTTACCGTCATTTTTGATCATTTAATGTATCCTTCCTGAATAAAAGTTTTAATTTCATTTAAAAATTTGAAATTTGAAAAAAAACTGACCACAATCTTTTGTACACAAAAAAAACAGTAAAGGTCTAACATATATTCAAGTTACGCATTACAAGTAACATGCATTACGTAATCAGATTACTTTTTTGATGTTACTGCAAATTACAATTCTAATAATACAAATACATTTATTTACAGCCAAAAAAGTTACGGCAAATTAAGTATTTTTAAAGGAGAACTTGGTAACTTTTTTAACTTAATAAAACTGTCTAGAAATCATTTGGATGGTTAAACAACCTGTTCTGGTGATATTGGTGACTTTCCCCGCTCCCCCCAGCGTTCCCAGGCGGAAAACCAACCTTGCAACTTGGGCACTACTGTCCCGGCAAGATAGAAATTGGAAGTCTCGTGAGAAGCGAGAACGAGCGTGAAACACGAATTGCTTTACGGCAATTCGACATAAACACACGCATGTATGATGTATTACCAGATTACCCACCTCGGTAGACATAGCTCCACACGATACAGTTGGCTTGCTCTGATCAAAACAAACGCACATGAGCAGCGGTAGAGAGGGGGAGGAGGCCGTCGTAAGTGAGTTTTTTACGACTGTGTTGTGAAATATACCCCCCCCCCACAGCTGTAGGGGGAGCTCGTGGGGAAAACACGCGACAACAAAAAGGAAAATCAGCGAAGAAGTGACTAGAGTTCGCTAGAGTTGCCGAGTTCTCCTTTAAGAACAACAGTCACAGTAATAGTAAATCGTAGCTGAAATATAGCTAGGGATGCATGATGTCCAATTTAGTGGACAGATTAATCAGAATTTCCTCCCAATCTAAAATCAATACTTGGAGAATTTAACAGTGCTATGACTCCTTAGATGTCACTTGATTTTACAAAAAAAAAAATTGTTTACCTGCAAGAGTCTTTGAATAGAAGGAATGGATATTCCGGAGCAACTTGGCATTTCCGACTGGCCGTCGGCCATCTTGGTTTGGAGAAAACAAAAAATCCCACATTCAAAGGCTTGCCACTTGATGGCAGTGTTTAAGATGATGCACTAGAGTCCACTGTAGTGGTTGATGTGCAACTATGACATTAGAACCCATGCATACGAAAGAATGGCTTTTTAATTAGCTGTTCACTGTAGCGTGAAAGGGTTAAATCTGGGATGAAAAGTAGGCTAGTTAATGCTAAAATGGCGTGATTAATTGAACTTACTTAAAATTATGAGCCGCTTATAGCAACAGTTTTAAAGTAGCCTCCACAGCACGGCTAAAAGTGAAGAATATAAGACAAGTTTCTGCTCTACCAGTTCAAGATTTTTATGATACGTTTATGAGGTTGGTTGTTTTTGTTGAAGGATTAAATAGGCTGAACTATTGTTACTTGTTTGTATGATTATGTGCTTGTCTATATCGATGTTATTGGTACATTTTCTGACAGTCGTATTATGTGTGTGTGAGTGAGCTATTGTTGATCTGTATGCATGTATAGCGTAATTTCTAAACGGATGTTGATTTATATCGTGTTGTATTGTTTATAGCGTAATTGTTATATGTATGTATCATGTATATGTATATTTTTTTGTATTTTTAGGGTGACAATTTTACCACCAGTCCAGGGACATCAGATGTAAAATAGCCTTTTGGCTAATTCTGGCACATTGTACATTTATGTATTATTGATGTGCATTGTCCCTGTCAAATAAACCTGAAAAAAAAATAAAAATAAGTTGGTAGGACACACTTTAAAATGGGCTGTGCATCAACGCCATGTTTCCCCCTTCACGGCTGGTTATTAGCGCAAGTTCAGTTCCTCTACCATCAATGTAACATGGACCATCAACCCACTCCACCCTTACATCTGCCTTTGTAACTGAGCAGTGTCATCCACATCTCGTTTTTCAATCATCCCCACCTTTCTCTCTCACTCAACACCGAGATGAATGAAATATCACACAATGCACATGGCGAAAAATTCGTCTCAGAGACACCTATTCAGTGGGATCATCAATACACAAGCCAACACGGGCACGTCGGCTCTAACAGCCCTGTGGACTCGAGGACCAAAAGCAGCACCTTCATTAAAACTTCGCCAAAGTGTGTGACTGACAACAAACCGCTCAGCAGATGTGTCATGACTCGCAGTGAGCTCGGAGTGAAAAGGCTCTCGGCACTTTGTAAATGGAGCCGAACCGCATTGCTGTCCCTAGTGTCTGCCATTAGAGGAAAAATCCCGTTAGGGCTGAAAAGTTTTATGTGTGGAAAATTGCCGTGGGTTCTCTGAGGCTCACATCTGACCAGGTCTGGAGTCATTACGATAACGGGCCACTGCTTTTAAAGTAGCTGATCGTAATCTAGAAAAGAAGTGGAGATTTGAGCATGCCTGAAGCTGACATGCACAGCACGTTTATTTAAGTGGCCAATCGCTGAGATACTATAATACATGTAGTATTTTGAATTGCTTTTTATTTTTATATTTTTTCATTTTCATTTTCATTTGCATTACAAGTAACATGCATTACGTAATCAGATTACTTTTTTGATGGAACAAGCAAATTAACGCATTACAAATAACGTGCAATATGTGATCAGATTGCTTTTTTGGAGTAACGAGTAAAGTAACGCATTACAAATAACAAGCATTACGTAATCAATTACTTTTTTTGATGTAAAGAGCAAATTAACACATTACAAGTAACATGCAATATGTGATCAGATTACTTTTTTGGAGTAACGAGTAAAGTAACGCATTAAAAGTAATGTGCATTACGTAATCAGATTTACTTTATGCCTGAAGCTGACATGCACAGCACGTTTATTTTAGTAGCCTATCATTGAGATACTATAATAGTATTTTGAATTGCTTATTTTTAGTTATATTTCCCATTCCATTGATAATTTACATTAATAAAACAAACTACTTAGTACTGCAGAGCCTTCTAACAAACAGCCTTGTGTTGTAAAACCAGGTTTTTTTCTGGGAAGGTTGTTGATGTCCACTTTGCCAATTGATCGGCTGGGAACTCAAAGTGAGGCTCTGACTTTCTGCCGAGATGCTCTTGCATCCTTTGGTCTGCAGCTTGAAAGTGTCACAGTCCAAAGCACCGGAGAGCAGGCGGTTTTAAATCAATAACCCTGAATATCGCCCGAAGGTCAGAAAACACAGAGGGAGGTGGAATTCATCAAGCAACAGGAGACGCAGCCGAAGGGATTTACATGAGTTTTGCAGATTTTATAGTAAAAGGTCAATGACTCCTTAAGAAAAGGGTGGGTTTGTCTAAATAATTCACTTTCTCCTCAAGGGCCTTAAATCAAAATCTCAGTTCTAGTATCTTAAACACCCACATTGAATCTGTACAAACAAATGCAATAAACTAGTTTTAGGATCATTAAGAGTGTTTTACTCTCAGTTCTCATAACTGTAGATAAATACAGCGTAGTATAACTGCAAAAATACCTAATTTCTGTAAAAACGTTTTAGGTATTAACTCTTTCCCCGCCATCGATGGATTTTTTTGCATCATTTATGACACAACACTTCCCAGCCATTCCATGTTTTAACTGTTCTACTATAGGGGGTGCTATTACGCCTCTTCTAAAAGAGGACAGAATCTCTGGATCAAAACACAGACGAAGAAAATGCAGAGACAAGCGATAGAAGCATTGCTTACGCACATGCCAAATAACACGATCATTAGACATTCAACAGCATATAAATCAAAAATACGTAACGTTACTGAATGAAATGTCGACCCAGGACGAGGTACAGGACTGTGAATTCTTTGGGGGTGTCGATGGACTCGATCTACTCAGTCCTTGTTTTGATGACCGTTCTGAATCCCATCCGGACACGTGATCTGCTTGCTTTTTTGTGAAACTTTCAAACATTCAAGTGTTGATAAAACAGAATGCATGCATTTTTGTTTGTTTGTTTGTTTAAAAGCAAGCTCTTTTCTGTCTTTTGATAGTAATATTGCATGTTCAGATTTATTGATACAACAAAATATTTTGGGGTGCCATGACATTTTTGTGAAAATGATCAAAAATGCTGGAGCTGGTTGGTTATGTAATTAGGTGAACCAATAAGATCACCCACCTACTAAAATGTTGATTTACAGCTTAAATAACTTTTTTTTCTTAAAAAAATGTATATAAGTGCTTTAACCAAAAGAACATTTTTATTAATAAATGTAATAAAAAATAATAATTTTGTCAGAATTTCTGCAAACTTTTTTGTATCTCCTTAATATATCTGAGGTCATAAATCAGAGGCTTTCTACAAAAATTTTCCAACTAAAAAAAAAAAAAAAAAAACATAACCTTGTTCATTTTTCAGAGTTTGGCTTGCATGAAGGGAACACGACCGCAGCCGAGCATGACAAACACGAGCTTCACAAGCGCAGATCTTTGCCAGCTTTGGGATTTTTGCAGCATGCGGCCATTTCTCAGCGATGCTGTCAAGATGAGAGGATCTGCCTGTGAGCCCACATACAGCGAGCCTTGGGCTGCCTATCGTACTGCTATGAGAAGAGGGCTTCATGCCGGCATTTTAAGAGCATGACTGACAAGTTTGTTGAGATACACATGTACAATTTCATATAAAAGACTGTTATCATTGCACAACTTAGAGAACGGAGATTTGAATCAAAGTTACCTTTATAACTTAGGATAAAACAGTGAGATGTACAATGAAAATATACTGTATAACTTTCCCTCACAGCTCCAAACGACCATCTATTCAAAGAAGCAGCAAAAATATGACTTATATTCAAAACAATAACACATGAAAACCCACAAATAACTTTTTATTTGACGCTCAATTTGGTCCTGCTAGTCATATGAGCTAAGGACAAAGGAGGATACTGTGATTCAGCAGAAGAACTAATAATAAGAGTAAAACATGGAAAGTCTGCCAAACCTTGTGCTGATCTTGGTTGTGTAGCACCTACAGCTCTGCAGACGCTTCGAAAGATTCCCAATGTAAGACATGAAGATGAGATGCAAACTTTATTGGACCCAAACAGCAAACCACAGCTCCTGGTTAACAGACCAAAGCACAGCTGAGCTGCTCATTTCACATGCAATGTCTTAAAGGCACAGCGACATAAAAAATAGCCCTTTTTTAAAGTCTTGATTTCAGTCTCTACTAGAACATGTTTTCATGCTTGAATATTCAAAAACACATTTTTCTTATTTTGCAGCTCCTCTCTTCACAGTCTGTCAGTAACGCTCTGTTTAGTTCCTGTCTCTATGAAGCCCTCCTTCTGAAAAGCACACTGTGCTCTAATTGGTCGGCTGGAGCAGTGTGCTGTGATTGGTCGAGCGCTTCGAGTGTGTTTGGGAAATTTCCCGCCCCTTACCATAACCACTAGTTTAACACACTACTAACTAACTCAACCAGGCCCCGCCCCTTTATTCTGCACATGAATTATTTCATACTTCAATCATTCAATCATCAATCATTGCAGACCTTTTTCATACTCATAAACAGAAATATTACACACTTAAGAAGAACATGGGGAAAAAGCATTATGGGTATACAGTGAAAAATGGTTATGAAACACTAACTTATCATGCAAAGGATTGCAAAAAATGATTACAATGTTATTTTTAAGACACAAGCACTTACATTTGTATTAATAAGAGTTAATGATGGTTTTTAGAAGGCAGTGGTTCAGTGCGCTCCTGTCTCAGGCAGCATGTGTGTGTTCACATGCCATAAAATCCCGAGTGCTCCGATCGTAATTAACCAGATGAAGCACCAGTAACGCTTCCGTCTCGACGGCATTCATGGAGACGGGATGATTGACAGCAATGGCATTTCTGACAGCTCGAGTGTCTCAGGTGTGGTGTTTTTCTAAATGTTTTGGAGTCATTCATATGTTCGTTTTCTTGTACCGAAGCCAAGGGAGAGAAATCACAAAGCTGTGAAAAAATAACAGAACAACAAGACTGAGGAGCTTTGGTGCAATACTAACTCAACTAAAACACTAGATTTAGTTAAGGAAGTCAGCATGAAACAAAAGTTGTGCTAGTCTTTTCTTCTCTATTGTGACATATATCTGAGTGAACGGCTTCTGGAACAAGAACAAATGTGGGCGGGGCTTGATTTTGTCTGTGGGGAATTGATTGGATGGTTGTGGTTTGCTATTGGCTGATCTCATGTGAGTGACAGGTTGAGCCCCGCCCTCATCATCAGAAAAGAGCTGTAAGAGGGGAGGGGAAGTTATTCTGATTCAAGATTATGAGGAACATGAAAAAATAAAATAAAGATGTGCACGATAATTCACTTACAATAAATACTGCAATATGCCATAAAAAAAATAAATGACTTTAAAGTTTTAGGGAAGTTTAGGTTCACTATGAATTAAATAGTGTATATTTGTGCATGAGAATCAACACATGATGTGCAATGTAAATTCGGTTAAATTAGATGCAAACAAAACCAAGACCAATTACAATTGAATATGCAAATAAATACAATGAAGTAGGCCAATCAGAATTCATTTTGAAAATAGAGGGAATCCATTGACGTCACTTTCCCGCCGGAACACACTCCCTCAGAAGAGCTGAAGTGTGACTGGATCAGCATCTTTCAAGTCACCACATTAACATCTCTCATCTTATGGGTGGGGGAACGGATTCCGACAGCTGGATCGCTTGTCGTCGGATTCTGTTCCCCCCATGTTTCTTACAAAATGAGGTTCTAATATTAAAAGAAATCCTTCCTTATCTACCTCCTGCTGATAGTGTCATGGGCAACGCGCTGACATATAACACAGCTGTGCTTCAGCAGACCCGAGTTCGAGTCCTGGCTCGTGGCCTTTTCCTGATCCTGTCCACCTCTCTTTGTTTCTCCCACTTCGTTTTGTGTCTTCATACTGTCCCATCATGATAAAAGGCAAAAATGCCCAAAAATAAATCTTTAAACTGATGCTGGTTAAGCTCCTTCTAAACATAGAACACAATCAGAATCTTTTATATCACCACATCAACATCTCTCATCTTATGGGTGGGGGAATGGATTCTGACAGCAGGATTTTTTGCCGTCGGATTCTTTTCTCCCAATGTTTTATACACAAGGAGGTTGTAATATTTATCAAACTGATGCTGGCTAAGCTTCATGCACACAGCCGATAGAATCAGCATCTTACAAGTCACCACATTAACATCTCTCACCTTTAATAGGAGAAACTGCGAAAACACGAGTAAAACAAACAATTATCCGTTTAAACTAAAGGTTGGACTCGATATAGTGTTCATTACAACTTACCAAAGATCCAGTGATCATGGATATTGACATGCAGCCAGGAATCTTGTTTCTTGACATTTATTTGCGCCTGATTTTAACGCCGGGGAAATACATAAAGCAAATTTGCCTGTGAACGCTTTATATAAATATAATATAGATATATCTAAATCCATGTGATCACTTATATTAATGTTATATATAAATCATCATATCGTCCAGCCCTAAAACTTGTATAGTTTCTTTTGTCAGTGTTCATCTAAAAACATCCAATTTTGCAGAATATGCAATGCTAAATATTTAATTGATGAGTTGTCAATACAATATATAGGGTATTATTTCCCCCCAAAATTCAGCATATTAACACAATATGATAACTGCAAATCCACCTTTTGCTGCCTGGAGTCCAGTTGTTTCATAACGCGCATACATCATATTACAAAGTCATTAATGTTGGTTAGATATCAAATCGCAAACAATGATATAAGTAAATGTTATATTTTTTAAATTTAACATACCTTTGAGATTGAATATTGTGGAGGAGAAAAAGATGAATGTAAACGCAGTGTTTTGCATGGGCTTTTGGAGCTTCTCTCACTCATAAGTTCCTCTTTCATGCAGGTTCCCCGGAGAGATTATGTCTCATATAACAACTGACAAAATATATATATATTCGGGTGCAATTGTGTCTCTATCTGGCAGCTGGAAGTCTGGAGATTAAACTTATTTCCCGCCTCATCCTCCTTTGGGGATGGACATTCTAGGTCCCGCAAACAATAAGCGGCGCTTCGACTCAAAATTATTCTGGTTTTCACTGTAGCTAAATCTTATTAGGCAATACTAACACACACACAAAAATAGCTTTCCACTGGTCAGGAGAGAAGCAAATTTAAGGAAGAAACACAGAAAGGAAAAGATAAACTTATCTGAATTCACAGTTCTCTGCTTGGGGAAACATTTCCACTGGAATAATTTAGAATCGTGGATGCATTTAGACTAGAGTATCATAATGGTTTAGGTATAGTGCATATGCATTTTTGGATTAAAAAGCATGATGCTCATTAGTGCACTTTTTTTTTATCTCTCGCAAAGTCTGTCTGTGCAAAAAATTCGGTTGTAAATCCAAAAGGACAAATACTTCAATAACAAAAAGGGATGCAATCGACACCTGGTTCAGAGCAGCTTTATATGTTTTTATTAATATTTAACAGAGCACCTAAAGGGACATTGGAATATGAGATGGGAGGGAAAAAAAAAATTGTATATTAAAGCTGCAGTTCGTAGTTTTTCCTCTTTGTCGCCATCTCTGTTCGAAATCTGCAATTGCAGTTATTCGCGGAATTATCGGCCCGGCACAGCGCGGATGAATCCGATGTTTTGAGGAGAATGTGCGGCTGTCAGTTGGCGCCGGTGTGGATCCTGGCATTCGCAATCACAGATTCTACTATTTGGAAGTATTGCCAACATCATAATTTTCACCGGAAAATGTAATCTGAACAAGTAAGTAACATTCACTTTTGTTCTGACCAACTAAGGGGAAAAAGCATTGCAGTAAATCGCGCTGATTAAATCTAACGATCGCTTATATCACGTCAAACCGTGCAAATTATACTTTGTTCTCAAATTGTTAATGCTAACAACATCAGCATTGCGTGACTACATTTTATGCCCTTCCAATATTATACTTGTTTCCACATGGGCCGGTTGCAGTCTCTTTTTTTCTCCGAAGTCCGAAGTCTTTTGCATTTTACAACGGGTGAATCTCCAGTTGTCACTGGTGATTGTCGTTTGAACCTTTCTGGATCCGCCATCAAATTGATAAAGTTAATTATATCAAGTACTGTGAGAAAAGGCTATAAATCTCCACCACCAACATCCTCACACTCATAGCCTACTAGCCGAGACTCTTCTTTATGTGTACAGATGTGACGTAATGACGCATGCTCAAATTTCCCGCAGAAATCCACCAGTACCACTGGAGTTAAAAACATTATTACAAGCTTATCGTTTTGAGTCGAGCTACGGCAAGCAGAGAGTGTTGAACACCATTGAACACACACCGATGCATTTCCAATGTAATTGCTTTTCGTTTTTTTTTTTTTTTTTTTTTATTGGCATCAATGTTTCCATAAAGAACTTGCTGTGAAACCCCTGTGAAACCTTTAAACAAACTCTTTTTAGCATTATTATCTCATAATCCGCACAGTTGAGTAGATCTATAGGGGAAGGCATTCCAGAAAGTTTAATAGCAGAAATGTGAAGCTCATATTATATATAGAGAGAGTTATTTTAGCTGTAAAATTAATGCATTTCCAATGTAATGTCCAATGTTTTTTTTTTATTGGCATCAATGGTTCCATAAAACACACTCTGCGAAACCAGATAGTGTTTGAACACCGTTAACTTGCTCAAAAATTTATTTTGACAAATCCCAAAAAGTTATGGAATGCAGCTTTAAATAATATTTAAAACTATAGGCTATATTATAGTTTTGTGTTCCCCTAAGAAACTTTGAGTTTCTTTCACGAAAGCATTAAAATATACTTTTTCCATCACCATCACCACTTTAGGCTCTCTGTAAAATATTAAAGGAGAACTCCGGTCAATTTTAACATTGAGCTAATTTTTTGGTAAATTTGGAGTGCTGTCAGTACAGAGAACAACGACAAAAATCGGTGTTGCCTACACCGTGTTATCCTCTTTTTAAAATTTGCACCCTGTTGACTTCAATGGGGCAAGTTTTAAACCTGCTTTTAGCCTCTTAACATCCTTGATGTGTCATTACAAGTGCACAGCCAATGTGAGTGATTCCTTCAGAGTGAACACGGGTCAATCTGACTGCAGATGTGAAAGATATGAATAAAAGTGATGTTATTTCAGCCAGCGCACATACCTGTATTTACTTCCTGTTTTCGGTCGAAGTCCACAGTAGTCGATTGTCGAGTTCACGCACGTGATCATAGGTAACTAAGCAACAGTGGAGAACTCGACAATCGACTACTGTGGACTTCAATGTTAAAATTGACCAGAGTTCTCCTTTAACAAAATATTAAGAAAAAATATTAAGAAACCAGATGTCGACCGCATCCCTTTGTGCCTGTTACAGATCAAGCAGTCAGATCGAGTGTGAAAATGAGAAAACCCAGAGGAGATCAAGGTCTAAAGACACAACAGTTTTTAGGCTGCCATGGCAACCGCATCCCTCCAAAAGACGAGTGCGTTGATTCTGGTCTTACCCGAGACGACATCTGCCTCTTTACTCCCTGACTGACATATCTAAGTGCGAGCGAGGCAGACGGAAGGGAAGAGAGACGTGAGATTGGATGTTCTCTGAATCTCGTTTGTACGGGGGGCAAAATAATTCAATTAGCTTGGTGGAGATATCAGGGATTAGTGCGCGGGGCAAACCGACAGCCTCGAGATTCACTCAACACCTGCTGTATGGTTCCACAGGAGCGGGAGGTGGTCGTGCCACGGGCGCTGCGCTGTCAGTCAGGACTCCAGCCAAGGTCGTCTCACACACAACATGTCCTCTCTCACTGCTGGATTGGGCTCAGTCTCAGTGCTCATCAAAGCCCTGTCAAGTGGAGCAAGGACTGAAAAGTTGAACAATAAACTCTTTTCAAGATCATTATTTCATAATTAGCCCAGTAATTCATCAAATTGAGGACATCTATGGTGCAAGGCATTCCAGAAAGCTCATATTATATATAGAGAGAGTTATTTTAGCTGTAAAATCGATGCATTTCCAATGTAATTGCTTTTCGTTTTTTTTATTTTTTTTATTGGCATCAATGTTTCCATAAAGAACTTGCTGTGAAACCCCTGTGAAACCTTTAAACAAACTCTTTTTAGGATTATTATCTCATAATCCGCACAGTTGAGTAGATCTATAGGGGAAGGCATTCCAGAAAGTTTAATAGCAGAAATGTGAAGCTCATATTATATATAGAGAGAGTTATTTTAGCTGTAAAATTAATGCATTTCCAATGTAATGTCCAATGTTTTTTTTTTTTATTGGCATCAATGGTTCCATAAAACACACTCTGCGAAACCTTTAAACAAACAAACTCTGTTTTGGATTATTCTTTCTTAATCAACCCAGATCTATAGGGGCTTTCGCATCAGAGGAATATTTTCATAGGTCCTATAACTATAACTCGCATATTGACGTGTTCGCACCGAGCATGTGTGATAATATTGAAGTTTTAAGGCTATTTCGAAACTTTAAGGCTATTTTTTTTTTAATGTTGATTCCGCATTATTTGGCCAATGTATCTATGTGATTTTTCCAGTCATTTATGGAGATATGGAAAACAGAGTTTGAGTTTTGCGCGCAACAGTTTTTGGACTGTGGAGGTGATTGAATATGAATGAGAGAAACGAGAAACAAATCTGACTGAGAAACACATCTAACAACGCTGCACATTTGCAAAACATTCCTTTATTATAAATAAATCTTCTTTTTTTTTTTTTGGTATAAAAACTAGCATGCTTCAACCATGGCATTTTACAGCTTCACAACCCCGCGGTCAGCCAATACAAGACACGTCATCTCAGAATGCAGGTTTCTGACAAAGTGGGACAAGAATGAAAAAATCTGCACAACCACAAAAATACAATAACAACAAACATAGTTCGACTGTGTTAGTTTTCATATATTTTCTCTTTTTTTTATTTTTACACATCCACATTTCCAAAGTTAACCGTGAATGTTTCCGTCTGCAGAATGCTTACGCAATTATTTGTGGAAAGTATTTTTTTTTTCGTATGACTGCAAGCCTGCACCTTCAGTTTTGTGAGTGTGTGCGTGTTCACTTGTGTGTTCATGGCAGGATCGGTAGCTCTTGAACGCAGTCTCACTGGAAGGTCCCGTATGTCCGTTCGTCTCCCAGGATGCTGCGGGTTTTAGATTGATGCAGAACGATATAAAAATCTCATGCTCAGATGCCCGTTCCAGGTCAGCGCATGTCACATGACCGCGCCGCTTCAGACGGGCCGGCCCTCGGCTCCGCCCACAGAGAGTGGCCCTCTTCAGATGGCATGATTGCTGTAGCTGACGTACGTCATCTTGGTGGAAGAAGCTGCTGGAGGGGAAAACACATTAGAGAATCACATTCACTCACTCCACTGCATGTGCGTTTCATCAACTCCATTGTTTTATGGTCACTGCTCGTATGCAATTTTATCTGCCGTTCAAAAGTTTGGGATCGGTAATATTTTTAACGTTTAAAAAAAAGAGTTATTATTAAAAGAACATTCATTATTATTATCAATGTTGATTTTTTTTTTTTTTTTCTGGATTCGATTAATAGAAAATTCTTACTGAGCCCAAACGTTTGAATGGTAGTGTATAATGTTACAAAAGCTTTCGGTAACACTTTATAATAACTGCATGCTATTAATCATTAGTTAAGCATTACTAAACAGTTAATTCATCATTTATAAAGCATTAATAGAAATTAATAAGCAGTTTATAAATACAGCTATAAATGCTTTATTCTTGATTTATAAGCATATCTATAATGCGTTTAATAATTGTATTTTCATACTTTATTAATGATCAATTTATTATTTCTAAATGAAGTATAGCATTATTTACAAACCAGTTACATTATTTACCATTATTTACAAACTAGGTGTTGTCATTGATTAATAAGATCACTTAGAAAGTGTAAGTAAATGTAGTAGATTCAGGTAGTTATAAAGCATTTAGTAGTGGTCAGTTAACTATTTTTGTGAGCTCATCTAAAGTGAGGACTATTCATGCTTTGTAATGTCTATTAATGCTTTATAAATGACGAATTAACTGTTTACTGATGCTTAACTAATGATTAATAGCATGCAGTTATTATAAAGTGTTACCAAGCTTTCTATTTCAGATTGAACTTTATATTATCAAAGAATCCTGAAAAAAATAAAAATAAATTGGACATAACTGTTTTCAACATAAATGTTTGGTGAGCATCAGATCATCATATTAGAGTGATTTCTGAAGGATCATGTGACACTGAAGACTGGAGTAATGATGCTGAAAATTCAGCTTTGATCACAGGAATAAATTACACTTTAAAATAGATTCTTAGATGTTAATCAAATAAACCAATCCCGAACTTTTGAACGGCAGTGTAAGTTGTTCCAGATTTTGCCTATGCCTACTAAATTAGACAAGCTTTTATTTGATTCTTGGTCTTTTTGCCAATTTTCTTTAGTAAAGAGAGGACACTTGGAAGAGGGAATGAGAAGTGGTGGAGATCTTGATTCATTTAAGTGAATCCTGTGAATCAAAAAGATTCATTTCTGCAGGTTTCATTGCGAGTCCTTCTTATTTGAGTCTTTTTTTTTAATACATAAATGAACAGCAATACCATGACAAACTATGAGCCCTGACAGTTAACATCACAAGATGTGACGCTCAAAGAATTGTGTTAAAGCTTGTCTACTTGAAGCTTGTCTACTATGTTTTCATGAAAACAAGTTTAAATTGAGCAGTTTGCGATGTCGTGCTCTTTGTGAATGAATCAGTGTTTTTGAACGAATCTTTTGAGTGAACGAACTGGTCATAAATGTGTCAAAAATCAAATGTAAAAAAAATGTCAAACATATTCTCATGCAAACAAGTTTAAATTTGTCTAGTAGTTCTTGGTGAATTAATCTTTTGGTTATTTTCAATTCATTCAATTGAGTGTCTTCTTTTAATAAACACTCTTAAATTTGAATTAAGAATAATAAAGTATTGTTTAGGTTGTGAAAGACAAATCTGTTGAATGAATGATTCAATGATTCATTAATAACACACAAACAGACAGACGTTACTGACGTAATGATGTAAAAGGGTTACAGAATGAATCATTTTGGTGAACGGATTCACAAGATTCACTGAAATGAATTTTATTTCCCATTCCCTCCTCTAAATCCTCTCTTTACTAAATAAAAGTGGCAAAAAGGCCTAGCATCAGATACAAACTTGCCTAATTTAGTTTTGGGTGGTCTTGATACTGACACATGAGTTGTGCTTTAATGTTTCAGAAGGCAAAGCGTCACCCACGGCACACAGCAAAGTAATTGGCTTGATGAAATGGGCTTATTTCCCCTCAAAGCTTTGGATCACTTCTGAGTGATTAAATTCTCAGCACTCCATAATCCCACACTTTGCAGAACAAAAAATAAATAAATAAAAAAATCAAAAAGAGCCAATTTTTTTTAAATCTAGCTGGCAAATAACGCAGCTAGTCGGATATGCTAATCAGACCCAAGACATTGATGTCACGCTTTACTTTGCCTGTCTACTTTTGGGCTTAAAACAAGACTTGTGTTTGGTTAAGTTTACCATTCTGTAGTAAACAGCTGTTCAACATACAGATGGAACATTTACCGAACATCTGGAGGAAAAATAGTTAAATGTGACGCTAAGGGGCTGTTTACACCTGGCCACTTCATGCGTTTTCTCAGATCGGATAGCTATCCGATCGTGAAAAGACCAGGTGTAAATGCCCTCCGAAACGCATTCGAGACGGATTTGAATCAGATCGCTCAAACCACTTCAGGAGGAGGTCTGGGACGCATTCCAGACGAAACTGGACAAGTGTAAATGCATCTGGTTGTTGAAACCACATATGGAAATTGTACGCCTCCCAAAAATGCAAAAAAAATAAACGTGTGAGAGCGTGTTATAGGCTATATGTAATGTTATAGCCAGATATGACGACATTACTGGAACACGCGTCACCGCAGATGATGAGCATCTATTCATCATGCCAACGTGCAAACTATCGCAAATCAAAGTGAAAGTAAGTCGCAGACGCACGATCATCATCATTAAAAGTAAAGAAATGAAATGATCTTACCAGGGCTGTTGCTGCTCTCTCTTATTGCGGTCTTTGATTTAGAAATTTTAGCTAATGATCAATAAAATGCAGCTCATATCTGTTGCTTTCGGTGATGTGCACTCCGTTATATCTGCATATAGTGTGGGAATTGAAGATCGGATTTAAATCCGTTTCACAAAAACACATTTAAGTGAGCAGGTGTGAATGGAATCGTTTTGACAAATCAGATAGCTATCCGATCTGAGAAAACGCATGAAGTGGCCAGGTGTAAACAGCCCAAGAGAGCAGAAATGGAGTGCAACAGTGACCACACACGTTTACAGCATCTTTCCTTTTCATTTTCCTCATTTAAATAAACGTCAACCAAAAGCTTTAAGCCTTGAACCAAAATTAACATCTGCTATGAGCGAATTAATAAATGAACTACTTGTCATGTAAAGCAATGGGAATTCATTAAATAAGTCTTGGTTTTTGTGTCTTTTTAATGCAACTTATTAACCAGCACTATAGGTGGCCTCCTAACCTTTAAAAACCAAGTGGTCATGGATAATCACTCATTTGAAAGGGATTTTCTGAGAATACTCACTGTTGGTCTCCATGCTCTCACAAAGCTCGGTCTTCACCTCCCCGTTGGGCCGGTCGCTGCCCTTCGGCACTAGTTTTCCTGACATGGTTGCGGCGGTGACGATGGCTTTGAAGCTGCGCTTGCGTTTGGGCACGTTCTGCTCCGGGTGGAAGAGGATGATGTAGACCTTGGGCATGTAGAGCATCCCGAGAGACACAGACGCGCTGAGGCTGAGAGAGATGGTGAGGGTGGTCGTCTGGATGTACATCTGAAAACAGAGAGAGAGAGACTTAACTTTAAGATCACTTTATTTACAAAAACATTAAAGATATAACATTTTCAGTAAAAAGCTACAAGAAAAGCAGCTAGAAGGGAGCGCAATGGATTTAAAAAACAGAGTCTCAAGACGTGAAAAAGCATCTTAGACACGCCAACACTCGTTTCTAAAAAATGTTTTAAAAAAAATACAAAAAGTTAAGGTTTTCCCTCTTTTTCTTTCCTTTACAATCATAAAAATTCCACTCATGCATGAATTTGAGAGAGAGAGAGAGAGAGAGAGAGAGAGAGAGAGAGAGAGAGAGAGAGAGAGAGAGAGAGAGAGAGAGAGAGAGAGAGAGAGAGAGAGAGAGAGAGAGAGAGAGAGAGAGAGTTAATCAGAGAGGGACCAAATCTGTATAGTTCCTCAGAGTTCAGAGTCTCTCTAGATATAATAATCAACTGTTTTAAAGGGGTCATGACATGAGAGATCAGAGTTGCCTTGAGGTCTTTGTACCATTAAAACATCCAGCAAAATCCTCCTTGTTATAAACAAATTATTTAATCAAGCTCTAAAAATGGCTTGTTTTGATATTACAGAATCTGTGACGTCAAACGGGCAAATGCATTTGCATATGACTGCCTCCAAACAAGACATCGATGCATAGTTATACATCATCGCATCATAGGCCCCGCCCACTGGTGTTCGGTCGCTTAACGCCATTATAATGTACACTGGTTACAGTACACAGATGCGTGTTCAGTTTCTGACGGGCTCGAGCACTTGAGTCTGCCGACAACAGAACAACTGGAATTTTTGTTTTGTAGAAAATTACAATTTTATTTTGAAAACGAGGCACAGTGTAATGGAGCGTTTGCTATCTATCTATCTATCTATCTATCTATCTATCTATCTATCTATCTATCTATCTATCTATCTATCTATCTATCTATCTATCTATCTATCCATTCCTCCATCCATCCATCCATCCATCCATCTATCTATCTATCTATCCATCCATTTATCCATCCGTCCGTCCGTCCATCCATCCATCCATCCATCCATCCATCTATCCATCCATTTATCCATCCGTCCGTCCGTCCGTCCGTCCATCCATCCATCCATCCATCCATCCATCCATCCATCCATCCATCTATCTATCCATCCATTTATCCGTCCGTCCGTCCGTCCGTCCGTCCATCCATCCATCCATCCATCCATCCATCCATCCATCCATCCATCCATCCATCCATCTGAAAATCACCACAATACATGCTACATCAAATCCATCCAATAAAATACAAAATACATTATTACAATTAGGGGCAAAAAATCTTGTACTCGTTGTATTAGTTAATTTTTGACTCAGAACATAAAAACTCAGAATAAACATGCTAAAATTAAAGAACATGTCTGGGTTTGTTATAGGCATTTCTAGCTTGATAAAGTTCCACAGAAACCACACACACACACACACACACACACACACACACACACACACGCACACACACACACACACACACACACACACACACACACACACACACACACACACACACACATCAAGACTTCTCAGATGCTGGAAGCATAATTAGCGGCTGATAAGGACACACGCTCGCACTCAGAGACAGATTTACAACTTTCCTTAATTAGAATTTAAAAATGAAAGCTCTTACTCAATTAACAGACATGAGCACATGCAACACACTCAGTGCTGAGAAAACACACACACACACACGAACAGAAGAAGAATCCTCAAAGGCTAAGCACTCATGTGTGTCTTTGTCTCCAGCAGGGGGTAAAACTCACGGTGAATGACTGCTGGCAGATGGCGAGACACGCTCGAGTCCAAACGCACAGCAAAAATGCAAGACAGATAATAAGTGTGCAAACGTAGAAGCGCGAACAGCCTGTAATGAAAAGCATGGCCATGAAAAAGCAAAGCTCCAGCCACCCGCTGATCCCTGATCCCTGATCCGTAACCGGACGGGACTGGATGGCATTGGTTGGTGAGCTGACATGTTCAGAGCAGTGATCAGTGCGCTTTTAAAGACAATCCACTGGGGTAAATGCTTAGTGACATTTACTGAGCGAACGGATACAGGCTAAAGCTGCAGCTGGAGGAGCAAGATCTCAAAACATGAGCTGCCACATGGGAAAGAGGCATGCTAAGTGTTCAATCCACACTAGCTAAAGCCTAATACAGAAATAAAGCTCTGTTGCTAAACCTATGAGCTGCTCTGCAGACTATTACATACATAGGTGGCTGCCTTATAAGTGAATCGAACCAACAACCTCATGAATAAATAAAACAAAGACAGCAAATAGAGCATAACTCAAACATTTGGGGACATTTCCACAAAAGCATTAAGCCGCGCAATTGTTTTCAACACTGATAATAATCAGAAATATTTCTTGAGCAGCAAATAATTTCTGAAGGATCATGTGACACTGAAGACTGGAGTAATGATGCTGAAAATTCAGCTTTGATCACAGGAATAAATTACACTTTACTATATATTCACATAGAAAGATACATTTTACTATACATAGAAAGTTATTTAAATGTTATTCATATTTCATAATTTTACTGTTTTCAAATAAGCATAAGCAACTTAACCCTAACATAACCCTAACAGGAATAAATTACATTTTACTATATATTCACATAGAAAGATACATTTTACTATATATTCACATAGAAAGTTATTTAAATGTTATTCATATTTCATAATTTTACTGTTTTCAAATAAGCATAAGCAACTTCAAAATCATAACAAAATTGTACTGACCCCATATTTCTGTACTGATTTTGATAGCTATGTAAATGCGTATACATATCATCATGACAGAGTCACATAGACAAACATAGACACACACACACACACACACACACACACACACACACCAGAGAACAATTCAAACTCACAGCCGTCAATGAATCCATGAATACTCTACCTTTCTAAGGTCGGAAATTGCAGGTAATCACCTGAGACCGGCTCCGCAGATATTGATCCAAAGCAGTCTGACACCGACTGGATATTTTCCACTAAAAGCTACACATAACTCAGTGTTAATTTGCCTGTAGATCAAAGAAATCACCTCAGACTAACAACCAGTCAGAGGAACCACTGCTCATTATATTTAATCACCAAACTTCTGAGTTCTCACAAACTTCAGCTGCAAACCCAGAACAACTATAGAATATATGAGAACTCTGATGCTATTTGCCATCATCTTCCACTCCGCGGGAATATCATGTATCGATCTGTGCAGTCGCGCTGTATTATGACCAGGGGCTCTGGCAGACAGTGGCTCATACTGTTAGAACTTAATACTCCCATAAACCCTCAGGAGGGACTGAACAGAACTTTCACAGCAGAATGTAAGTTGTATGGCATTTAATATCAATTTAATATAGATTCATGTTTGTTAAAGCTGTGTTTTGTGGTTTGATTAACATTAATGACATAGACAGCAGCAGGTATTTATAGGTTGCTGTCACTTTAAGAGCGAATGCACGGATCCAATATAATGATACACATCCGATTTCTTTCCATGTGATCTGTCATTTGTGTTTATGAGAACACTTGCCTTGTAACAAGCACTTTGAGATAATTTTGTGCATGTGTCAGATAATATCTGTGGTGTCAAAATAAATCGTCATACTATGTTTTATTCTATCTATTAAGGTTGATTTATAATGTTATGTCATTATATGTTCTCGATCATGACTTCATGGCTGTTTCTGGACTTGTTTTTGAGTTGTACCATTAAGAAACACTATACGGGGAAAGTACATTTCCTCGAAGTTCATTCATTTTTGCAGCTATTTCTGATCTGGGAAGGAGGTTTTGAGCTCTAAAAGTTATAGCATAATATGTCAAACTCTTTCAATCAATGGAAATTTGTTTTCTCTTGATATGACCCCGTAGGCTCTTAAAGTTGGAATAATAATGGGAAATCCCTGCCAAATAGAGGATAAATCAACTCTCAAAGGACCGTTAAAACATTTTCTCAGCAGGTTTTTAATAGAATCAGCCATATATGAGCAAGAGGAATAATTAAAACAAAAATCACATCAGGACGTGGTGAATTTCTGAAGTTTCGCAGCAACATAAAGAGACCGAGTGCATGTGACTGTATAATGGTGTCACACTGAGCACTTAATCACATGCCGATTACCCAGAAGCCTCTCAGAACCCTCGAGGTCTGAAGTTAAACAGATGATTGTGCCATATATAGCTGTTCTTAAAGTCTAAATTACACTTTCCTTAATGCATTTCAGAGCCAAAGCCAAATAAAACAGTACAACTGCTGTGTATTCAATTAACCTGGAGATATACTGTCACACATACACATACACACACACACACACACTAAACTAAACTAACCTCTGACCTCATACACCAGAGACGCAGCAAAGCAACCAGAGCAACTTTACTCTTTTTATGGATTTGAGGAGACACACGAGGGCAAGTGACACATGTACGCCATATCCCGTGAAAAATATCCCGACCGGTCTAAAACAGGCTTACCATAGTGAATCAGGGTAAGACAAAAACACATTTTGGAAGAAGGATTGATGATCTAGGCCTATTGACTGAAAAAGTTACATAGTGCACCTTTAAGTATATTTTGATTACAGATTACAAAGACAAACTTTTTTCTTTGGTTTACATTTACATTCATTAATTTTGTTTCTTTTATATAACATGCTCTGATAACAAGACAATGAAATTCTGTATTATGCAGGCCAGACAAGTAATTTGGTGATGCCACTTTGTAAAGAAAGACTACGCGCCTGCGCACATACATATTCAACGCGCATACCTATAGACTAAACACGTAATATGCATGTGCACACCCTCACCGTTTTCACAGATTCACGTTTTTGAGGTTTACACAGAGATGATACTGTTTAATTTTTTTATTTTTCAAAACTTGCACCTTGGAACCATTTAAAAGTTTGCGTTCTCGAGCCACCAAACACCGTTGTCATGCAAATGAACGGCCAGAACACATTCAAAGTTTCTGTTTTCAGTTAAAACGGTGTTGTGTAAGCGGCCCCTAAATTAATAACTAACAGTGTAATAACAACGCAAGTGAATCAATCAAAAAACGTACTTTAGGTGGACAATAACTTTATTCTAGAGCTGCTGTAAAGCCAAAACAATCTCTGTTCCATTATTTTCCCATTATCACTGTAAAGCTGCTTTGAAACAATCTGTATTGTTAAAAGCGCTATATAAATGAAGGTGACTTGACTTGACTAAAAAGCAGGAATGTGTGTATATATAATAATATGCTGTCTAGCTTTCGGATCAGAGCTCCTGTGTTTCGGCTGTTGGTGAGGAGATGCTGGTGGTTTATTGCTGATCTGTTTCCTCGCCGCCCACCCAAATAGAAGGACGGATTGCAATAAAATCTGAATTACTGTTGCTGCATGATCCAATAGCAAAGCACACACACACACACACACACACACACACAAATGACCTGTGCAGTGTCAGTCCTTGTTTTGCCTGCCAATTCCCCTGTTGTTTCATGAAGCTTCTTAATGCCCTCATGTCACTCTTAATTAGTTTTGAAGAATCTCAGTCCAGCAGAAGCCGGCAGACTATCACCCTGCACGTCTAATAGTCCTCCGTCTCCAAAGCCCGCGGCTCACAAGACTCATTGGATCAGGTTTTGTAAAGGCTATTTCTCAGGTGACGGCACATGTTATTTTCTGGGCCGGCGAGCACAACCCCATGTGTCTGTGTCGGGGTGGAGTTTGGGATAATAAAAGTAAAAAAAAAAAACAGATCACAGAACTTCAGTATTTCTTATGTCACTCAACAACCACATAAACATCACATGCAATTGCGATCTGCTACAAAAAAATAATTGTATGCATTTATTTATTAACTTGTGCATGATAAACATCATGCATGAGGCGCTGCAAACAACGCGAGCACAACGCTCAAACACGTATAGAAAACGGGTTCTGTGTTAATGGCCCCTTATAACATTTGTGTTATCTGGGTTTGACTGCATGTGGCGTTCAGCACTTGCACATATGCGTAACCAATTCACGCTTTTCATCTGAAACACGAAGTATGGGCGACAGCTGTCCGAGAGCAACCAAGTTAACTTAGCATGCACAGGTACACAAACTATTTTCTCCCTTTTGTCGCATTAGAAACAGCTGAATAGTCAATGTTTCCTCTTTCTTTCCTCAGCAGCTTTAATGGATGCATACTTTAAAACCAGCATGAAAAAAAATAATAATAAAAAAAACACACCGGTGCTGAGACAACATCTGTTGGTCACCATAAACAAGTGTGTGAGATTTCCTTCTTTGAATGAATTAAAACAGGAAGCTATTTATAAGAAATCGTTAGGTCACTAAAGCACAACTATAGAGGCTTGAAAACAGCGCTCAATTAAATCATATTTGAGAGAATAACTCTGACATGATGTGGAATTAATGTTCAAAACAGATTTGCATCAGAGTGGAAAAGCTCTCTAAATTGTTTGCGAATCTTTCTCTGAAGAAATTAACTTCACAGAACAGTTCAACTTAAAACTTTTAAATCAACATGAAACTGTGTTCACGACTCATTTGACTTAGTGAAACAGACTATTCTGCAAGTAAAAACATAAGATCAAGAGAGTGTATTAGGCAATATCAGCTACATACGCTTAAGTATTCTGTGTTAACTTTTAGTCGAGCTGATTCAAAATGACAATGACTTGTTAAAGTCCGCATGAAATGGAAGTTACGCTAGTCGTTTCTTCCCTATTGCGCAGTATATCGAGTAAAATGGATTCTGGAATAAGAACAAATGTGGGCGGGGCTTGATTTTGGATGGTTGTGGTTTGCTATTGGCTGATCTCATGTGAGTGACAGGTTTAGCCCCGCCCTCGTCATCAGAGAAGAGATGATGTCACTGCAAGAGGGAGGGGAAGTTATTCAGATTCAAGATGGAACATGAATTAAAAAAAACAATGATGTGCTCAGATAAATCATTTATAATTGGCCTACTTTAAAAAAAAAAGTTTATTTTATTAGTTCTTTGTCTTTTGTCGTTATTTTTTTAGTTTGTCTTACACATTTGCTTGATGATTTTAAACAATAATAAGTTATTAATCGCTTAATGCCATTGTTTTGATATAATATTTATATAGGCTACACCTAAAATAAGTAAAAGTAAACTTTATTTGTCTATTTTGTTATTTTATAAGAAGTCCTTATTAGGTGCATGACACCAGATACAGATAATACACTGCAATATTCCATGAATAAACAAAAATTGCCAAGAATTTTTATTTCATGGTGACTTTTAACATCAACTGATTAATTCTCATTGAGTGTCAGTGCATCTTTAGAAGTTGGACAGCGTTGGACTTAGGCTAGCGGTAGCGATTAGCAGCTGATGTTCCTGTTCATGTGTTATCAGAGTGATGGAAGCGAGACTGACATCCATCTGTTCACCCAATCACACGGCACGCAGTTGCACGACAATTAATCAAAGCAGGATTAGCCACACATATGCCAGTGCACTCACTAACCAGCTACAGATGTTAAACCTAGAAACACTGACCGCTAGGTACAGGTGATTCTGCTCTGGGTCTCTACACATTTGCCCCTCAAATTTGACTGTCAAACATGAGCACAGCTCGAATTTGTTGTTCATCAGATTGTACGTGTCTGTCATAAAACAGTGAGACGGAAAGAAGAGATACATGAAGGAAACCCAGTGTGAATGTCTGATCGCAGAATTCGCTGCCCGAAGACCAAAATAAATAAAAAATCCAATTAGATTTCAATGGAGAAATAAATCGCTTTTTATTAATTTAGTAGTTCCCAATATAAATTTAGGACTGTGTCATGAATAGGCACAACACAATAAAACAATACAGTGACAAATGATAATACACACACACACATTTTATTTTTATTTTTTAAATATATTAGAATGATTTCTGAAGGATCATGTGACACTGAAGACTGGGGTAATGATGCTGAAAATTCAGCTCAGGAATAAATTACAGTTTACAATATATTCACATAGAAAACTGTTATTTTAAATTGCAATAATATTTCACAATATTACCGTTTTTACTATATTTTTTGATCAAATAAATGCAGCTTTTGTGTGCAGAAGTGTGCAAAATTATTTCCAACCCCAAACTTTGAACCTATAACTCAAAATAATATAATATACAGATATTTTCAAACTCTGCTTGAAAATCTGAAAGGGCATGTCTGAATGAGAATGGCATTTGTGAGTGACACAATATCCAAAGGAAATCCCATCAGCTCTGTGTATAAATGGCAGCTGTCCAGCTGTGCTGTCAGACATTTCTCGGCTCTTCAACACGACTCCATCCTTGATGGATTACAGGCCTAGAAATCACCGCACCAGTGGCTTAGTGTCATTTTTCCTGTTCGATAAACAGATTCATTTGGCTAATTGAACACTATAAAAAAAATCAATGTGTTTCAATGTGTAATGTGAAGACCTGTGTGTGAGAAAGAGCGCAACGGAAACATCACTTTAGCAATGCTTTCCTGTGCAAATTAATGATCAAATTAATTATAGATGTCTATAGAATTCAGTTTCACTTGGAAATTAATCAATTTTTTTATTTTTTATTTGCACATCAAATACCAACGCAAAGTGAAATGTCTAAACAGAAGTGGACCTGCGTTATCATGCAATACATCATATGTCTGCATAAATGTATGACTTTTAACACATTCGCCTCATGCATAGTGGAACTATGCAACCACAATCAAACAAATTAAATGCATTTTTGTCTAACATGAACAATTTTCAATGTGAACAAAATTAACAAAAAACTAGTTATATATACAGTAGTCAACATTTGAAGTGGATCAAAACCTTTCATCAAAGTTAGACATGAATTTTGAACAATACCCGTAATTGTCTTTGATTAACTTTTTTGATCCACTTCAAATGTTGACCACTGTATATAAACTAAGTAAATAGAAAAACAAAACAAAAACTAACACACACACACACACACACACACACACACACACTTGTACATCTATCTTTATGAGGACATTCATTGACACAATGCAATCTCTAGCCGCTTACCCTAACCGTACCCATCACAACTAAGTGCCTAACCCGACCTCTGACCCTAAACCGACCCTTAACTTCATTATAACCTTATCCCTAAAACCAAGTCTTGACCCTCAAACAGGCCTTTAAAGGCTCTCAGAAAGTGAGGACCGGACAAAATGTCCTCACTTTACTCTGTTTGTCCTCACTCCAATGGTCTAAAACTCAAACTGGTCCTCACAAAGATAGCTGTACAAGTACACACACACACACACACACATTAAAATGGCCACTGAGAGACAATGTCGTAGAACATATAGGGACTTGTTTCTCAGTGTGAGATTGGGCTGTGAAGAAAAAGCAAGTGAAAGCAATAAAGAAACCATTCAATCAAGCAGAACCAATCGCTTTTCAAACGAGAGAGTTGGTATGACTGTGGCTGACCCGATCCCTGGCTCATTGTTTGCAGTTGTGACTCTACCTTGAGCTATTCTACCTATTCCTCTTTTGTATGGTGTCTTCTCTCTGGTGAGAGTCATGGCCGCAGAGGCGCACAGATTACCCATGATTAATAGCACAGCACACTAAGGACCTGGGCAGGAACATCATCCGCTGAGAAGACTTCATTATGACCAGTGCTTTTTGTGGCAGGTTCACCTTCATGTATTATGATATTAGCAGAGCAAATGTAACTAAAGCTTATCTAATCTGAGGTAATACGGCTTTCACTGCACAGCATGATCCTACACAGGAGGAGAAATAGCGTGATATGTGTGTCTAGAACAGATATGATATATTACAAATAAGAAGCAACAGCCTTAGCTAGCACATTTATAAAGATCAAATGAGGTGTAGATTCTTTTCACAGGATCTAAATAGCAGAACATTATTTCTAAGGTCACAAAAATGACAAATATGGAAAATAGTTTCAAAGATTGTAGTGGAAATTAGTTTTTTTTTAAAAAGAAAACACCACCAAACACTTGGTCTTTGATTCAAAACACCCTGAAGAACAAAGGAGGCAGAACTAATCATGAACAAAGCTGGCCTTCAAGGAATTAAAGACACTAAAGTGAAACAAAAAACATCTAAATGTCACATAAAGATCCGGTTTAGGTATGGTGTCTCGGATAGAGTAATTGAAATTACTGCTCAGGGAGCGCAGGCTGATTGTGTTATTTCAGTCATAATATTCCTTATGCAAACTTAAATCTTCATAACATCATTCATCACTGAAAAATAGTACAATATTTCACGCTCCAGCGAGAATATGCTTACACCCACGAGAGGATTATCATAACAGGAGTGCAGTTACTAAGAACTTTGCCACGTTTCAGATCATGTTGTAATATGACTGTGCATATCAATGTATTTCACCCACTGATCCGCTTGAAACGTGCATTCACACACTGAGCCAAATCACTTACAATTACAAAAAAAAAAAAGCCAGGAAAAAACACATTTCCATACATTTTGGCTAACAGCCATTGTATATTTCTACAGAGATTCAAAACTTGACTTCAAAAAAATCAAAATAGCCCAAGCTTATGTCAATTTACCATGCATTTCAATTATTTGAGGAACGCATGGGGGTCCCGAATGGAGATCGGGTCACACTGAGCGTAATCTGCCAACGATTTATATGAGACCTGTAATATGATTCTACTGAAGGGGGTGGATTGGAATAAACTGTAATGAGTGATTACAATCAAGGTATTAATCAATATTTTTCCTTCTAAATATCAAATGAGTCGAATGACTTCTCTGGAGATTTTACTACTTAACCACCAGTGTGGTTACTGAAATGTTCTTTTCATGTATTCTCTAATGTCTGTATTTGATCTCTGAATGCAGTAACAGTGCTTGCTCATTTAGCCCGGCTTCCAGAAATGAAATAGGGACTTGCTTTGTGTTTGAGAATGATCTTCAACGTGTTAAAACATACAGGGGTCATTGAAGCCAATAGTTTAAGGGACCATTTCTTTCTTAAAGCCTTAATTTCCAGTTATACTGAAGTGTAGCTCTCCTTGAGAGAAAGAACGCATTATCTTGATGTTTTGAGAGGACTCTCCTTTTTATAGTTAGAGCCGAGCCAAATCCAACCTTGGAAAAGCTGTGTGTCGCAGTGGGGATTTCTTTAAGACTGCAAGGGAAGCTCGGCTTCCCCTATAATGTCAAAAAATTAATGGTCAAATATTTACTATTGTGTTAACATTTTATTGACTAAAAATGCGTTAGAACATGTTCATCTCGAAGACGAGTTCGTTCAGAATCAGTTACATATAGCAGGTCGGCTGACTCGATTTCCTTCTCATACATTCCCGTAGCGTCACAGTGCATTTCCCTGTTGAAGCAAAGCTTCCAGTGACTTCAATGGGGCTTCTTTGAACAGTTTTTTTCAGTGCTTCGAAACTAGGCGGTCATTGGATAAATGCTGCGATTATGTCCCGCCCATGGACGCTTAGCATCTCTAGAGTGAATGAGGAGTGGGCTGGCCTGGACTCCGGCTTCTGCGTGATGATTGGAGGGTCTGTCGAAAGGTTGAATCTCCTTTTGATTTGACAGCGATTTCATACAATAAAAAGTCGCTGACGCTGAAGCTATTCGAGATCAGTCCCATCGCGGATTTTGCAAGTGTAGTCGAAAGACAAACTGCTGCTACCTATTTCTTGGTATTTGCTTGTCAAAATTGCTAGCCCAATTTTCATAATACATTTCACACAATTATACATTTATATCTTTATTATATTATTACTTATTCTATTTTTTATATTATTATTAGTAATAATTATTAAAATAGTTTAAAAAATATTATTAGTAGTAGTATTATTACTACTTTATTATATTATTATTTATACCTTTATTATATTATTACCTTTATACAATTATACCTAACTCTGCTGGCCATTGAGAGGACACTGGTCAAGTCACTGGAAAAGACGCCTAGTTGAACGACAGAGTCACAGAGCATTTTCTTGAAAAGGAACGTAGGGTAGAATTTACATATAAATAAATGGACAATTTTTATGATGTAGGCCGAAAATGAGCTTCCCCTCTTTGAAAGACCAGCAGAGTGTCGGTGTGTGTGTTAGTCTTCTTGGTTACAGCTTAAGGAACCACTGGCATTATTGGAGATTGACTGAGTTGTTGTTCGGGACATGTTGGCGGCCAGCAACCCAAATCTGAGACCTGGAAGGTCACGACGTGCCTAACTTCAGGGTCCGAGTGTCAGCCGCATAATCGATGGAGATATGCTTCAGTCTATCTGTATTTGTGTGGAAAATTACTGTTTATCTATTTCTTAGCCAATGAGAATCATTCAACCTGAAGCAAGGACGTAGCTTAGACCTTGGTGAAGGGTAAAACTGCTGTGATCTTTGAAACTGTAAACAGGGCAGCCTACAAACTCCTGTGTGAGTCTTAAAACTGAACTTCTGCTGATGAAACTGCAAACTATCTTCAGTAAATCTTTTCTTTAATTTATTATAATTCTGACTCCGGGTCTTCATTCAAACATCTGGTCCTTGGGTCCTAAACTGTTACCCCCTAACACTATAATATGCAGAGCCAACTTTCAACACATTTTTACAATTACAAAAACAGCACTGTATAACGGGGGAAAAAATGGTATCTTCATGACTGCTAATAATGTAAATGTTGGCTAACAGCCATTTCATTGTTCTACAGAGACTCGCACCAAAACTTAACCCAAGCTTAAATCAATTTAGCATGCATTTCATTTACGAGGAATGCATTTCTAAAATGGGGCTCCCGAATGGAGATCGGGTCACATGGTGAATTTAAAACCCAATAAAACGATCTATCACTTGTTTATATGAGACCTGTAATGTGATTCGACAGCACGCAGAACTTCCAACACATCTTTTATAATTAGAAAAATAGCACTGTATAATGGGGAAAAAAACTGTTAATAATGTAAATGTTGGCTAACAGCTTTTATATTGTTCTACAGAGACTTACATCAAATCTTGACTTCAAAAAAAACCTAAAGAACCCAAGCTTAAATCAGTTTACCATGCATTTCAATTATATGAGGAACGCATGGGGCTCCCGAATGGAGATCGGGTCACACGGTGAACTTAGCGGAACCCAATAAAATGATCTGTCAGTGATTTATGCGAGACCCGTAATTTGATTCCACAGATATGTGGAGTGATTATCTTAACCAGTCACCTTTGGAAGGCATTGATTTCCCGAGGAGTCGTGAGCACGCTGGCCACTGTTCATGCAACACTTTATTGACTCTTTATGATTCTGCAGAGTCTCTGCATTGGAAATGTCAAAGTGCACGTATTGGTTTTTGGCGGTGATACCATTCTCCAATGCAGTGAGTGTAGATCGTATCACACTTGATATCTTTATGCTAGTGGAAAATGGAGAGGTAATAGACGCCGCAATGAAAATCCACACAAATTGATTTTTGAAGCATTAACCAAAGCACTTTTTTAATAACGGAGGGATATTTTACAGGTGGTGGAGTTGTATCTACTTCTCTACTCTATTATGGTTCTTTTCACAAATGTGGCAAATCGATACGACATTCACTCTTTGTAATGATATTAATTCAGTCGTAGTCATTTTTTCATTACAAACCAATTATGAAGCCCTTTTGCTTGGTGTGGTTGCCAATCAGGCGACAGTTCAATAAATATAGACTCAAGGCCATGTTTTGTTATTCGTGACAAAGGGAACGGCTCATTTTTTTCAATAAGATGTCTTTGTTTCCTTATCAAATGATTCATGTCGTTGCTTCTTATCTTGAGTAATGCGATGGGTTGGGGGGGTCTATGTTAATAGAATGCCATCCATCCCACAGTTCTAGCATTAAATAAGAATATAAATAAGCTTGTTAGTGTAAGGAATAATTGGTATATCCATAATTGTCTCTCTTGGCTAGCACACAGCGCAGCAGTCACAGTGAGAGGCTAATGTGACTAAAGAGAAATGTGGTAATGAGCTTTTATCGTGATCCACTGTGAAAGCAACTCAAACTCAAAAGTTTTAGCATTCACACTGAATAACTTGTTTGCATAGATATTATACTTCTATGGCTTTTAAAAACACAATGAATTCATCCAAAAATTAATATGCTGTCATTGTTTACACAGCCTCACATGGAAGCTTGTTTCCACCACAGAATATATTTTTTTTAAAGATAATTGTGACTTTTTATCTCACAATTGCGAGTTTACATCTCACAATTCTGACTTTATTTCTCATAATTGCGAGATATAAAGTCAGAATTGCGTGATATAAAGTTGCAATTGCGAGAAATAAACTCGCAATTCTGACTTTTTTTCTCGCGATTGCGAGTTTTGATCTTGCAATTCTGACTTTATAACACGCAATTGTGAGTTTATATATCACAGTTCTGAGAAAAAATGTCAATTGCGAGTTATAAATTCCAATTCTAAGGAAAAAAAGACGGACTTTTTTGGACTGATTCCACATATCTGTGGAATCAAAAAAAGACTGACTTTTTTTCTCAGAATTGCGAGTTTATATCTTTATAACACACAATCGCGACTTTATATCACGCAATTCTGACTTTATGCAAATTAAAAAAATCAAAACAAAAACATTTTCAAAAAAAAAAAAAAAAAATCAAAACAAGCTTCCATAACCTCATTAATTCCTAAATAACCTCATTAATTCCAGGACTGGAACATAAACAATAACTGAATTTCAATTTTCTTATAGGGCTAAGCTATCCAGAGTTTTCATATATTTCAGAGATACTTCTTGGGTTGCACACCATCTGATCAATATTGCCACCCACCTGATCGCCTCTGAACCATTTGTCTGTTTCCTACAGAGCACCTGAAGCTAATATCCATCAGTCTGAGGGTGTGTAAAACCCTGCTCTCGGCTTCCTTAGGTTAGCCTTTTAACATGTGAAATGTTCTGGAGGCTATCGCCTGCTGGCTCAGGTGAAAGGGTAACCAGCAGGCGATGTTATTATCTGTAGCCCACAGCCACCTATAGCTCACACACACAGAAACAAACATTCGCAGTCCCACACTACATCCTCTTCTTAATGCCAACGGGAGCACTGGAGAATCAGATGCATATAAAAATGGTGCATCTGATTCAGATGCATGGAAAATGGTTTGTGTTTCAGGGCTGAGAAAGAATATTATACGTAACATTGCTAAAATTGTTCTAAATTACAGAGAAATACTAAACCTTTCAAAAATAAATTAAGAGCTCAAGCACATGCATAAAGCTTGGCACAGCAAACCGGCAAAAGTAATGATTATGAATGTGTCGAAAAAGAAAAATCTGAAACGAGACTGTCTGAACATTTTAATAATTATTAATAAATGAAGTTGACGACGCTGACTCTCATCGTCACAGTATGGTGGATGTAGCCTGACTACGTCAGACTTCGTACTTCCGCTCAATTTCATTTCGCTTCTGTACTCAGTCTGAGACAGCGTAATAGCTTTCCGTTTTCCTCCGGCCTGAAAACAGCCGGCCAATCAACGAACAGAGGGCGTGCTGAGAGCCGTGACGACGTAGACACTGATTGTACCGTGGATGCGTAGATTTACTTCACATAATCTGCAAAAGTCGTTCACAGCCATGTTCACTCCAGTATTTCGCTCGATGGTTTTGTTTTCGCATCATACATGTGTTTACAGTGGAAGTTAGCTGTTGCATGAGGCTGTTATTTTAGTTTTATTCTGTAAAGATAAAGACTTGTTAATGTTTAATGTTCATTTAACTTTGAACAAACTGTTGCCAGTAAATAACATCAATTTAAATCTACAGTAAGTTACTGGCAAGTAGCTGGCAATAATACTGTAATTTCTACAGATTTTTTTAACAGTGCAGGCTATGGTGGATGCGCATCTAAAGAGAAATACTCATTAAAATGCGTAATTTTCGGCACTTATTGTGGAGGGTTTTTTTTTTTTTGCAACTAAACGACTAATTTAGTTGACTATTAGCGAACTTAAATGCAAAAAATATAAATAAATAACAGCAAAAACTCTTAATAATTTAAAAAAATCTAAAAAAATACTTGCATAATTGATCATTTCTGTAACTTTGGGGAAGCCCTACTTAAATACAAAAAAAAAAAAAAAAAAATTAAAAGCAAAAATTCTGAATATATATATATAAAAACTTGCATAATCGATCATTGCTGTAACCTTTGAGTACTCAAATATCCATGCCAGTTCCTACCAAAACTGAGAGAACAACCAGGGCACACGTATTCACTATGAAAAGAAATTATTTGCAATGACATTGAGGATTTCGTACAGATTTCGTAAATCTCACTCACCCTTTCTGCTGATTGTGCGGTGCCAAAGAAGATGGGTATAAAAGCTAACCAAATAATGCAGGTAGTGTACATAGTAAATCCAATTGGCTTGGCCTCGTTGAAGGTCTCTGGCACGCCGCGGGTCTTGATGGCGTAAACAGTGCATGTGACCATCAAAAGGATGCTGTAGCCCAGCGAACAGATGAGCGACAGGTCCGAGATGTCGCACTTGAGAACCCCGCGGGCCTTCACCGGGTCGGACGTGCGTTGCTCGCCGTAGTCCACGACCGTGTGCGGCGGGTCGACGGCGAACCACAAGAACACGCCGAGCAGCTGCACAGAGATCAGGCTGAAGGTGATGACCAGCTGGGAAGCGGGGCTGATGAAGCGTGGCGCCGCCACCGACTTCTTGCCTTGTTCGAAGATGCGATGGATACGGTTGGTTTTGGTTAACAGCGCCGCGTAGCTGAAGCACATTCCCAAACCCAAGAACACACGCCGGAAGGAGCACACGGCTAAAGTCGGAGTGGCGATCATCAAGAAAGTGATGGCGTAGCACAAAAAAATGCCCGTCAGCAACACGTAACTCATCTCTCGACCAGATGCACGGACTATGGGAGTGTCGTTGAAACGGACGAAGGTAACCACCACAAAACTAGTAGCCATGATGCCAAGAACCGCAACGAACACCGGCACGGCGGCCCACGCCGAGTGCCACTCGAGTTTGATGATGGGGATCGGGATGCATCCGGTGCGGTTGCGGTCCGGACGCTGCTCATACGGACAGAGCTCGCAGAGGAACTCGCTGGCCTGGAAGTGGTAGCCTTCGCATCGCTCGCAGTGCCAACAGCACGGCACTCCCTTCACGACCTTCTTCCTCTCACCCATTTGGCAAGGCACACTACACACTGAGATGGGAAGAGTGGGGTCGCCGGTTCGCCAGTGCATGCCGTCCACCTGGAAAAGGACAAGGAAAAAAAGTCCAAAGATGAAGACCAGAGGCATAGTGGAAAACTTTATTTTGATGGTCCCTTTAACACATTCTGTTGACTGTAAATAACGTTGCACCTACATGTCTACTAACTGAGTGTTAATTGAGTATAGACATGTTCGTCTAAAATAATTCTGTTTTCAGCTTCAGAATCAAGTCCAAGCCTGTTCATTCACACCCACTAATTTAACCAAATTTAGCATTTTAATCAACAGTTCATTTTTTGTTACCCTTTTATCATAATGTCTTGGAGTATCGTAATAATATCGTATCATGAGTTCAGTATCGTGACATGAGGGTATCATTACACCCCTAGTAGTTTAATTTTACACACCCTCAATCTTTTAAATCTGAGTGGAAAGAATATAACTTCTTCAGCAATGTATATATTGAATTGTTAGTAGTTTCAGTGAGTAAATAGAGCCCTTTAATGTGACCCACATACACACTGTAAACAGTAAAACGTCCACATGCAAAGGATAACGACAAAAGTCTTGTCAAAGACGAAGAGCAGAGGCGCAGTGTTGAATTAGAAACTGTGCATTCAAAACAAAGTCTCATTACCCACACAGATGCATCACACCAATGTAGGTTGTGTCATATGTGAGGAAGAAATCATTTTATTATTCCGTAGAGCCTGAAAGCTGTGGAAAATAAGAAGCCAACGTTGCTCTTTTAAGTGCAGCTGCAGTTTGGCTCCCGGGCGCAACTTTGATGACTGATATATTTTGGGACAAACTTGTGCCAGGGGCGTTTGAGATGAAATAAATAACATGACAAACCCAGAGATTGACGGCAATATTTAATGCACACATCTATTAAGTAAGGAATAATTGATGACGGGCCATTGAATTATTAAAAAATAATGCACACCCGAGGTTGTAATGTGGCCACAATGTAAATTTCTAATAATTCAATGGACCAGAGTCAATTATTCTGCAGTTACCTCAAGATATTGTTCAGATGTTTAATTTAAAGACATTTTTTTTTTTTTTTTTTTTTTAGCTTTTTGTTCTTAAAATGCTTCTTATTTCTTTTATCTCATCACATTAGTTTTTGGTTCTCAGAACATTCTTTTTAAGGTTTGCCAGGAAAGTTTTCTTAACAGAAATCAAAAGTTTTTGGTTTGTTGAATGTTATTCTAACGTTTCCCTATACACTCAGTTCATCATGTTTATTCTTACATATTCATACATCCGCTATTTAAAAATTAACTACCCTGCAACCTGGGAATGCTATTTTATTGTTGCAAAAAAATAAGACATACAGTAAAAAGAAACGTTCCTAGAATGTTATTATTTAGTTCCTAAAAAAATATCCAAACAGGAACTAACTTTAGAGGAACGTTCTGTGAAACTGTAAGTTTATCTGCTTCAAGAACAGCACCATCGTTACATCGCTAGTGAGAAATGTCATGTAGCTTTTAAGTTAATACACTTTTTTACTGCTAAAATCGTCAGAGAAGCGCTGATTTCTGTGCAAGTGTGTGTCCGTACACTGCAAAAAATGCTTTTCTTACTTAGTATTTTTGTCTGGTTTCCAGTCCAAATATCAAAAAATTCTTAAAGCAAGATGCATTTACTAGATAAGTAAAATAAGATAAGATATTATGTCTTGTTTTCCGGAGGAATTCATCAAAATTAAGTGAGTTTTTGCTTAAAACAAGCTAAATTATCTGTCCATGGGGGTAAGAAAAATAATCTTAATATTCAAACAGAAACAAGATTATTTTTCTTACCCCATGGACAGATTATTTTGCTTGATTTATTTCCCCAGAAAACAAGATATAATATCTTATGGCATTTTACTAATTTAGTAAATGCATCTTGATTTAAGAATTTTTTTGATATCTGGACTGGAAACAAGACAAAAATACTACAGTAAGTAAGAAAAGCATTTTTTGCAGTGTACTGTGTGTGTGTGTGTGTGTGTGTGTGTGTGTGTGCGTGCGTGTGTGTGTGTGTGTGTGTGTGTGTGTCTGTGTGTGTGTGTGTGTGTGTGTGTGTGTGTGTGTGTGTGTTTGAGTGGGAGAAAGAGAACATAATAAAACTTAATTTGAGGCAAAAAAACATGAAATAATTTGTCGTTTTTATCTCATTGTTTACTATATTTATTTGCTTGCTTTTTTAGTTATTTAGTGTCGTTGTGGGTTTTGGTTCTTTTGCTGTTGTTGGCTGTAAAGACCTTTGAAATTGGCGAAGTGATGTGCAATGCGGTCAAGTCCTGCTGGAACTACTTTAGCCCTGCATTTCCCTGAAAGTAATTGCACACCTTTGAATGTTCGTCAACCAATCAGATTCAAGCATTTATCAGCCCCGTAATATAAGAAATTTTATTGCAAGATTTTGCCAAACCAATCAAATAAGGACAGCTCTATACATCCGCTCTATGGCTCTCACTGTTGCTGCTGCAAAGAGAAGGCTGTGAATGAATTATTCATGCCTGAGACAAATTACGCCTGGCAAAAACAGATTGGCTTTAATTAGAGAAGCAAAAAAAAAGGGACATATTAAAATGAAAAAAGACAGAATTTGCAAATGAACAGAAGTTTAATTTGACTTATCACATAAAAGGGTATGAAGGGTATTTAAGAATAATTGAAAGACCAAATCCCTTCATTTGATTCTTCCCATTCTCTGTCTGAAACAAAAGCCACACTGACCATTCACAATTAGGCTGTTTAATTTGGTTTTATTAATCCTGAAGACACACTAATGGGGAACAAGAAGGGTGTTTGAGGTTCAAACGCTGTCAGAATCAACGCTAACCATTTACATGCATCAGTATTACTCAGGGTGAGGGATTTGAAATAATCTTTAACCCCATGTGCTAAATGTTGCAGCATAACTCGTCCCAATAATTTGTGTTACAGAAATTAAATCCCTCAAACTGTGTGACTTGTGAGATGTGCAGTTACTTTTCTAAGGCCTCGTTTACACTGCAGGTCTTGATGCCCAATTCTGATTTGTTGCCTATATGAAATGAACAAATGAAAGTTTGCTATTAGTAGTTTCCCTTTAAAGTGGCCCACATCTTTCAGTTCGACACATTGTAAACAGTAAAATTGCTAGAATTATTTTCCGTAAATTAAATGTTACGAGCCACAATTTTTCACGGCTAACAAAGTCTTTTTTCGGTATGCGTCGCCCATAATGAGCTGAATGCAAATCACCGTAACTCTGATCTGTTTAAGCGCTTAAAGGGGCGGGTTTGATACCTGAGTTAAGAAGTGAGATTTAGAGAAGTACAAGCGGCTGGATCACAGTTCTGTAAAGCGATCACTTCCCCTCCCACACACCCAGAGGAGCTGTGATTCTCCGTCACCTATTGAAAAACTACACTTCAACCTCCCCTCTGCTGCGAGAGCTTCTGGCCATGAAAACACCACTCGTTTTTGGCTCCATTAATTTTGTTTCGCAGCCAGGCATTACTCATCTTCCATCCCGTTGACTAATGAAGGCCCGAGAGTATTCATGTCACATGCATCATCAGCAAAGAAGAGATTTCCAACAAACATTTATGCTTGAATGTATCTTATCTGAACATGCGTACATTGTTATGCTCTGGAAAAAACTGGATAGATGCATGAAGGCATGGATGGATTTCACCATGAGGAGCAGAAAAGGCTCTTCACTCACATTAAGATGCAGTTTGTTTGTCCACTGGCCGATCACTTTGTACTCAGCTGTCGATTTGTTGGTGATCTGATACTGGAAGATGTCGTATCGTCCTGGCGCATCTCCGTTGTGGTTGAAGACCACCGGAGTCCCTGCACTTCCTGTAAAACAGTTGAGGAGCTTGCTTAGTTTTTTTTTTAATTCCGTGGACAATAAGATTACAAAAAAATCATATTTACAATTTCCCCACACACTGTTGAAGGAGGCACCAAAGTCAGCATGAAATAAAAACTCACCATATCTCTTTCCTAAAAAAATTGTTATTGTGAATAATTCATCTGTGCATGTTTCAGTTGTTATGTTTTAACCTCGTAATGTTTATGTCAAATGTCATAAAAATGGCTGACTTTTCTTTATATCAGAAAGAGATTATACTTATACTCCATTTCAGTGTCAGTGTTTCTGAACTCCCTGAAACGCCTCCATTGTAGTCTTGAGTTTCTTCCGGGAACGAACACGTCACAATATTCCTCATTTAAATAATTCATACGCAGAATAAAGGGGCGGGGCCTGGTTGAGTTAGTTAGTAGTGTGTTGAAACTGGCGGTTATGGTAAGGGGCGGGGCATTTCCCTTGACCAATCACAACACACTGCTCCAGCCGACCAATCAGAGCACAGTGTGTTTTTCAGAAGGAGGGGCTTCATAGAGACAGGAACTAAACAGGGGTGCGTTTCCCAAAAGCATCGTTAGTCAATTATGGTCACAAGTTCCGTCGTTATCAGCATAGTTTAACGACTCAGTGTTTCCCAAAACCATCGTTCCAACGACATTCGCAAACAGCATTGCAAAGTTGTGAAGTTGGAACTCTCGACCTGTGGTTAGAAGCAGAGTTTCTTGTTTGCATGACATTCATTACAATCTGTGTCTTTTATTTAGAATAAAATAAGATTTTTTGAAGAGTGCGTTTTTGAAGAGTGCGCATGTGCGAACGTGCTCTAGTGCGTAAGAACGAGCCTATGAATGAATCTGGAAATAAAGCAAAATAACTGAGAAAATGAGAAGTCCTCAGATGCCATGTCTGTAATTTATAAGAAAACATCTAGGCTTAATTTGATCTCAAACAGATTCATTAAAATAAGTTATTACCCCACCACGTGCGTGACATCATAAACCAACTTGCGACAATATGGTTTCGGGAAACAGTCGTGACTAGCTAGTTACTATGGCAGTGAACCAGCGAGTTACGTCGTTGTTCAGGAAACGCACCCCAGAGCGTTACTGACAGACTGGGAGAGAGGAGCTGCAGCAATGGAGAATATGTGAAATGTGTTTTTTGAACACTGAAAACCTGTTCTAGTAGAGCATAAAAAAGACTTTGTAAAAGGCCATAATAGGTCATCTTTAAGATACTAAAGCATTTACACATTTACACATTCTCGCAGCTCCACAAAACCCGCTGCGCTGCAGGACAGTGTTCAGGATCGGGTGTCACAGCAGGTGTAAATAATACATGCCGCTTTCTGCAGTACGTGCAAAGATCATTGCAACCTTGTGAGGAGGTAAGAAGGTGGAAAGGTCATAAAATCAGTCAACGTTCACTGAGGTGAGTGTCTTAGAAATACCACCTGACCTCTACATCCATGTACCTTCACCAATTATGTTGTTTTGACACTTGGTTTGGTTGCCTGGCTCAAACTTGAATTCGAACCTGCATTTTGAAAACCACTTTGAGATCAAATTAATGAGCTAAATGTCAAATGAACTTGGATTTGCATCTATAATTCTAGTGTGAAGCCCTGAGGCCTTAAACTCTGATTAAAAACCTTGAACATCCTAAAATGAAGGGAAGTTATTAAACATATTAAAGCGGGGTTGAAAAGTCTGACATTTTTCTAACATAACAAATATTTTCATAACAAATGTTGAGAACTGAATCGATTATGATTATGATCCAAAGAGTAAATTAGACTTTCTTCAAAGTCCTCAAACTTTGTTTATGTCACGTACTGCTCTGAGACAAGAAGGTTGAGGATCCAAACGCGGTATTTATTGAACAGGGTAATCCAAAGATGTAATCCAAATCCAGACAAGGGTCATACACAAACAAGCAATCCAAACAATAACAGAAAAGGGCTGAGGCAAGGAGAGAAATCCGAGGGAAAAGGCAGAGAATCAAGGTAACCAGGACACAGGAGAAACAGGACACAAACACGCTCAGAAATTGCAGTACAAACACTAAATAAGACTTCCCGCAGGGAATGACAGAGAGAACTAGTGATGAGTCGTTCATGAACGGTCCGTTCATTGCGTCCGTCACGTGACAAATGAACGAAAGACTCGGAAGGTAAAGTAATTATTTATGTTCCCTGTAAATTATTTTTGACTGCATTATAATGATCTCTTAATTCAGAATATGATCAAGATTGCATAGGTGGATGTGGAATTTCAGGGAATTTGCCTGTTAAAAGTACAACATTTAAAGCCCCTTAAATGAACAAAATGACTATTCGTTCATTTTGATGAACGAGCTTGAACAAGAGAGTCAGTATATTGATCCAAACTTCCCATCCCTAGAGAGAACCAGGCTTATATAGGGTGAGCAAACAAGATGAGACACAGGTGAAAATAATGAGAGCTAATGAGTCCAGGCAGAGAATTATGGGAGATGTAGTTTATAAGGGAATGTTGTGGAGTGCCCTCTGGTGGCTCTCAAGGGCACTCCAGCTGGTGACCGTTACAGCATGGAAAATGTCAGTGCCTATAAGTTCACTTGTACTAAGCAAATCAAAATGTCCTAGGAAAGTTTTAACATTTTTACACGCCGTCGACTTTTGGAAAGGTTGTTATTAGTAGTTTCAGTACTTTATAAGGGCACTTTCGACCATCAGATGCCCTGGCTTCAGAAAAACATGCAAGGACACGTAGGTTTATGATGAGACAGCACATTTCCTGTGACCAAGGATCCGATTTGCTTCTCATTCTTGCAAACATGAATACAAATTTGAGCCCGATATCTGAATCTCAGAGGATCATCAGTAAATCCATCTTCTTTAAAACTGATGAACACAAACCTATGTGCAACAATCTGTGAGAACCTCAAACCGTTTAACTTACTAAACAACTGGATAAAAAAAACAAAAAAACTAGAAGACTGTAAACAGACTGAATATATGAAACTACACAAAGAAGAGAGAAAATAATGTGGCGATTTAATTGCTTAAGAAAAGCAGTACACTTAAACAAATCTCAGCAACTCAGTCCCCGGGGCCCTGAAACACAACCACATCTCACAAACTCAAATATATACCAAATTAAAAACAGAAAACAATCTAACAGGCATGTCTATGTTTTCTTGCATAACCTAGATAGAAAAACTCACAAGTTCAGCCACATAAACATGAACATGGTGCTTTAAACTCATACAAACCAGTTATAAAGTCTACAAGGGATGGAAATAATTACTTTTTTGTGAACTGATTCAATTTTAAATCCAAACATTTTAAAACATTTTAAAACAATTAATCACACTATTTATGAAGTATTTATGAAGAACATTATCTTAGATCAATAACAGATGACTACGTTTCATGAGACTTTTACCCTTCAAAACAAATATTTTGTTTTGTAATATTATGTAATATAAGAATATAAGAAACACCCTGTTGGCTGGATTAATGCCCATGTAAAAAACACAATTTCAGGTTTCATTCATTTTATCATATTAGAACAATCTGAAAAGTGAGAGAGACACAATTTACAGTATTATTAGGTTTGCTTGATGAAAGTCTAACAAAAAAAGCCACAGCATAGTTAATTTAGTCCACTGCTAAAGCTACATGAAATTGTTGTTTTTTTACGCTTCCGGCTACAATTATTTCCTTTCCACTTCAGCCGAGTCAAACAAAACTCTTAAAATACAACGATTCCCTCCCAAAATCGAGCAACCATCACTAATAAGATGTTTCTATTTTTGTTTGCTTTCGATCTGCATTTAGACTCTCATTTGTTTCCGAGATTCTGGCAACTGATTAGCCGAATTTCTTCAGTCCCATCGCCATCGTCTTCCTCATCAGCGCCTTCATTACAGCAGCTCTTGGGACTGTTTGTCTGGAGCTCAGACGTAAGAGGACCTCAGTCAGACCTCAGTCGCTGCATCTATACACACAAAAACCCCTTTGATTCGCCCACCATGAAGGAAAGTGAGAGCTGAGGAGGGCAAAGCCTCCGGAAGCAATATTTTCAGCGAATATAATGAGCCAGATTCGGCAAGCGCTTGCGCAGGGAACATCCAGACAGCTCTGTTCTTTTATTTAAGGAGACATCAAGTGAAGGAAAATACCGCTCCTTTCTGCAAACCCAAGACAGAGTGTTTTGTGTTTGCTGTGCATGTGAGATACAACATCCACTGTCTTTAAATCTCTGCTCTCGCATGCAGACATCATTCCCCGCGTGGCGAAAGTGGTTACGGCTCTCTCGGGATCAACGCGAGCTTGTTGTCACTGCAAATCAACACTAGATTAAAACGTTTGTCGAGACAAACTTTGATGTTGGATTGAGTAAGACTGACCAGAAAGTTTGAATGTTTTCAGTTTGAAGTAGTTTAAAGTTTAAAATAGTTTTAAGGCTTAAAGACAATTTTGAAGGCAATACAGTCTATCGGAAAACAGACAGACAGACAGGTAGATAGATTAGCATAAATTAGCACATTGCAAACTTGTTTTTTGCAAGTTTCTAACCTGATTTAGCATGTTCTTAGCATTAATTAGCATGTTGGTACCATGAATTAGCAAATTGCAACCATGTTGCTAGCATTAATTAGCACATTGCTAACATGTTTTTGCATGTTGCTAGCATTATTTATAATGTTGCTTGCATTTTTTAACATGTTGTTCTAGGCTAGTTGTTAAACTTTGCGAGTGATAGACAGGTTAAATACTCTATAAGAGTTATTGCATGAAAGTTTTGACCCCCCTCAATGAAAGTCTATAGGAATTTGTGATTGTTCGGAAGTCCGAAACAGGAGTTTCCAAAGTCAGATCAGTTAGAAAAGATATAGCAATGAGAGACAGAACAGTCTGAAGGTCTGAGGCGAGTTTGGTGGTTGTAGAGTTAAAGCTCGAGGAGGAGTAAATGTATTCTCAGAAGAAGAAGAAACTTAAATAGCATTTCACTGTGTTTGGCTTTCTCAAGTCTACGTAACACAAGTAAATAAGCCGGTGTGCATGTTGATAGATTACTTCGTTATTAATCTAGCAACATAATCCCTGCATAAGAAAATGTTCATGATGGGAGAGGATAGCGGCACAGAAGACGAAGCGACTTACTGAGTTTATCCACTGATATTGATCAAAGCGCGGCGTTCCAGGTGGACCGGGGCAGCGGGAAATTGAGGATTACAGGAGACCAGACAGACGCAACAATGGACAACTCGTGGGATTAACCTTTCTGCCAACCCTGACATGCTGCTTCTGTCAGCAGAAATCACTGTTACTATTGCACATTTTGGTAACACTTTACAATAAGGTCCATTAGTTAACTACCTTAGTTTACATGAATGAGCAATACTATCTTAGTTAATATTAATTTCAACATTTACTAATACATTATTAAAATCAAAGGTTGCATTTGTTAACATTAGTTAATGCACTGTGAACTAACATGAACAAACAATGAACGACTGTATTTTTATTAACTAACATTAACAAAGATTAACTAATGTTAGCTAATGAACCTTATTGTAAAGTGTTACCCACATTATTTAGGGTTAGTGATTTGAACATCCCCCAGAAATATACTTCACACAAGTATGCAAACGCACATATACTTGAGCGACATACAGTACGGTACAACGCTGGTGGGTTGTCTTGACATGAGCCAAAGTGTAACACACTGCCTTTCCTCTCAGTATAGCCTGTCTCTGAGAATGTCTTTCAGTGAACATGATATGATACTCCTCCTAAGGCCGTTCCTGTATTATTTCAGCACAGAATGATTTGAGAAGAGGACAGATCTCTGTTATGGAGTTAAACGCCAGATCCTGCCGCCGCTCTCCGTTTTAAGATTCACCGTCACGCCGCCTCGACTTACAAGGGGATTTGTTTTACACAACACAATTATCATCCCTTTTTTCCCCCACAGTTCGTCTGAATGCACACATCCACAATCTCACTTCCCGCTCCGTCCATCTCCAAAACACTAATCTAAAAATAAGTGTATGTAGGGAAGCACTGGAGCGGGAGGTAATTGTGGCTGAGCTGCAGGCAGTGTGAGGCTCAAAGTTGGACGTCTGCCTTCGTATCAACTTCCATTTACCGCTTCTATGGCCTCTTTTCTCTCCAAATGCTTCTGTGTGCACACTTATGAACATGGCATACTAGCATACTAATCCTACTAGCAGATGCGGTGTTTGCAATGACATCTCCACCCAGAAACGAGGGTGCGATTGCAGTGCATTGCATTACATTGCATATGCAGTGCGGCTGCAATTACTTTATTATCCCTGTTCGGGGTGGTTGCTAGGGTGTTGCTACGTGGTTGCTAGGGTGTTATGTAATTGCTAGGGTACTCATGGTAGTTGCTAGGGTGTTGGTGGTTGCTATGCAGTATAGAATAAATAAATAAATAAAAGTTTAAGGCATGTAAGAAACATTTATTAATCTTTTTTTTATTTTAAAGTCTAGGGTACTCGAGGTGGTTGCTAAGGTATTTGGCGTGGTTGCTATGCAGTTGCCAAGGTATTTGTGGTGGTTGCTAAGCAGTTGATAGTGTACTCTGAGTGGTTGCCAGGGTGTTAATATGCAGTATAGAATAAATAAATAAATAAATAAATACATTTTATGTAAAAAATATTTATTAATCTTTATTTTTTTATTTTTTTTAAGTCCAGTAGCAGGTTTGGCAAACAGTGAATTTTGGACACTGTAGATGCCTCTAATTAATGCAATTTTGTGAAATGATTTGACAACAATGTTACATCTTACTCATTGAAGCATTCTATGCAACATTCCATTAGACATTAGTATGCAGTGCACTAGCATTCCTTCTCACACACTACACATGCTGACCAGTTGCACACAAACATACACACACACACACGTGCACACACACACACACACGCGCGCGCACCCACACACGCACACACACACACACACACCTACAACCCTTCACACTTCTTCACTCTTTTCTGGACCTCCACACACTCTCATCCAGTCCTTCCATTTCTCTCATCATAATTGACCAACGCTGTGTTCATTATCACACACTGGCCCACAGTTAATGCAGTGTGTGTGTGTGTGTGTGGTGTCTGAAGGCAGTAACGAGAGCTCCAGTGCGGGTGAGTTAACTCATCAACCGCGGCTCAGATGTAATTGTTCCACAGTATCAGACGGATTAATGAGAAACCTTTCGCTTCCCCTGTGATAACAGCCAAACGCCAAGACATCGGATATCCGTCAACCACTGCTCAATAGCACGAGAGTGTGTGTGAGTGTGTGTGTGTGTGTGAGCTCCTTTATAGGTGCAAAAGGGTGAATCTGTCTCGTCTATCTATCTATCTATCTATCTATCTATCTATCTATCTATCTATCTATCTATCTATCTATCTATCTATCTATCTATCTATCTATCTATCTATCTATCTATCTATCTATCTATCTATCTATCTATCTCCTTTAGCAAAACACAATTTTTTAGCCCAAGAATACAATCGTACAGGAATTAGTGGTGTAAAATGTTAATGTTTTCGTTCCGTCACACTTGACATTCAATGACATCGGCAAGAGTGTTTCCATTAATCTAATGGTGCTTTTCTAATTTATTTATTATTATTATTATTAGTATTGCATACTTAGGTTTAGTGACTGGAACACTAACCATAAATATTAAACCAGATTAATTAATACTTTACTAGAGCATGGCATGGCCAAACACCAATAACACTGCTCATTTCTCATGAGATCCAAAAACGTAAAACTCTAGTCTTTTGATTACAATCATAAACTCACCCTGAGAACAGTTGGCCCATTTCTGTTTAGAAGACACTCAACGAGGTTAGTTTACAACGCTGTTTCTCATAGTAAGGACCACTTTGGACCACAGCAAAGAAAACATAAAAAGAACAGCGGCGAATGCATAGCTGAATACAAAGAGTTCAGATTGGGAGGCATGGCTTTGGGAATGTGCCATTAACAACAGAGCATAAAAGTGTCGTCATAACAAATGACAGGTCCAGCAATGAGAGGCAATGCAACCTCTAAACAGGCCTAATGCTGATCCACTGCGATGCATCAGCATTCGTTCAGCGGGATTCACCTCTTGGATCTGATCGCGAACGTTTCTCTAGTCCTGGTTTATTCAATAGCAGCCAATTAACTGCAGAATGTTGCGTTATAATTGCACCAAAAAAAATAAAAAATACGGTAAATTTACAGTAAAAAAAAACGGCAGCTGTGGTTACCAGAAATTTACCGTAAAAAATACGGTAGGAAAATTTTAGGTTTTAAATTTGCATGAAATGTACGATTAGATCTATCACAGTTATTCACCGTATATATAGTACAGAAACTTTCTTTTAACCAATTAACAGTTTTTTAATTTTAAGTCTTTTACCGTTAAAATCACGATCTAAGTGAAATGAGCCAGTGTGCTTTCTCTCATTGTTTTGGCCACATCTGCTTTCCTACGGCAGCATCATGATGTTATGTGAGGCTCTGGTGTCAGGACTCTGAGGAACTCTTATCTGCGGGAGTTTCTGATCCACTCCAGGAGGGTGTCAATAACAGCCAAGTGTCTGTAACGGACCGTGGGATCACGCACGCGGCCCGTCTCATTCTGCTGAGAAAGGTTACACCAGCACGAAAAAGAGCCGCAGGATCGTTAAACAGACTCGTTTGGCAGCTATAGCCTTTTCCCAGAATGCTCCAGGGCAGAGTAACGATTTCCTTTTTCCATTCGAGGTTGCTCAGGAGACAAAAATAAGAGTTTCAACTTTAAAAGATCCATAAGATATCTTTTTTAAAAATTACTTCATTTCGTCTCCATTTACTCTCTATTGATCTCCATAGCCCGTCTAAGTTGCAAATTTAAGTTATGCGCATAAAACATTTGAAGCACTGTTTCCATCCCATGTGTTTAAGAGAACAAAATCGGCACTTCCTGGGATATTCGCACAAAATATCTGTAAAAAATAAATAAACTTGATGCGATCAGGGAAGCCACATGGATCTGATTTCTTATTTCATAAATTACTTGTGGACGAAATGCAATGTCATGTTCTCTTGCGTTCGGATGCCTGGTGTTTGGGAACGCGATCATATAAAACACATCTCTGAGGTCATTATTCCCAACCATTTTGATGACAGACTTTGACTCAGGCATTTTAGAACGACCAAACCAACACTTGAGATGCTGAGCGATGCAATTGGTCGTGAGTTTTTTATTGTGCATTGAGAGATTTATTCTGTAAATGTGTTTCCATCATAGTTTATGTGCATGTCTTCCTATTGGATTAAAAATGATCCGCCTAAATTTAGGCATTTCAATCCAGCGTTTTAATGCAAAATCTGCCTAAAATTGAGTGAATGGAAACAGCTTTTGATGTCTAAGGGAAATCTCATTTGTGGTTTGCCTTTCTTACCAACTTTAAGACACCAAGGTGATTTTCCTGCACGGTGAGAATGTAAAGGAATACGCTGTTGGGTTGATGAATTGGATTAATAAGGATCTCTGTCCCCTGTTTCTGTCTTTTCGCAGAATTGCACGCCTTCCATGATCACCGCTGGTTTGAATATTAATGAGGAACATACTGAGTCCTCTTCACCTCGCAATTAACTTTGAACAAGAGCATCTTAACCTGATCTCACCCAAACAAAAGACCACACATACACACAAATAAAGAAGCTTCAGTGGTGTCCATTTCTCTCAAATCACCAGCAAAGACGATGACAATCCAACAGCAATCAGTAGAGACAAAAGTCAGTGTGTCATGCCTGTGTAAAGCTGAGTAAATATCAATAAGGAGACAAAACAAAGGTTAAAGGGTAACTCTCGCCAAAATTGAACCTAGGCTCTTTTTGTTAATCTACCCGAGTCAAACTTTCGTGTAAAAGCATAATTATCTATCTATCTATCTATCTATCTATCTATCTATCTATCTATCTATCTATCTATCTATCTATCTATCTATCTATCTATCTATCTATCTATCTATCTATCTATCTATCTATCTATCTATCTATCTATCTATCTATCTATCTATCTCCTTTAGCAAAACACAATTTTTTAGCCCAAGAATACAATCGTACAGGAATTAGTGGTGTAAAATGTTAATGTTTTCGTTCCGTCACACTTGACATTCAATGACATCGGCAAGAGTGTTTCCATTAATCTAATGGTGCTTTTCTAATTTATTTATTATTATTATTATTAGTATTGCATACTTAGGTTTAGTGACTGGAACACTAACCATAAATATTAAACCAGATTAATTAATACTTTACTAGAGCATGGCATGGCCAAACACCAATAACACTGCTCATTTCTCATGAGATCCAAAAACGTAAAACTCTAGTCTTTTGATTACAATCATAAACTCACCCTGAGAACAGTTGGCCCATTTCTGTTTAGAAGACACTCAACGAGGTTAGTTTACAACGCTGTTTCTCATAGTAAGGACCACTTTGGACCACAGCAAAGAAAACATAAAAAGAACAGCGTATAAATAGAAACACCACTTGACAGTATTTTCGTTTTAGGTTAAATGCCTTGTTAATGGGAGTGAATGGGGCACTTCTATGATAGCATCAAAATCGCTATTTTTAAAACACTAAGAAGGCTCGACACAACATGAAACTTTGCTGGAAGTATCACCAGGGGCTCTACACATGAACTCCAGCATTGAGAACATTGTTTGTGTACACAGAGTTTACTAAAAAGAAAGGTTTTGTCCGACTCACTTTATCAGTTAGTGTTTCCGGTGGCTGGAATTTTGTCAGTCAAAATTAGTCGATCTCCGGATGCAACGTAATGAACTGATTCTATATAAGGAAATGTCATGAACTTGTAATTTCAATGAAAAGCATGATAACTTAGATAAAAAATTATCCGTGAATTTATATGGAAACAAGCTTTAGGAGCTTTCCATCTTTACTCTCCTCATGTTACGTTGCATTCGGAGATCGACTACTTTTGACTGACAAAATTCCAGCCACCGGAAACACTAACTGATAAAGTGAGTCGGACAAAACCTTTCTTTTTAGTAAACTCTGTGTACACAAACACTGTTCTCAATGCTGGAGTTCATGTGTAGAGCCCCTGGTGAGACTTCCAGCACAGTTTCATGTTGTGTCGAGCCTTCTTAGTGTTTTAAAAATAGCGATTTTGATGCTATCATAGAAGTGCCCCATTCACTCCCATTCAAAAAGCATTTTGACCTAAACGAAAATACGGTCAAACTTAAAAGTGGCGTTTCCATTCTAATTATGCTTTTACACGAAAGTTTGACTCGGGTAGATTAACAAAAAGAGCCTAGGTTCAATTTTGGCGAGAGTTACTCTTTAACTGAAATTATTGGCAGCAACCTTTTATGCTTTTTTCCATGATAAACTCTCTTTAGTGTGTAATGTTGCTGTTTGAGCATGAAAAGATCTGCAAAGTTACAAAGTCCCTCCAGTGGGAGTTATTCTCTATATCAGTGTCAGTGTTTCTGAACTCCCTGAAACGCCTCCATTGTAGTTTTGAGTTTTCTTTCACGTCACAATCAGTGTTGGTGTTAACGCTTTACAAATAATGCAATTTACATAATCAGATTATAATCAGATTACCTAAAGTAAAGCATTACTTTTAAATTTACAACAAAACATCAGAGTTATTATTATTATTTCAAATAAGTAATGCAAGTTCCTTTGTTTTCCCATGTATTGACTGACAGCTCTCCTGTCCGCATGAGAGGAATCGTGAGTAAAATGTGTGTGAACATGATGGTTATTGTAGATCTATATGAGAACATGCATTTACTCAACTCACTTGCACAAAAACAGATTCAGTATTCCTCAAAATGAACTCAGAATAACACCATTACTTTTAAAAGTAACAATATTTCCCATTCAAATAATTCCCACGCAAGGCATACGCAAAATAATGGGCTGGGACCTGGTTGAGTTAGCTAGTAGTGTGTTGTCTCCATGTTTTTTTCCACCCTGAATCTAAACCCCCTTTTTTACGGCCTTTCTACGTTTCTGGTCAATCCACTTGTTTTTTTTTGCATTTTTATTATCCGACTCAGGTCACAACACACTGCTCCAGCCGACCAATCAGAGCACAGTGTGCTTTTCAGAAGGAGGGGCTTCATAGAGACAGGAACTAAACAGAGCATTACTGACAGACAGAAGAGAGGAGCCGCAACAATGGAGAATATGAGGAAAATAATGTGTTTTTTGAACATTCAAGCATGAAAACCTGTTAGAGCACAAAAACAACATCAAGACTTTGTAAAAGGGCCAAATATGGCGTCTTTAAAATAACTTATTTGCATAAATTTTAAAATGTAATTTATTCCTGTTATCAAACCTGAATTTTCAGCATCATTACTCCAGTCTTCAGTGTCACATGATCCTTCAGAAATCATTCTAATATGATGATTTGATGCTCAATAAACAGGAAAACAGTTCACCTGAAATTATTGGCAGCACATAACAACTATTTTAACTCTAAACCATTGCTTCATCAAACTGTGCAATCGATACACAATCAGACTAGAGCAGAAAAACATCTACCAGGTCTCTCTCTCTCTCTCTCGCTCTCTCTCTCTCTCTCTCTCTCTCTCTCTCTCTCATTACGTTTCTGGTCACATTCGAAAGAAGCATGCGCTGTCTGTCAGTGAATTTTCCGTATCTGTCTTTCACTTCAAACACAGTCACAGGAGGAACGCAAGGTGGTAGAGCAAATAACCCAGTTGCAATGGCCGCCAGAAAGTGAATGAATGAGGTTTTAATGGACGCGCGCAGCCCCGCCCCTCCGCGCGCACCGCAATCGCTCAATGCAGTTATGCAAATTACACAACTTGAAGGCAAACATAAGCTAGCAGATGATAACAAAACGACGGAGTTGTGGGATAGAAAAATGAAAGAGTAGTGAAGACGCACGGAGAAAAACTAATATTTAAATGAATCGTTTGATTCCGTTTCAAAGAGAATGTTTAACTTTTGTTTCAACATGATTCAAGGCGCACGAGGGGAACAAAAACAGTCAATCACGCGCAGCTCGCCTCGTGAGTTATAATGCGCTCTTATTAAAACACGCGCTGAACTGCACATTATGAAGAAATATGAGCATCCCTGCATGTGCTTAACTCACATTTTCCAGTCTCTGCTATGACGCATGTGTAATGATTTCAGGGGTCACTGAGGGGTGCCGTAAGACACAGAAATGACAAACACAAGAGGGAAGAAGATTGTGCCAGTGCACAGGGCGATCTGTGATCGCGATAATTAATGAATGATGCTGTAGGTAAGAAATATGAAAAATTAGCGAAAACACTTGAATATGTACATAGAGAAGCTCGACTGTTAAAGATAAGCATGCTGCATTGTTAATATACATGCCAGCGGCGTTGCATAGTGAAATATGGCATAACACTGTATAATAACTTTCATTAATATGGCTTTAACACGCATTATACTGTGAGGCTTAAAGGGAATAATTGAAAAATGAGAATTCTTTGATCATTTATTCACCCTCGTGTTGCAAACAAAACATTTTTTTTCTTGGAATACAAAATTCCATGATATTTAATTAAAAGTCATTGGTTTTTAAAGCTCGTATAATCAATCACAACACTAAACATTTGAATGTGCACAAGGGGACTTTTTTTCTTCTTTTTTTTTAAGCAAATAATAACTTCAATTTGAGTTCTCAAACAATTCTTCAACATCTCTTTTTGTGCTCCAAGAATAAATTTTATAATTTGATATATACCAATGGTACATAAAAATTATCACTTGGAGGCCTACATATTTTATGACATTTAAACAGTTTTAATGTGCACTGCTGTTCAGAAGACTCTTCTGCTCACCATGGCTGCATTTATTTGATTAAAAATATTGCTATATTGTGAAATATTATTACAATTTAAAATTGTAAAATTGTTTTCTGTGTGAATATATTGTAAAATGTAATTTATTCCTGTGATCAAAGCTGAATTTTCTGAATCATTACTCCAGTCTTCAGTGTCACATGATTTTGTGCTGATTTAAAAAAATAAAATAAAATAATAATAATATAATAAAAGTTTTTCCAGGATTCTTTGATGAATAGAAAGTTCAAAAGAACAGCATTTATTTAAAATGGAAATCTTTTGCAACATTATAAATGTCTTTACTTGCACTTTTGATTAATTTAATGCATCCTTGCTGAATAGAAATTTATTCCAAAAAAATATTATTTTATTATTTTATTTTATATTAGATATATATCATACTCATCCCAAAGCTAATTAAGCATTATATAATGTAAAAATGTATAATATTTGTATTAAAAGTAGTTGTAAAGTATAACCAGAGGCAGAAACCAGACTTGAATCACTTACTGTACATTGCAAATAAATTGACTTGAAACTTGACCTTCATCATTGATTTGTGAACAGCACTCTTGAGACTTGATTTCAACGTGAGACTCGCAAACACCTCTGACTGTGGTTCAGCTGAGGATCTGAGCACTCACCATTGAAATTAACGCTCCGGATGTATCCTAGCAGCTCCTTTCCATTGATATTGCTCATGCGGGGACAGAGTCCGGGGTATCCGAAGCAGTAATCCCTGTGCATGCGGTGCAGAGCGTGTGCCATCGCATACACCGCATCCATCACGAACTGAACCTTCCCTTCCTGCTCGTAGCTGGAGTCACGGCCCACCTTCTCCAGGCCTGCGCAAACACACACAAAACACACATCTTCAGCAAACACAGCTTTAGTCTCTTAACAGGGAACGCTCTCAGGAGGTTCTGGCAACAATGAACAAATGTTCTTCCAGTTACGTTAATAAAATGTTTATTCATAGTTATCTGGTCTTTAATAATGTTCTCAAAACGTTAGCACAAAAACATTATCTTTACATCGGTCATGGTACATTTTATCTCTGAAATGTTTTAGTTGGACGTTTCTTGTTTCGGAATGTTCAGAGAACATTCAAAAGTAACATTCCGAAAATGTTTGCAAACTGATCAAATGGAATGTTCACTTAACGGTCGCATTACATTTTTAAAACATTTAAAAAAAAAAAAGTTTAGGGAACATTCCGAAAAAAATAAACGTTTTCATAAGAATGTTAACCAACCATGTTTTTGTTGCTGGGAAGCATAATATGTTTAATTTGGAGACTCCACTCTTGCAGATGCAGTAATTCTCTTTGTAATAAATTGCTCTTTAATGTTTCTCAAACGTATGCACTCGTTAGAGTAATTAGCTAATCGAGTCCTTGAGGAGGCGTGTGTGTGCCGGCCATCTGATGCACACATTCTACCCGTTAAAGGCAACAGCGAGAATGTGATCTTTCCAAACAAATATGTTCTTCCATATCTCTCAAGACGGCGAAAGTAATATCACGCCTGCCGTTCTGAACAAATATTCCAGCTGTTGTTGTGCGCAAATTGAATTTGGCTCAGGCATCTATGATTATTTCTCTCATAATCACCAGAGCGCTTTCCAAGTTGGTGTATTTTCAACAAAAGCATCGGATGCCTCCAGGAAGATCTTTCTTCTCCCGCCACAGTTTTTGACGCAATGAAAGATAAATAAAATATGAAGGTGAATTAGCAAGACCTGGAGTCCTCCATCGCTTCTGCTGTCAGTGAGGAATTAATAGGCTCCTGTAAATGAAATCCAATCCGCTTTTATAGCGCTTTCAGAGCAATGGGAAAATGATGCATTTGGTCTTCCAAACACCAGACGGATTACCTGACCTGCACCGTGTGATAAATACAGCAGAGAGAAACACAGGCCAGAGAAAATCACTCCCAGTGTCAAAACAAGGTGGACATCACGTTTGTTTGTGGTTTCAACGGCACAACGACATAACATTTACACTCAAACTCAAAAGTCATGAGATATGTTTGGAAAGCAATGCTACAGTAGCATATACTATATAGTTCCTACCATTAAAAAAAGAGAAAAGAATGTAAAGCATTATGCAATGATTTCAAACAGTAGTATTAGGATTTCGATATTTCACCAGATATAACTTTAGAAATATTATTATTTAATATACAATATTCATTTTTCCTTTACATTTTATGCCAATTTTCCAATCCAGTCAAATAAGAAAACGTGACTGATATAATTTCTGGCACATTTGTCAAGAGCTACTCAAACATTTTGCAATATACAGTATGTGCACTGCATATACTAGAAGTGAAATAATCAGCTATTATTCTAAAATACGTATCACCCAAAGGACAGTGGCAGCGTCCGAAATCACATACTCTCTTGAGTAGGTACTTATTTTGAATAAGTAATTACTTCACAATCACTAAAAAAACATGTTCCTGTTCCAAAAAAAGAACATAGGAAACACTAGGGTTTAAAGGCACACTCTGCAGTTTCCGTTTTTCTCAAACAGCGCCCCCTAGAGTCGCTGTGGAGTACTTGTATTTAACGTTACTGTCGTGAATACCACTCACGCAGAGCCGTCTCTGCACTCTTCCGACCGCGATTTCTTCGTTTTCTTCGTCGACTCTGCCGTGTTTCACGTCTGAAATGCGTGCTAGTGGCTTCCATATAGGCTGCTTCATATGTTGTTGATGTATGTGATGTCGTAAGAACTGATTTTCCTGCTAAGACAAAAGCTGAGATAAAACTCACCCTACAATAAAGCAATAAAACGCACCCTGGACAGAAGATCTCAAAGAAAGAGCACAGGACATTGTCTTGTTCAAACTTTTCTCCTTCCTTATCTCTGCATTCCCCTCTCCCTCCTCCCTTCCATTCCCCCTGATTCAAGTCACTAAAAGTTCACTGAGATTGTCTATATATCACATATGATGTATCTTGTGAATTTTTTGTTTTTCCTTTTCATGTTTGGTATCATTTTAAATGTCTCAGTGCGATGGTTTAAAATGGTCTTAATTTCATTGCAGTCATTGGTATTATGAGAAAGACTGAAAACTGAGAAGAATTCTGTTCTCCTCTTTGGGTGATGTCTCAGATATCTGATAATTCTCCCCTCTCTAACCCCGAAACCAGGTGTTACCCCCTGGGGTACATGTATTGACCCAAAACAACTCTAAAAAAGATTTGTACAAGCCTTTTGTTCTGGTCTGGGTATTTAAGGGTAAGTGGCAGAGCAGTCTTTGGGAGCCTGTAACCAGGAAAACCCCATGCAGTGCTGTGTCAGTGTCTTCCCGAGGCTTACACTCGGAACACACTCACACACCACTGCGTGTCTCTGTCAGGAATGCATTTCTTACTCTTGGAGTAATATTTGAGCAAGCGATGTCATGTGTTTTTTTTATTTCTGAATTGGCTTTTAATCATGTACTTGTGTAATTGGCATGATGCAATTTTTACCTGACAAATAAAATGTTATATTTGATTTAGTCTGAACTCTCCTGAAATCATTATGACCAGTAGATTATGAGGAGGCTGGCGCTCCCGCAGATCTGTGTCCAGGATAGGTCAAACTAAAGGCGCATGAATGGAGCAGTTGGCACGTCATCTGAAGACCTTTTGATTTCTGTCTATCACTGATTTGGCAAGTTGTACGGAAGTGGCTAAATAAACTACACTTTTTTGTATGAGTGAGCAGTAGGCAACCGACTCAAGAGGTGTTAGCAAACCCTGCACCCTCTGGCCAAGATCAGACTGGCGAGGCTGTGTCCGTGAGATCCACGTAAACCTGGGGCGTGTGACTCTGTGCGGCATCGGGTCCCCTAATGAATGAATAATTGAAAGTATGGAATACCCAGAGTAATCAAAGATCTAAATGAATTCATAACCCCCCCCCCCCCCCCCCCCCCACACACACACACACACACTTTGCTATCGGGATGATTCGCCCTATTAAGGTACAAATCTTGCATAGTGTGCCTTTAAATACACAAGATAACAATGGCTGGAACAAGGAACAGGTGAATGTGAGTAGCTATATGCAGATAAATAAGGGTAACTATGGAAACAAACCAGGGACTAAGGAAACAAGGCAAACACAGGACGTAAAACACAGAAACCATGAGAACAGGAACTACATATCAAAATAAGAGTCCTATGACACAAAACAGGGAAACACAAAATGTATAATTATTACACTGAAACAAGGACACCATAACCATAACACCATAACATAAAGTGTAGCCTAATATAATATAATATAATATAATATAATATAATATAGAAATTATGGAAACTACTCACATGTAAAAAAATACTAGCCTACACACTGCATACTCCACAGGTAGTGAGCTGTATTCTGAACAACCTTGCATATTTATTTATTCATCAGATGCTTTCATCCAAAATGACTTACAAATGAGGAAATGTGAGCGATTAACCCTAAGACGACAATTCTAGCAGTGCCACGATCCAGAAGTTCACATGTTGCCTTGGGTGCAGAGCTGGAGCTGAGGGGGTTTGAGTGATCAAACAGTAATCACAGAACAATGTCCTGTTTTTATGTTGATTAAGGCAAGTGCACAGGCTGTTCTGTGTCTCTGTTGAGCAGGACGAGAGGAAACAAACTGACGCTTAGTGAGTGTTTGATGACAGCACGGAAGACGGACAGCTTAATGAGACGAACAAGAGTCTAAATTAAATGTCAATTACTGGCGCAAATTAAATTCCCTCCCTTTCATTTCGCTTTCTGGAGACTACTACTGTTAAAAACACCAATACTTTCCTCTCTCTCTAGAGTTTGTCGCAGGCTGACAATATCATATAAAAGGAAGAAGATTGTGCTCATCGTAATGACTGGCAGTGTCATGAATATGCACAAATTGTCCGGCTTCCAACTTATGCAACTCTCACACCGAATTACGCCGTGTGTGCCAACATTGAGACAATAATCACCATTCTATATGCTATCTTATGCTAATGAGGACACTTCGGCTACATAATATATGCACATATGACTACATTATTCAGGCCAAGCTTGGAAAAACATCCGAACCAGTCTTTGTCAACAGCAGCACTTGAGCTGAAGTGTTCAGGGCTGGTTATAGTCATGTGGTTAAAGCTAAAATAACAAATACATTGTTGCATGTGCAAACAAATGACACACAATCACTATCTGAGTCAATCTAAAAAGACTATTGAAAGATCCCACCCACAGGTCTCTATAGGGGCTTTCACACCGGGTAGTTATAGGAACTTAGTAATAGGAACCAGTAGAAGTGAAACTAGAGCTGAGTAAAAACATTAAGGGCCCTATCTTGCACCCAGCGCAATTGGTTTTGTACACCAACGCATGTATCATTCCTAGTTTGCACCCGACGCACAGCGGACTTTTCCCTCCACAGACGCACGTCGGTAAATTAGGGAATGAACTTGCGTTCCCGGGGGCGGTTCAGCGAAAAGAGGAGGTGTGTTCGGGCGCAAATGTTCCCTGGTGCTATTTTGCAGTTTCAGAAAACAATTCCGCCACAGACCAGGAGAAACCGAGTCTAAAGTCAGTGGCACGTTTTCAGTGGCGCGTTCAGATGCTATTTTAAGGGCGCATGCTTGGCCATAATGTAGCGTGTGCTCAACGCACATACACTTTGCTTCTCTCATCTACACAGACACAGCAATTCCCATTTTTGCAAACCATACATAATTACAAGGAAAAATATTCCACATGAGGGATATCATTGTGGTGTCCAAGATGTGAAAAATAGGCATAAATCTAGCTTACACATTTACCCAAATTATTATATGCCTGTTTAACCGAAGCTAATTTGGGTGTGTTTCTCCATCCACATACAATGTCACTTCTCTGTGTTTTACGGCCCTGACGAGAACGTCGGTCTCCTCGGCTGTGAACCGCTCCTGCAAATGCGCCGTTATAATAGCAATCCGCCATGGAACAAGTGCGCCTGCTCTTAAAGGGAATGGGAGATGACGCTCTGATTGGTTTATTTCACGTTACGCCCAAACCACACCTATGAGTAATGAAGCGACTTCAGACCAACCCATTTTAGATTTGCGTCGGGACCCGCCCACAAAGTTACTTGCGTTTCGCGTTTGATACTTGCGTTTCAGATCGTTAAAATAGGGCCCTATGACTCTATGATGTTCTGATCCAGAGATATCTCTCATCTTTCAATGGAAGTCTAGTGGTTGCTAGGGTGCTGTAACTGGTTGCTAGGTCTGGTTTTAGAATTTATGTCACCACTTATTGGCTGCTTGAACAAAATAAGCCCAACCCACAAATCTTTGTGACATTCTGAGCTGGAGATACGATCTCACAAAGTTCATGCCAATGTTAAGTCTATGGGACTTTTTCACCCAGTTTTTCCACCCGCCAGGCGAACATCATAAGCCCGATCGATTATAAAAGTCATATCAAGCCACACGATTGGACGAGTTACACGCCAAATTTATGTCCGGAAGAATAATAAGCATGAGAGATTACAATAGAGACACTAATTATAATCTCACATATATAAAATTTAGCTTGAGATGCAAACACTTAAACACATTAAATGATAAATGTAATATAATCAAACCAGAAAAGGCAGCGTATCACAGTTTCACCTGCAAAACAACCCAAAAAAGCCCCTGAATCTGACCGAGGTCCAGACAGCCGATCCGGTTTGCCTCCGGAGAGCACATTTCTCAACCCATCACAGCAAATTCTCCAAGCTGATGGGATTCCTGAACTTCAAAATGAGACTGACACTCACGCTGCCCGAGACCCGGTGCCCTCTTTCCCCGAGCCATTACAGCTCACGGTGTGCTGTCGCCAGTGCAATACAGGGCTTTAAACAGCTTTGATTCATGTGAGGAAAGGCTAAACACATTCAGACAACTGTTATTTTATTTCAAAGCGTTCTCCTCTTTTCAGCAGGTTAGTCATTGTGTAAGCGCTCGCCCGGTCGAAGAAAGAGTCAAAGCACGGCATGGCACTGGAGACTAGTGTTATCGTTGGCAATAATACGGAGCGTGAAATCGCATTAAGAGTTGCGGCTGAGGTTCTGCCACCTTGTGCTCTCCAGGGTTTGCAGGGATAAAGTTTTCCGGGGATGCGAGACCAACGCCAGTCTCACAGGAGTCGGATCCGTCGCGAAAGAAGAGGAAGTCAAGTCTTTTTGTTCACTTAGACTTCCTGTTCCTCAGCGAGGTGCGAGTCCCAACTGAGGATGCTGGCTTTTAATTACCACTCACTCGGGGTAATAAATTACACACTCCAGCAAAGGACTCTCACACTGACAGAGTGAGCCCATTCATCGCTCACACACCATGAGGTGAAATGGAGAAATAGAAGGAAAAAAACACATGAAACTCGTCCAGGTCATATTTTACTTCAAAATCTGAAGAACGAAATGAGGAAAAATACATTGAAAAGGAACTTTATGCCAGTTTCGCACATCACCGTCTCAATTTTCTATTGTTTTAAATAAAATAAATAGTATAATAAATAAATAAAATAAAATGAAATAAAAATTAAATGAAATAAAATAAAATGTAAGCGACAATAAAATTAAAAAGTAAAATCAATTTAAAAAAGTACAATAAAACAAAACTAATAACAACAATAACAACAACAACACCAACAACAAATTACTAAGAACATTAATATAAATATTAATGTAATGATATATATATATATTTTAAATGTGTAGTTTGTTTAAATTAAATTACATTTAAAATACAATAAAACTAAACTAAATAAAAACTAAACTAAATAAGAACCAATAATAGTGTAGTATATATAATAATATTTTGTATAATATTTTATAATTATATATTGCATATAAAATAATATTTAAATTTAAAGTTTACATTTTTATTTAGTTTTATTTATCATATTATTTGATTTATTTTTACCTTAATTTAAATTAAATTAATTTAAATAACTTTATTTTAATAAATGTATCATGATATGCTGATTCAAATAAAAAAAGTTCTATGTATTATTGTATTTTAATGATAATAGTAAATAAAAGTTTTACATAAAAAAAATCATCATTAAAAATCACAGGTATTACAAAACAAATGTAAATGAAAATACTTTAACGTAACATTTAAAAACATTTTTTTTTTTAAATCTTCCTTTTCTTCATGCAAAATCTATAATAGTGAAATGTGAAGAGGATGTGCTTTAATGATAGTAAGCTTCAACACTTGGAAAGAGGAAAATACACAGCGTTTCTGAATTATTTCTTGTTTTTTCCATGAAATGGCCAAAATTGCTCTAAATGGTGCCAAGTTATAGCAAGTGCAACACTGAGAGGCTTCACAGCACTTGGTGTTACAGAAACATAAAAGAGACACACATCTGAACAGTAAGTGCATGTCACAAAGTCAGAAGATGATGTGATAAAAGCCAAGCATGTGATATCCAGCTTGATTCGAAGTGCATGATGGGTAATCGAGCGCCTTTAGCATTCACAGCACGATCCTCCAAACACCGCCTGCTGTCTTCAAAACCCTTTACTCCATTATACGTCTTCTGTCTGAAGACAAGCGCTCTCATGTCTGAGAGATCAATGAGTCTGGCGTGTGATGATGAACCACGAAACCCTCCGAACGAACGGGGGAAAAGCAGAGAAAGACAAACTTCCATCGTTCAGCTAATGACATCATGCCTGTTTCCCACTGAGAGCTAATAGTCGTGTTTTCTGTAGGGAGATGAAGACACGTTTCTTTGTCTTTTTATCAGATGCACATGGGGTTTATTCACTTTAGCATTCTCTTGTTTCGGATTAAACAGAAATAAACCACACAGGTGATTTTTTTCTACACGACAACAGCAGCTCCAAAGATAAAGATAGCATTCCTTCTGCAGAAACATCAGACTCTGCTGAACCTGTCACATCACTAGTGGTTATCGCTGCGGATGACGCTGAATTTGTCTGAACAAATCGCTGTCAGACTTTATGACCAACAGGACAAGATAGAAAGAGTTCAGAATTGTAGGTCAGTCTGTGAAGGGTTTAAATGACCAACACACACACGTCTCAAACGGCCCTTCAAGGGTTAATAGTTTGTCTTTAAATCAGATCAGCAACATGCATGTGTGTTTCCGATTATTAATATAACAGATGAATTAAAACTAAAATATAATATTATAATATACACTATCATTCATTTATTTATCTTATTTTTAATTGATTAATATTTTTATATAGCAAGGATGCATTAAATTGATCGAAAGTGACATTTATATTGTTACAAAAGATTTCTATTTCAAATAAATGCTTTTGAACTTTCTAATCATCAAAGGATTTTTTCATCAGCACAACTGTTTTCAACATTGATGATAATCAGAAATGTTTTTTGAGACGCAAATCAGCATATTAGAATGATTTCTGAAAAAGATATTCATATAGAAAACAGTTATTTTAATTAATAATAATATTTTACTGTATTTATGATCAAATAAATGCAGCCTTGGTGAGCAAAAGAGACTTCAAATGAACACTCGCCGGTAAAATCGGCGTTGGTGAGTATATGAAATGATGTCAATCGCCAGTTGGATGGTAATATTTTTTATAAATTCTAACTAGGGCTGCACAATTAATCGAATTTGCAATTACAGATGCCACAATTATGTAATAGTTTAAAGGCGCAATTACAAAAAAAAGTTAAGATAGGTTAACACATCTTTTCTGTTGTTCTTTCTACAGCTTACCTTAAGGTTTTTTTCCCCCATTGTGTTATTTTTTTAGTTTTAATATAACATTATAATACCATGCATATATTTACTTTGGTTCGGTTTCTTGAAATATTTATATATATATTTGACATTTGAGGCTTAACGCTATAGAAAAGCAAAAAAAAAAGAAAGTTTTTCAGGAAGAGTGTTTTCAGCTGATTTATTTTGATATGACAATATGGCATGCAGTGGCTTTAAACAATGGCATAAAAACATCATTCAATGATAATTGTGATAATCGTAATTTATAATAGCAATTATATCAGGAATAATCGACAATTATGATTTTTGTCATAATCGTGCAGCCCTAATTCCAACAATGCAATGTTGTGAGAACATGAACGTGAACAAACGTGAACGATGCTCGGGACGGTTAACAGGCCAGCGCTGCATATTCAAGGTTAAAGAATTGCCTATTTAAATATTCAAGCGCAAGAAGAAGAGATAGGGAGCTCAATCTGTTACTCACACGTGTGTGTGTGAAGTTTAAACACCCGAAGCGCGTGCAGAAAGCTGCATCTTCTTGTGCTTGAATGGTCAAATTCACACAAAATTAGGTTATAAAACTGCCTGTCTCAGCGAGTGTCCTCGCAAACACTGCCGGTTATGTCTTAAGTGAGTAAACAGTGGAGAAAGACGCATGTGTATCAGTATCAGTGTATTGGATCCGTGCATTCGCTCTTAAAGTGACAGCAGCGTAATATTACTGCATCTGTCTGTGTTTTTAATGTTAATAAACAACAAAAGGCAAAGAAAAAAATCACTCACTGCTCTTTACCGAATAACTTCTGAAACTTTAATAAGGATTAATCTGTTCATTTATACAGTGAAGACTATCCAGTGTTATTTTACATTTGATTACTTTATTCACTGTCTCTACCCGAAAACTACTGTTACATGTATTTAATAATGTTTTGCATTTATATTAGTTAGGCTTGTAGTTTTAGCTGTGGAATAGAAAATTGTGAATTTTCACTGCTATCTAAAATGTTGGTGTCATAACTGCCTGTTTTTGCATAAACAGTTTCATTGCCCGTAAACATTGACAGGTGTGGCAAAAAATACAATAGCAGTAATAAGTTTTCAGATGCATGTTTATTAAAGTAGGCTACTGGTAATTATTGAGGAAACATTTCAGAAGGCAAGACATGAGTTTATATGTGATTATATGATGTTTCCGACTGCGCAGCGCGTCTAGTCCAGTGTATGAATGCATTTCCCAGGCGTTCTCTCGTCTCCATCTACTGAGTCTTTCTTTACAAGCAGTCAGGCTGTTTAATTACACCTGCCATGATCCGTGTCACCCTGACACGCGCCTCGCGATGGATTCCTCACCGGATGATTGTTTTCCGTGTTGATGATGCAGAGGTGACGAATCCACCCAGCTCTTATTAATAAGAGCACGAGCGCTCTTGACACTCGTGTTTGTGTTCGTCTGGGTGTTTCAACTAACAGCCCTTGTTTACTCACTCAATGACCGAACGAGACACCATCCGCAGCTTCATTACAGACGAGCCTGGCGTTTCAGCGTCTCTGTCTTCCATCATTAGACATATTGACGCTGGGCAATCGATGGCTTTATTTAGGAAACAGCGGTACGGAAGGTCTAGTGTGTGTTGTATTTAATGTCATGGCTGTGTAGAAGCGCTGATAGCCTGACAGGAGAGCTGTCTACATAAGTCCATAAATATTTGAAAACACACTTCAACCTGGCTGGAGCGTCTTTGGTTGTGATGAAAGAGCTTTTTTGCACTGAAAGGTGCATCTTTTCTATGAAGAGTAAAAAAGCTGTAAATGTGTTGGATACGCATTAGTGTTGACATGTGCAGCGATGAAACCATGGTCCTGTTTTCCCTTCAGCCGCATGATTGTGGAGATTTTCACATCATACCGAGGTGTTCTTTTATTTAGTTGTTATTTACGTCGTCTGCAGCAGTCAAACACACGGAGGGTTTTAACAAGATCACGTTGACACTCAGAGATGAGATTGGAGTGTGTGCAACAGCGTAATGTTTTTGTTTGTGTTTCTTTCCTCTTTACAGTCTGTCAAGCGTGACATTGATTTGAATTGGATCCAGGAGCTGATAGTAGTCCTCGCAGAATGGAAACATAATGATTTCTATAATTTAGATACTGTATGATTGGTGAATTGTGAAGTATATAGGCTACTACTTTTTTTCTTCTTCTTCTACTCACCAAGGCTGCATTTATTTGATCAAAAACACAGTAAAATTGTGATTTTTTTTTTTTTTTTTTACAAATTAAAATAACTGTTTTCTATTGTAATATATTGTAAACTGTAATTTATTCCTGTGATCAAAGCTGAATTTTCAGCATCATTACTCCAGTCTTCAGTGTCACATGATCCTTCAGAAATCATTCTAATATGATGATTTGATGCTCAAGAAACATTTATGATTATTATCAATGTTGGAAACTGTTGGATTCTTTGATGAATAGAAAGTTAAAAAAGAACAGTTTTTTTCCAGTTTTATTTTTTAACACATTTTTAACATTATAAATGACAGTTTTGATCAATTTAATGCATCCTTACTGAATAAAAGTGTTAATTTTAATTTTTAAGCTTTTAATTTTACCCCCCCCCCCCCCCCCATTAAAAAAAAAAAAAACATTTTCTTTTAAATTAAAGATTTTCCATTATCTTTTAAGTACTGACCCCAAACTTTTAAACTGTATATTTGGCCAACAAATATATATAATTGTGTAATATAATAATAATAATAATAATAGTTCGTTTTGTTTCAACTAATTGTAAAAACGTTGGTCATCATGTTGTTTTTGAAAGTGCATTTTTCAATAATCATAACATATTTAAATAATAAATACATTTGAGGAAAATTCAGAAAGAAATTGCTATGCAATTCTTCTGACCACAATCCAAGGCTTTACTAAGTATGGTTGCAATGCTATTATAGTCAAAAGCATGATTTATAACAAATATGACCAATTAGAACGGTAATAGCACACCTCTCCCCAAGAAGACACATGATTTGAGGAATTATGCATGTCTGGAACACAAACACTGCAATGCTGTTTAATACTTAAGGTTAGAGGGTTTGTCAAATCCATAAGCCTAATTCTGAGCAAAAGCAACAGTGATGCTTACCTTTGCAACCCCTAAAAGCGCTCAATTTCGCTCAGTTTTCTGTAAGTCTGTAATCTTAAATGTAGCTGTAATTCTGCACACACAACCAGCAGTGTGTTTCTTTTAGTGTGTGACAGTGGCCTCGTGGCTTGAGTTACTGTGTGCATTATCACGGGAGAGTAGAGAGCGCAGAGAGGTCTGCATCAGCTCTGGCAGTCTGTCGATAACATTTACACATGCAATTAGAAGTAGATGGAGGCTTCATAATGACCGAGCAAAACAATATCAATTTGAGAGTTAAACCTGTCATTATTCATTATGCAAACATTAATTTTAGCACATAAAGACACACCTAGCCTGTTAAAACACAGATACAATATCAATTTTTTTAATAATTATGTTTTTAATAATTATATATATACAGTACAGTACAGGTCAAAAGTTTGGAAACATTACGTTTTTTTATATTTTTGAAAGAAGTCTCGAATGCTTATCAAGGCTGCGTTTATTTGATCAAAAATACAGAAAAAAACAGTAATATTGTGAAATATTATTACAACTTAAAATAATAGTTTTCTATTTGAATATACTTTAAAAAATAATTTATTCCTGTGATGCAAAGCTGAATTTTCAGGATCGTTACTCCAGTCTCACATGATCCTTTAGAAATCATTCTAATATTCTGATTTATTATGAGTGTTGGAAACAGTTCTGCTGCCTAATATATTTGATGAATAAAAGGTTAAAAAGAATTGCATTTGTTCAAAATAAAAAAATATTTTCTAATAATATAAATCTTCTTTACTATCACTTGTTATCAATTTAACACATCCTTTCTGAATAAAAGTATTGATTTATTTCAAAAAAAAAAAAAAAAAATTACTGTCCCCAAATTACTGACCAATAGTGTATATTGTTGTTACAAAAGATTTCTATTTTTAAAAAAATTGCTTCTTTTTTTATTTTTATTTTTTTACTTTTTATTCATCAGAGTATCCTAAAAAAGTATCACAGGTTATGAAAAAATATTAAGCAGCAGAACTGTTTCCAACTTTGATAATGAATCATCATATTAGAATGATTTCTAAAGGATCATGTGACAGACTGGAGTAATGATCCTGAAAATTCAGCTTTGCATCACAGAAATAAATGATAATTTAAAGTATAATAAATTGAAAAACAATTATTTTAAATTGTAATATTATATCACAATATTACTTTTTTTTCCCTGTATTTTTGATCAAATAAATGCAGGCTTGATGAGCAGAAGAAACTTCTTTCAAAAACATTAAAAATAGTAATGTGTCCAAACTTTTGACTTAAATTCAAAAACATTTTTCACTGTATATGAAGAGTTCAGATGCAAAAGCCTCTAAGTGCCGTCTGAAATTTTCTTCTAGAATGATCATTTTTATCAAGCTCGTATATTTAAGTTCAGTAATTTCACTTAAATGACAATTAATAGGTAATTTTCATTGCCATTTAAGTGAAATTACTGAACTTAAATATACGAGCTTGATAAAAATGATCATTCTAGAAGAAAATTTCAGACGGCACTTAGAGGCTTTTGCATCTGAACTCTTCATATATATATATTTTTTAAAAAGAAGTCTCTTCTGCTCACCAAGGCTGCATTTATGTGATCAAAAATAAGTAAAAACATTCAAATATTATTACAATTTTAAAAAGCTGATGTGAGAATTTTCCTCTTTGTTTGATAATCACCTGCTAAACAAATTCTTACAACATTGCATAGAGCAAAATGAACCTGCTTCAACTTAGTTGTTAAAGAGCGAATGCTTTCCTGAGAAGTGAGAACTGCTGTGGTGCTTTTGTTCGTTTGTTTGAAGAAAGCGTGTGATGAAGCTTTTCCGCTAATGGTGCCGTTGTTGTGTTTGAGTGCGAAAAACAACTGATACTGTGAATGACTGAGACGTCACAGAATATGAGTGCTGGCGGTGTGTGTGATGGTATAATTATGTTCATTATGTCAAGCACGTTCTCTCAGAAGGGGCGGAAGTTTCCTAATATGAAAGGGTTGCGTTCGTTCCCCTGTGCGCTTTTCCAAGCGTACATTCACATTCAGATCTTCTGTCACTCACAATGGCTTTCTTACTACTCAACTGCAGCTTTCACGCTCCTCTTTACTGTAGATTTAATAGCAGCTCTGCTGAGTTTTTATTTCGTTCAGTATCAGATAGCAGGGTGTACTGTGGATTTTTCTTGCTCGTTTGAAATAATAAAAGTTTGATGTGCTGTATATAAAAATCTCCAGTCCATCCACAACTGTGCTGCACAAACATCAGCTCATTAACATATTAATGAATGCACATTTGCATATCATCACCTGTGCAGGATTCAGCCAATTTACAACATTAGTCTTTCCCAATAAAGGTAATTTACATATCGAAGCCTTAAAGGTACAGGAGGAAAAGCCACAGTTGGTCTCCATCTAACTATATATGTGTGTTCGCTGATCAATGTTTATAAAAGCCTCAATTAAACCTATTCATCATATAAAGTGATCGTGTCTTTTCAGAAGACTTGGATTAAACCGCTCAATTCACATGTACATGTACGGATGAATAGGCTTTCAATGGAGGGACTGAAATCTCAGGTTTCCTCAAAAATAGCTTCATTTGTATTATGAAGATGAAAATAAATCTTATGGGATTGGAACGACATGTGGGTGAATATATTTTCATTTTTGGCTGAACTAACCCTTTAAGTCATTTTGCGTCTCTTGATTTAATATTTTTACTGTAAAACAAGTCAAAAATACTGAGTAAGAATATATTTTTTTGTTGTTGATATAATGCACACACACTTATACTATCCTGCATTAACATACACACACACACACACACACACACACGCACACACACACAAACACACACACAAACACACACACACACTAACCCGACCCCTAAACCTACCATCACACACACACACTAACCCGACCCCTAAACCTACCCATCACACACACACACACACACACACACACACACACACACACACACACACACACACACACACACACACACACACACACACTAACCCGACCCCTAAACCTACCATCACACACACACTAACCCGACCCCTAAACCTACCCATCACACACACACACACACACACACACACACACACACACACACACACACTAACCTGACGCCTAAACCTACCATCACACACACACACTAACCCGACCCCTGAACCTACCCCACTAACCCGACCCCTACACCTACCCATCACACACACACACACACACACGCACACAAACACACACACACTAACCCGACCCCTACACCTACCCATCACACACACACACACACACACACACACACACACACACACACACTAACCTGACGCCTAAACCTACCATCACACACACACACTAACCCGACCCCTACACCTACCCATCACACACACACACACACACACACACACACACACACAAAACTTAACTCAGCTAAAGTAACCTCTGAAAGCCTGCCTCAGCGTCTGCATTATCTGAACTGAAGTGCTGGAGGTCAAGGCTGATGTTCAGGCTCTGCTGACGGTCACTGTGAGTCTGACCCGGGTTTGTCTCTGCTCATGTTGTGGGACGAGGTCGCAGGACTCAGGTAGACCAGATCACACACTCAGTGTTCCCCTCAGATTAGCACAGTGACTCATGCCACACACTGAGCTTCCTCTCCATCTGACCGCCGTGTGTGTGTGTGTGTGTGTGTGTGTGTGTGTGTGTGTCGACAGGCAGCTCCAGGCTAACAGCAGATTGGTTCCCAATTGTTGTAACAATACAACATTCCCCCTGGCATACGGTCACAGTTACTGTAGAGATCAGCCTATATTGTTTTTAAAAAATACTAATACTGGTTATCTATATTTTAATTGACAGACTACACACTTAAGAATTTTATCCAAAGCCACTTGCATTGCATTCAAGGAATACAGTAGCATATCAGTTAATACATGGTGTTATATAAAAGTCAAACTTATGACATACCACGTCTTTTTTTTTTTTTTTTGTGGAATAATGCAGCATTTAATATAAATGATTTTTCCGTGCACATCATTATTATTATTTTTTTCATTCACGTGTATCATAATCTTGAATCAGAATAACTTCCCTCCCTCCTGCAGTGACATCATCTCTTGATGAGGGCGGGGCTCTACCTGTCACTCACATGACATCAGCCAATAGCAAACCACAACCATCCAATCAATTCCCCACAGAATGCTGGGTCTGGAAATTTACAGTCACAACACAAGCGACATTGTTTGAACAATGTCAGAGAGACTAACGAGGGAAACAAATGTGTGGTTCGGCAGTTAATGTACCCATAAACGTGCCTTCTGTTCAGTTGTGTTAGACAATAGTCTAGTCAATTAGTCAATCCTGGCACACTTGGACCTTTAGGACAGGAGAGAGGAGAGTAAGGATGAAGTCAGACACTGGACACTATTGTTTGCATTGACTGCTCGAGCACGGGCACCTGACAGCCCTGAAGAGACGTGTCACTTCCTGTCCTCTCGAAGCCATTTGGCTTTTGTTGCAACTTCCTCTTAAAAAACCCAAATTCTTTCAGAGATGAGTGGCTGACCTAAATAAATAATAGCTCGAACACAAACACTTCTTACCGGTGCACTTTTTCAGGCTTCCGGGCCGTTTTCCGTGCATCCCGAGCTTGCATCCGAAGTTCTCCTCCCAGAATTCGGCAAACCACACATTCCTTCTGTTGTTGGAGAGCGAGCGACTGCGGAAGTAGCGATCGAACGCTGAGGAGAGAGAGGAGAGGAAAAGAAAGCGATAAGCATCTGAAGCAATGAATTACAGAGAAATGGAAAATAACACATTGAATTAAATGTGAAAGTTTTGAAGTAGAAAGACTGAAATAGTATTTTACATTGTTCTTGTAAAAATCATACAGTACACATAATTTTGGTAACACTTTACATTAAGGTTTAATTGATTAACATTCAGCATCATACATTAGGTAACATTAATTAAAAATGAGCAATAATTTTTTACAGCTTTTGATAATCTAGGTTAATGTTAAGTTAAAAATATATTATTGTTCATTGTTAAAGTGCCCCTTTTATACTGTTTTAAAGGGTCCTAATTTTATTTTGGAGTCTCATACAATAGGTTTACATGCATCCATGTTCAAAAAACACTTTAATTTTCTCATAAAATACATTGCAGCATCAGCTCTTTTCTCACAGTGTCTGAAACGCTTCAATCAAGGATATAGGGCCCTATTTTAATGATCTGAAACGCAAGTGTCAAGCGCAAAGCGCAAGTAACTTTGTGGGCGGATCTCGGGCGCTGTTGCTATTATACCTGCGGGATAAATGACTCTTGCGCCAGGCGCAAATCTAAAAAGGGTTGGTCTGAAGTAGCTTCATTATCTTCATCTATCTATCGTAATAATGTATGATTTGCAAAAATGAAAACTGCTGCTTCTGTGTGAAGATGAGAGAATTAAAGTGTATGCGCGTTGTGCACACGCTACATTGATTATGGCCAAGCATGCGCCCTTAAAATAGCATATGAATAACATGCGCAACGCGCCACTGACTTTAAACTGTTTTTTTTCGGCCAGTGGCGGAATTGTTTTCTAAACCTGTAAAATAGCACCAGGGAATGTTTGCGCCGGAACACGCCTCCTTTTTTGCGCTGAACCGCCCATGGAGCGCAAGTTCATTCCCTAGTTTAGCGACGTGCTTCTGTGGAGGGAAAAGCGCGCTTTGCGCGGGTGCAAAATAGGAATGATACATGCGTTGTTGTACAAAGTCAATTGCGCTGGGTGCAAGATAGGGCCCATGGTCTCTTGAAACCCCGCCTTTCTAAGAGCCTACTCTGCTCTGATTGGTCAGATGGCCCAGTCTGTTGTGATTGGTCTACTCTGCTCTGATTGGTCAGATGACCCAGTATGTTGTGATTGGTCTACTCTGCTCTGATTGGTCAGATGACCCAGTCTGTTGTGATTGGTCTACTCTGCTCTGATTGGTCAGATGACCCAGTATGTTGTGATTGGTCTACTCTGCTCTGATTGGTCAGATGACCCAGTCTGTTGTGATTGGTCTACTCTGCTCTGATTGGTCAGATGACCCAGTATGTTGTGATTGGTCTACTCTGCTCTGATTGGTCAGATGGCTCAGTCTGTTGTGATTGGTCTACTCTGCTCTGATTGGTCAGATGACCCAGTCTGTTGTGATTGGTCTACTCTGCTCTGATTGGTCAGATGACCCAGTCTGTTGTGATTGGTCTACTCTACTCTGATTGGTCAGATGGCTCCATCTGTTGTGATTGGTCTACTATGTTCTGATTGGTCAGATGGCCCAGTGTGTTGTGATTGGTCTACTCTACTCTGATTGGTCGATGGCCCAGTCTTTTGTGATTGGTCTACTCTACTCTGATTGGTCGATGGCCCAGTCTGTTGTGATTGGTCTACTCTGCTCTGATTGGTCAGATGGCTCCGTCTGTTGTGATTGGTCTACTATGCTCTGATTGGTCAGATGGCCCAGTCTGTTGTGATTGGTCTACTCTACTCTGATTGGTCGATGGCCCAGTCTGTTGTAATTGGTCGACCACTTACAGCAACTGCTATTTTTTGGCACAGTAAAAGATCACTACAACAACATAAACAGTATATGCACAATACATTTTAAATGTATTATTATTAGTAGTAGTAGTATTAATGAATTCAAATTATGGACTGGGAAAGGAGACAAGCATCTAAAGAAATGACACACATTTGTGTCAGTTAAGTGGCAGAGCATGTGTAAATCCTCGGCGGTATTCCTGTCTGGATGTCTGCGTCTAATCCCTGTCCCCACAGACACAATTATACAATGTGTTCTGACAAAAGTGCTCAAATTGGTGGGTCTATTCCCAAGCTGTTGCCTGAAAGCCGAGAGCCGCTGCTTGAGGGACAGTGCTATGATTACTTGAGTGCAGACAACCACCAGGAGGAGGCTGGGATGCACTCGCCACTGTATGGATACGGTATTAAGTGTCGGACTATGATGCTAACTGTTAGCAATGCTTCTGAAAACATTGGAGAGCAGAAATAAATGTCTCCACTAAGTCTGAGCATTGCGAACTATGGGTGAATTCAGGTACACTGAGAACTTTTTGCTATTGAAATGACTAAGATTGTTGACCAGTTTAGTTGAATACACCCAAGATTTTTTGTTGTTGTTGCCTACAACAAAAGGATCATTAAATCAAAATTAAAAGATATTCCATGACATTTTCATGATTTTCCATTTCTTTTTATATCGTTTTCCAGTTAAAAAAAAAAATCATTTTATAGAGATTGCACTCACAAAACTCATTTATAGCCAGAACTAGTTCACTAAAAGCAGGGGGGAAAAATAGATTCACTATTGAATTTTTTATGATTTACTGTGACTTTCTGAGCCCTATCTTGCACCCAGCGCAATTGACTTTGTACACTGACGCATGTGTCATTCCTATTTTGCACCCGACGCACAGCGGACTTTTCCCTCCACAGACGCACGTCGGTAAATTAGGGAATGAACTTGCGCTCCCGGGGGCGGTTCAGCGAAAAGAGGAGGCGTGTTCCGGCGCAAACGTTCCCTGGTGCTATTTTGCAGTTTCAGAAAACAATTCCGCCACAGACCAGGAGAAACCTAGTCTAAAGTCAGCGGCGCGTTGCGCATGTTATTCATATGCTATTTTAAGGGCGCATGCTTGGCCATAATGTAGCGTGTGCACAATGCGCATACACTTTGCTTCTCTCACCTACACACAGACACAGCAATTCCCATTTTTGCAAACCATACATAATTACAAGGAAAAATATTACCACACGAGGGAAATCATTGTGGTGTCCATGAAGATGTGGGCATAAATAGGCATAAATCTAGCTTACACATTTACCCACATGATTATACATTATAACCGAAGCTAATTTGGGTGGGTTTCTCCATCCCCATACAATGTCACTTCTCTGTGTTTTACGGCCCTGATGAGAACGTCGGATTCCTCGGCTGTGAACCGCTCCTGGCGTGCGCCTGGCAAATCCGCCGTTATAATAGCATCCGCCATGGAACAAGCGCGCCTGCTCTTAAAGGGAATGTGTGATGATAAATCATTATCTAGTTCTAAATATTGTTTTGCTAAATATCGATTTTCTGGTTACTAACAAATAATGTTTAATTAATAATTGATTGCTATGGAGCCCCAAAAGGGACACGGTGAAGGAAAACACTATGAGAAGGGAGCAAGAAATATTTGTCAATGCTTTTTGCATTATCTGAGAAACCGAGAAACTTTGCATTCGCTCACAAAGAACACAAAGGTTTAGCAAGCAAGCGCAAAGTTTCTTGGGGAACGCAAAACATTTGCGAGAGAATGCAAAAGCATTGAAATATATTCCTTCCATCCCATATTTTTCCACCATTATTTCCCTTCAGGGGCTCTGTAAATTGTCACATACACCAGCATTCAAAAAGTATTTATAATGTTACAAAAGATTTCTATTTCAAATAAATGCTGTTCTTTTCAAAGAATAGAATGCATCATGGTTTCCACAAAAATATTAAGTAGTGTAATTGTTTTCAACATTGATAATACTATACAGTTAAAAATATACAGTTTAAAAGTTTGGGGTCAATACTTAAAAGAAAATGGATTTTTTTTAATTTTACTTAAAAAGAAAAAACAATCGGGGGGGGGGGGGGGGTAAATTAACAATTTTACTCAGCAAGGATGCCTTAAATTGATCAAAACTGTCATTTATAAAGTCATTTATAATGTTAAAAAAGTATTAAAAAATAATAATAAAAAACACAATTTTTCTTTTTTTTAACTTTCTATTCATCAAAGAATCCAACTGTTTTCAACATTGATAATAATAAGAAATGTTTCTTGAGCATCAAATGATCATATCAGAATGATTTGTGAAGGATCATGTGACACTGAAGACTGGAGTAATGATGCTGAAAATTCAGCTTTGCATCACATAAATAAATTATATTCTAATAAGTATCAAAATATAAAAACCTCCTTTAAACTGTAATAATATTTCACAATATCACTGTTTTCACTGTAAAGTAAATGCAGCCTTGATGAGCAAAAGACACTTCTTTCAAAAACACCAAACATTTGAGCGATCGATAGTACGTCACATGTACACACCGTCCACCGTGGCTCTTTTGGGCAGGATGGTTATGGCTCCTTCCGCCACTTTCTCCTGCTGGATCACCGGAGAGATCTTGGCTCCCCAGCTGTCAGACCCGACCCACAGAAAGTGGCCCGTCTGGTTGCTCCTCTTGGCAGCATCCAGCACTCGTCTGTAGACAGAAACAATGGTACATCAGCCTCAAACAGCACATCTATATATCTCATCTAGTGAAGCGCTTGAGTTCAGATAAATGTGTGTCAGGAGCTGCAGGCTCTGCGACTGATATTCAGATAAAGACAAACTCGTTCCTCACTCACGTCAGAGACTCAGAGACGCTAAAGCCTTAAGAAGATCTGTAACACTTTACAATAAGGTTCATTAGTTAACATTAGTTAATGTAGGACATGAACTAACCATGAGCAATACATTTGTTACTGTTTTTGTTAATCTTTGTTAACGTTAGTTAATACAAATACAGCTGTTCATTGTTTGTTCATGTTAGTTCACGGTGCATTAACTAATGTTAACAAGATTTTTATTAAGTATTAGTAAATGTTGAAATTAAGATTAACAAAGATTAAAAATGCTGTATATGTGCAGTTCATTATTAGGTCATGCTAACTAATGTAAACTAATGAATATTATTCTAATTTTAATCGAGAGGGATTTGGGAAAGAGGACAGGAGTTCTGTTAAGATATTGCTCATTCTGTCTGTCAGGGTTATGTTTGTTTTTGATCTGTTTCCCTGTTTTGTTCATGTCTGAGTTTCACATGTTCCTTTGTTCAGTTTCCCGCCTTTGTTCAGTTTCCATGGTTACCGTCATTAGTAGTTCACTGGTTTCAGCTGTGTGTCATTTATTAACTCGTTTCAGTTTGTTATTTAAGCCTCAGCCTTGCCTTCACTCTCGGTCCAGTCTCTGTTATGTTGAGATGTGTTTGCACTGCTTGTTTGCTTGCTTTTTGAGTAAGAATTAAACTTATTAGTGTTTTGTGAGAACCCGAGTCTTCTGTCTTCAGCTTCCCTGCATGCATCGTTACACTGTCACTGTGAAAGATGAAGAGAGAAGTGACTGGAAAGAACAAATTAACCCAAGAATTATTAAATAATATCTGGATTAACTGTGTACAGAATCTCCAAGATGATATCCAAAAAGCGAAATTGAGAAAACCAATTCGTAACGGAAAAGGTCTGATTCAGAATCAAAGTAAATGCTTATCAGTTATCAACTAAAAAGTTAGATATAAGTTCAAGCTAAAACTATCTTAAACTTAAGTCTCTCCGTATATCTTCACAGTGTGAAATAGTTAGCATGCCCTTGGTCAATCTGTTAATAAGCCCAACATTTAACACTCATTTCCCCCTGTTTTGCCTGAGCTTGCTTTAAAACTCTATGTAACTTCAGTATGAAGTCAGATTAGCATTCGCCTCCAAGGCATAAAAATAAATATTGTACTCATCAGCAGCTGTTATATCAACAAACATATGTATAGATGGCAGGAAAGCCAAAATTTTTCATTCGTCTCTGTGTGATGAAGCCAAATCTGTGCGCGCAGAGCAGCACCTCGGGGACCGGCTCAGGAAAGCTGCGAGGACCTCCACAATCTGAAGAAGCAGAGGAAAGTAGAGCATCCCTCCCTCCAGGCCCAGAAAGCCTCACTTCACACCCTCTCCAGCATTCTTAATTGCTTTCCATCTGTACTTAGTGCAGTAAAGTTAGACAATATACAGGTGGCAACTGAGATAAAGCAGGAGCTGAGCAGAGGCTGCTGGGAGGGACGGTGCGTTCGGAGAAGTGTGTTAATGAGTGTGTTTTAGCTGTTCCTCCCCTCTTAATCGCTCTATGGCTGCGTCCCAAATCACACACTTCCCTACTATATAGTTGGTGAGAAACAGTATGCGACAAAAGAAGTATGTCCGAATTCACACATTCATATTCATACTACACACATTCATACTGCACACATTCATACTACACACATTCATATTACACACATTCATATTCATACTACACACATTCATAATACACACATTCATATTCATACTGCACACATTCATATTCATATTATACACATTCATATATTACACACATTCATATTCATATTACACACATTTATATTCATACTGCACACATTCATATTCATACTACACACATTCATATTCATATTACACACATTCATATTACACACATTTATATTCATATTACACACATTCATATTCATACTACACACATCCATATTCATATTACACACATTCATATTCATATTACACACATTTATATTCATACTGAACACATTCATATTCATACTACACACATTCCACACATTCATATTCATACTGCACACATTCATATTACACACATTCATATTCATACTGCACACATTCATATTCATACTGCACACATTCATATTCATATTACACACATACTACACACATTTATATTCATACTGCACACATATTCATACTGCACACATTCATATTACACACATTCATATTACACACATTCATATTACACACATTCATATTCATACTGAACACATTCATATTACACACATTCATATTCATACTGAACACATTCATATTACACACATTCACATTCATATTACACACATTCATATTACACACATTCATATTCATACTGCACATACTCATATTACACACATTCATATTCATATTACACACATTCATATTCATACTGCACACATTCATACTACACACATTCATATTCATACTGCACATACTCATATTACACACATTCATATTACACACATTCATATTCATACTGAACACATTCATATTACACACATTCATATTCATACTGCACACATTCATATTACACACATTCATATTCATACTGCACACATTCATATTACACACATTCATACTACATAGAACATACTATATAGCGTTCGTGAAGAATTGCTTATTCAAAATAAGTACCAACTCAAGAAAGTATGTGATTTCGGACACAGTCTATCTCTATATACACACTCACCAGCCACATTATTAGGTACACCTGTTCAATTGCAAAACCCAAAAATCAAATCAGCCAATCACATTGCAGCAACTCAATACATTTAGGCTTGTAGAAATGGTGAAGACGACGTGCTGAAGTTTAAACATCGGAACGGGGAAGAAAAGAGTGACTTCATATGTGTCATGGTTGTTGGTGATAGACGGGCCGGTCTGAGTATTGCAGAAACTGCTGATCTACTGGGATTTTCACACACGATCATCTCTAGGGTCCGGAAAAGAGAAAATATCCAGTGAGCGGCAGTTCCGCGGGTGAAAAGGCCTTGTTGATGCCAGAGGTCAGAGGAGGATGGCTGATGGCTGGTTGAACGACTGGTTCATCTGATAGAAAGGTTACCGTAACTCAAACAAGCACTCGTCTCAGCCGTGAAGCAGAAGAGCTACAGCAGCAGAAGAAACACACCAGTGCTCCTGCCAGACGAGAACAGCAAACTGAGGCTACGATTCACACGGACTCAACAAAAAAACCTTGCCTGTTCCAGGGTTTCCGCGGGGTCTTAAAAAGTCTAAAATTCTGAACTTTAAATTTAAGGCCTTAAAAACGGCCAGATTTTCATCCTAGGTCTTAAATTTCATTTAGTCAGGTCTAAAAAAGTGTTTACCCTCGTTCATTTCCAGAAACGCTGGCCGCAGAAAGTTATTACAAAGTAGCAAAAAAGTATTGAGTTGTAGCCTACAAAGCGGAGCCCTAGAGCAGCGGTCTCCAACACGTCGCTCGCGTGCTACCAATAGCTCGTGGCTTGATATGAGCTAGCTCGCCGTTCACATATCGCGTCTTTTGCGCGCTCAAGTTTGTTCAAATGCTAATTTTATACCAGGCGCAATGAGATGAAAAAAATCGAAACTTTTCAGAATGCCGCAAACGCACCGCAGGTCATGTGACAGGTGACAACAAAAAGTGCATATTGATGCTAATCAATTTGTTATTTGCTGTTTTTTGACATAAAACTTGTTGAATTGACCTCATTCTGTAGTATTAGTACTTCTTGAACAGGATTCTGTGATAACCGTGATAATTTTGGTCACTTTAATCATCTCATCATTTCCTCTCTAATTATGATAAACTATGATCAACTAAAATCAACAATAATTGTGTTTTTACAGTATAATATGCAAAAGTACAATTTTCTATTAAAAAAAATATCTACCTCTCCCTCTCTCTCTCACACACACATCAGATAATCCTAGATAGATAGAAAGATATAGATAGATACTCTAATGATCCCGAGGTAACTATCTATCTAACTTGGATAATGCCTCGTGTAGGTCTTAAATTTCAATCTTTATGGTCTTAAAATGTCTTAAAAAGGTCTTAAATTTGACTTACTGAAACCTGCAGAAACCCTGTGTTCTGATGAGTCTTGATTTCTGCTGCAACATTCAGACGGTCGGGTCAGAATTTGCTGTAAACACCATTAAAGCATGGACCCGTCTGCCGTGTATCAGTGGATCAGCTGCTGGTGTAATGGTGTGTAGGATATTATCTTGCCACACTTTGAGCCGCTTAGTACCAATTGAACCTCTAAACGCCACAGTCTATCCCTGATGTCCATCCGTCCGTCTCTGTTAACTATAGACCCAATATAGTCTGACTATGAGTAACCCACTTCCAGCCAGAATAACCTTGAATTTGATTACCTGCCAAAATAACTTGCAAGGTGTTTGATAGTCCATCATGTAAGGCAAAGTAAACAGTGACTACAAGGTGTTTGGTTTCATTTCTTTGACTTGCTCATGTTCTAGATGACTCATCTATTCTTGGGATATGGTTAGACATCTATTAAATTTTCACTGACAGCCCAAATGTTGCCTTGTTTTAGCCTAGACGTCTGGGCTGTGCTTAGACAGCTATGCAATCACATGCAATGTGATGATGTGTTTGAAATGTCTGGTATAATGCGTGCTGATTCACTTCTTAAAGTCCCCCTGTGGTGAATATCCAGTTTGTAATGTTGTTTATATGTCTATGTGGTGTTTTTAATATGCTTTAAGACAAATTCATGTGCAAATTCAACACCATTGCTGAGTATTTTCTCCTTAAAACTGCAGTGAATCAAAGACAGTCTCAAAAACACAGTTTGGTGCTTCTGACATCACAAACTACCTTGCAACCAATCAGATCAACGTGTGATCGTCAACGAGTGGATCTCTGAGCTGAGTGAGTGAGTGGAGGCGGGGCTCATTTGCATATTCATAGAACCGCAAATACTAAATGAGGCAAGGGTGTCGAGTTACATTCAAGATGTTTTAAGGCATGACGATTTGTTTTTTCAAGGAAAAAACTTTAAATATGTAATTTTGGTGATTTTAAGTGATAAAATGATTGACTAGAGGGGACTTTAATTTTAAAAAAGCAGTAGGCGGTATATATATATATATAATAAAACAGTATTCAGTATGCAGGTATTATATTCGTAAACGCAGCCAGCTTCCTTTTTGCTTCCTCTTTCCTTTCTTTCTCAAGGCACTGATGATGGGTTTCTCTCAGCCGGAGATCTTTAAGGGAACAGGGAACGGTTAGCCAGGGAAAGTCTTTTAAGAACAGAAAGGAGACACCTGATATCGTCCTCGTTTGCGAACATGATGACGGCCCGAGCGTTGGGGGTCTCCAGGAGCCGGCGGATGATCTTGTCGAATTCCCCAGGCCTGGGTTCCCGAGGGATCTTCAGAGACTGAGCGATACACACGCCACCTAGACACACACACAGACACACACACAGAGTTAGGCGGCTTTGTTCATTCTGCACACAAAACCTGATTCAGACTGTGCAACTTTCAGACAAAAACAAATAAAAACAAAAAAAGTTTTAAATTTATAAAAAATTTAGGTCAGCAAGATTTTTTTTTATTTATTTTTTTTTAAAGAAATTAGTAGCCTACTTTTATTCAGCAAGGATGCATTAAATTGATCAAAAGTGACAGTAAACACATTTATAATGTTACAAAAGATTCTATTTTGGAAAATTTTCGTCATAGAATCCTGAAGAAAATGTATCACAGTTTCCACAAATTTATGATAATCATAAATGTTTCTTTAGGAGCAAATCATCATATTAGAATGATTTCTGTACGATCATGTGACGATTCAGCTTTGATCACAGGAATAAATTACATTTGACTATATATTCACATAGAAAACAGCTATTTTAAATTGTAAAAATATTTCACAATATTACTGCTTTTACTGTGTTTTTAAGCAAATAAATGCAGCCTCTGTGAGCAGAAGAGACTTCTTTCCAGCCTCGGGCTTTTCAATTCTGGGATGATGGTAAAGCATCAAATTCTGTACATAAAAGAAAAGTAAAATGACTTAAAGAAGCACAACTATGTGGTTTAGAGCAGATTTCATGCAGTCAAATAAAAAAAAAAATACACCAAGCAATCTGTCTCTAGTTCAAAATGACTCAAACACTTACAACCTATTACTGATGTGGACATAAAAGAAGTTCTCTCCATCGTTCAAATCGCGTCTCCAGTTGCTTGACATCATTTATTCAAACTTAACACGACAGACTTACAAAAATCAGGTCTTGACATGCCATATTGACGTGGACAGAGTCATATTTCATATTTAATGTAAGTTAAGCAGCCAACCCTTTGAGCGCTCGATTATACCATTAACGTCCCACACGGGGGTGAATGATGGACTTCCTCCTGGATGTAATCTCCTCCTGTTACAGTCCATTTAATGAGCGCCGGCGTTTCCCGCTAAACCAGTGCGGCTCCTTATACGTTCTGTCAAAATGACAAATACTAATTAGCTTTAATTAATGCCCCTCACAATGGTAATCACCAATCTGTTGCGTTCATGCCCTCCTCCGATCCGTGATAATTGTGAGTCTATGCAGTGTAATATTTGCTTGGGTTACACTACTGCAGTCATTTAGCCCATTCGCTGCCATTTCCAAACACGCAAGAGCCGTTTCTGTCATTTCTTTCTGTGTGTTTGTTATATTTATGCTATTAAAGCCTGATGGTGATGTTTCTAGCCTTCTGATGTTACCTTTTTGAAAATGGGGTTAGCTACATAACATGCTACCAACAAAAATAACTATTTTGAAGCTTTAAAAGTTTTGGGTCAGTTTTTTTCCAAAAGAAATTAATACTTTTATTGAGAAAGGATGCATTAAATTGATCAACAGTGACAGTAAAAACATTTATAATCTTACAAACGATGCTGTTCTTTTGAACGTTTGGTCACACTTTAGACGAGGGTCCAATTCTCACTATTTACTAATTTATTAACTAATAATAATTCAGTAATCTCAACTAATAGTTGTTGTTAAGTTTAGGTATAGGATTAGGGATGTAAAATATGGTCATGCAGAATAATGTATTAATATGTGCTTTATAAGTACTAATAAACAGTCAATATATGCATGCTTATAAGCAACAAGTTAATAGTGAGAATTGGACCCTAAACTAAAGTGTTTCTGACCTTTCTATTCATGTTTAGAAATGTCAAGAAAATGTTTCACAGTTTCCACAAAAATATGAAGCAGTGTTTTCAACATTGATAATAATCATAAATGTTTCTTGAGCAGAAAATCATCATATTAGAATGATTTCTGAAGGATCATGTGACTGAAGACTGGAGTAATGATGCTGAAAATTCAGCTTTGATCACACGAATAAATTAAATTTAAATAAACGCAGCCTTGGTTAGCAAAAAAAGACTTAAAAGAAATCCTAAAAAATGACACCAAACATGAAACACACACCTTTTGAATGATAGTTATTTGTATATACCTCAGTTAGCTTATCACAACATGAAAAAAAAAAAAAACAGTAACAAACCATTTCGTCACACTTCAACACTGCTTTTGGGAAAAAGTAGCTTGCTACGACAAAAGCTACACTGCTCTGAAAACAGCTAAGCTACTGTCACGCTACCGAACCAATGTAGCGACAACACGGCCACAGAGCGACTCACTGATGTCTCTCCAAATCTCTTTCCCAATGCAGAATGAGGCTTTTATGTGCCATAAATGGGAAAACATCAAAAGGCCAATGAATAAGCATTCCGGAGCTTGGTGGCTTTTCAATACACCAAATTCCTTTTACATTTTGTGCCTCTCCATTTATTGTGCGTTCAATGGCAGATACAGCAGTCTTTGTGTTGCGCGGGGACACAAACACTCAGCTAAACGGTGAGGAAGAGAAACACTGCTTTACTAAAGCTCATAAATTGATTGCATGGGCAGACATCAGTATTGCAGCATGTTGCAGGGGGTGAGCTGGAAGATTTTGGGTTTGACATGAACACTGAGATAAGCAGCTCCGCCTACCGCTGACTAACACATGTGTCAAACCCAGAAATTAGTCACTTCACAATTAATATGCATGAACGATTGCATTCAAATAAGGCTGGCTTATTTTTAGTTCTGAAAGAAAAGGAGCAATAACTGGGAAAGCATCATGCACTCGCTCGAAACCTTCAAAACCATTCTCTAATTGTTTCAAGCAGGAGTATGAAGTCATTAAAGCAGCTCGTGATAATAAAATGATCCATCTTAAATCACGGACACGACGAGCTCCAGCGTCTCTGCTAATCTTTAATGATTGGATTTTCACTGCTTTATGAATCATGAATTATCTAATTGTATCCAACCTCGCGTGTCGCCGCTCAAACACACACATACAACGGATAATGCTGTAATTCATCTCCATTGGTGGGAAACTCAACATTCTCCTAAGTAAATCGCTTTGGGTAATTAACTTTCCTGTTTGAGAGCCATTGGGTTTTGTGACTGACCGGAGGTTTCAATTTGCTGACTAGGACACCATAACACATTCATTCTGTCCAAAATGGCCATCTTTTACAATAGCATTTTCGCCAGCTTTGCCAATTTTTTGGATATTCCATTGAATTAAACACTAAAACACCCAAAACCTTGGCACTAATAGTATAAAATGGAGCAAAGGTGAGACACTAAAAGTTACATTGAAGATGATTTGTTGATAGTCAGTCTGTCCAACATTGTTTTATATAAATGCACTATATATTACCCCAAAAATGCACTATATATTAAATCACCATGAGGTTATGCATACTTTTTTTTTGGATAATGTATTGAATAAAACAGTAAAATACTTTAAAATAGTGACACTAATAGTATAACATGGACCAAGAGACAGTAAAATCACCAATGAAGTTGCCATCAGTCATCAATTTATCTTTTTCAGTAGCATTTCTGCCAGATTATCAACCCCAAAACTGTTTTGTATATTAAATCACAATGAGATAATGCCTATTTTTTGGATAATCCAGTGAATTAAATACTCAAATACCCACAACTTCTAAAACAGCCCAAAGAAGAGACGCTAAGAGAGTCAATGAAGTGGATTTGTTGCCTGTCATTCTGGTAGGGATGCGTGTTGAGCCTTTAAAGCTAAATGCAAACATGAAATTTATAAACATTCGTTTGGGCTCGAATCATGAGACATATGCTTAATGGATATTTGATTCATTCCACATTAGTGCCCATGTGACAAAGCATGTTTCAGGACGGTAATGGCACAGGACTCAGCAGCACAATCCTTATTGTAGTGGCTTATTACACCATCCATTAAGCAACAAAATTGTGCCGTACTTCCTCGTGTTGAGAAATTTAACACTTTCTGAGGTGGTGCTACTCTTCCCGAAAGAGCCGATATCAGGCAAAGCAAATAACGCTCAATAGAACTCAAGTATCAGATGGGCTGTGTTATAAAATATCCATATTTAATGCCTAATATCTCATGTGTATTATTGTTTCCCCATGGCAATGACCTCCTCCGCTCTCTGCAAGAGGTGATTCGGTCGTCAGTTCCTCCAAACATCAAATGTGGGAGCGTTTCTCGCTCATGAAAGCAGCACAGAAGCTTCGGGAACGTGTTTATTCAACATCTCCACCCACACGCGACTCACAAAGGTGTTGGAACACAACCCGCATCCACCCACGCGCGCGTGCCTGACGCCATGCGTTTCACACCACACATTCACTGCCATACGCTCGCCGTTCCACACGACCCGCTGCTGAGGAATGTGAAATGCATGAAAAACACCACAGTCATTTTGATGCAGAGCATTTCTGTGCACTAAAGCAGGACTAAAGGGATTGAGGAAGGACCTCGAGTGATTGGACGGAACCAGAGATAGTCTGGATTGTATGGAAGCCCATAGAAAATGAAATGGGTAATTATGAGATACACTTCAAATGAAGAAAGTCACAGAAAGAAAATTCACATTTTGAGATACATCATTATTTTTTTTTAAAAGTAGGAATTGTGAGAAATAACATCATAATTATGAGATATAGTCATAATTATGAGATATAAAGTCATAATTATGAGATATAAAGTCATAATTATGAAATTCAGAATGAGTTGTGAAAAATATGAAAAAAATATGTCATGATTTTGAGATATAAAGTCATAATGGAAAGTAATTATGAATTATGAGATGTAAAGTCATAATTATGGAAAATAAAGTTGAAATTATGAGACAAATTCAATTATGAAAAATGTATTTGGAATCATGAGACAAAAATCACTTATGATAAACTGTCTGAATTATGAGATATAAAGGCATAATTATGAAACATGAAGTTGGAATTAGGAGATAAAGCCATAATGGAAAGTCATTATGAACAATATATTTGGAATTATGAGACAAAGTCAATTATGAAAAATAATGTCTGAATTATGAGATATAAAGGCATAATTATGAGAAATAAAGGTGGAATTATGAGATATAAAGTTGTAATTATGGAAATAATGTTAAAATTATGAGACAGAGTCAATTATGAAAAAGGAAGTCGTAATTATTAGACAAAGTCATAATGGAAACTCATTATGAAAAATATATTTATAATTATGAGATAAAGTCAATTATGAAAAATAATGTCAGAATTATGAGATAAATAAGGTGAGATTTGCTATTGGGCAGTGCAAGTTATGGAAAAATAGCTTGTAAACCAACAAAATGAACCAAACTTTGACATCAAACACACTTGATCCGGAAAGCGCTGTAAGTCTTTGCATCAGCATGAGTTTAGAGTGCCATTCCCTTAGTCCTAAAAAACCTGTTAGTGCTTCGTTCGACACTACATCGTGGCTTTAAAAAAAGACAAGTTTGTGTTTTGTAGCCCAGAGGCACATTGGAAATGGTGCTGCAAAGACTTTGAAGTGGGGCATCTGGTAGAAACAAGCCTTAGACAACAGAGAAGGACAGACAGCTCTTCACTCTTGCTTGGGGAACCACGACCAATTGGATTCTGAGGACAGGATTTGGGCGAATTGGACTCAACAGAACAGTAATACTTGGGTAATACTTGGTCTTGTTTGGAAGGGAAAAGCATTGAGGTAATGCTCAGGTCATGCTTACTGTTTCGGTAACTGATACAGCCGCCAGCACTGAAAAAAAATAGCTTGTAGGATTTACTTACTCGTTTGCACTAACACATTTTAAGTACATTTTTACTGCGACTGCTCTGTACAACTTACCTGTTATTATCAAGTAAAATCTACTTACTATTGAACTTAACATTCATTTGACATTTAATTGACACTCAACTTTCAACTGAAGTAATTAAGTAAATATTACTTAATTAGATTTAATTTATTTAACTTCACATATAGCATTAACTAACATCTACTTACCTAAGTTAAGTATATTTAACAAAATAAACTTTTTACTCAAACAATATAACACCGAATTAAATGAAGAAACATCTAAGTAAATAATCCAATAGATATTGTATAGATTCCATACTGTATCTACATAATAAAAGTAACATACATGAACACAGAGACCTCGATACTTGGTACACGATACACAATGACGGTAACATTCGATATACAGTATCGTTTTTGAGTATGAATGTGTCATTTTGAGCAGAAAATGAATCCCGATGTCACAAAACAGCAAGTTACTAAACCTAACAACAGAAGCAATGATAAAACAGTGTAAATACAGCTGGAAAACAGTGAGAAGTCAACCTTATTAATTATTCACGCCCCAGTGCATGATGGGAACACCAGTATTAGAAAAGTTGAGTAGGTTTAACTTAATATTATATCGTTGATATTTACGCTTTAATTTCTACAAGTTTAAATTGAGTACTAATATAGGATTTGCTTTGTTTTTCATAACTAACTTTTTCATGTAGAAATTACATTTGTTTTTACATTTTTATCAGTGAGAGGCTTCATCTATAGCACGGATCAGCTGTCTTTAGGCTTTGAGCGAGTTGCGCTAGAATCTGACGAGAGAAGAGTGACCGACAGCGGATTCCTCAAGGTCAGATATCTACTCTAAATCCCAGTAGTAAATCCTTCTGTCCCATTCTGTTTGTTCCAGACACCATCCTTTTCTCTCAAGTGTTGTTCTCACTTATCAGTGAGTCAGAGGCATGTGTTTTGACTGAGGAGTTCGACAGACTCTTTCTCACTCGCTGTACAAATGCAAACCTGTGAAGATGCGACAGAAAAATCTAATTTCCCCGTATGAATCCTAATCAAGTGTCGAGCTATTAAAGCAGGCTTAGACTTGCCTGTGGAAAACAAGACACAAACAGACAATTGTGTGTTCTTAAGTGTCCAACTACACTAAAAATAATCTGAAGAACCTTTTTCCACTATAAAGAACCTTTTGTGGAATGGAAAAGTTTTTATTTATTTATTTATTTATTTTTATTTTATTTTCATTTTTTGACAATAAACATGCCAGAATGAGAACATGAAAACACGGATGTGGAATGGAAAAGTTGTGTGGATGTTAATGTTTCTTCATGGAACCATCAATGCCAATAAAGAACCTGGTCACATGTTAGATTAGGGTCCAGTTCTCACTATTAACTAACTATTAACTATGAATTTTGCCTCATTAAGCACCTAATTACTGCTTATTAATATTTAGTAAGGTACTTGTTAAGTTTAGGTATTGGATGGATTAAGGGATGTAGAATATGGTCATACAGAATAGAATCATGTATTAATATGTGCTTTATAAGTACTAATAAACAGTCAATATCCTAGTAATATGCATGCTAATGAGCAACTAGCCAATAGTGAGAATTGGACCCTAAACTAAAGTGTTAACAGAACTTTAATTTTTAAGAGTGCAACACACACATAATCAATATTTGTCAGTATAAATGATTTCATTTAAAGGGATAGGTCCCCCAAAAAGTTCAATTTTGGTCATTTTTCCCCATGCAACTGCATTTAATGAGGTCTGGAGCTTCAAAAAATCTTCATGAAAGTACCATAAAAGTGTCTCAAACGAGTCACCATGAACCATACGATAGAGGAACAGTCGTGACTTTGACTCTTTAAAGGAACACGCCAACTTTTTGGGACTTTAGCTTATTCACCGTATCCCCAGAGTTAGATAAGTCCATACATACCCTTCTCATCTCCGTGCGTGCCGTAACTCTGTCTGACACGCACACCGCTAGCTTCCCAGTATGTATAGGATTAGAAGATGGCTGTGTCTCATGTGACCTTGTTATTTGTACACGCTGTGACTATACACATCACAACATGTAAATAGGAAAATATTGGCATTATTTTGTCACTTATTGGGAGCAGTATGCTAGCTGGAGCCATTTACCTCCAGTCTTTGTGCTAAGCTAGGCTAGCGGTGTGTGCGTCAGACAGAGATACGGCACGCACGGAGATGAGAAGGGTGTGTGTGGACTTATCTAACTCTGGGAGATACGGTGATTAAGCTAAAGTCCCCAAAAAGTCAGCGTGTTCCTTTAAAAGTAGTAGAGATGCCTGATTCGTAATTGAATCATTCCTTTAAACCAGATCTTTTCAGTAAACCATTTGATTCAGTTCACAAAAAAACAATATGAATCATTCTATTATGAATCGGACTGATCAGGTTCTCAAGTCCAACTCAATGAACGGCTCACTGGAGAGAAAGTATATGGGTTAATTTAATTTCTCGTGGCTTCAGAGGACTTTAATTCTGCTTTAATGGTGCCTTTGCTTCCTTTTTGAAGCTTAAAAGGTTCAGTGCCTATTAACTGCAATCACTTAGAAAGACAACGACCAGCGTTCTTCAAAATGTCTCCTTTTTGAACGACAAAGGGAAGAACAGTAATGAACCTTCAAGTGAACTATTCTGTCAAGCACATGAAAAATCAGTTTGCTACTCAACTAAAGAGTTACTAGTAAGAAAGAGCCGCTTTTAACTGCGATTCCAGTCCAGCTGAAAATCATGAATATGAATCATAAACTGCAATAGAATCTAAAGACCAGACAACATGCAACAAAAACACACTTATTTTACTGGAACGTTATGAATTTCTCTTAGAAGATATGAAAAATGAATCTCCATTATGACAGAGATAACCCCTGCTGCTGCACAACTGAGTATAACTGAATATAGAGTGAGAATATTTCCTTTTCAGTGCATAAAATAAGACTGCAGTGGTTGTGAATGTGCCGTGGCAGAAAGAAAAGAATATGTCTTTCGATTAGAATTGAAATGAAGTTCTTCCCCCTCCATCTACAACGCTCTTTACCGTCACGCCGTCTGATGATTTTTGGGGTGTAGATTTTGCTGCTCTGTTAGTCTCACTATGCGACTCAAATATTGACATTTTTAAATGCACGCAATATTCCCGTATGAGCTCTGATTAGACTGATCAATGAAGAGAATAGGATCGAGGGAAATTATGTTACATATCATTTAGCAGATGCATTTGCAAAGTGACTTATAATACACAAAACTGCAGAGCGATGGGTCGTGATTCATCATCATTACCAAACCTTGCGTTACTGTTAGCACTGCACTGGGTAATAATGCCAAATCTCGAAATATGTTTAACTAGGATGCACAGTGCTTGAAAAAAAGCTTTTTAACTATAGGTGTTTTTTTGCTACAGGTCATTTTTAAAGGATGCATGAAAAAAAAAATCACATTTTCCGCATTTTTAAAGGGCACTCAAATAAGTGACTCAACAGAATGAAACACTTTATAACTAGCTATGTTTAACAAGCCAAGTAAGCAAACTATAAAAAACTGATGTCGAGACCTTAATTATATCAAATGAATTTGTAATTTAAATTAGATAAAATGGTTGTATCAGCTTTATAATTAAGTTGGTCTGTGCTTTCAGCAAACATAATATAATACGTTCTACAAACTCAATAAAGTTTTTGTTTTTTTTACTTGTGGGTCCGAGTTTTGAGCTGAGCATTAACATTAATATTAATGCAGAATTTTCTTAGTTTGTCTAACTTGTGTTTCAGCTTGTTTAGCAAACAAACTATTCTAGAAACACCTAATCAAGTATGCACTCATTGACGTGGAGGAAACATTACAGAAGAGAACCCTAAACACTCTACATGAAACATTCAACTTTTACAAAAACACTACATACATACAAAACACAAATCATTCAAGTGCTTCATCAGTGATCAAATAGTTGGATCCTCATCAACAATTTGACATTGTAAGTTGTTCAATAGGTTACACTTTATTTAGACGTTCTAATAAGCTTAAAGACCCCTGTAGACAATAATTATAATTATCCCTTAAAACTAATCTTTGATCACTAAAATTACATATTTAAACGTTTTTTTCCTTGAAAAAAAATTTCTTCATGTCGTAAATTAGCTTGAATGTAAATACACCCTTAGATTACTTATACAGTAGTTACTTATAGTCAGTAGAATGTCTGTTGGTGGACCATTAAAATAAAGAGTCACTTTATCCTAAATGGCTTAAAAATTAAAAACATTTTTAAGTAATGTCCACTTTTCCTACATTTAATATTTCAATCAACCTATAAAATAGTGCCAAAACATAAGTTTTTAGTGTATAAACCTTATTGTATTTCTCATCCCACACCATTTGTGCTATTCTTCTTATGCCAGGTTTAGAATAAACAGTATTTTTTTGCTGGTTTACGATAATCACGGTGTCAGATTATGCGGCTATGACCCTGTTTACACTTGTTATTAAGATGCGTTTTGGTCGATCGGATCACAAGCTGAGGGAGACACATTCCCGTTCACACCTGGTGTTTTAATCCGGTTTCTGATCCGAATGTATTCAACATGAGCGTTTACACTATGAAAGCAATGCGTATTCGACAAGCTCCGGAAGTGGTTAAAAGTGGACAAGCTCAAAACTTTATGTCTTATAAATAAATCTTTATATACCTTGTGATCCGAAAACGCATCTTAATACTAGATGTACCTTGACTCCTAAATTCTTGTCATGTCGTGGACAAGAAACATGTCAGATTGCTTCCCGACCAATCATCTCTTGCCGTCTTTAACGACGTGCGTGATGTCATTGAGAAGGCGGAACTGGTGACTGACTTCTGGAAACAAAAGCGTGAAGACTGTCTTGGCTGTCTGGCTATCTGTCTTGTCGTCAGAAAATCCCAAAATAAGAAAGAAAACCCCAAGTTTCTAAATTGCACGAAGAGGACAGCATGTGCTTTCAATCTTCCGAAGAGAACTTAAGGTAAAATATCCACAAACATTTCCTCCATTGCATAATTCCACCTAAGCACCAAATCGGGCTGATATTGTGTAGTCTGAACCTGGCATTAGAGCTCTGTCTGATGGACAACAAAGCAGATGAAAACACAAGCTTCGTCTGCAACACAAAGTCACAATTCATCTCACAACAGAATATCAAAGCAGAACCTGTGTGTGAACCTTTGGTTCTTCATATCACTGAGATTTTGAGAGTCTGCTATGACATAAAAATAGAGAAAAGCACTCTAGACGGGCCTTTGGATCCGTAGCCCAATTACTCTGAGGGATCTTACGAATGTGGACTGTATCGAGTATAAAGAACGTCACATCTGAAGAGAGTGAAACACTGGAGACCATAAGGGTTTGATCGTTGAAAGGACAGACGCAGAGACATAATAGAGCCGTCATATACTATAACACACCGTAGAGTAAAGAAGCTTTCAGAATATAAATACTAGCCTCCTGCTCACTAAATCCTGCCTACTATTTAAAAAAAAAAAAAATAATAGCATGCATTATGTAACAATAAATATTTCAAACATGTGCCCGAAGCTCAACTTCATAGTCATGGGTTAAATTCTCAGGGAATGCAAGCACTGATAAAATGCATTGATTGAAAGTGTAATGTAGAAATGTATTAGCATGCTATTTTGTTATCATTTGACGAATGCTAGCAGGGAAAGAGTTAAATAGCTACTAGGGTATAGGTTCAATTATCCAATGGCCTGCATGACTTTAGTAGAAAAGGGTAAGTCATTTCAGAGATGGAACAAGTTATTATGTTTTGACAAAAATGACATTAACAAAGCCAAATGGGTCCATTTTGGTGGTCTAATTAAGTAAAGAAGGTTTTTAAGAAAAAAATCACAGAAGAATAATTGCTCGCCATTACACTGGAAATAAAAGGTCAAGTCAAGCTTATTTAATTTTAAATATAATATTAAATGCAAAGTGGGTCATCTGGGAATGCATACAGAAAACGAGCATATTATGCACAGAATGCATAATGCATACAGCAGATCAGTGAGTTGTATGATAACAGCATGAACAGTTAGTGGCAAGATCCGCTGATTGTTCTGGTAGTGACACGTCCATGTGGCGTTTTTCCAAGAGGAGCTTTCGAAATGGATGTGACATTGCATCCCTGAGGGCCAAACATGGCTGGACTCGGAGGTCACGATCCTGACAACTAGAGCACATATGCTCCACATCTTCAGGCTCGCATCTCATTCAGCTTCTAACTACCATCTGAGACCGTCATGAAACTCCACAGTTACAGCCTGCCGTTTTACACGCCAATTCAGACGCATTATGATGAAGCTCTGTTACAAAGAAAGCTCTGAGATTTCCCACAGCTTTTCACGATGGGCCTGTTCTGTCCTCTCAAACGCGATCTCCTGCAGCTCAAGCACACTTCAATCTTTAGCAGCTTTCCGGAATAATAAAGGTTTACAATGGGCAACTATAGATCCGGAAGAAATGTGCAAGTGGCTTATAGCAGAGAGGCTTAAGAGTGAATTTGCATATTATAGGTTGGCAAACAATTTATTGTTTTTTTGTGATGTATGGTGTGTTAATGAAGTGTTATGTATGTTATATGAGGATCAGTTTGTTTTACATTTTTGAATGTTTTTAAAGGAGGTTTTATAATAATAAGAATACAAATGTGACCCTGGACCACAAAACCAGTCACATGGGTCATTTTTTTTAAATTGAGATTTATACATCATCTGATGGGTTCATATTACAGATGGGTCACCTGTAATCTGAATAAATAAGCGTTCCATTGATGAATGGTTTGTTTGGATAGGACGATATTTGGTCGAGATACAACTATTTGAAAATCTGGAATCTGAGGGTGCAAAAAAATTGAAACATTGAGAAAATCTCCTTTAAAGTTGTCCATTTATGTTCACGATTGTGCTGCATTCACTCACAAAAATAAATGTTTTATATATTTACAGTAGGAAATTTACAACATATTTTTATGGAACATGATCTTTACTTAATATCCTAATGATTTTTGGTATAAAAGAAAAATCGATAATTTTGACCCATTCAATGTATTGTTGGCTATTGCCACAAATATACCCGTGCGACTCGTGACTGGTTTTGTGGTCCAGGGTCACAAATGTATTTATAGTAGTGGCTATATTGTTCATAATTGTAAAAATATAAAAAATAATGGTATTGTTAAACCTCTTAAATTGTCTCTTTCTCTCTCTCTCTCTCTCTCTCTCTCTCTCTCTCTCTCTCTCTCTCTCTCTCTCTCTCTCTCTCTCTCTCTCTCTCTCTCTCTCTCTCTCTCTCTCTCTCATCGACGATGCATAGCACACGTTTTATTCCAGTATGTGAAGCAGCTGGTCTTTGCTGTCTACCTCCACGACCTGTTAAAACTACCTCCTCTCCTCATGTAAAAAACATCAGTGTGTTTCACAGCTGAATATATGAAGCTCAGAACAGAAGATATGCTCCACTACTCCTTCATCTTAACCTCTGCAGAGATGAACTCTGCAACACAAACACCACGAGATCCTTTGGAGAGGAAAAGTTTGGCCATCATTTAAAATTCACTTACTCAGCCTTATGTTGTGAGATATTTTGTATAAAATATATGTGTACGTGAAAATGTTGGGGTTGGTAAGATTTGTTTTTGAAATATGTCTCTTCTCACCAAGGCTACATTTATTTGATCAAAAATACAGTAAAAACAGTAATATTGTGAAAATGTATTATATGTTCTATATGTAATGTTCTGTGGTGCATAGCTGAATTTTCAGTGTCAAATTATCCTTCAGAAATCATTTGACTTATCAATGTTGAAAACAGTTGTGCTGCTTAATATTTTGTGGGAAACTGTGATACATTTTTGGTGGGGAAATTTTGATGAATAGAATAGGAATTTTTGTCAATTGAATGTGTCTTCGCTGTATATTTTTTTTACTTTCTTTCAATCAATCAATCAATCAATCAATCAATCATGACTCCAAACATTTAAACTGTAGTGTAAAGTATAGGACAGGATATAAATATTTATATAAACACACATATGGAAAAAATATATATACTGAATATGTAATGCCAATCATAAATGTAGTTTGAAGTTACTGAAAACGTACTTTTATGGTTCCTTTTTGTCATTTTTTTGTTAGCTTGCCAGTAAAACTTTCATTGTGTGAACCACAATGAAAAACATTCTTCAAATACATTCTTCAAATAATCAGCTTTTGTGATTCAGCTTTTGTGTTCCACAGAAGATTTGGAACAACATGAAGATTTTTGATTGTGATTTTTCCATTTTGCGATGACCTTTCCCTTCCTTTCCCAAAGTGAGCATCTTTTATACCAATGAGCTCCTGTTAATCCACTCATGTCTCGGTGCCCCGGCCATCTGAACCCAACATCGTTACCGTTACGCCGAAAACCAGTTAATCTCTACAGGACACACGGTGTGTTTACTTCAATCCTGAAGCACTGATCTCTATTTGTCAGGACGCATTTGAACAAATGCCATTCTTGGTTTGGCTATGGTTATTTGCGAAGACAACACAGTGTGACCAAGAACAAGAAAAAGTGACCTGCGATAGCTCTGCTGGCATTTGCTTTAGTTTAATAAGGTCAAACAGTGAGCGCTTGATATCGGCAAAATATCCTCGTGTCCCCGTCGAGCGCCGGCGTGTGAATTATTCCTTTCCTCCCGCTGATATCCAGGGAGGAATATGACAGCTCTCGGCTGCATGTCTCCGAAGCACCCAAGTGCAGATTCTGTAAAATCCCTCAAGCAAACTTGAACAAGGGAGATCGATGCACCATTCTGATTGCTTTTGCTCTACTGAGAGAATGAGAAAGCGGGCAGACTCGAGACAGCTTGGTCTCATGTCTCCTGCACACTGGGGGAAAGAGCTCTGAGCAGAGACCGTATGCACTAATTCACTTATAGGTCAGACGCTTCAGGCTAACTGTGATCCTGACGGGACAGTATTGTGATGGTTAAGGCCACAATGCTGTCACATCAGGTATACTAGTGCTAAATGGCATGAAAGTGAACATTTTGTGAATCCCAGACAGGACCTGCACGGCGACACTGTGGCGTGAAGCATAAAAAGTTAATTTCTGTCAGGACCACTACCGTCAAATACGATTGACAATTAGCATACAGTTTGGATTGGCGGTGTGGTTTCATTCTGGGCGAGAACTCCATGCGCATCCATGCAGCCTAGCATATATAAGAGCAGGAGAGCAGCAATAACCCCTCTTAGGGGTAAACAGAACAGAACCAACATGAAAGTTTGCATATATATTTAATTCAAGATTTTAAAGTACAACATAATTCAAAGGGAATCAGAATGCCAAATCCTGACTGGACGAGAGGAGCTGGGGAGGGAGGAGGGTAATTCGCTCCTGAGAAACGCGATAGCTGCTGATAATACTGAAGAAGCTTATATATGTATACGGTGATAGGCGTCGTATTCCTATAGGTAGATGTGGATCAGCTGAGAGTCAGCTGATGCGAGCCTGACTAACGTGATCTGCCAGAACTGACGCTACGCTTGATGTTTAGGGATGTACCAATTTAAAAAAATGAAATTTCTGATCACAGAATGTAAAAACAATTCATGTTCTAACAAAAGATAAGAGCATGTACTCTAACCTTGTACTTCAAATTGAGAACATGCTGCCAAGTTTGATTTTGTGTCATATTTTATATTACATGTTTATATTTTTTTTAAAAATAAGTAAAAAAAAATTGCTTATTTTAGCAGAGTCATTTAATTTATGGAAATGCAATTGAAAATTATGCTGAGATCAATGAGAACTGTGCGAGTGTATTTGGCGTGCTGTCCGAGGAGAGGGCTCCAGGCTCGGTATTCGGCCCGAACCCAGAGTACTCCCCCCGTATTCCTGGCTGTGAAAGAATGAGCCAAGAGTGAGGAGTCGGGGTGGTGGAGGGATGCTGAAAACTGTCAAGGAATGTTAGGTGAGTTGACAGAGTGAATATATATATGCTTCTTCTCATGCTGATAGGGTAGACATAGTAATTGTTTGATGACAAGTAAATTGGATTGATTATTTGAACGTGCTCCTCCCGAACTTTGTTTATAAAACATCATTTGTCCAGATCCATAGTATGAGTATGATAGTAACTGATGCATGACTAAGCAAACATCACTAACAATGCTCTACAATAGAGCAATCAACCAAAACAACTTCAAAACAGGACAGAAATCACTCAAAAAGACACTTTCATTTCAAGTCAGACCTTTATATATAGAATGAGACTGGATTCCCTCACTATATTTATTTTAACCTGCTGCTTTCTCAGCGGTTAGCACCTGGGTTGTAAATGTCAAGAGCCATGTACGCAGAGTGACAAGACGCAATTTCTGTGTTGTCAACATGCCAAGTGTTTGTTCTGCCAAAGTGTGTGTTTGCCATTCTCTAAAACGAACTCGATGTTCTGCAGCTGCTGGCATTACAGCATCGCTGCTGGCAACACACACACATACACATACACATACACACGCACGCACACGCACACGCACACACACACACACACACACACACACACACACACACACACATTCTTGTACATCTATCTGTATGAGGACATTCATTGACACAATGCAATCTCTAGCCGCTTACCCTAACCTTACCCATCACAACTAAGTGCCTAACCCGACCCCTGACCCTAAACCGACCCTTAACTTCATTATAACCTTATCCCTAAAACCAAGTCTTGACCCTCAAACAGGCCTTTAAAGGCTCTCAGAAAGTGAGGACCGGACAAAATGTCCTAACTTTACTCTGTTTGTCCTCACTCCAGTGGTCTAAAACTCAAACTGGTCCTCACAAAGATAGTTGTACAAGTACACACACACACACACACACACACTCGCGAAATACAGACACACGTCCACATTATGCAAACTACATGTTCTGAATGTTAATCAATAATTCAAATGATTCTCTAAATTATAGAAACAATCCTCAAGCCAGGACGGTGTCTGATGTTTCTTATGCCTGACTTCCCATTAAAACTGCATTATAAGTTTGGCATTTGAAGGATGAAACGTCTGCCTTTATACGAATTACCCTCCCTTTAATTTCATTATTATATCTCTGATTTCACCAGCTACAGCAATTTGTAACATTCGACACGGTCTCCTATACATAAAAGACCTGCGTGGAGCTAGAGTCACAATAAAGTCAAAACTGCAGAGCATTAAACAGGTCCATATTATGGTTTTTATATATTTTTTTTTACATCTTTCTTTAGTGTGTAATGCTGCTGTTTGAGCATGAAAAAGAGTTATTCTCTATATCAGTGTCAGTGTTTCTGAACTCCTGAAACGCCTCCATTGTAGTCTTGAGTTTCTTCCGGGAACGAACACGTCACAATATTCCTCATTTAAATAATTAATGCACAGAATAAAGGGGCGGGGCATGGTTGAGTTAGTTAGTAGTGTGTTAAACTGGTGGTTATGGTAAGGGGTGGGGCATTTCCCAAACACACTCGAAGCGCTCGACCAATCACAACACACTGATCCAGCCGACCAATCAGAGCACAGTGTGCTTTTCAGAAGGAGGGGCTTCATAGAGACAGGAACTAAATAGAGCGTTACTGACAGACTGGGGAGAGAGGAGCTGCAACAATGTGAAATATTGGAAAAATAATGAATATTCAAGCATGAAAACCTGTTTTAGTAGAGCTCAAAACAACAACAACAACAAAAAACCACCAAGACTTTGTAAGGAGAAATAATAGGGCATTATAGGTCCTCTTTAAAATGTTAAGAAAACTGGGGGAAAAAAGTTCTCCAGAAGAGTTCGATCGGACAGCTGGAGTAGCCTGACAGTTTGCGGATAAACCTGGACGTTTTCATCACCCACTGCACGGCAGAGTTTCTAAACAAAGCCATGATGGATCAAATCAGGACGCTCACCATGACTAGATGCAGAGGAGGACGCTTTGCAGACCGACTCTAATAATTCCTCTCTGGAAGGTGCAGAAAAAGACACCTTTGCCAAAGACACAAGTGCCTCTTTCTTGCTTAAATTTATTTAAATGCTTAAAACCTTTGCTGAAGTCAATGGACTGTTTTTATGCTAAATTGAACCAATATTTGAAAAAAAAAAGTGTAATGGGAAGAAAAGGTTTGAAAACAGGGGACTTAATCAAATGCAGAATACAGCAACACTACGGTTCTGACCCGAAGGCGATTACACCAAAAAACACAATATGCAAAATAATGTCCCGGAGCTTTGGTAACTTATCAAAAATATGGGAACTAAATCAGAGTTTTAGAGTTACCTTCCAGGAAAACATTACTGCTGTATTAAAGGTACTAAACACAAACAGCTTTAATTCACACCCACAGGGTGTCATGACTAAGCAGAGTTTAATTACTTTATAGGCTTTAACAGCGCCATTGTACAGACTGAAAGAAAGAAAAGAACCTTGAATCCAACAAAGAAACCATTTGATCTGTAACAAAGCTCTGCTAGCATCACTGTTCAATCTACAGGACCACAGCAAATGAAATTATATTTTAAATTCTATTTTTCAAGTTTTCAAAGATACTTAAGAATGGTATTTGTTGCTATGCAGTTGCTAAGGTGTTGCTAGGTGGTTGCTATGGCATTGCTAAGGTGGTGTTGAACTGTAAGCACCACCATTGAATCTAAACACGACAGCAAAATATATTATGGTGAGTTTATCATAAAAAGACTAAACATTTTGTGTTGTCTTTGCTGGCTGAAAAAAAAAAAAAACAACAACAGTGTAATCTGAGTCATGAATGAATTACTGTTGAACCGGTTCTCTTGTGACTAATGAACAAAAAAACGTACCAATTTGAATCAGTCTAACCAATTTGGTTAGATAAATGCTCAAATACTCAAATGCATAAATGGATGGATGGATGGATGGATGGATGGATGGATGGATGGATGGATGGATCCATGAATGGGTAGACAGATGATAAAACAATAAAACGATGGATGGATGAATGGATGGATGAACAGATGATAGAATGATGGATGGATGGATGATGGATGGATGAACAGATGATAGAACAGTAAAACAATGGATGATGGATGGATGGACAGATGATAGAATGATAGAACGATGGATGGATAGATGATAGAGTGATAAAACAATGAATGGATGGAAGGATAGAAAGATGGATGGATGGCCAGATGATAGAATGATAGAACGATGGATGGATGGATGGATGATAGAATGAATGATGGATGGATATAAATATTTTGCTTTTCAGAAAATGTATATTTTTACTAGAAAACAAAGTCAAAAGTGCCGATCATGAAAATTATCTTTTGCTGCGTATGAACTTAAACATATGCATTAAATGCTTAGCGCATAATATTCTGATGTAGTTGTGTGTGTCGTCCAGGTGAGATTACACCAGTTTAACACAGGAATCATAGTTATAGATTTTAAATATACCTCATCTTTATTGCTTTCATCAAAGCGTGCTTTTATATGTGTGTCCATGATGTTCAGTTTAAAAAGAGCCCAGCAAAGAGATCTCAAGATCTCATTGAGTTTTCCACAGAGAGGCGGGAACATATTTACGCTCCAGCAACAAGCAATCAATGGACAATTTATATCTCCTCCACAGACTGGTGTGGAGCAAAGAGGAAAAAGACCAGCGAATCAACACACTCACATTCACAAAGAAAAACCAGCAGAGAAATAAATACATACTCTCACACAATCCATCTTCTCATGCTTCCCCATAAAACAGTATGATTATTCCCTGGACGCCGTGATAAAATGGCCCGCTTCATTAGGCATTTTCTGAACGCAAGCAGTGCTGATGTTTTGTGAAGGCCAGACAGCTGTGGCTTTTATTAGTGGATCTTGCTGCTTTTACGCCACTTTCTGATGCATGCACAGAGAGACAGTCTTCGGTGGATGAAGAAATCATTTAAAGTCCCCTTGTAAAGTCAAGCCCGAAGGAGTAATCTGTGCTCCTCTGGCTTGTAAAGCCTCTGGGCTACAAGTAACAACAAGTGACCCCTAACATGACCCTCAAGAGTCACCGCCACGCATGGTCATAAAACCATGAATTATTCTTTCAAGAAAACTCTGAGGCTTTCATTTCTGTTTATGAGTTTATCTGAATGAGATGGACTAGTGGCCAACCAGACAAAAATACACTGACAACTCGTAAATACAAACCTCAAATAAACAAACAAACAAACAAACAAACAAACAAACAAATAATCTCATTATGTCTTCAATTAAATATACATTATATAAAGACACCATGCTGTAAAATGCATGTCATTAAGTCTCTTGTGTTACTGGAAAACAAGACAAAAATACCATAATATAATACTACTATATGTATGTAATTTACCATAAATTACATAGTATTAATTAGACATCTAATGTGCATCATTTGCTCTTTATTGGTTTGACAAAAAAAATACTAAATTTTATAAATCACGCCACAGCTAAATATGATATATTCAAGATATATTCTCCTAATATGCCTTAATTACATTTAAATTACCTGTATATAAAAACATTATACTATAAAATTTGTCATTAAACATCTTAATGTCTTATGCAGTTTTGCTTTCCAGTAAAAAAATAAATACAAAAAGAATCTACTGGGAAACCAGCTAAAATATTGATTAAAATGTCAAGAAATTACACACATATAGTATTCATTAGACTAATATAATGTGCATCATTTGCTCTGCTTGGATAAAGGGGGGGGGGGGGGGGGGGGGGGAATACCACATTATTCCCATTAAATCACACCACAGCTGCTGAACTCATGAATATGAACTTCCGTAATGTTACGATTCCCGTCTCGCGTTCCCATGTCTTGTGTTTAAGGACTCTTATTTTGAAGTGTATTATTGTTCCTATTGCTCCTGCTGATTGTCTTCCTGTGATTAGTTCCTGTTTTCCTTGTTTCTATTGCTCCCTTGTTTGTTTACATAGTTACCCTCATTAGTAACCATAGTAGCTACTCATTACTTACACTTGAAGAATGACATGATAAATTACATTGATATAGTATGTGCTTTGCTTTGAAAAACACCTCTATTTTGATATTACTGCAAAATAGACCAACTTAACCCAGATTTTTCATGCAGATCTGGTTTTATTGTGTAGTGTTGTGCTGGAATAGCCATGTTGACCAGAACAGCCATGCAATTCAACTACAAATCTGATGATTTTGCTATTAAATCAGCACCTAATTTGTTGATCTTTTCATTTTTCTTATTTTTTTTCTCACGGATGAAATAATTGTCTCCTTTGAAGGCATTCTGCTTCAAGCAAACATGCAACACTGAAAAACAGACGTCCTGAGGCTAAGGATAACGTTTACTTCATAGAACGAACACTTAAAAGTCTTACTTTCGAGATAACACCGGCGTTTATAGCATATGCTCAAGTCGTGCTTTGAAGAAGCCAGTTCGCTCATCTTTATTCCCATCAGTGTGTTCAGTGGAGGTCTGGATGCCTGAACTGTTACTCCACTGATGATTACAGTAATTCAATTTCCTGGAAGGCAGCTATTCATTCAGACGCGCAGACACGTTTGGGAAAGCCGTGATGAACGGAAAATGTGCAGAGGAATAAGACATCCTCTCATGAATTTCTCAAAGTCGTAGCGATGAGAATGACCTCGAGGTCCTGAGAGAGAGAGAACGCCTGACTCTGAGCCGAGAACAGAACGGTTGCTCAAACGGACACTGTGTCCTCTATATATATTACAATGGCAGAGATATGCCTTGCTTCTAAAAAGAACTGTAATAATTTACTCAGCATAAAATACTGACTATTATTAAAATGAAAGCTTTCAGATATCTAACTTGAACAAAAAAAAAAAAAAATATATATATATATATATATATATATATATATATATGAAGAGTTCAGATGCAAAAGCTAAGTGCCAGCATCTGAAATTTTCTTCTAGAATTATCATTTTTATAAAGCTTGTATATTTAGGTTCAATAATTTCACTTGAAGGTGCTCTAGGTAACTTTTTAACCTTAACTGAACAGCTTTGGAGTCAGTGGAATGGTTATATTACTTATTTCGAGTTGAATGGTGGTGGTTTCGCACCCCCCTGGTGCCCGAGAGCGGAAAAAACTCACTTGCAACTTTGGGCCGGCGGGTCGGCGTCAGGAAGTATCGCGTGATATCAGGTCTCGCGATGTAACGAATTGCTTGACGGCACTGCACACGTACACGCCCCCATTCAAGCACCGGCTAGCTATAAGCAAAGGGCAACGATAGATTGAGTTATGGCTGAGGCTGTAAAAAAGATGCAGAAAGCTAGGAAATCTTTGTCGGAGGACCAATGAAAGAGGAAACGGGAGACTGACCGAGCAAGAAGTCAGACTCGAGTAAATATCGGACCGGCTTTTTCAGAATGGGGAGAACTGAGAGAAACAGAAGCCTGCAAAACGGATGCTGATCCTACTGTTGCACTTGTAAGTATCTTTGGAATAAACTGTGTTTAATATTTAAATTTCAAGTAATTGCGACCTCAGGATTTTTGCTATTGTCTGTAAATGTTTTTATTATGATCGCTGTCTGTTACGGGCTTACTAGTACGCTAGATACTATAACTTTGATGTTAGCATTGTCATTAGCAAACACGTTTGATTTCTGTAGTTGTTTGGCCGTTCCTCTGTCGGTTTTATTTGTGTAACTTACACTTTTATTTGATGTCACTAAGTCAACGCGTCTGATAATAGGCAATAAACATGTTGCACATATCATGATCGAGCTAGAAAAAACGTTCTGATGTTTTCTTAGACAAGCAAAGGTAAACCGTCATTCTACCAGATTAACTTATAGACCTTACTAATATAACTTTAGACAAATATTAGCCTCCGATATATATATATATATATATATATATATATATATATATATATATTTATGCTCATGCCCATTCTCCCAAAAACAAAGAAACACCAAAGCAGTAGTTCGCCTCGTTCATATCGTTCGTTCCCGGTAAAAATAATAGTATGCATGACAACACAATAAAAAATAAATATAAAAAAATCGCCATCAGTTGGAAAGAAAATATTGCTTTACTTGCCTCGGTAGACCTAACTGGTTTTGAAATAGCCTGTTCCTCTGCTCAGTTGGGTTGACAGCTGATCAGCTGGGTTGCTCATGGCGAGGGGGGGGGGGGGCAACAGTTCGTTTTTACGACAGAGTGTTTGAAAGCATTTACTACCAGACACTAGGGGGAGCTTCGTAGAGAAAAAACACTCAGACTTGCCTGGTGTCCCTTTAAATGGCAATGCAAATTACCTATAAATTGTCATTTAAGTGAAATTACTGAACTTAAATATACAAGCTTGATAAAAATGATCATTCTAGAAGAAAATTTCAGATGGCACAGAGGCTTTTGCATCTGAACTCTTCATATAAGTATTTTTTTATAATATTAAATAAGTAATGTAATTTAAGAATTATATATTTATATTATACAGTATATACACATTGCATTATATATTATAATATATTATATAATATATTATGATTTAAATTAAATTAAAATTGAAAAATAACAAAATATTATTAAGTAATATAATTTAAAAATGTATATTTTCTAAATATAAATATATAAATACTTATTATTATTATTATTATTATTATTATTATTATTATTAATTATATTATATATTACAATTATATTATAATAAAAAAATATATATCATAAAAAATGAATAAAACATTTTAAATATTAAGATATAATATAATATATATTAATTACAAATTTCAGGTCAAAACAACCACCTATTTCAGGCCAGTACTTGACTTTTACCGCATTAACCTTGCAGTTTTGATGTCAGTTTGATTGAACTGGATTTGATCCACAGCGCTCAACTACACTTCAACACACAAACACACATCCATGGTAATACCTTATGGAAACCAATAACCAATTTCCATTAAGGGTTTAATATGTCGTTCGACAAAACCTGCCAGAAAGGAAAACACAACATCCTGTTCCTGCACTTTCCCATAAGCTGTTTTATCTTTCTCCACAAGAAGCTGAAGGAAAGGGATTTCTAACATTCTCTGGCACTGGCAGAATGCAAATGGAGCTCTGCTCATGAATATGGACGACGGCACCAGCGAGACCTCTTTTGAATACATTCTTTCTTTTAACCTGATGGACAAACAGGGCGTGTGAGAACACACTTCTTCTCGTGATCATGCATTTGGAAGTCCTTCAGTGATGCACTTCAACTCAAACGTATCAAAAATACGTATGTGTGCAGCCGTGAGAATTAAACACAGGCTTCCTTTCAAGTACATGTTTATATCAGTTCTTCTCAAAGTCTCACGCCCTCTCTCTCTCTCTCTCTCTCTCTCTCTCTCTCTCTCTCTCTCTCTCTCTCTCTCTCTCATTATCTGTTTATTATCTCATTATCTCATTATACATTCAGTCCTTCATAATCTCACCCTCGACAGTTCCCTGTTTCTACACTGAACTTTCTCAAGACAACATAATAATAAATTATATTTTGCATTAAAAAAATCAAGCCCATTGACAAATTAAGATTTATATATATATATTAAGATATAAGATATACAAGATATATATAAAATTCATGCTCTGGTATATCATAATTATGACATTTAAAGTTGAAATGATGACATACTTAGAGATAATTATGAGATTATGACTTTGAAAAGTCATTATTATGACATAAATAGTCAAAAGTATGATATACTAAGTGATAATTATGAGATTATTATGACTTTATTATGTCATTATTATGACAAAATGTCTAAATTATAAGTTGCACTTATGATTTAAAAAGTCAAAAATATGACATACTAAGTGATAATTCTGAGATTATGACTTTAAAAGTCATTATTATGACATGAAAAGTTTTATTGTGTCATAATTATGACTATTTAAGCCATAATTTTGACTTTTCATTTTATTAAGATTTACCAAAGCATGATTTATATCTTGCATATATCATACATTTATATCTAAATTGTAGATTTTAGTATTGTCCTTAAAAACAGTGTGTATTTCTGTAATGACTGTGCATGCCATATTTCCCCCAAAAGTGAAATAAAAGGGAACTAAATACAGGGAACTAATTTCTTCATGACACTGACCCAGAACTCTGTCTTTCTCTTCATCCAGCAGAGAGCGAGCGCAGATGATCCAGCTTTCTAGCAAGATGGGAAATTAAATTTTAATCAGTGACATTTAGAATTTATGACATCATGAATGGAATTTTCACACACAGACGATAAATCTGAAATGCCAGCAAGGAAAGTGACTTTATGTGCTTGTTTATGTGGGACTATCCATCTCATAAAGACACACAGGAGAGGCGGATATGAGCGCCAGCGCTAAGGGCGTCTTAAGTATTATATTATAAAACGGATAGTTCCGGTCCTTGATTCTGATTGGTTGAGCCGCGTTCGAAGCCGTTGTAAATGACTCAACAAACACACACCATGTGACGGCATTACATTAGTGTTACTGCGCAACTGCCGTTTGTGATTCTTTGTTGCTTAGCAACCTCTTTGGAACTACATTGCTTGGCGGAGGAATAAATGTGTTATAACGTTTTATTACATGGCTTGGTTGAATTCTAATGTAGAATGCGGTGTGTTAATTCTTGATAACAGACCGCTGCGAAGTATAACACACTGTTGCCATAGAAAACAGAGCGTTGCTATGGACGCAGGACTCTAACCGTAGAGACGGAATGGACTATTTTCTTTAGCGGAAGCAATACAGTCGATTTTAAATCAATAAACTCCTTTTTAAATCAATTTTTTGTGTCAAATTATTGATTTATTTGGTAGGTAGCCATGTAATAAGCGGGATTATTCCGCTTCGCGTCGGGATCCTGATCAGCCTGTCGGGGTTGTATTCGCTATAACAACCGCCTCGCTCTACATTATCCCTTACATATTTTTTGTTGCTGGTGTTTATTTTATGAATAAAATTTATATTAAAATTAATATTTTTATGGAGTAACCGTTTTATAAAAACTCGTGCCTAACAACGCCCCTTAGCTGTTCTAAATCCACTGTACTCGAGGGGGTTATTGCTTAATTTCTTTTATTTTTTTTTTCCTTTTTTTTTTGCTATATTTTTGCAATGTCCATTTTTCTTTCTTTTTTTTTTTGCATGTATAATAAACCCTATTTTAATTCACTTCCTGTTTAAGCAACAAGTCACTGTTCATGTCTCTTATTAACTAGCACACTAATCCTAACTTAAACACCCACACAGTTCTCTGTCTCTGTTTGACTAAATGTGCTAAATGAATATAATTTAATGGCTGTAATCGCCTCCATCATTTTGATTGCAGACTCTAATAGCGGGCTTCGGTCAGTGACTCATTCCTGCTCTTTTATTCACTCTTCTCTCATATTTCTGGAGTATATCTGACACACGGCTCAGTAATGGGATACAGAATGATGCTCTCTGACCTGCTTGCCAAATATTTAATGGGTCATTCCTGTTATGTGGGACCTTATGAACTCAAAATGAATATGCTTGAACAGTCTTTTCAGTAAAAAAGCTTTATTAGACTTTCAGAAACGTCCTGGAGGATGATGTCATTAAGGAGCGGGTTAAAATTTATTATTCCATTTATTATGGTTGCTTTTATTTATTTATAAAAATTCTAAACATCCCTTCATTTGTGATCTTGTAATAAAATAAAATTATTATTTTCAGATTAAAAAATTCTGAGTTTGATATTTTATCCAGTATAAAAAGATATGGGCTTTCAATATTTTTTATATAAAATTAATAAATTAATTATAATACTTAGGTTTTTTATCCAGTATAAAAAGACACAGGCTTTCAATCTTTTTAATATAAAATTAATTTAAAAAAATAAATAAATATAAAAATATTTAAAATAATAATAACAATATCTTTAAATAAATTTAAAACAATCTTATATTTAAAAAAAATTTTAATAAAAAAATTATCTAAATAATTACACTATAATTTGTATACACGCATATTTATATATTATTTTGTATTTTTATCAAGTTTAGTGCTGTCAAATCGATTAATCGCAATTAATCGCATCGAACATAAATGTTTGTATATATTTACATGTGTGTGTATGTATTTAAATATGTATTATATTATATATATATATATATATATATATAAAATATTTAAATGTATTATATATATAATAAATATTATAATTAAATATATATTATATATATATTATATATATATATATGTGTGTGTGTGTGTGTGTGTGTGTGTGTGTGTGTGTGTGTGTGTGTGTGTGTGTAAGATGCGATTAATCGCGATTAATCGATTTGACAGCACTAATCAAGTTATTTTTAAAATAAAAAAACAAATTATAATAATTTTTTTTTATATTCACAGACATGACAGGGATAAAATGAGCTGCATGGATAGAAGCACCCAGGTGGTTTGTTAGTATTCTTGTTAACCTTGAAAGCTGTTTTTGGGATCACAATCCTGCACGTTTCCTACGAGGACAGACTCAGGCAGTATAAGTTCATTTAACGCTCACCGTGAGTTTTTAGCATTCTTGGGAGAGAGACACAGGCCTTGTTGATTTGCAAAGTGGCAAAGGTTACAGAGATGTTTTCTTTAATTGACAACACTGTCGGCCCAGCTATTAATGAGGCCAGTGCAGTGTGTGTGGAAGAATGAGCCCCCACCCCAATTACAGCTCCAGTGTTCTTCTCAAAAGCCTCTCAGCGGGATGATTAATTCTAATCACCAGTCCTTTCCTGCGCCCTCCAGGACGAGCTCATTACGACACTGATACGACTGTGAAGATACAGCATCCCGAGCTGAAGAGAGTGTGTGAGCCAATCAGAGCAGCGGACCACATATTAAGCCAGACAATTACTCGACTTCTTGAAACGAGTAGAAGATAGACAGAACTAACACTGAAGAGTTCATCAAAGAGAATGTGTCTCCAATTTGGATGACTAGCTTCCGCCGCTCTGACCATCGGCTCTCCTTTAATGACACTCAAGTCCAACAGAAGACAGTCTGTGGATTCACTATATCAGGATTATCTTATATTTATCACTCACTGTCACTGATCTGACAGCAGAAAGAGCTTTACAGCAGGAATGAGTCAAAAACCAGTCAGTGTTGCTGAAAAATCAATCAATCAATCAATCAATCAATCTATCTATCTATCTATCTATCTATCTGTCTATCTATCTATCTATCTGTCTGTCTGTCTGTCTGTCTGTCGTTCTGTCTGTCGTTCTGTCTGTCTGTCTGTCTGTCTGTCTGTCTGTCTGTCTATCTATCTATCTATCTATCTATCTATCTGTCTATCTATCTATCTGTCTGTCTGTCTGTCTGTCTGTCTGTCGTTCTGTCTGTCGTTCTGTCTGTCTGTCTGTCTGTCTGTCTGTCTGTCTGTCTGTCTATCTATCTATCTATCTATCTATCTATCTATCTATCTATCTATCTGTCTGTCTGTCTGTCTGTCTGTCGTTCTGTCTGTCTGTCTGTCGTTCTGTCTGTCTGTCTGTCTGTCTGTCTGTCTGTCTATCTATCTATCTGTCTATCTATCTGTCTGTCTGTCTGTCTGTCTGTCTGTCTGTCGTTCTGTCTGTCTGTCTGTCTGTCTGTCTGTCTATCTATCTATCTATCTATCTATCTATCTATCAGTCTGTCTGTCTGTCTGTTTTTCTATCTATCTATCTATCTATCTATCTATCTATCTATCTATCTATTTGTCTGTCTGTCTGTCTGTCTGTCTGTCTGTCGTTCTGTCTGTCTGTCTGTCTGTCTGTCTGTCTGTCTGGCTGTCTATCTATCTATCTATCTATCTATCTATCTATCTATCTATCTATCTGTCTGTCGTTCTGTCTGTCTGTCTGTCTGTCTGTCTGTCTGTCTGTCTATCTATCTATCTATCTATCTATCAGTCTGTCTGTCTGTCTGTCTGTCTGTCTGTCTGTCTGTCTGTCTATCTATCTATCTATCTATCTATCTATCAGTCTGTCTGTCTGTCTGTCTGTCTATCTATCTATCTATCTATCTATCTATCTATCTATCTATCTATCTATCTATCTATCTATCATCTATCTGTCTGTCTGTCTGTCTGTCGTTCTGTCTGTCTGTCTGTCTGTCTGTCTGTCTGTCTGTCTGTCTATCTATCTATCTATCTATCTATCTATCTATCTATCTGTCTGTCTGTCTGTCTGTCTGTCTGTCTGTCGTTCTGTCTGTCTGTCTGTCTGTCTGTCTATCTATCTATCTATCTATCTATCTATCTATCTATCTATCTATCTATCTGTCTGTCTGTCTGTCTGTCTGTCTGTCTGTCGTTCTGTCTGTCTGTCTGTCTGTCTGTCTGTCTATCTATCTATCTATCTATCTATCTATCATCTATCTATCTGTCTGTCTGTCTGTCTGTCTGTCGTTCTGTCTGTCTGTCTGTCTGTCTGTCTGTCTGTCTGTCTATCTATCTATCTATCTATCTATCTATCTATCTATCTGTCTGTCTGTCTGTCTGTCTATCTATCTATCTATCATCTATCTATCTATCTATCTATCTATCTATCTGTCTGTCTGTCTGTCGTTCTGTCTGTCTGTCTGTCTGTCTGTCTGTCTGTCTGTCTGTCTATCTATCTATCTATCTATCTATCTATCTATCTATCTGTCTGTCTGTCTGTCTGTCTGTCTGTCTGTCTGTCGTTCTGTCTGTCTGTCTGTCTGTCTGTCTATCTATCTATCTATCTATCTATCTATCATCTATCTGTCTGTCTGTCTGTCTGTCGTTCTGTCTGTCTGTCTGTCTGTCTGTCTGTCTGTCTATCTATCTATCTATCTATCTATCTATCTATCTATCTGTCTGTCTGTCTGTCTGTCTGTCTGTCTGTCTGTCTGTCTATCTATCTATCTATCTATCTATCTATCTATCTATCTATCTGTCTGTCTGTCGTTCTGTCTGTCTGTCTGTCTGTCTGTCTGTCTGTCTGTCTATCTATCTATCTATCTATCTATCAGTCTGTCTGTCTGTCTGTCTGTCTGTCTGTCTATCTATCTATCTATCTATCTATCTATCAGTCTGTCTGTCTGTCTGTCTGTCTGTCTGTCTGTCTGTCTGTCTGTCTGTCTATCTATCTATCTATCTATCTATCATCTATCAGTCTGTCTGTCTGTCTGTCGTTCTGTCTGTCTGTCTGTCTGTCTGTCTGTCTGTCTGTCTATCTATCTATCTATCTATCTATCTATCTATCATCTATCTGTCTGTCTGTCTGTCTGTCTGTCGTTCTGTCTGTCTGTCTGTCTGTCTGTCTGTCTGTCTGTCTGTCTGTCTGTCTATCTATCTGTCTGTCTGTCTGTCTGTCTGTCTGTCTGCCTGTCTGTCTGTCTGTCTGTCTGTCTATCTATCAGTCTGTCTGTCTGTCTGTCTGTCTGTCTGTCTGTCTATCTATCTATCTATCTGTCTGTCTGTCTGTCTGTCTGTCTGTCTGTCGTTCTGTCTGTCTGTCTGTCGTTCTGTCTGTCTGTCTGTCTGTCTGTCTGTCTGTCTGTCTGTCTGTCTATCTATCTATCTATCTATCTATCTGTCTGTCTGTCTGTCTGTCTGTCTGTCTGTCTGTCTGTCTGTCTGTCTGTCTATCTATCAGTCTGTCTGTCTGTCTATCTATCAGTCTGTCTGTCTGTCTGTCTGTCTGTCTGTCTGTCTGTCTATCTATCTATCTATCTATCTATCTATCTATCTATCTGTCTGTCTGCCTGTCTGTCTGTCTGTCTGTCTGTCTGTCTGTCTGTCTATCTATCAGTCTGTCTGTCTGTCTGTCTGTCTGTCTGTCTGTCTATCTATCTATCTATCTATCTATCTATCTATCTATCTATCTGTCTGTCTGTCTGTCTGTCTGTCTGTCGTTCTGTCTGTCTGTCTGTCGTTCTGTCTGTCTGTCTGTCTGTCTGTCTGTCTGTTTGTCTGTCTATCTATCTATCTATCTATCTGTCTGTCTGTCTGTCTGTCTGTCTGTCTATCTATCTATCTATCTATCTATCTGTCTGTCTGTCTGTCTGTCTGACTGTCTGGCTTCATTTGCCATCTTAGATGGATTTTTTTAAATGAGCTTGGTGTTCGATGAATGCATGCAGTGCTGCTTTAGATTTGACTAAAATTAGATATTTTAGGAGTTTACTACTATTTGTAACATCCTTCATTCCCATGATGCCTTAAAATGATGCCTAGGTAGAAAGCTTGCTAGGTTAAACACAGAGAATAACACAGACATACAGTATGTTCGACTTTTTGAAGAGAAAAACTTTAGTTGTTTAGCTCATAAAGACACCAAAAGATCCAATAAAAAAAGGTCAGACAACTAAAATAAGCAACATTTAACTTCCCTGACCCCTAAAATGAGGCCGAGTTGAAGAAACGTAATGAGCTCAATGTGTCATTCCGACATGATTTTGCAGGAAACATCTCGATTTATTTCCCAGCATGCTTATATATCACACTTACCCAGCGGGTGCCATCAATCTGAGCCATACATCACCTCAGTCACTGCTTCAATGACGACTGACACACGAGTAAATCAACAGAGGAGAGAACAGTAAATAACGGTGTGTATCTCTAACACGTAAAGAGGCGAGCGTTGTAGTCCATTCAGAAAAATTACTTTTACCTGTAAAGAGAGAGAGAGGAAAGTTTCTAAAGGGCGAAAGAGCAAAGCTGACGGAGATAATGATCAGACTCACACATCCCGGCATGAGGCGAGCAGACAATCAGGCAATACGGGCTTGTCATTTCTCTGGCTGTGCTCGGCTCATGCCTTGCGCCTCAGGCACGGCAGATGAAACTCACAAAACCAGTCACTAAACCCCATGCTTTATGGTCTCGCTCCGAACACGACGGGCTCCAATCCTGGTTATTGAGACTTCATTTGAACACATTGGGCAAGACTCAACCCTTCAGACTGTAAAGACATACGGAGACATTTAGCAGAATGTCCCAGCTCTTTTACAATGGGGACAAACACTTTTGGGCTCCATAAAGGACAAAATGCATCATTGAACTATTATAAAATCCGTCCACAACTTCAGTGCTGTGTTGAAAGTCTTCTGAAGCTGTACTTTTATGGTGCTTTTTAGTCATTTTTGGAGCTTGTCCTTGTGAAAAAGAAGCATACTTTTTAGCATTCTTTTAAAAATAGTACTTACTATGGAAATATAAAGGAATATTTTTAAGTGCAAACTGAACGCAATGTTTTCGGACACTTAATTGCACGTAAAGTGCAATTAAATGAATATGTATTATAGTTTTTAAATTTATATTAAATGCAATTTGCTGAACTTTAGAGTTCTTTTTGACACACTTATTGTAAGTACTTTCATAATTACCTTTGAAAAATGTACTGTAAAATGTACTGACAAGCATTTAAACTACTTTTATGACATTTCTATTTACACTTGCATGTCATGTACATATATTTGTATTTACATATAAAGCTGCAGCTTTAGTTATAATTTGATATATTAATTTTAAATGTGATATCAATTACATTTTACTTTACATGTGCTTTAGTACAAGTTTAAAAACAAAAGATTATTAAAACAGAATGATTTACTTTACCTCTTTTTTGTGCAGTTTTTAAGTGTGTTAATAAAGTGTACTCTCTGTAAGTGGCCTTTTATTCAATTCATATTATATTTTCTGCAAGTACAGTTTTATTAGATTTAGGTACACAACAAGTGCACATTAAAGACAATTAAGTTTACAAGGGTGAAAATGTCTGGCCTCAACTCTTTTCGTGGAATAAAGACAATAATCTGATCCACAGAAGAAAGAACGTACGACATACGCATAAAATCGTCATATTTGAGTGAACTGTTGCTTTAAAGGGTTAGTTCACCCAAAAATGAAAATTGTATCAGTAATTACTCGCCCTCATGTTGTTCCAACCCCGTAAGACTTTCGTTCATCTTCAGAACACAAATTAAGATATTTTTGATGAAATCTGAGAGCTGTCTCACTCCTCCATAGGCTGCTAGGTAATCGATATCTGGCATCCCAGAAAAATTAGTAAAGACATCGTTAAAATAGTCCAAGTGACTACAGTGGCTCAACCTTAAGTTTATCAAGCGACGAGAATACTTTTTATGCGCAAAAACGAACAAAAATAACGACTTTATTCGACCAGCATCACACGCATCACACACATGACCAGCGTCGGCCAATAGTGAGCCTGCGTTCTGACGTACAACCCAGAAGCGCTGCGCAAAAACACAGAAAAAAATCAATAGTTGAATAAAGTCGTTATTTTTGTTTGTTTTTGCGCACAAAAAGTATTCTCGTCGCTTGATAAACTTAAGGTTGAGCCACTGTAGTCACTTGGACTATTTTAACGATGTCTTTACTAATTTTTCTGGGATGCCAGATATCGATTACCTAGCAGCCTATGGAGGAGTGAGACAGCTCTCAGATTTCATCAAAAATATCTTAATTTGTGTTGTGTAGATGAACGAAAGTCTTACGGGGGTTAGATCAACATGAGGGTGAGTAATTACTGACAGAATTTTCATTTTTGGGTGAACTAACCCTTTAAGAGCTTCTCCAACAGTTCTGCCTGCATCTCTGAACATGAAGATCTAGCAACCCATCTGATTTGACCACGAGTTTTCTGGCCCGAGGAAGCTGGTGTCTGGAGCTACAGACACTCAGGGTCAGTGAAGATCTGTGACAAAGCCGAACCGACAACCCAGCCGGCCCTGGCGAAAACATCATTAGTCCTGCAAGCATCCACTGACTTTTTGCACCATTCTTTAATTTTCCAACAGTCCAAGCGCTGTGTTTCACGCGCCGGTGAACTGCTGACTTCAACGTGAGAACAGCATTACCCTCAGAGGTGCGGAGGAAATACATTAAAAGCGGCGCAACGAAGGGGAAAAGCACTTCCTCAGAGAGAGCTCAAGCAAACACGATAAGTCACAGCTGGTTCTTCTTAAATGATTCTATTAAACATGAAGGAAGAATGGAGGAGGAACGGAGACATGGACAGATACTGTAATAGAACAACGCTTAATCCTGTCCTTAAATAGAACGAGATGGTTTTTGTGGAGAAAGATGCAAATATTACTAAAAGAAAGATGCAACGCTATTACTAAATGTCAAGAAAGACCCACTGGTGAAAAGCAAGCGCTTAAAGGGATAGTTCACCCAAAAATGAAAATTCTATCATCATTTACTCACCCTCAAGTTGTTCCAAACCTGTATGAGTTTCTTTGTTCTGCTGAACACAAAGGAAGATATTTGGAAGAATGTTTGTAACCAAACAGATCTCGGTCCCCATTGACTACCATAGTATATATTTTGTCCTACTATGGAAGTCAGTGGGGACCGAGATCTGTTTGGTTACAAACATTCTTCCAAATATCTTCCTTTGTGTTCAACAGAACAAAGAAACTCATACAGGTTTGGAACAACTTGAGGGTGAGTAAATGATGACAGAATTTTCATTTTTGGGTGAACTATCCCTTTAATGTGGTTTATATGTCTATGTGGTGTTTTTAATATGCTTTAAAACAAGCCATGTTCAAATTCATCAGTCGACACCATTCCTGAGTATTTTCTCCATGAAACTGCAGACAGTCTCAAAAACACGGTTTGAAACCACCCCGTTTCTTACCGTCACAAACATGTAACCAATCCCGTTGACGTGTGAGCGGGGCTTTTCTACAGTGAGCACAAAAACATACAGCAATATAGCGGGTTAATTATGTTCATGATGGATGTTATGATGAGCTATGCACGTCCAGATTTTGCAGAGTTAGACACGTTCATGGGTCAACCCCTAAATCTAACCCTACTCATAAGTTATCCCTAAAATCAGAGGGAAATGAGAGGGAATAACACAGATGTAGAAGCACCTAACCCTGGTTGTAAGCCTAAACTTGACATAAACTGTAAACTTGTTGAACAAATCTGATTGGTTGATTGGAATGTTGTTCGGGGACTAATTTGCATATTCATGGTTCCACCTATACTAAATGAGGCAGAGGTGTAGAGTTACATTCAAGCTATTTTAAGGCATGGAGAAATTACTTTAACAGTTAAAAAATGTTTTTAAATATGTTATTTTAATGATCAAAGATGAGTTTTAAAGGATAAACTTATTGACTGCAGGTGGATTTTAAATAAGGTAGTTATTAAATAAGTAAATTAAGGATATTTAATTTTTTAGAACAATTAAGAATTTTTCATCAGACATAATTGTCATAACAATTAAGCACATTTAAACCCAATGACTTTGACTTATGCTTAAATCAATCAATAAATAAACTTGTTGCAGTATGATGATGAGAATTCTGGGGAAATGTAAATTGTCATCAAATAAAAAAAAATAAAAAAAATATATAAATAAATAAAAATAAGAAAATTAAAATAAACTACTAGACAAAATATTGATGAAATGGAGAGCAAAAAGAGACGCTAAAGCAATCAAAAGTCTCATTATGAACTCGTTCACTCCTGCTGCATTACAACAGCTGACAGATTCTTATTTCTCTCCAAAGGAATTTTAGGAGAAACATCTGAGACTAGGCTGACACTTAAATGAAGCATGTGACTGTCCCTGGACTCTCTCGCTCTCTCTCTCTCTTCATTTACAATCCAGCCACGGCCATCGGGAAGAGCAGGAATCCTCCTGGACTGAACTGCTGCTAAAGCGCTCCATGAGGAATGCCAGCGTGACTGGGAATACGGAGACAGTTTCACACTGTAGAAATACATTATTAACATTCATCCGGAAGCTCATTCTGAGGGACTCCACCACAGTAACAAATAACAGAGAGTTTTTCTCCCGCCGTCTGTCGTGTCCCTCATCCTCTCGTGCTCATATTGCCGGATGACTGAGTCAGAGTCAGACACACACGAGATGGAGAGCCTCCGGGGGTCCAAACATACTCTGGAATCAGATCTAAAAATACTCGTCATTAATAAGCCCAATCTGATACACATGAGCTTTCGTTTCCCCTCCACTGCTTCTCTGTAACCCTGTTTCGCCAGTCATTATCACATATTCGGGTCATAAGAGACCCGGATATTTACACAACAATTGCAAAAGAGTAAAATAAAGCATATTTCATTACCTTTTAAACTTGGAAGTGTTCAGTTTGAGGAGAAGCTTTAGTAACATCATGACTGTCGTCGTCAGATTTCATTTCCCCATCTGGCTCATATTCGCCATGTTCTCAAAATCATCGTTTTTAATGTTTACAAAATCAATATTTTTATCATGGACAGCTACTTTACTCCAGTATACTTGCTTTGCTGTAAATCGGTTTGCTGTAAATTTCGAGTTTCCTGGGTCAATTAAGAACCGATGTATGAATGCGAAGTTGCGATAAGTTGCAACACTGTTTTTGCCAAGAAAAATTTTGAACTTTGTGTGAGGAACAGCTCAAAATGTAAACTGTTATTTGCTTAAATTTGTTCCTTTGCTTTAAACTCAAGTACGCCATCATATCAATGACTTTAAAGTCATTTAATGTCATATAAGTCGAGTGTGCATCTCGAGGCGCCATGTTTGAGATTGGAGAGTTGGACTGGAGGGCAAATGAACAACCTTTTTTTCATACAAATCTATCGTTTGGCTTTAAAAGAGTGGGTGGCGAACTTCCCTTTTAAACTATGAATAACGTTGCCCTTTTAAATAAATTGAAATTAAATGGCCCAATTACTGTTTTCTTTCATGTTAAATCAATATTTCAAGCCTTTTCTATTTATGGTAATGAAGTCCCATCACTTCACTGACAGGCAGCAGACTGCAAGCTCCTCTTGTTCCCACACTCCCTTTCAGCTAATTTTCCCAACACAGAGAAGACAGCATGCCCGGAGAATCTCATTTGCGCTAATACAGTCGTGTTGGATTCGCCGCAGAAAAATGACAGAAAGGGCATTAGCTGTTTTTCAAAAGCAACATCTTTATCTAGATGAGTGCCGGCCCTCCCCGCAGGCTTCCCTTCCCATTCATCCCGTGTTTCCTGAGAGCGCTCTTGACTGATGGCCTGTCAGCGCTGGTTTGTAATTACCCCACATCTACAAGAGGTACTTCATTCCAGAAACTCAATGGACTCAATAGGTGAGCTGACGCTAATGAACAAGTGAGAATATTTTGTCATATGCACATCCAGGCAAGCATATTCAAAAAGATGAGATGTGCGACGGCAGTAAATGCAGTCTGGCACTTTAAAGGACTCAAATTGCATTCGTTATCATGAAGTCCCCTTGTCCTAGACTTCTGGGGGCCCTAAGCAAAACTATGCTATGTTCATAAAAAATCCAAAATGACCCCCGACCCCTTTAATCTGCGCTTTCAGTGCCGTTTCACCATCAACAAACAACAGTGAGATGAAACAGTCAGTAATAATACTACACAAATTAAAATGACAAACAATAGGACAAATACGATCTAGTATACAGAAATTGAATAAAGTAATCAAATGTAAAAATAAAACTCTGTATAGTCTTCACTGTATTAATTAAATATACACTGATTCTTAAAGTTACTAAGGTTGAAGAGCAGTGAATGATTCTCTCGTTTTCTTTTGTTGTTTGATTAACATTAAAGGGGTGGTATAATGCCCTTTTCACAAGGTGTAAAATAAGTCTCTGATGTCCCCAGAGTGTGTGTGTGAAGTTTAAGCTCAAAATACCCCACAGATATTTTTATATAGCATGTTAAAATTGTCACTTTTTGAGGGTGAGCAAAAACGCACCGTTTTGTGTCTGTTCCTTTAAATGCAAATGAGCTGCTGCTCCCGGCACAGGGGGCGGAGCTTCAAGAGCTTGCACTCACACAGACATGCACTGAAAATTTAAAAAACTTTTAGCCTTTTATGTTCAAACCGGATTCAGACAATGATGGAGAGACTGAAGAAGAAGTGACAACATGTAGAAGCGACAGGACATTTCTGAATGGTTAGTTGATGAATTTATGAAGCTTATGTGTAGTTATCTTTTAGTCATTGATTAGCATATTCTGTCTTGATAATCTATAAATCGTGTTCCGGGGGCGGGGTTTATGTAAATTCTAGGGTTGGTGATGTCACTAACCCGGGAGGAATGTCGTGTAGTCTCTACCAGCCGTTTGTTGTAGTCCTTAAAAAGCAATTTCTTTAAAAGCAAATATCTCTCTTTGCTTTGAACTTTGAGCGTTGTGACTTTGCAGATGTTGTTTATGCTCAAACTGCAACATTACACACTAACTAAAGTTAGAAAAGTGAAATCATATCCAACCACCCCTTTAAATGACAGGTTTATTAGGCTGCTGTCACTTTAAGAACAAATGCACGCAGATATAATATACTGACACATATTCGATTACTTTCCCAACTGTTATTGTTCACTTAAGACATACCAACTGTGCCAAGACAGGCTTTTTTGACATATTTTTATGTGTTTTCGTCCGTTTAAGCGCATACCCGAAGCCTGTGCGCTTATATATGCATCTATATCTATAAATCTATAGATATCTCTTAATATAAATATTATATACTTTAAATGCAACAATATTTTTAACAAGAATTTTTATACATATATATGTTTATACATAAAACAGCTATATAGTTTATACATGCATATAGTTAAAATGTTATATTAATAATTTATTATTATTTAATTACACATTTATTTATACATAAATCACTTAATTATTAATGTATACAGGCTAGTTATATCTATGAAGAATGTAACTAAAAACATAGAATGCTAGACGCTAAATACACATTCACTTTTACTCACTTAATATTCAGCTATTATGACTGCACTGACACTAGAATTGAACTGCATAATGGCATCAGTGTTTTCTACAGAGCTGCTTTATTAATTGAACTCATTTAATAACAGATGTACTTTACACAGTTATTGAACCAAAATGAATCAACACTGAACACTGAATAATGACTGTTTACTATTGTCTTGTTTGCATCAATGAATCATTACTTTCCTGTTTATCCTAAAGCTGCTTGAAAAAAATCTCTATTATATAAAGCGCTATAAATAAAGGTATTTTTAAGTATTTAAAATGCATCAAAAGGTCAAAGTTGGTAGTTTAAAGGGGTGGTATAATGCCCTTTTCACAAGATGTAAAATATGTCTTTATTGTCCCCAGAGTGTGTGAAGTTTTAGCTCATATTACCCCACAGATATTTTTATATAGCATGTTAAAATTGACACTTTTTGAGGGTGAGCAAAAACGCACCGTTTTGTGTCTGTTCCTTTAAATGCAAATGAGCTGCTGCTCCTGGCACAGGGGGCGGAGCTTCAACAGCTTGTGTCCTTTTACCTCACACAGACATGCACTGAAAATTTCAAAAACTTTTAGCCTTTTATGTTCAAAACGGAGTCCGACAAAGATGGAGAGACTCAAGAAGAAGAGACAACATGTAGAAGCAACAGGACATTTCTGAATGGTTAGTTGATGAATTTATGAAGCTTATGTGTAGTTATCTTCTAGTCATTGATTAGCATATTCTGTCTTGATAATCTATAAATCGTGTTCAGGGGGCGGGGTTTATGTAAATTCTAGGGTTTGTGATGTCACTAACCCGAGAGGAATGTCGTGTAGTCTCTACCAGCCGTTTGTTGTAGTCCTTAAAAAGCAATTTCTTTAAAAGCAAATATCTCCCTTTGCTTTGAACTTTGAGCGTTGTAACTTTGCAGATGTTGTTTACGCTCAAACGGCAACATTACACACTAACTAAAGTTGGAAAATCATAATCAACCACCCCTTTAAATGAAAATAATAATAATAAATAATCATCAAACACCTGCATTGCTATTTTATGTCCTTATACGTCGTCATATGGGTATCTTATGCAGCTTCACCTGTATTGCCCAAAACAAATTTCCCTTAAAGGGACAAATAAAGTATTAAGTATTAAGTAAGTATCAGTGCATGTGTCAAGCTATGGAATGGCAAAATGGCTGGAAGTAGTAATATCTAACATTCAATTTAACAAACTTAAAGGGATAGTTCAAATCAATGTTTTCATTTTCATGTAACATGACACTTTTCATTCTGTTCAGTGTCTGGTTCTGAGTGACAGCTAGCTTGTAATCCGTTGGTCTTCAGCAGAACAGGGCTTCAACCAGGCTTGACAATCAGAGCGATTGTAGGTCTCGCAAACACAAGGTCTCCAGACCGATCGTGTCCCTACAGCGGACAGACTCACTTCTAGCACAAACAAGAATCAATGAAAGCAAAGCCCCATGGGAAGGCCGGCGCTGAGGCGAAACTCTTCTGTCGATTGTAATTCAGCTGGTGGAATGCCAGAATTACGCTGGGCCGGCAGAAGATATCACAGCTCGCCAGAATGCATCACGATGAGCAATATTACAGCACGCGCGCATCTGACCAGGTGTTCGACTGCCAATCACGGGACAAAAGAGCCATTCTGCTGAACACACTGTCACGGATCTTTTGTTGTTAACAATGGCGACTGACTGAGAGGTCTGACACTACAACCGCCACTTACTCGCTTTGAGAGGGTCTTGATTCGCGTGTCAATTTGATATTGCCTCTGGTGAAAGCCGAACCCTGTCGTTTAAAGGGTGACTCTTCGATAAGAGAGATACGGAGCAGAGATTCGGGAAACAGGGAGGTCGTTTCCAAAGTCGAGTCGAGACAGCATTCGAGGAAATTACTGTTAGAGCTGTTTGCTAAGTGAAACTGTGAGGCTTGTTTAGGACAGACATGCTATCATATGATTTTTGCATGCATGAATCCCACTTACATTAAAAAAACTTAAGAAACCATCAAGTAAACACACAGAACGCCCGAGCAACCGCATATCAACACGATAAAATCACTCAGAACTTTATAGCAACAACATATGAGCTTGCTAAAAAGAATTGTAACCAATTTATAGATGCAGCTTTATAATATAGTTAAAACATTATTTTCATGCATATGTGTATATATATTAATATATATACAGTATATATGTGTGTGTATGTATGTATATATCTATATATATATAAATGCAGACACACACACATATATTGTATAAACACACACTGCGACAGCACTTACCAATACTATATTCTCAATTTAATAATGATATTTTAATATTGTTTAATTATAAATTATTACCTTTTACTATCACATATGTGACCCTGGATCACGTCACCAGTCTCGAGTCGCACGGGTATATTTGTGGCAATAGTCAACAATACATTGTATGGGTCAAAATTATCGATTTTTCTTTTATGCCAAAAATCATTAGGATATTAAGTAAAGATCATGTTCCATGAAGATATTTTGTAAATTTCCTACCGTAAATATATAAAACATTTATTTTTGTGAGTGAATGCAGCACAATCGTGAACATAAATGAACAACTTTAAAGGAGATTTTTTGCACCCTCAGATTCCAGATGTTCAAATAGTTGTATCTTGACCAAATATTGGTATCTTGGTCCTATCCTAACAAACCATACATCATTTGAAAGCTTATTTATTCAGCTTTCATGTGATGTATAAATCTCAATTTCATCAATTTGCTCCATGTGATTTCATAAATTTGCTCCATGTTTTGTGGTCCAGGGTCACATATAACAAAGCCATGCACGGGATCGTCCACCTGGAGTTGTATTTTTAAATGTGGTAAAAATACTTTACTATAAAGCATGGACTTCTCTAATTACATTTATTTACATTGTATGCATAACAGCTGTCAGTTTGGGCCATGCAGATTTGTTTGCATATATGAATAATTATAGTAGTTGAACATTCTGAAGAAAAAGCTTGTTTCGTAGAGTGTTAATATGGCCTAATGTGAAGAATATATTGCATGTGGGGTAACAGCTTTACACAAGGATCTTTAAATCCACTCTGCCAGAGTTTTCACATATGGCAGGACGCTGCTCACTCACTGAGATGAGATGGGTTTGCTTTGCTGCGCACACAGAGGAACAGTTAGTGCGAGCCGAGGCAGATGTCTGGGTGAAACCACGGTAAACCGACTCAATCAGCCACACTCTTACGGGAAACATGGAAAATGTGGAAATCCGAGGGCCTAATTAGCCAATTTCCTTCATGAAATTACGCATCTGCGATGGGTGATTGGACCACCATGTCAATTTGAGACCTTGATCCGAGGCTAATTGCGTATCCCTGAAAAACCCACCCAGGGACACGATTGAAGTTAATCTGACAAGATTCACCCTTCTGACTGCTAGACGGTATTAGTGTGCTTTTCCTCAGAGCCAAACACGACCTGTGCGCTTTTAAAGATACTGCACTCTCTGAGGCATGCATGAGCCTATATGAGACACATTATTTAAAAAAATAACATCATAAAACTGACAATATTCCTTTAGGACAGAAAAAGAAGCATGGAAAAATATGAAGGCTATTTGGAATGGAAGTCTAGAATGTATGTAACTCTATGTACATAGAGTTTTTGTTGAAAACAGTATGATACTACATAAGTCGTATGACTTCTATCAATATCGTTGTATGTATGCATATGTGTGTATATATGAAGAGTTCAGATGCAAAAGCCTCTAAGTGCCATCTGAAATTTTCTTCAAGAATGATCATTTTTATCAAGCTTGTATATTTAAGTTCAGTAATTTCACTTAAATGGCAATGAAAATTACCTATTAATTGTCATTTAAGTGAAATGACTGAACTTAAATATACGAGCTTGATAAAAAATTATCAATTTCAGATGGCACTTAGAGGCTTTTGCATCTGAACTCTTCATATATATATATATATATATATATATATATATATATATATATATATATACAGGTGCTGGTCATAAAATTAGAATATCATCAAAAAGTTGATTTATTTCAAGAATTCAACTTAACAGGTGAAACTAATATATTATATAGACTCATTACATGCAAAGTGAGATATTTCAAGCCTTTATTTGTCATAATTTTGATGATTATGGCTTACAGCTTATGAAACTCACAAAATCAAAATCCCAGAAAATTAGCATATTACATGAAATCACACAGTAATTACACAGTGATACCATGGTCATTGAACCAGGTGTTGGTTCTTTTGGCAGTGTGGGCAGGTGCAAATCCTGCTGGGAAATGAAGGAAGCATGAAGTGCTCTGGAAATGTCCTGGTAGACGGCTGCGTTGACTCTGGATTTAATAAAGCACAGTGGACCAAAGTCCTCTTTTCTGATGAGAGATCTCATTTGGAAACCAAGGTCCCAGAGTCTGGAGGAAGAATGGAGAGGCACACAATCCAAGATGCTTGAAGTCCAGTGTGAAGTTTCCACAGTCTGTGTTGGTTTGGGAAGCCATGTCATCGGCTGGTGTTGGTCCACTGTGCTGTCCACTCAACGCAGCCGTCTACCAGGACATTTTCAGAGCACTTCATGCTTCCTTCATTTTCCAGCAGGATTTGCCTATAACCAAAACCTGCTTCACTTTGCATGTAATGAGTCTATATAATATATTACCTGTTTCACCTGTTAAGTTGAATTCTTGAAATAAATCAACTTTTTGATGATATTCTAATTTTATGACCAGCACCTGTATATATATATATATAGTCAATTATATCAGTCATCCTAGTGCGAATGTTGGCACTAGCCATTAAAACATGAGAGAGACCGAGAAAGACGAGGCACAGAATATAAAGGCAGGCCTAAACCCTGCATAAATGCACATCCCAAGGCTGAATAATAAAAAAAAATTCTGTGTGAGAAATGAGAGGCTGGGGGATGATGAAACTTTTAAATCCATGGTTTTATGGTGTGGGTGAATAAATTACGTGTCAAGCACGGACGCGGCCAGAATCGCTTCATTTGAAAAGAAAGAAAGAAAGGAAAAACCACACCGACATTTGAGTTTGCATTCTCTCGCTTTCTCTCTCTCTCACACACACACACACACACACACACACACACACACGCACACACACACACACACACACACACACACTTTAAGTTCTTCATGAGAGTCTCAGTCTTCCTCAAAGAATAAATGAATTTATAATGGACATTTTGCTTTATTCTTACAGATATTCACACTGGAATTGTGCATGTTATTCAAAATAATTTCATATTCGACTAAGGTCACCTGTGTTCGCACAGTGCATTGTTACTGATAATCAAATTAAGTCCCGCCCTACTTTTATTTTATTTATTTTTTTGCATTGAATATCTTGTCTCACTTGGAAATACTTCTCATTAAAAAGTGGCTTTTGAATGCATTTTAAAGTCAACTTCAGTGTGGCATGATCTGCATCACAACATATGTAAATCTATTGTAAATAATAAAGTTAAGATTATAAAATGCATGTAATTCACCCAATATTTGACTGAGCACGACCCCTAGTGAAGGCACATGCTTTGAGATAGCTGAACCCTGGCAGACGTCAGGACAGCGTGTGTCATGACAGAACGTCTCTGAAGACTTAAAAGAGTGAGAGGGGTCAAAAGATTACATCAAAGTCAACAAAACGCCTGACGAGACAGCGTCTTTCCCTGTGGGCCACCGGCTCTTGACCTCGAGCAGGGAAGCGGTCCTGAGACGAGAACTGTGGCGGCAGTAAACATTCAATTCCCATTCAAATGTTTTTAAAAATGAAATATATAAAAAAATATGAAATATAGAAATATTATAGAAATATTAATTCTTCTCAGTCTTTTTGCAGGATACACTAAAAAAGTGCGTCAAGTCATTTACAGTATGCAGTGCTTTCCACAATACACATTATTTTAAAGAAACTTATCATTTTATAATGAAATATCATCATAAAAAACTGACTAAATTAGCATTCCTGGTTTTCATCGGTCATGTGAAATAATCCTGAGCACTCATCAAAATTACTGAAACATTTCTTTTTTCAGCTGACATCATCAAGTCCTTTTATTTTCTCCAACCTCTCCCATCACTTTTCACTATCCAATCATATTCCAGTTGATCAGTTAAGGCCCACCCACTTTATCTCATTGAATATACTTGTAAATACATCACATTATGGTTAAATGGGTTGCAAACTCATTTCATGTCGATTTTAAATGACTATAGTTGTCAAAGAATGCACAGAGAAATGATAAAAGACAAAGTGAAAGTAGAAGGCGAGAGGAAAAAGATGCAATGTAACACACACACACACACACACACACCGCTGTAATTGTCAGCTAATCAGCACTGGCGGACAGTGACATCTATCACACAGCTGGCCAGAGCTTGATTCATTATCAGCCGCCAGCTGCCGCTTCAGAGCGACTCTGGGATCGGCTCATCCGGCCTGGCAGGTGGGAAGCTTCGGGAGCGTTTGTCTTTCCTAAACCGTAAAGTTGTCCGAGCTCGTTAAGGAGAACAGAGTCCGCTTGCACTGGGATCAATGGCCGTAGTCAATCTGCAGACATTGATGAAATAGAAAGCATGGATGTTCTGCTCCCTCCGCCTAATCGTATATCCACTAGCCAACGCGCTCTGACAGCTTGACTTTCAGCCGGGTCACTTTCACTGAAATGACAAATCCCAGTCTGAGCAGCCAGTAAGTGTGCAAATCCGCATCTGAAACCAGCACAACACTTTTCCACAGCAATGTTGAGCTCTTGAAGCTGGACTTCCCTTAAAATAAAGTGTTATCACACCATTCTTCATTCCAGAGTTTCCCATGAAGTCTTCGTCTTTATAGGCATTCGTATGAGTTCTCGAGGCGTTTCCATTTAGAAGTACTTCTACGCTCTCGTGTTTCTCCACATAATAATGGCAGTATTGGTTTTGCAATTTATTTCAACCGTGACACTCCTGACCTCCCTCTAAAGATGTTTCCTGCAAGGCTTAAAGTAAAAATAAAAGCAAGTGAAGCGGAAATTTGCGGATGATAAAAGCTCTTTCAGGAAGTCGAGGCAGACGTTCACACACATATTCTGCTCTGTTGTCAATAGTGTGGGTTGAGGAATTAAAACTGCCTGTGAGTTATTCACCTTCATGTTCCTGAATCAGAAAAGTTTAATGGATAAGTTGAAACCTGATTTTTTTTTTTAAAATGTGTGCATTTAATCATTAATGCGAGAAGTAAAATGTAGTAAAAATTAGGTTTACCAGATTGTTTCCCACAAAATGAGCACAAAGAAGAACAATATTTAATCAGTTTCATATTCATATCAATCATTCAATGTAAGGAAAAACATTTTTCTGTTAAGTTTACGGGCAATTCCTTCAACCCTCAAGCACAACACAACAATGCAAAATGCAGGTAAAATACACTGAAAAAAATGATTTGTTGAAATTAATAAAAAAATGTATCGTAAGTGGTTGCATTCAATTGATTTTATCTACATTTAAACAAATGCATTAAGTTGAACTAAAATTGATTGAGTTCAACTTAATGCATTTGTTTAAAAGTAGATACCAATCAATTGAATGCAACCACTTACAATACATTTTTTTAATTAATTTCAACAAATCATTTTTTTCAGTGTACCTGTGAAAAATCAATATGGAAAATTCCTTCATATTTTACACTGGGCCATACTTTTATGGAGCGTATGGACGAATGTAAAGTAATATCCAGTGATATTTGCATATTTATTAAGATATGTACTGTATATTAAAAAATAATACATATATGAAAAAAATTATAATGAATGGAAAATTCAGACAAAGAATTTCATGAACATTTTTCACAGATGAATCGTTGAGTTTGGAAATGATTCACTGATCCAATGACAGATTTCAAATCCAATGACATTTTGGTCATTTCAATCAGAGACACTCGTGAGTCATGAGGAATTGCTAAAAGAATCTAATAACGCAACTTCACATTATTTACTACATTTAATACTTTACCCTTTGTACGTTTTGTAAATTGTCCAGATTGAGAACTTTTTGTCATTGATGTTGCACACTGTTAAATAAAATGAGCAAATGAAAGTGTTAACTGGAAACATATGTTGCGTTTGATGTCCTGTGGTCGTGTCTCTCACTTTTGAGAGCTGATAATGACGATGAGCGAACACACACTGTCAAAGATCTTGATAGCTTGAGTTACAGTACCTAGAGAACATTTATGATATCCAGTAATATGTTCCCTAATTGTGCTTTAGTTGTTTAGTAGGAAAGTAGTGAAAATACCTAAACCAAACCATGTCATGGCGTGTCGTGTGATTGGAGGAAATCATCCCATCTGAGTTGTTCCAACTCTCTGATTGGCTGACTGTTAGATTTAATCTTGTCTTCGTTTGCATTTAAATGAGTTTTCTCCATTTGCATTTTTTTAGACTTGATGAAGGCCTGTGTGCCGAAACACATTGGCAAAATGAAGAATAGATTACTTCCAGCATCATATTCTGATTCATTCATTTCTCCACTCCACATGTGCTGCTGGTTTTGTGTTTGTGATCATCATATAAACCAAATTGCAAACATTGCAAACTTCAATCTGTTTGGAAATAAAATCCCATGCACTGCAAAAAATAAAAATATTAATAAAAAAAAGCAAATAATAAAAAAGCAAAATTACTAAAGGTACTAAGTATTGTTTTCTTTTTTTTAAATGATCAAAATTAAGTTTATATACTTAAAACAAGAAGAAAAATAAATATGCTGATTTATTTTTCCGACCATTGGTAGATATTTGTTTGTCTCTTAATTTTGATGAATTTTCTCTAATTTCATTTTGCTTCTAAAGTAAATGTGTCTTAATTTAAGAATGTTTCGATATTTTAGTGCAGAACAAAACAAAAATGCTTTTCAGTAGCTTTCAGAAACCCTTGTTATTAGCGACACCGATGGCCGTTGAGTGAACTGCAGCCAGAAACGTATTGCTCGTGTTTGTACAAGAGACTGAGCGTGATTTAACCCTGATTCACTCGCGGTGAAGTTTTTTTCCTCCTTTGCTTAGAAGTAAAAAGATAGATAGATGAACATTAACTTTTCCTTAATAACATACACACAATAATGACAGCGGTGAGAAAACAGCAGTTCAGAAAGCATCTGATCGTAGCGATGTGGAAATGTTTGCACCAGTTCTGGCATTCACCGGCATCATGTCGACAGATGAGCTATTAAAATGTTATGATATTATAAAGCATATTTGAGACTATATAGACTATTGATCTGGCTATGTGAGACTATAATGTGAATTAATCCCATTTCTTTGCATGACACATTGACATTACAGTACAGAATGGCTTTTTCAACATTATCCTGAACATTGTATAAGCATTCATTTCATATGTCATAAAACAGAAGAGAGACTGTAAACGTCACATCCTTTTGATTCAGTATTTCACATAAAAATCAGTCTGCAGACTCTCATAGACAACCTAGGAAGGTCTCGTTTGTTAAGTTTTGTTACAAGCTGTTCACACATTGCCAATAAAAAAACAATAATACATGAAAATTCTTACATATGGCCTGTTTAAAGAGGCACTACATAATTTCTTTATGAATTCTACTCTCTACAGATCTAACTGGATCAAAATGTCACCATGTATAATGTTAGAAACACTATATGGGTTGTGCTGTGCGGTTTGCACCATCTGTTCCCCAGTGGCGTTCACAGGACATCACTTGGCAGCCGTCTATGCGGGTCACAACCCCAGAATAACAGAAGCCGGTGTTTAATCTATAGACAGAGTTTGGCTTCCTAGGAATGTGATGGCTTCATTAGGCCCTTTAAACAGAGAAGACAGGCTCCTCTCTCCTGAATTCTTGTGGGAATGCACTGGACCTCTGCGTTTGAAGAGCGTGTAAAGTCTTCAGCGGCAGGGTCACACGTTCAGCTCAGGAGGTTACTGAGGATGGCCAGTTTAGATGTGAGCAAAGGACTGTGGACATACTATAGAAGGACATGTTGGACAAAGAGAAAAGGCTGGTAAGATGGTAGAAATGTTACCCTGGTAATCCAGAGTTCTCGCGAGAGCACAAGTTGAATTTGCTCAGCGAGTTACTCTGGTGTCGAGTAATGATGCTCATTAAATATGCCCCTCGATCTGAGCTGCACCAATCACATCGGGTTATCTGATATAGTTGGGCCAGAGGCGAGCTACACAGAAGACGACGGCGTTGTGACGTCGAAGTCATTAGTAAACATTGCAAGATGGCTATGGAGGAACACCAGTTGTTTGAAACGGCTTTGGCCGCTACAATGAACGAGTTAGACTTGGCTTTTTATCTAAAAGAGGAACAGAAGACGGCGCTCGAGGGTGTTTTTGCTGTTTTGCCGACCGGATACGGCAAGAGTCTAATCTACCAGTTAGCTCCGCTGGTAGCTAAGCGTATGGGGTTTATTGTGATTGGTCGTAGTGTTATCCAATTGCGTCCAGTGAGATTTTCAAATGCATGCTTGGTGCCGCCCCTCGAGCTGGCCGATTTTCATTAGTCGACGGCAGACCATTAATCTTTCAGATTTAGGCCTGGATTTCCAAGCTATAGAAATGTGTCAATCTCAATCTATCTAGCTCATCATTTCAGTCACAGCACTTCAGGTCCCAGACATGCACTGCAAAAAAATAGTATTTTTGAATATCTATATATTGTTAAATCAAGATACAATTACTTGAGACGCAAAATTACTTCATGCCTAAAACAATAACAAATATATACAAATGGGGTCAGAAAAATAAGTGTTTACTCATTTGAATTAAGTACTTTTCTGACCCCATTGGCATTTTCATTTACTTGTTTTAAGTATAAAATCACTTAATTTTGATAGAAAACAAGACTTAACACTTACTTATTGCAGACGTGAAAGCAGCTTCAAAAAAATGAAAGAGTAAAAAAGTTACTAAAGTTTAAGTTTGCTGTAAAGCAAACTAAAAAAAAATGTATTTTATACAAAACAAAAGATTTGGACTGTAAAAATTGCTTGAAAATGTGTATCCAAGATGTGTTCCAAATTTAAAGTTGATATCACAAACATTTAGCTTTCTAAAAGGATTTAAAGTACCATTTTTATGATAACTCAGTTTTATAATGGATGAATTTTGAGAGTTTAAGCTTTCAAATGATACCTAATTCATTATTACAAAAAATATGTGACAGGAAAAAGGTCAATAAATTGCTAATTCTCCCGCTTCCGGGACACTGGCAGGTGACAGGCTGTGAATGTTTGGATATATGTAAAACAAGATACTGATGAGAAAATCCTTTTTTGCAGTGCATGTCTGGGCCCTGAAGTGCTGAAGCCCAGCTGCTGAAGTGACCGTTTCACATAGCATTTCCGAAACTACAGGGAAATCCCATGACAGACATTAATGCAATAATCTATGGCCCATTGGCATGGTAATTAAGGCTAATGTCCATTAGCATCTATTGCTACTCGCTCCTCAGAGAAGTGTTTTCACTAACCTCGTCCTGGCAGCAGCCTTGATGCTATTACTGTGAATTTACACATATAAAAGACTTTTAAGAATCTTAGCCTTCTACCTGGACAAAGACAATATGGATATATTAGCATGTAGACAAAAATAGACAATTTTTCCAGCACACTGTGCTGCAATTTCAAAGAGAAATCGAAACTAAAAGCGCATAAAATTTTCCCAGAAACAGATGCACATGAATGTGGCGACATTGCATTGCAATGGTTGTTGTGTATCTCGGCAGTTTGCATTTGAAAATAATGTACAACCTACTCTAAATCCTACACTAAACCTAACATATAAGCAAATGTGAAAAAAAGATGCATTTACCATGCCATTTTAGCTTGCTTCTACAAGTCTTTTATCGTTACTTACGTGAGCTACAGAGCAAGTTTACTACATCTGAAAAGACATACTGTACATGTGTCAAAATGTGTTAGTTTACACATCATGAACTATGGTAAAAGTGTTTTGCGTTCATGACATAGTATTGTGCAAGAAACAGTGCAGAAATAAGCCATTATTAATCAATGATCCGCCCCATGATAATAGTTTGTGTGAAAAGGAATAAAAGTTAGAAACTGCAGTGAATTGTATTGGAATTCCAATGGAATTTTCGGAGAAACTGTTGATACATTAATGGAACACATGAGAATTCTTGAGTTCTTAAAGGGGTGGTTGATTATGATTTCACTTTTCTAACTTTAGTTAGTGTGTAATGTTGCTGTTTGAGCATAAACAACATCTGCAAACTTACGACGCTCAAAGTTCAAAGAAAAGGGAGATATTTTCTTTTAAAGAAATTGTTTTTTAAGGACTACAACAAACGGCTGGTAGAGACTACACGACATTCCTCATTAGTGACATCACCAACCCTAGAATTTACATAAACCCTGGGAACTCCGAGCAATTTATAGATTATCAAGACAGAATATGCTAATCAATGATTAGAAGATAATGACATAAGTTACATAAATTCATCAACTAAACATTCACAAATGTTGTCTACACGTTGTCACTTCTTCTTGAGTCTCTCCATCTTTGTCCGACACCGTTTTGAACATAAAAGGCTAAAAGTTTTTGAAATGTTCAGTGCATGTCTGTGTGAAGTAAAATGACACAAGCTGTTGAAGCTCCGCCCCCTGTGCCGGGAGCAGCAGCTCATTTGCATTTAAAGGGACAGACACAAAACGGTGCGTTTTTGCTCACCCTCAAAAAGTGTCAATTTTAACATGCTATATAAAAATATCTGTGGGGTATTTTGAGCTAAAACTTCACATACACACTCTGGGGACATCAGAGACTTATTTTACATCTTGTGAAAAGGGCATTATACCACCCCTTTAAAAAAAAACAAAAAAACTATATGACTAAGAAATTTTTCCCCTCTGGGGAAATAAAATGGTGTTTGTGTGATGGGAAACTGTCCACGGCGTGTTGGCACAGATAAGTCCGCATAGCGAGAGTCATCTTTACAAGAACAAATGCAGTGAGACAGGGTACTTTACCCAATTATGGATACCTCTCAACAGTCACACGTAATACAAGCTAATCCAGCGTAGTTCTTGCCCAACCATGGGATGGCTAATATAAAACGATGTAACAACCACAATGACAGTCTAGCTCATCTAGTTTAGTGCTACTCAGCGAGCAAAACCCAGTCATTACATCGCTAGATGATTGACTATAGACCTTTTTTGCCCCCTGAATTTTGGATGAAACCTTAAAGGAGAACTTGGTAACTTTTTTAACTTAATAAAACTGTCTAGAAATCATTTGGATGGTTAAACAACCTGTTCTGGTGATATTGGTGACTTTCCCCGCTCCCCCCAGCGTTCCCAGGCCGAAAACCAACCTTGCAACTTGGGCACTACCGTCCCGGCAAGATAGAAATTGGAAGTCTCGTGAGAAGCGAGAACTAGAACGAGAACGAGCGCGAAACACAAATTGCTTTACGGCAATTCGACATAAACACCCACGCATGTATGATGTATTACCAGATTACCCACCTCGGTAGACATAGCTCCACACGATACAGTTGGCTTGCTCCGATCAAAACAAACGCACATGAGCAGCAGTAGAGAGGGGGAGGAGGCCGCCGTAAGTGAGTTTTTTACGACTGTGTTGTGAAATATACCCCCCCCCCCCACAGCTGTAGGGGGAGCTCGTGGGGAAAACACGCGACAACAAAAGGGAAAATCAGCGAAGAAGTGACCAGAGTTCGCTAGAGTTGCAGAGTTCTCCTTTAAGCCTGTTGGTTTTAAGATAATCTATAGTTGGTCTGCCAGGTTAGCCAAGATGGCAAGGTTCAAAACCCCTATAAAACCATTAAACTAGATGGGTTTTCACCACTATAGCTCAATGCATCAACGCATACACGCCATCCACTAGGTCATGACATCTGTTCACTCTCGTACAGCGAATACAAACGTGCACGGAAAAAAATGGTCCTTAATTAAACTCAAAGTTTGTAGAATAAACGGCGGTTAATGTTTATAGCCTCAAAAGGGCAACTGCTATCTGATGCACGGTGATTTCCTGAAGTAGTGACAAGCAACGAGGAAGATCTCAATTGTCTCGGCCATTAGTGGAAACTACAATGAGGGCATCATTGTTGCAAAGCTATTGACTTTTCATTTGCTTGTTGCATGACATTCATTTAGCGGCTAATTGCATGCTTGTTCAATTCTTTTCTCTCCGTTTTAATCCACCGCTCACGTTACAGCTGGGAGACTCGAACCTGCAGTCTGGGAAATGCAACACATGAAACATAAAGCTCCTTCACAATCTGCAAACAAAGGCAAGGGTAACTCCTCTACCATAGTCATATCCTTTCTTAGATCGTCTCCCTCCATCTTTTACTATATTTAATTGAATTCAGTCCAGTGACAATAAAAGCCATTCTTTTGATTTTGGAAATGTTTTCTTTATAAAATCATGCTTAATTATGTATCTCACAGTATCAATGAGTCTACTATAGCCTACTATAGTAAAAAAACATATTTTGTTTTGTGTTTATTATAGTTCTTATAGTTCAATTTTGTAAGTTACTTTGGATTTATTGCAAATGTTGTAGTAAAATGTAGTAAAACAAACCATGGTTTGTTTTGTAGTTATAATGGTTTTAATACAAAAAACATAGTTAAACCATGGTTACTAAAGCATGCTTAATTTTGTAGTTACTATGATTTTATTGCAAATGATGTATTAAAACCATGGTTTATTTTGAGGTTTCTATGGGTTTACTACAAAAAAAATATAGTTAAACCATGTGTTACTATAGTATAAAGCATGCTTAATTTTGTAGTTACTATGATTTTATTGCAAATGCTGTATTAAAACCATGGTTAATTGCTGTGATTTTACTGCAAACGCTGTAGTAAAACCATGGTTAGTTTTGTAGTTATAATGGTTTTACTACAAAAAACTACAGTACTACAGTATAAAGCATGCTTAATTTTGTAGTTACTATGATTATTATTATTTTTTTCAAATGCTGTATTAAAACCATGTGTTATTATAGTAAAACCATGGTTAATTTTGTAGTTACTTTGGGTTTACTACAAAAAATATATAGTTAAACCATAGTTACAATAGTAAAACCATGGTTAACTGCAATGATTTTACAACAAATGCTGTAGTAAAACCGTGGTTAATTTTCATAAGGGTTTTTTGCCCCGTTTTAAGTGTTTATACAGTAAATGCTACAAAAAATCAACCATTTGAAATGTCAACACTGCACTCTAGCATCTAAACATCATCTATCTCTATGTGCGAGGGGGGAAAACTCTCTTCATGCTTCAGCAAGCTGCATTTTCAGTTGTGCAGATTCTGTCTTGTCTCCGGTTAACTCCTTTAAATGATGAGCAGCAAGTAGCTTGAGTAGAGACAGTTTCTAAGTAGCTGTGAAACACTACGTGTGATGGTAAACACTGGAGTCCGGAGGATGCTAAAGTGGATGTTATTACACAAATGTGTATCATCGCTCATGATTTTTTAATGCACAATTAAACCGTGCGATTAGTACAGCTGTGTGATGTTTGCATTTGCGGATCAGCGGGGTCTCTGCTAATAGCTATAATTCCATCTCGTAGGGTGAGGAAGGGGTGAATAATAGCGTAGACGGGGTTTACCGGAGGAGGAACTGTGTGTTAAAGCCCGTCATTACACTTTCTGTCCATCCGTGTCCTCCTCCATTCCCTGCTTATATCTTCATCTGAGGGTGTTTATTGATACTCCAGGGCACTTGATAGCGGTCAGCACCATCATTCCTGAAGAGGATGTGGTTCGCATACTAGTCCATTTTACACTCTCCCATCCAGTTTGCATGCCTGCTTATGCAACATGCAGACCCAGTGTTTGTCTTTCTAGGGCTATTAAAGTGCCCATATTCATAACTTTGGAATTATTTTTCTCATACTGTACATTATTGCAGCACCTCTTTTCACCCTCTGTCTGAAACACTCTTTCTTAGTTCCTGCCTCTTTAAACCCCGCCTTTCCGAGAAGCCCAGTGTGCTCTGATTGGTCAGCTGGACCAGTCTATTGCGATTGGTCAACCGTTTGGAGCGCATGTAGGAAATGTGTCGCCCCTATGATCGGGTTTCAGCTCCCGAGGCTTCATGAGCAGCTATAAACTATGGTAACAAATCCCTCAGTATTGAAAGTCCATTCAATGTTTTTTGCCCTCGCAGTGGAAAAAGAAACCCAGTATCTCCTCGACATGCAACTGTTTTTTGAGGACTGGCTGATGCAGCAAAAAGGCGGTCACTATGCAAATGTGTAACATGATGACGTAGCTAAGTCACTGAAATAACGGCAGGACTACAAACAAGGCGTTTCAAGTGTTTTCCGTTGGACTGATGAACTCTTTTTGGCGTGGATTGTGGCATGCATGCATGCATTGTTTACATGCACAAACTGTTATATTACACACAAAAGGAAAGGTAAAATCAAAAAAGCATGATATGTGCCCTTTTAACTAATGTTCTGGGTGCAATGAAGGTTAGTTCCTGAATACCAACTAAAAGCAGACTACTGCTATCTGCCCAACAGTACTTTATGGTCCTGAAAACCTGGATAGATCTTTAAAATGCAGAACGTGCACTCGGCTGCATGGCGTATCTGGAAATGTGCCCAGTTTTAACCCTCTTCTCCATAATTTCATGAATTACTGCTGCCATGATCAATTAAAAATATATCTTGTCTGTTTACCACCTGCAGAAAAACAACATTAAATGCATAAAGGGCTAATCTATAACAAGCCTCAATCGCATAGAAATGAGATGCGTTCGCTCTGATAAGAATGACAATTACCTAAATACGGCTGGCACAGCGCTAAACAACACTAAAAATATATTTATTGAAAGATTACTGGAGTATGTTCTACAAGAAAATGCTATTTCAGTTTTTCTACTTCGAAATGTGTAAGTAATGTCTGAGTTGGCACATTTTTTCAGTGCAATAAATGTAGCCATTCCCACCAGAATTTTTTCAGATATTTTAAAAATTGTGACTGAAAATCACATTTTTATTTTACATTTAGTCATTTAGCAGACACTTTTGTCCATTTTATGTCCATTATATAATGATTTTATATCATTTAACTTCTATCAACGTTCAATTAGTCCCCACGCATTTAACACAAAAACATAAATATGCCATTGGATTACATGCGCAGCCATGTCTCTTTTAACATGCAATCATAATTATGGATTTTGATTGGCTGATACTGCTCTCAGGTTAATGTTTTCTGAGTAAAAAAATTGAAAAATGCATTCAATGAGTCTGCGCTAAAATTCTGTGATCACATAATGTGATTTTTAGTGAATTTTTGTGAATTTTATTCACTAAACACCTTAACAAATGTTGCACACAGCCTCTCCAGGAATGTGAATCACATTCCTGGAGTTTGTGTTGAAATAGCACATGCTAAAGTAGTGCTTCACCCTGTCTTTCTGTAAGACTCTCTCATTGCTGCGTGGTCAACAAACACCTACGGTCTACATCACCTTTGGCTTCTGTGAGCAATGTAAACATCCACTGAACGTACAGTAAACCGCTGAACACTCGACCCAGAGCGCTCCTGGTCCCAAACACCATCAAAACCAAGAACATCCATGACATTTCGATCAATATGTGAAAGAGCAGAGGTTCAGGAACACTGCAGTACGTAAATCCTCGTTTATCCTTAGTTTAACAACTAAGAATTAATTAAATGGATTCAACTTCAGCACACGGTGAGCAGATAAGAATGTGCGAGATAAGAATAATAATACGCTTTCCCTGCTTAGACGAACTACAGGCTGGAACACACTACACCACTTCTTTCGTTAAATCTGAATAGATTATAAAACCCAATTTATCATTCACTTGCCAACTTTGTAAGAGGAAAAACTAGGGATCATACATATGCCAAATGAGGATCATACACTACCAGTCTTTTAACTCTTTCCCAGCCATTGACGGAATTTTCCGGCTTTCCATATTTTCACTGTTATATGGTAGGGGGCGCTATGGAGGCTTGTTTCCGCCACAGAATAAAACATTGTAAAAGATAATTGCGACTTTTTGTCTCACAATTGCAAGTTTACATCTCGCAATTCTGACTTTATTTTTCAGAATTGTGAGATATAAAGTCAGAATTCTGTGATATAAACACGCAATTGCGTGTTAAAGTCAAAATTGAGGGATCTGAACTCACAATTGCGTGTTAAGGTCAAAATTGAGGGATCTAAACTCACAATTGCGTGTTATAAAATCAGAATTGAGGGATCTAAACTCACAATTGCGTGTTAAACTCAGAACTGAGGGAATTAAACTCACAATTGCGTGTTATAAAGTCAGAATTGAGGGATCTAAACTCACAACTGCGTGTTATAAAGTCAGAATTGAGGGATCTAAACTCACAATTGCGTGTTATAAAGTCAGAATTGAGGGATCTAAACTCACAACTGCGTGTTATAAAGTCAGAATTGAGGGATCTAAACTCACAATTGCATGTTAAAGTCAAAATTGAGGGATCTAAACTCACAATTGCGTGTTATAAAGTCAGAATTGAGGGATCTAAACTCACAATTGCATGTTAAAGTCAAAATTGAGGGATCTAAACTCACAATTGCGTGTTATAAAGTCAGAATTGAGGGATCTAAACTCACAATTGCATGTTAAAGTCAAAATTGAGGGATCTAAACTCACAATTGCATGTTATAAAGTCAGAATTGAGGGATCTAAACTCACAATTGCATGTTATAAAGTCAGAATTGCAAGATTTTTTTATTCTGTGGCAGAAACAAGCTTCCACAGGGCGCTGTTATGCATCTTCTGAAAACATACTTAATCTCATGATCAAAACATAGGCGAAGAATAAGCAGATAGCATATGTATGCAGATGCATATGTAAAATAGCGCGATCATCAACATTAAAGGGCTCATCGGATGACAAATTCACTTTTATATGGTGTTTGCATATAATGTGTCTTTGCAGTGTGTCTAAACTGCGAAAAAAAAGTCTAAACACTCTCAATAATCAAGCCATTTGGATTTTCTGAGCAATATAATGTCATATTTCTCATGCTCTGCCCACGACCACTGATGGACTGTCCCGTATTAGCATATTTACACCCTCAGCCATTTGTCTACTGTCAACCAAGCAGCATTTTACGTGTCTTGTGTCGACACCCCCCCCATGGGTTAGAGAGGGGTGGGGTGAGCACTTGCTCATTATCATTTAAAGAGACATGCACTAAAACGGGTCGCTGTGTACACAGCTGTTTTTGAGGAGGTAAAAAGGGTGTTGTTTTACACAACCATTGAGGAAAGTATATTACAAACTTTACATGAAGACCCTAAAGAATCATGCCAACTTGTGGAAAATGGGCATCCAATGACCCCTTTAAACATTATATAAATTGCCTAAAACTGGTTTAAATTCATCAATGCATCAAGCCAGTCTAGGCAACCAGGAAAAGCCATCTTACCAATCTCTCGAGAGATCTGCACGAACGCTTCCACGCCACTTTCCCCGTAGTTCCCTTCCGAGGCCAGCGTGGAAACGTAGTTCCAGCCCATCGCCGTGACGATATCCAGCATGGCCTGGGCCTGGTAGGAATCTGGTGGAACGACGCGGGAGAAAAAGTCATAGCGAGTGTTGTCGCTCAGCTCCGGAGCTGTGGATGCATAGCTGATCTGAGGAATCTGCAGAGAAATAAAGAAAGAGAGCGTTTAGAGGGATAGTTCTCTGCTATCACAGCATATTTACCCAACATATGCTATTTTGTTTGTGCATACAAGTATTGCATTAGCTTTGCAACATGTGCTAACCAGGATTATTATCGTTAACTAAAAAATAATCTAAAACCATTAAAAAAAAATAATTACGGAACCCTACACATGACGTGCAGACAAAAATATATATACCATGGTAACAAATTAGGAATTCGTTCTCTCGTTTTAGTAAATCGTGGCCATATTGTACTAATTTGATCCCTCATTTTGATTTAACTAAAACAAGGGAATTAATTAGTACAACGTTGCCACGATTTAGTAAAAATAGGGAACAAATTATTATATCATGCTCACTATTTAGTAAAACGAGGGAACGAATTAGTAAAACGTGTTGGCGTATTAATAAGTTGCGGTAACAAATTTTATTTCAGCTTGTTGCATAGGCAATATTTCTTATTTTAATTTAATTGTAGTTAAAGTATTAGAAAATTAAACCAAATAACCTAAAACTAATAAATAAAAATGAATAAATACTACATAAAATAACTAAAATAATAAAAATTACAAAAAACACAACAAAATGACTAAAACTAACCAAATTTAGTTAAAATTAAATCTATCAAACTCTACTCAAAAACTAGGTTTTGTGAGAACAGTGAATTCAGGCCAGATATCTCTGTTTGAGTAGGCAGGTTTGCCGCTGAGAATCATGGGTAATGGAGTCAGGGCGGTGGGAGGTTTGACTGACAGATTCATAGAGGAAGAGTACAGGAGGATGTTAAAGAAGCTCACGGCTGAATTATCTTGAAGTGTTCCATTACAAAACTGTTCTGAGATGCAGCTCACGTCAATCTACACAAACAGAGTTAAATCCAAACATCCCCAGAGGTGCGACAGCACACAATCACCTAGACTGTGCGTTCACCGCTCGAAGCTGTAAATAAGAAAAGATTTAGCCACAAAGTGCTTGAGGAACATCGCTGTATGTGTGTGGATAGCTTTGTCAAGTAGATTCATGAGTAATGATGCAGAAAGTTGTGACATTGAAAAATACATCATCCAATACGTCTCCATGCAGCAGTGAGGAGTGGAAATTGAAATCTTACACTGTAAGACTGATAGATAATCAAGAGTTTTTGATAAACGTGCAACAAGAATGCCATGTCGAGCTAAAAAAATAAGACAGCCTCAAAGCTCGCAGCGTCTTACACATAAACTATGTTGCTAATAAGATGTCAAGTGAACTTTTGCGGGTTCACTCATCTGAAAAGGTTAAACATTTTGCAAACATGCAAACTTTCATTAAGTATAGCAGCGGCGGCTCATGAATATTTCATGAGAAAAGGCTCCACAAATAAGAAAACACCGAAGAGGCCAAGATACATAAAAGACGGGAAAGATAACTCGACTTCTTGATGTATAACACTTTTAAGACTAACACTGGAAACACAATGTAAATAAGATATTTGTTCATAATAACAGGAGTCCAGAACTCAGTCACTGATAAACTCTGGGTTTTGATTGACAGCTCCGTCAATTGTAAAGGGAGTTTTCTTTGAATGATTTCTATCATTTAATCACAGTTTAAATAACAGATTATTTTCATCCTACTAAGAGAAACAATGTGAAATTGACAGTTTAGTCAATGGTTTGATTTACTGACACATAGACAAAGAACATCTGACTGTATCTACATGAATCATTACATATCAAAACCACTGGTCACAGATCAGGCATTAGAATGAACATTTACTTACATATATACATTACTGTCAATTCCATATCGTAAAAGTCTGTTTGCAAAGCCTGCACCGATACTGCAATTGATTTACCAAAGCATGCGCCGAAATTGCGACTGATTTACCAAAGAATCCACAGTGAAATGTACCGAATACAGATACATTTGTAGTGTTTTTTTTGTTTGTTTTTTGTATTTATTTATTTAATCAGGAACAATACACATTAATAATACATGACAATATGTAAAATGCGCCAGATTTAGCCAACACTTGCAAATTTTCATCCGTTGTCCCTCATCTGAGACATTCACATTGTTGAAAATTAATTACCACATTCCTAGCATTAGGATCCTTGGGAAAGTAATGTTATTTTTAGTCCAGTGATCCTGTATTTCTCTTCTCTCCTCGTCATCTCATCTTTCTCATCTCATCTTTGGCGAGGCCAAAGTAGCAATGATGAAGTAGGCATTGATTATCACCTATCATAGATAGGTATATTCCACAACGAGTCGTTCTCTGGCCTTGATCTCAATAAAAGCCGTTTTTGTTTTACTTACAGGATATTCTTATAGTATGATGACCTCTTAAATGTCAAAAGCTCAAGGAAAATTTGATGGCCCCTTTAATTGTAAAACCACTATAGATCAAGTTAAATTACGAAATAAAATGAATAACCCATCCTCTGTGAACATAAAAGCATTAAAGGGTTTGATTTTTGCAGTCAGTGAACTCTTAATCCTTAGTAATCCCCTTTTTCTATATTTCCTCAAGCTATTGCTGCATTTATTTTACCAAACATAAAAATATATATATATAAAAAAAAACCTTTGTTTACCTGTCACCTCAAGTCTCCAATGCAGGTGTAAAACACGCCAGAAGTAGTTTTAAAGCTCACTGAATGAGAACTTTAATATTGAGCTGAATATTGAGCGGTTGTAGTTTATGACTCTGGCAGATAAAAACACTACTATAAAGATCTCTGCATGAAATGTTCTTCTGGCCAAGCAACAGAGATCTCACAATGATCACACCACACGAGCACAGAGGCATTTGCATTAAAAGAACACGGCATTGAAGACATACAAATGAAGGGACATAACAAACCCGAGGCGATGTACGAAAGGCTGGAAGATAAGAATGAAGAAATGGGATGTTTGTGACAGCTCTGTGGTTTTACGCAAAAAGGAAGTGATCAAGAGATCCTTGAGCATTTAAAACCTAATAATCCTCAGATTCTCGCTAACCCAAGACCCGTTTAATGGTTAAAAGAAATAAGATAAGCTGTTGACAGCATTTGTGACAATGTTTATAACCACAGACTACAATGCTGACATATGAACAAACATTGGATGGATGGATGGATGGATGGATGGATGGATGGATGCTTTTTGAGGCATTAAATAATGGTAAAATACCGGTAAATTGATGAGCACAAACCTTAGTAAATGAATCATTTAAATACTCTCCTCCCATACATATTACATCTGAAAGGGAAACTCCTAATGCATTTGCAATAAAGTCAGTTGCAAAAAATAACCCTGTCAGCGCCTTTTCAGTGCTAGTTTTACACTGTGTCTCTTTAGTAAATCCTGACGGTAGTTTTTTAACACCAAAAGAGTGTTTGCGCTGGTGCAAGCTGTTGCTAAAGTTGACCCTAAATGCCTTAGCCTACTGTAACAGCATTTGACATAAATGCTGTGGTGCATTGTGTATATGCATCCATAAAAAATTAAGCCATTATTGAGGAAAATTCTCCCAGAATGCTCTGCACTTTTGAAATTATTTGCATATTGTGTTTTCATATAGAGAGGTCAAACAACTGAAGCTATAATGCAAGATTGGAAGTCACAAGTATAATATCTGATCATACACACAAATATGTGTGCGTGCGCATTAATTTGAACAGTGTGTGTGTGTGTTTGCGTCCCAGGATAATGGAGCTGCGCGGCTGCTGTATAAAGCTGATAGATGCTTCTCCAGCACTGCTAATTAACCCTTGCACAGACCCTTATTGTCCGACATTCAGCAGCGTAAGGCAGACATGGACCTTAACAAAGGGTGCAAATGCAAGATTGGCTCCGGACAAACACACACAAACACACAAGCACCCTCATGTAATTACAGCTCCATTGATTAATGCGTCTTGTATACTGAGATTACATGGATCTGACGACACGACTGATTCCCTGGCGAGTCTGTATTGTGTGAGTAGAGGAGACGTATTATATTATAAGTGTGTGTGTGTGTGTGTGTGTGTGTGTGTGTGTGTGTGTGTGTGTGTGTGTGTGTGTGTGTGTGTGTGTGTGTGTGTGTGTGCGCGCTTATGCATGCAATAGCACATCATAGAAGGCTAACACCTCATTGCTATCGAACCTTTTCCTCAAATCTTAAATGTATAACAAAATTAAGATAAACAAAATGTATGTATTATACAACATATCCATATATAATTAATTGATACAATTTTAATGTAAAGTAATTCAAAATCCCATTCAGTTTAATATTGCCATAAGTTTCCAATAAAAATGATCTGTAATTTCCTATTTTACAACACTAAGAACATTTTTGGGGTAGCAAACTAGTTTAGATAGATTACTTGGTTTTAAATCAATAACTAACTTAATAATAAAATAGCCTCTGTGTATAGAAGTCCCATTTTTCTGAGGACGTAACCATAGTAACTGGCTGATTAAGATAATCAGATTAGATTATTGAGATAATATTGAACAGTACATCAAAAAAACAGTAGAGCCTACTTTCATTAGTTATAAATCTATTATAGATTTAAATATCATGTATATAACAAAAACTGGTCTTTAAGACAATAGATGTTTGGGTTACTGTGCTGGAGGGACCAAAAGAACATTTTTTGGGTATTACAAGACAAACAACAACCGAGAACGCTCTGAAACGATCCATAAAAAAATAAAAATAAATCTTTAAAAAAGGTTGAACCTCCTGAAAGTTATACTGTATAAAATAAATTTAAATTAAATAAATTAAATAAAGTAAATAAAGTAAATAAATTAAATAAAAAATAGGATAAAATAAATAAAAATATATAAAATAAAATAAAATAAAATAAAATAAAAAGTATATAAAATATTTAAGATTAAGACAAACAAAATGTATTTATTTTAAAATAAAGCATATGTATACTATCATTAATTATATTAATTTCATTAATATAATTAATGCATTTTATTTAATGTAATTTAAAACTCAAAATTGCACAAATCATGCATTCAGTTTAATATAATTCAAAAAATAAATTTTTGGGTAGAACGAGACAAACAGCCTGAAATTATCTATACATGTAAATACACCTTTAAAGCAGTCATTGTATGATTTACACAGCATTTCCAACCAACAAACATGTTTCATGCACTTTATAGGCCATAAAGATGTGGGTAATCAGGTCATGTAATGCATATTCCCCCTCAGTTCCTCTGTGACATCTGATTTAGTGTCGCTTTTAGTCCAAACAACGGGATCAGCTGTGGGCATAATGTCAAACTCAAGTGAACGTCCAGCATCTCGGACAAAAAGCAGGTGGACCGAAGAGACATTATACATTTAGCTGTAAGCATTTGTCTTTGTGCTAAAACAGTCGATTGGATTAGTTGCTCAGCATTGCCTGCAACAACATTATAAACACCTTATCTCACATTTAGTGACAGAAGCAAGACGACCACACACACAATACAAACAATAGGACTCTCGCCCAGAACCAAATCCACTGCCAAAATAGTAGCATTACGTCCTGAAAATAAACCAACACCTCAGACTCTGAATGTCAGACGTTTGGCTCAGTAGACGTGTTAGTAGGTGCTAGTGTTGTTTATATGTCTATATGCTTTAAGACAAACCATGTGTAAATTCATAAGTCAACACCATTGCTGAGTATTTTCTCCTTAAAACTGCAGTGAATCAAAGACAGTCTCAAAAACACGCTTTGAAATCGCTGGTGTTTCTGACGTCACAAACTACCTTGTAACCAATCAGATCAACGTGTGATCGTCAACCAGTGGATCTCTGAGCTGAGTGAGTGAGTGGAGGCGGGGCTCATTTGCATATTAATAGAACCGCGAATACTAAACGAGGCAAGGGTGTAGAGCTACATTCAAGATATTTTAAGGCATGACCAAGTTTAAATGTGTAATTTTGGTGATCAAAGATGAGTTTTAAGGGATAAAATGATTGACTACAGGGGGACTTTAACCCTCTGGGGTCGGAAAACATGCCGGCACGTTTTGCTGGATTTTTTTCACATATAGCAGCAAAATAGACTTAAAATACTCTGCCATTTATGGTCATACAGACTTAAGAAATATGAAAAAATAAACTATTAAATGTCTACTTTTTTATGTGTCCGCTTACAATCGAAACAAAACATTGTGCTTTTGTAAAATAAAGAAAATAAAACAGGGTGTGCTTTCTGCCTCTCCGTCTCCGTGAACTTTTTTTCTGGAGCACGTCTCTAAACTTAAACAGAACTCAGCGAATACTAGTCACCCAGGCATGAGCAATATATCTTTATAATCATTTAAGTGTCTACTATTAAATTATCTAATTCAAAACTAAAACAAATATTCTCTGTTTATGTAATCTGTATGAAAAGAGAGAGATGTCAGTCGTTCTCATTTCAGCTCATTATCTGCTAATGTGAACACGCCTACTGAGAGCGCACACTATACAAACGCAAATGATCTGAAGTGATCCATGCAAACCTGTGAACGGCCACATCAACTCGATAAAACTCATCAAGTTTAATCAGATTTATGTACGTCGTCTTGCGATGCTGTGAGGAATAATACTATCGTAATAATAATCCTGGAAAATTTACCTCAGAAGTGCTGGTTTAGTTTCACTTCGAGGAGCAACGGATCCAGCTGAGGATTAACTACCTTGTAACCAATCAGATCAACGTGGATCTCTGAGCTGCTGTGAGTGAGTGGAGGCGGGGCTCATTTGCATATTCATAGAACCGCGAATACTAAACGAGGCAAGGGTTTACAGCTACATTCAAGATATTTTAAGGCATGACCAAGTTTAAATATGTAATTTTGGTGATCAAAGATGAGTTTTAAGGGATAAAATGATTGACTACAGGGGGACTTTAAACGATAACAGCCTGAACAATGAGATAAGCACTTGAAAGATACTGTATAATTTCCACAGTGGTTCCAACAGGGTTTGTTATATTTTACAAGGCTATTTTACAAGACTAAGATCATTTTTGGATAGCCAAAATAATGCAGCTGATGCCAAACAGTGACCACAGTAAAGCAACAGGGACCCAAACAACTCAGACTCTGAGTGTCAACATGGCCATTTCACCTGCAATGAGGCGGATCGCTTACATTGTGCTCTACTGATAATGGCAGCGTCGGGGTGTAAACGCAGGGCAAAGCGCCCTCTCTCCTCAGCGGGACACACACATTTGGCAGGTGGCTTAGCACGGGCTTCCAGCGCCACAGTTTCATCCGTCATCTGGACGGCCTGTCGGATTGGACGCTTGGACTGGCAGAGCTACGGGTGGTCAGAGACAGATTCGCTGACGGGGTTTATATGACTGTTGAGATAGCAGAAGAAGCCGCTCGATCACCTTACATTACAACTTTATGTATGAAGAGATGTTTGCTGTAGGCTCAACTGTAATCAGACTGATGCAGCTCTGCTATCGTACAACAAGAGGTGACCTTTGACCTGAAGGTCTCATTACTCTCAGCCGGGTCATTCATATTCTGCCATTCAGACACTTATACGTTATTAATTATGACTAGTTGTTGCACGAGAAAATTAACAGGATTCAAATAAAGAGATTAAGCCTTTGCTCGCTCAGTGAGGGACTGGGAGTTTACATGAAGGTGACAACATTAATTCTAATATTTTTAATAAATAAAATATTATAATATATTATAATTATTAAAAAATAAAGTATTTATATAAAATAAAGTGCATGTATATCACAGAAGCAGCACCAAAAAGGCACCAAAATCGTTTTTTTGTGCAGCACAAGACAAATATTAACCGAATGTTTGACCTGAAATGACCCTTGAAAGTTAAATCATTAATATATATATTTTGGACCACAAAACCAGTCACATGGGTCAATTTTTTTAAAACTGAGATGTATACAAAACCTGAAAGCTGAATAAATAAGCTTTCCATTGATGCATGGTTTTGTTAGGATATTACAATATTTGGCCGAGATACAACTATCTGAACATGCATCGTGAATCTGAGGGTGCAAAAAAATCTAAACATTGAGAAAATCGCCTTTAAATTTATGTTTACGATTGTGCTGCATTCACTCACAAAAATAAATGTTTTATATGCAAAATATCTTCATAACATGATCTTTACTTAATATCCTAATGATTTTTGGCATAAAAGAAAAATCAATAATGTTGACCCATACAATGTATTGTTGGCTATTGCTACAAATATACCCGTGTGACTCGTGACTGTTTTTGTGATCCAGGGTCACACACATATATATATATATACACACCGATCAGGCATAACATTATAACCACCTTGTGTTGTGTTCCTAATATCCCTTTTGCTGCCCAACAGCCCTGACCCGTCCAGGCATGGCCTCCACTAAACCCCTGGAGGTGAGCTGTGCTCTCTGGCACCGAGATGTTCGCAGCAGATCTTTAAGTCCTGTAAGTTGCGAGCTGGAGCTCATGGATCAGACTTGTTTGTTCAGCACATCCCACAGATGCTCGATTGGATTGAGATCTGGGGAATTGGAGGCCAAGTCAACACCTCAAACTCATTGTTGTGCTCCTCAAACCATTCCTGAACCATTTTTGTATAACGAGTCGGTTGTGGAGCTTGATTAAATTAATGCTTTGTTTATAATGAGGACAGTTGAAGCTATGTAACTTGCAAGATGTTTTAATGGAAGACCTTTTATGTGTCGATAGATCAAGGCAAATTTGATTTCTCATTTCAATTTTATTCAGTATATTAAGGGGTATCTGAAGGGGACATGAACATGTCAGATTATACACTTCCCCAACGGGCTCGGCAGACCCAGGTGATTAGCATTCTAAGCCTCTGAGATCACGACGTCTGCCAGCATCTCACCCTCCCCTGAAAGCGCTGAAAATTGGATGATGTCTCAGCTCGCTCCTTTCAGACTTACTCTATCCTCGTTTCAGCGTGAGAGATGAATATCACAGCTCCTGTACTCATACCACCCCGTTACAGCCATCCTGTGCCAGAATGGAGAGGATCACAGTAGTCTCAAGCTCTGAAAGCAAGCCATTGACCATTCACATAATGCATGCAAATATGACAAGAAATATTGCTAGGTATTTTGCATGCATATAGGGAGTAATAAAAAAGTAATTCTGTCTGTGTGTGTGTGTGTGTGTGAGTGAGTGAGTGAGTGAGTGAGTGAGTGAGTGAGTGTGTGTGTGTGTGTGTGTGTGCATATGTATATGTATATGTATATGTATATGTACATATGCATGCATAATGTATAGAATAAGTAATGATAATTTTTTTTAGATATAATCACATATAAAGCTCAACAGATTCATGTAATAGGTGTGTTTGCGCACTTTCTTGCTTTGAACACATGCTAACCATCCCTCCATTTATCTGTGTCAAATGCACATGTATCATAAGTGGCCTCATGGGAAGCGTATGTTTTTTTATTTTTAGCAGCTCATTTAAACCCTTAAGCGCCACCAATTATAACCATTATCAGTAGCCAGCGGTTCAAACGCGTCACGTGACACATCATGATCCCCAGTGATGTCAGCAAACTCTCTTACGCCATAACAGCTGTTCCAATTAAAACCACGCGTCTAATGCCTCTCTGATCATCCCTGCGCTTCCATTACTTCCCCGAACGCTCCCTCGGCGTTAGCCTCAATGCTAATTTCTTCCTGGTTGCCACAATAAGGGCAAATTCGACAAACATCAGAAGTGCTTTTGATGGTGGGAGGATTTGGTGACTGAGTCAGAGTCGCTGAGGAGTTTGATGGCTCTCTCTGAATACCAATGTGCCTGGCAGGCCTCCATCATATTGTTGACTGAAAACGAGAGGGAGAGGGAGAGCGAGCGCTAATGCACCAGTTGAATTGCTATGCAGCTCGACGCTTGAAGGGTTGATCAGCGCTAAAGGCGGAGAGCGCAGGGTCTCTGAGGGTTGAAGAGTGTCATTTACCTTCAGCCTCGACTCAACTTCAGTAATAAGTGATAGCGACACACTTGTACACCACTGCTAATTTAAATAGCATTGATAAAAATTAAATTAAATATCCTCTATGAATTTGAACACCGATTGAATATTGATCCAGACTTTTAATAGAAAAGATCCCTTTTATGGTAGAGGAACTGACTCTTTATTGATGCTTTGCTAATTTCTTTCCTTTTTATTCAACAGGGAAACTTCCTACTTAGAAAAGTGTGATAAAATACAACTTGAAATCAGACTTCTCACTTGTGCAGGAATTCACACAACACCGATGACAAGCAAAAGCAACAGACACTAGAGGTAAACTGTTATTAACTAACATAAACATGATTGCACAGTCACAGTTTTTTCAATATTAAAAAATGTAAGGTAATACATGCTGCATGGAGTGGTATATTTTAACCTGAGTAGAGGAAAAACATGCATTTTAAATTAGTCAAAATATTTAATAAAATATAAATGATCGAAATCATTCAATTATTTCTAGAAAAAAATATATATCAATCACACACTAAGCAGCAGCAAATGTGAAAACACCTAATTTAGAGTGCCGAGAGTACTTGATTATTCAATATATTATATGATATTCAAAACTTTTTAAAAAATAATTAAAATAGTATTTGCATTGTCTCTAATAATCTTTTGTGAACAATCCTTCTGCCTAATACAAGTCAAGTTGATCCCCAGATCCTTTTTTGCGGTTTACAGTGTCTAAGACTATCTTAAAATAAACAAACGGATAAATCAATAAATGCAAATATAGCTTCACTTCTAAATTATTTTATTATACTCTTACAAGAAAAGGTTCTATTTAGAACTTTAAAGGGTTCCATCAGGTGCTTCATACATAGAACCTTTTAAGGGTTTCAATCATGGGATCATTTTATGGATTTATAGTCTTATGAATATGTTCATTGAATATGTTGAATATGTTCAGCACTTCATCCAAATGTTAATCTTTTTCCTGAGGTATCTGTCACTCTATGCGAGAATTTTGCTGTTTATTTTACTGATAAGATTTCTGAAATAACAGCTGCTCTGTCACTGTCATCATACAAATTGGTTGATGTTCCATACTCTGATTCTATTTGGTCTGAATTTGAGTCTGTGAACCTGGACACCTTGATCAGAATTATGTCCAGTCTGAAATCCACAATGTGTCCCCAGGATGTTATTCCATCATGCTTTCTCAGGCAGATTATTGACACTGTTGGCTCTGATTTGCTGTCTGTTATTAATAAGTGTCTCCAAACTGGGACTGTTCCCCATGATTTCAAACTAGCTACAGTTACCCCTTTTCCACCAACAAGAACCGGGTGCTGGTTCAGAGCCAGAGCCAAAGCTGGTTCAGAGTTGGTTCGACTGACGAGCTTACTAAGAACCGGTTTGCCTTTCCACCGGCTAGAGAGCCACAACAGAGCCAGATCTTACGTCACTGTATACGTCTCATGTTGCCCAGCAACCGCTAGTGCGGTAGCGCCAAACACAAACACGCCAGGCTTGTTCGAGATGCATCGGCTTCTCGCAGATCGATCGCCGCATGACATCAAAGCACTGCGATAGCGATCTAAAAGCACAAGGAGTCGTATGCTCTCCAAACACTCCCGCAGCTCCGATCGGTCCTCGCTGCTCCGATGCATCTCGAACAAGCCATCAACAATAACGGACGTTGCAATACTATGGATGCTCATGGGTTTGCAAAAATACATCGGAATCCAACGCGTTCGTGCAGCTCGCCGTAACTTACATAGACGGATATTATAATCGAGCTGCTATTAGCTCGACTAGCTGCTATTTAAAAATGGCGGTCACAAGTTTCTATTCGTCTTGTTGGTCACGGTAACCCCGCCCCCAGCCCCTGACGCAAGCGGTTCTTTCTTGGCTCCGTTCTAGACCCTGCAATGATTTGGTGCTACTTAAGAACCAGTTTTACTGGTTCGGAGCTGGTGCTTTGGCGGTGGAAAAACAAAGAACCAATTTGAAACTAGGCTCTGGCTCCGAACCAGCACCAGCTCTGCCTTGGTGGAAAAGGGGTAAGTGAGACCTCATCTTAAAAAAACAAATCTTGACTCCACACTGCTGTCTAACTTCCGTCCCATCTCAAATTTGCCTTTTTTATCTAAAATCCTTGAGAAAGCTGCTTTAAACCAACTTCAGTCATATTTGTCTTATAATTCTATTTACGAAAAGTTTCAGTCTGGTTTTAAATCTTGCCATAGCACGGAGTCAGCCCTATTACGAGTTTTAAATGATGTCATGTTGACTACGGATTCTGGCCAGTTTATGGCTTTGGTTTTGTTAGACCTCAGCTCTGCCTTTGATCTGGTCAACCATAACGTTCTAATTTCTCGTCTTGAAACTTGCGTTGGTTTACGGGGCGCAGTATTAAAATGGTTTAGGTCGTATCTTATTGATAGGAGGTTTGTGGTCAATATTGGGCACCATTTCTCTTCTGAGATACAGTTAAGATCTGGTGTACCTCAGGGATCGATTCTTGGTCCAGCGTTGTTTTCTCTTTATCTGCTTCCATTGGGGTCTATCTTTAGTAAATATGGGGTCTCTTTCCATCTGTATGCAGATGACACTCAGATTTATATTCCTTTAAAGCGTGGTAATAAGAATGCCTTTAAGCCTATTCTGGATTGTCTGGAGGAGCTAAAACTTTGGCTGGCAACAAACTTCTTGAGCCTCAATGAGAGTAAAACTGAATTCATTGTGTTTGGTCCGACTGAACAATGTGTATACGATTTCAATAGTACATCTCTGTCACCGTACAGTACCTCATGTGTCAGAAATCTGGGTGTTTTGTTTGACAATAACCTCAAATTTGATAAGCAGATAAGCACAGTGGTTAAGTCTTGTTTCTACCATATTCGTCTTCTTTCAAAAGTAAAGCCATTTCTATCTCTAAAGAAATAGCTATGAAATAGCTATGCACGCATTTGTAACATCTCGGCTTGACTACTGCAACTCTTTGTATGTCGGTGTTTCTCAGTTTTGTGTTTCTCGTCTGCAGTTAGTCCAAAATGCAGCAGCCCGGTTTCTCACAGAAAAGCGCAAATACGAGAATATTACGCCGGTTTTAATTTCACTTCATTGGTTGCCAGTTAAGTATAGAATCGATTACAAAATCTTAATGTTTGTTTTTAAAACTTTACACAGTCTGGCCCCACAGTACTTAACTGATTTGTTACAGCCTTACATTCCATCAAGATCACTCAGATCTACTAATTTTAATTTGTTGCAAGTGCCTAGGACAAGACTAAAAACCAGAGGTGACCGTGCCTTTTCTGTTGTTGGTCCAAAGTTATGGAACGATCTCCCGCTTTACATCAGAACTGCTCCAACCTTGTCTGTTTTTAAGTCCACTCTTAAAACCCATCTGTTTTCCTTGGCGTTTAACATCCCTTGAACTATTGCTCTGTGTTTCTGGCCTTAGGAACCTCGCCTGTGTTTACAGCTTGTATGTTATTATGTTTTATAATTTTGTGTCTTTCTTACTGTGTATCTATTTGTAGTATTTATAGTGTTGTAAAGCACTTTGGTCAACCTCGGTTGTTTTTAAATTGTGCTCTATAAATAAAGATTGTATTGTATTGTATTGTATGTTTTTTAGTTTTAATAAAATGTTATGAATTTAACAGCTTGTAAACATACTTTATCACTATAAAACAAAATGAAAAAACCTGTTAAACATGAAAGTGTTATAATCATTAAGACATTTCTTCTTAAATAGATCCTTTAGGAATAAAGGGTTCTTTATAATTGAGTCGAGAATCCTAAAGTTCTATATAGAATCTTTTCATTTGCATGTTCTTCCCGGTATCTCTCCCAGTAGTGGATTGAGCGAATTTTCATTTATCCCTCAAGGCATCTGGGTGTTTTTTATCTACTCTCCACTCCATCCGCTTGAAGAAATCCTCTTGTTCACCCTTCACTCTTAAAGAAAAGAATCTCTCCCACCCATCTCTGCCAAGTGTCATTTTAAAGGCATCTCTAAGCATCCATGTGAACACATATGCCACAGAAACATCCACCTTCTTGTCTTCAAATTCTTCCTTTAGCAGCGAGCTGTCGGTGTGTGGGAGGCCTGTGCTTCTGCACGCCTGCTCATTCCCCGCTGAACACCACACAAATCACCTAAACTCATGTGACTAAATCAAGTGTGACTGATAAATCTATACCATATATATTATTGCACTGCACTGGCCTGAGACGTACCGGCCCATCACATCCCACTACAGACAGTTGTCCACTATATAGAACACATGGAGATTATCACTGTATTGCCTATAATATAGGCTGATTTTCACTCTATTTAAAATATAGAATACTCTGCTCTGATTGGTCAGATGACCCAGTCTGTTGTGATTGGTCTACTCTGCTCTGATTGGTCAGATGACCCAGTCTGTTGTGATTGGTCTACTCTGCTCTGATTGATCAGATGGCCCAGTCTGTTGTGATTGGTCTATTGGTCTACTCTACTCTGATTGGTCAGATGGCTCAGTCTGTTGTGATTGGTCTACTCTGCTCTGATTGGTCAGATGACCCAGTCTGTTGTGATTGGTCTACTCTACTCTGATTGGTCAGATGGCCCAGTCTGTTGTGATTGGTCTATTGGTCTACTCTACTCTGATTGGTCAGATGGCCCAGTCTGTTGTGATTGGTCTACTCTGCTCTGATTGGTCAGATGGCCCAGTCTGTTGTGATTGGTCTATTGGTCTACTCTACTCTGATTGGTCAGATGGCACAGTCTGTTGTGACTGGTCTACTCTACTCTGATTGGTCAGATGGCCCAGTCTGTTGTGATTGGTCTACTCTGCTCTGATTGGTCAGATGGCCCAGTCTGTTGTGATTGGTCTACTCTGCTCTGATTGGTCAGATGGCCCAGTCTGTTGTGATTGGTCTACTCTGCTCTGATTGGTCAGATGACCCAGTCTGTTGTTATTGGTCTACTCTACTCTGATTGGTCAGATGGCCCAGTCTGTTGTGATTGGTCTACTCTGCATCCAGTCTCAGCTACAACGACAGTGTTTGAGGGCGGGGCAAAGCAGACGCTGTGAACAGCCAATGAAGAGCATAGACTGGCATTATGCAAATGTGTTACTTGAGCAGGAAGACTGGAATTACTGATGGAATTATCTGAAAAAGCATAATGGGGCATTTTAAATATTTGTATATCTCAACTGATTTGTATAATTTAAACGTAAGCAACAGCAAACAACAGAAATCTAGGCCAAAGTAACCACAGGTGAATGTCAGGTGTCATACACACCACAAATTGGCTAAACTAAGAGTGATTGTTATAATGTTATTATATTTAATGACACTACGACATTGCTTATTGTATTCTCTCAGTCATAGTAAAAACACGAGAAAGAATTCAACCTCTTTTATCTCCTGTAGGGGAAAAAAAGCCTTAAGAGATTCATTCTAGTGGCGGTAATTGAAAAGATTAAGTAACACTGGAGTTCAGCAGCGCTGCATTGCACAGAGCGAAAGACTGATTTAATTTTTAAGTTATCAGGGGGTGTTTGATTTGCATTGAGAGTCCGCAGTGGTGCCACTTTCAGCGGAATATAGAAAATTATACTTAACATGCTACATTATGGATGGAAAGGATTTTATAAATCAAAGCACTAAGGAAAAATTGCAATTAACTCAAATGCACACGGCATCTATGAAAAAATGTCAGGGTGTGTCACTGTTGCCTTTGAGCTGAGCATGATGGGATATTTACAGTAGTGTTTGCTAACGCAAGCATCACTAATATGGAAATCTGTTTCCGAATGAATGAATGAATGAATGTACACTTTCAACATCAAAATGTGACTTTCATTCTTACTTGAAACTTTATCTCACAATTAACTTTAATATTTTGCTCTGAGGCAGAAATGGAAAGTGGACCTTTTTAAAGAAATCCTTTCAGCAATATGACTTGAGCTGAATATTGACACTATTGTCCTTTTCAGAGCTTCTTTACAGCACAATTTGAATATGCTTCATATTTAATGAAGTTTGCGTCAATGATCAAACAAGTTTACATGTTTACGTTCATTCTCAAGGTCTAAAAAAAAATAAGTGGAAAGCATTTCCTTCCTCATTAATGGTAGGTAAATGAATATTGTAATAGATATCGATATCATATGATGTAGAAAAAATATTGTGATAATATATTTGGTCATATCGCCCAGCCCTACTCTAAAGTGGACAATCGAAATAAAGTGTTACCTTTTTCTTTCTTTTTTTTCTAATGAAGCTTGCAGACTGGCAATATATTGCCAGAATCAAGGAGAGCATTCAACAGGAACAAGACTCGGATCAGAAGTACATTATGAAGGCTTTCAAAGAGGTTTTGAAAATCTCTTCACATCAATCCTTGACGCCGGCTCTAAGAACAGCAAGAAGAAGAAGAGAGAGAGGCTCATGGACGCCAGTTCGCTCTCAACAATAACTCTCTGACTCAACAGTCGGCACACGAAGAGAAATATAATGATTCAGATTCTTTGTCCACTGAATTCTAGTAAGTGGAGGAGGGATATCAGGATACCTGTGCGTCTGAAACATCAGCTTTCTGCCATCAAATGTGGATCAGTTCCTACGGTGGAGTGGCTCAATACTCGAGTACTACAGTGTTTCTAACCCGAGCAAACACACAATATTCTAAGCAAACCACTTGGAGAAGATCAAGTCTGCACCATTATGTAAGATTTTCATAAACACTGTGATAATATCAAGTTGACTTCATTTCCGCCAGAACGGCTTCACTCACGCGGAAACGCACTGATGTATTTTTCATTAGAATCACAACTGGCAGCATGCCGAGGTGGCACATAATTGCTCTCATATCATCTCGGATTGTAACCTGATCTTTTTGTTGCAGAAGAACGCACAAGGCTGGGTTATGAAAGCCTAGCCGCAGGCATGCTGGATTACATGTGAACACACACCTCCCTGAGCTCCACTGGCTTCAGAAACATCTCAGCACATTACAGACTCCATCTGACGCCACGTGCCGGGCGCTGAAGGAACGAGGTCTCCACTGCAGGGAACTGAGCCCAATACAATTAGGCAATCAAAAAGTGATCCCTGCCAGCACAAAGACTTCATTTTTCATGGCCAACAAGTAGACCTGAGCTTTGATAATACACTGGGATGTGCCGAGTGGGATGAGTGAAGAGTAAAGGCAATTTAAAGGAATATTCAAGTGAAGTTAAGGGTTCAATATAAGTTAAGCTCAATCAACAGCATTTGGGGTATAATATTTCACACAAAAAAATTGTGAAGGAAAAATTAGGGATTTGTTAGAAAAAGTTTGTTAGTTACAAAATTGTGAACCTTCATTATTTGAGCTGTTTAAATCATAATTTTTTACAGTAGTTTTAGGGTTTCATTGTTTATGCGTCGTAAAACTGAATATAACTTCACACAGAAAAGGTGAGTGAGCTTTATGTCCTCGCTAAAATTATTTTACCATGCATATTGTTTGCATCTTTACTATTGAAACAGTGAGTATTTCCATTCACTTCCATTGTAAGTGCATCACTGTAATCCAGATATTCTTGACATTACATGACATAAATGCTGAGTTAAGCCAATTAGCCGGCATCAGTCATCAATATAAGGGCTGACATTTATCGACTTTTTCAGCATTAAGATTTCCGATTAAAATAAGGAAACTGTAAATATGCAACATTTTAATCATTTTTCTCTTCCATAGCTTTGCTGTGTGACGACTGCATGAATTCTCTAACGCTGCTGTTAGTGCTTAAGGTACTTCAGCGAAATCAAAGAATGAACTGGTGTGATTTAGAAGAAAATCAGGCCAAAATGAAGATCGGTTTGTGTTTGTTATGGGAGTTTGAAACATGACATGTTTATTATATGGAGTCCCAAATTGCAGAGCTTGTGCAAACATCCACGTCGCTATGCTTTCTTAACGGATGTTTTCTCACCGCTGTCATTTTTGTTGTGTGTTTGTGTTGTTGTTGAGAGGAAAGCGTGCAGCACATATTTACATGTTCATCTAACCGTCGTGTGGACGGCGTCGGGATGTTCGTAAACAGTAATCATGTATTTCAAACTTCTTTTTACCTCTAAATGAAGAAAGAAAAAGATCTGTCATCTATCATCTGTCATCTGTCATCTGTCATGTCCAACACTTAAGTACACAGTGAGTCTCTCTGAAACTGAATTCTTACCCCTGCATGGCTGTCAATAATCTACTCCCGTGACACGGCTGCTCAGGAAAATGAAACAGGGTGACCTTTAGCGGCTGCTTTGATGCTTAAATGAATAATAAATGTTATAGACAATAGTGCTTTGGTCAAGTATTAACTATTTATGATTACAGGGAGACCCCGTGGTGTGCATTCACAGAGAGAGCGGTCGATCTTCATCACAATAATGCTGCACTGTAAAACACAATATTGTGTCAGGGGTATTTAATACTATTTTATATACTATTATAGTATTTATTTATATTTTGAATTAGCATTAGTTTTAATTTTCATTTTATAATAATAATCATTTTTATTTAAATAGCGCCTTTCAAGACCTCAAGGTTGCTTAACAATAAATAGAAAGTAATCTAAAAACAAGTACGGCGCCGACATGTAGCACCGTTGTGTTTTGGGAACTTTAATAAAGCACAAATAAATCTTAAAAAATAAATAAAAAAATATATATTATACAACAGCATTACATCATCAAATACCAGAGCTAAGGCAAATAACAACAGAACAGAACAAAAAAGATGTAGGGATGGTGATTTATTAAAGCAAACAACATTATAGAGTTAAAGATCAGAAGCATTAGAGTAGGTTTTAGTCATTTTGTTATGTGCATTTTTGCATTTTTATAAGGTTTTTTTTTTTTTTTTTTTTTGGTAACATTAAGTTTCTGTTAGTTAACTTTACTGTTTGTTAAATTAGTTAGCATAACAATGGAAAATACTTCTAAAGCATTTACTAATCTTAGGCATTTACTATTAAAAAATAAAGGCAGCAACTTTATTCTATTCCTAACCTGTGACTTTCTCATTAAAAGAAAACACGCAGATCTTACTTCAACTCCAGGCTTTGTGCAGAATTTTATCCATTTAATGTGATATGCAGGATCTTTTCTCTCCAACAGTCCAGTGTGTTACTCAGTCAAATGTTCAGGGACTGAAATGCCAGTCTGGCTTCGCTGCGTTCTTACAGTTCAAGACCTCCAAATGTCACCATCCGTATTAAATGTCCTTCCTCGCTCAGGAGATCAACTACTTGGACTCTTTTTGCAATGCTAATGGCTGTTTTAAGCGGCATTATTTTATGAAAATAACAACCCTGTTAGCTGCAACTAAAGTGCCAAAAATACAGTCTTTCTTTAAAGTAACACAGCAGCATGACACCCAGTAAAGAGCTGCATGAGGCTTGACGCTAAAACACAACACACGTGTGATCTGGACAAATACAAAGAAGAATTGACACAAATGATGGGGAAATTGCCACATAAAGAATATTAAACTGAGTTCCAGTTGGAATACTGGCATTATACTTTCTGCATACTATCTTTTATTACAAAAATAGTACGCAAAACAGCAATGAGCATTTCAAACAGTAGTTTGCTACACGTCACATGACCTCACTATGCTTAATTCAGCTAATGACACTCAGTTATCAACTTAGAAAATTTGACTGCTGGCGAACAACGTCTACTTTGCCCCTCAAACACTGTAGTTGTAGATCCAGAGCTAGAATTCAGATATGATTATGAGCGTTTGACATGCGTTGTAAACGGATGACCAATCACAACAGACTGGGCCATCTGACCAATCAGAGCAGAGTAGACCAATCACAACAGACTGGGCCATCTGACCAATCAGAGCAGAGTAGACCAATCACAACAGACTGGGCCATCTGACCAATCAGAGCAGAGTAGACCAATCACAACAGACTGGGCCATCTGACCAATCAGAGCAGAGTAGACCAATCGCAACAGACTGGGCCATCTGACCAATCAGAGCAGAGTAAAATCTCGGAAAGGCGGAGTTTAGAGAGATTGAATCCTTTATCAAAGCTTTTCAGATACTGTGAAAAAAGAGGTGATGCTGCAATGTATATTAGAGTTTTTTTATTTTTTTTTATAACATTGGATGCATGTAAACCCATTGTAGGAGAAACCAAAACAAAATTAGGAACATTTGAAGTAACAAAAAAGGGTCACTTAAATTAAGGTTGCAATCACTTCCAGTTAACTCTATTATACTTGAAAAGGAAAAGTCAAAATGCATAAAATTGCGGTATACGCAGTGTGTTCTAGTTGTACACTTCATCTTTTTTACAAATGTAGTAGGTCATATTGCATGCACGCACTAAAATACACTGCAAATAATACGCTATTCCAACCTGATCTTGAGAAAATGTAACTATTTTACGAGATGGCGATTTCATTTGAATTCGTACGACGTGACTCATATGAAAATGTACGATTTTTAGGAAAATGACAGCTTAATGCTCCAGCCCTAAAACTATCAGTGGGGCGTAAGCAGACTAAATGAAAATATATGAACAAGACTGTACAGATTCATATGAACTAGCCATCATTTCGCCAAAACATCAAACAGTTGGGAATTGCCATGAGATTGTGTTGGCTATTCATAGTAACTGTAGAGCAAAGTGTTGACACTAGCTTTAGCACGTTCTCGCTCCAGTACTATGACCGTTTAGTGCATAGACCGGGCAACATTTCACACTTCACTTGTACAGCTGAACAAATACATCACCCGAGCTCGCGTATGTTCGTTTTCTCAGCATTAACCACAAATTAGCACTAGGGCTTTGACTTTTGCCCAAAAATCATATTTGAAGTTTGTTTGTTTATTAATATTAATATTCAAATATATTTGAATATTTATTAATAATATTCTGACGGAGATAGCATGGAGTCGATTCTGGCCTGCCTCACCCCCTGGCTGATTTTCATTACTCGATGCCAGACCCTTAATCTTTCAGATTTGGGTCTGGATTTCCAGGCTAACTCACAGCACTATATATACTAAAAAATGCTGTAGAAGAGTGTGAAATGGGAGGCAGCTGAAGAGAGAAATAGGAAGAGAGGGAGAAAACGAACATGACTCGACAATGTTTCCCCTAAATAAGACAGAAATTGTTGCATGGATCACAATGGCATTTGGGTGACATTTACCAGTGTAGCCTGAGGGGATCGAGAGCATGTCCTGCTAATTTAGTCATTAACCGGGTTCATTTCTAAACTTCAAACAGAAGCGATAAGGGAGCAGAAACCTGTAGATGATGACAGAAACCAAGAGATCGTGTTCATATCGCCGCTCTCTACCAAATGAATCTGTTAATTATGATACAAGCCTTTAATAATGAATGGTGGCAATGGTTTAATTGATATGGTCTGTGTGAACTGCAGTGTCTTGCTAGTTCTGCGCTCTAGATAATGATCTTCCCTCACTTTTGTTTGAGAGTTTGATGAAGTGATGACAGACTGTTAACACAATAAACCCTTTTCACCCCCAAGACCATTAAGAAACCAAGCGAAACGGAGCGAGCGAGAACAATATTACAGGGTGTAAAAGACATGAAGAGTGTGAAACAGCTGCTCAGTTTCAGACTGCTCATGTCGGATGTTTTAACAATGAAAAGGTAAAACTCCCAAAGCCATCCAGTCTCATAATGGAAACGTCATGTACAAAACCTCTCAGTGGTTGTTTTTGACCTGATCCAATGAAGAGTTTTTGAAGGACGGGGAGCCAGAACAACAATTGTTTCCAACGATAGTCCTTAATGAATTACATTTGTTCATTTGACTGTTTACTCACACTCTCAAAATGCTACACACTAGCAGTAAGCAAAATAATATACGAGATACAACACAATGAAAGTCAGTTAAATTGACATTAGCATCGATCTAAAACTCGAATACAGTTTAATAGATCTGAGCAATAAGAAATATGTCTGTCTATCTATCTATCTATATATCTATCTATCTATCTATCTATCTATCTATCTATCTATCTATCTATCTATCTATCTATCTATCTATCTGTCTATCTATCTATCTATCTATCTATCTATCTATCTATCTATCTAACTCTCCATCAATCAATCTATCTTTCTATCTATCTATCTATCTATCTATCTATCTATCTATCTATCTATCTATCTATCTATCTATCTATCTCTCCATCAATCAATCAATCTATCTATCTATCTATCTATCTATCTATCTATCTATCTATCTATCTATCTATCTATCTATCTATCTATCTATCTATCTATCTATCTATCTATCTGTCTGTCTGTCTGTCTGTCTGTCTGTCTGTCTATCTAACTATCTATCAATCAATCAATCAATCAATCAATCAATCAATCAATCAATCAATCAATCAATCAATCAATCAATCAATCAATCAATCAATCAATCAATCTATCTATCTATCTATCTATCTATCTATCTATCTATCTATCTATCTATCTATCTATCTATCTAACTCTCCATCAATCAATCTATCAATCTATCTATCTATCTATCTATCTATCTATCTATCTATCTATCTATCTATCTAACTCTCCATCAATCTATCTATCTATCTATCTATCTATCTATCTATCTATCTATCTATCTATCTATCTATCTATCTATCTATCTATCTATCTATCTATCTATCTATCTATCTATCTCTCCATCAATCAATCAATCAATCTATCTATCTATCTATCTATCTATCTATCTATCTATCTATCTATCTATCTATCTATCTATCTATCTATCTATCTATCTATCTATCTGTCTATCTATCTGTCTGTCTGTCTGTCTGTCTATCTATCTAACTCTCCATCAATCAATCAATCAATCAATCTATCTATCTATCTATCTATCTATCTATCTATCTATCTATCTATCTATCTATCTATCTATCTATCTATCTATCTATCTATCTATCTATCTATCTATCTATCTATCTATCTCTCCAGCCATATAATATAATATAATATAATATAATATAATATAATATAATATAATATAATATAATATAATATAATATAATCTCTTTTTCATTTTTCATTTTTATTTCTGGTATTTATTTTAATGAGACCATATACATAAAAATATGGTGTCTAAAAATACAATCAAATCATTTGAAAATCACGTCTGTCACAATCATTCAATCCTCTGACATCGAAACGTCTCTTGGGAGAATGAATAAGAACTGTACGAGTGTGAGACTGTGCAGTTTAACCATGGTGAGCTTTCAGACTACTGTTAATCCATTAAACAGTAATGTGGGAGATATTCCACAGCAAAAGTGTCTTCCCACACGCCTGTAAATGTGTACCAGCATACACACACTCCTGGCAGTGAGTGTCAGAGCGCTGAAACTCCACTGACCCGCAGACGACAGGAACACAGCACCTGTGAGTTTGCTCATTTGGACAGAATGAGCCCATGCTGATGCCGTGTTGTTGTTTCTGCTTGATTGTGAAATACAGTTGTCTCTCAAAAACTCACTAATATGTGAGTTTGCCGGGCTGGGGAAGCTTTCACACCACATCATTACTTCATTACATCAGGAAAAGTGCTCATACTGAGGGTTAGTGATTTTAACAAACCCTTAACACAGAGTATTAAACCACAATGTATAACTATCAGCCTGGTTTATACTACAGACATGAATGAAGCGAGAGAGAGTATTGCTTTTCAAAAGCCCTATGAAAACCAAAAACAAGAATATTAAAGGTACTTGTTGATGGACTGAGAACAGTGATAAACCACCTGGCAACCGCCTAAAACACCATAGAAACCACAACGCATCACACTAAAAACCATTCAGAACACCTTCAGTTGGATGGATGGATGGATGGATGGATGGATGGATGGATGGATGGATGGATGGATGGATGGATGGATGGATGGATGGATGGATGGATGGATTTTTTTTCAGGATTCTTTGTTAAATAGAAAGTTCAAAGGAACAGCATTTATTTGAAATAGAAACATTTTGTAACATTATAAATGTCTTTACTGTCACTTTTAATCAATTGAATGTATTCATGCTGAATTTGTGTGTGTGTGTGTGTGTGTGTGTGTGTGTGTGTGTGTGTGTGTGTGATCCCTTTAAGAAAGAGTGAAAACCGGATCCATGTATAACCATGTCTCTGGTCTCTGGGGTGTTACTGAGAGCTGAACTGTGAACAGGGCACCTCTAGGACACTCTTGACTTCTAAACGACACGAGATTTTTCAGGCCAATTCACAGTCAGCACGTCACAAACAATGAGCTTTAATCGGAGGGATTGCACTTCCATGGATGGTGGGAGAATAGGAAAACCCTGGGTGAAGAGCCCTGGAGTTACGGAAGAACAAAGTTACGTTATGGCGAATCAAAACAAAAAGTCCATGGGTGAAAAACCTGATGAACTGAGTGGGTGTGGATTAAGAGATGAACCGGAGGAGTAAGGCGTTGCCGACGGAAAGCTTTGAGCTCAAGAAAGGCTGTAGCCAGAAGCTACAAAAAACTGTATTTAGTTGCTGTCAGAGTCGATTAATTCAGCTCGTGTGGAGAATCCACAACACAACAACACAGACGCACGCGGCTCTCTGGGGAACGAACCAAAACACCTTTCAGAATACAAAACAACCCGTGCAGATCCATAACACACTCGATACATTACAGATGTGTGAAATCACAAAGTAGCTAAGACTTTGTGATTTGGAGACGTCGCTTTCAAAGCGAAACCTCAGACCTGCTAATGGTTATAAAAGCCCCCTGGTTTGGTTTCAGATGTATATTCCACCACAATTCTGTCATTATATGAAGTTTGAGATTATGAATAGGTGATGAAATCGCGAGCAGACACAGTCTACAGTCATGTGATCTCTGACAAGGATGTCTGACATGTTATGATCCAGTCTGGCTTTGATTCAGAAGTCGATACTTTTGTGATTTCATGTTTAACTCAGTATGTAAGGGTTTTTATACATAAGCAGGCCCACACAAAACACCTGTCACTCACACATACACACACAGACATATATACAGTATATAAATACATATACTAAAGAAACTTGGTACGGATCATAATAACCTATTTCTAATTTACCCTTTCTTTCTAAATTATCAGGAAAAATAGTTGCTCGACAGCTACATCTTACACAAAATGACTTGTTATTTCACAGCACTTATTAAAGTTGTGAATTATTTGTTGATGGCTGCGGATTCTGGACTTTTATCAATGCTCATTCTTTTTTATTTAAGCGCAGCTTTTGACAACGTTTCACATGTTTTATTGGAGAGACTGATTTCCATTGGAATCACTGGTATTTCCTTTGTCTGGTTCAGATCCTATTTATTTGGTCAGACATGGTACGTTCAAATTAAAGGTTTCAGATCGTGGACCTCTCAGATTACTAGTGGCATGCCTCAGGGCTCAGCTTTGGGCCCGCTTCTGTTTATTATTTATCTTTTGCCATTAAACATTAAATTCTGTATACATTTTTATTGTAATGCTGATGACACCCAGCTCTATCTAATCAATTGGCAATTTTCCCTTAAATTCAACACAAAAAGCTCACAGATTTCACCTGGTGACGTATAAAATATAACTTATTTACATAAATGTCAATTCCGCAGTTTTTCCCCTAAAATGAGCAAATTAATAAAAAAATAAAAAAAGCTCACAGATTTCATATGGAGGATCTTTATAAGAAGTAATATATACATTAGCAAAACATTTTTTTTTACAATTTTTCCCAAAATGATCTCTAAAAATGCAAAACTGTCTGAGCATGGATATAAGGTGCTGTACTTATCGTACAAGAATAGTAACTGAATGATTATTCTTACAAAAGAATTGCATTATGCTAAAATATATAAATAAATAAATAAAATATTAAACCTTTTATGGCCATGACTCACTTTTAGCAAACATGTTGGGTGTTTCATTATGTGTTTCAGGTCTCTTTTTTTTGGTTTGTTTTGCTCAGCCTAGCAGGAAGTTTCTTTTTAAATGGAGCAGGTACTGTGTTTAAAACCACAATGAAGTCAGGAGTCATCTGCATTTGAATGCTGGTTTAAGTGTATATTTTTCTTTCTCGCTGAGTCACGGAAGGAAGTTTACTGCGGTGAGTGAATCGAGGCAGAAAAAGCAGGATTCTTCCGTGCTGTGTGCGTGTTCCAGCTGGTGTCTGCTCACCTTTCACCTGTGGAGCGCTCACTCCCCAGGACACACTAATGCACACAATGGGGGCATTTGCTGGTTCAGAAAGCAGAATTGGAATCTGAAGGTTGTTGTTGTCTTACTGGAGACATTTTAAAGGTGCATTGTGTAATATTTAGGAGGATCTGTTGACAGAAATGCAATATCATATACATAATGTTTTCAGTGGTGTATTAAGACCTTACATAAAGAACTGTTATGTTTTTATTACCTTAGAATGAGTCATTTCTCTCTACACACACCGTGGGTCCCCTAACATCCACATGTTTCTACAGTGGCCCTAAACGGACAAACGCGCTTCGTCACTGTGTTGTTCTTCATGCAAAGAATCTAGCTAAAGTCAGCGAATAAAACACTGACACAATGATGAACAAGTAACAATAATATTCACAATAACATTGTTTTACTGAATAATTAAGTAAACCTAATTTCTTAATTTATCTTTGTAAAGAAACCTCATTGGTTAACTGGCTATTCTGTCTCAGACGACGACATCACTTCCTGTCGGCCATCGTAACTTCTGTTGGTTGCAATTCGCAACCTCACCACTAGATGCCGCTAAAAATCACACACTGCACCTTTAAACAATAGACATTACGTTAAAGTCAAATTGAAATCAAAATTGGCGTTTCTGGTCTAATTGTGAACGATTCATCAGCGCACAATATTCTAAAGATGAAAATAATTTGTGATAATTTGTAATAATTCATTGAATTGTAATAACTTTTGCAACCTGTCATACAGAGAGTGATTTTCACTGTCCGATTGATTCTTGATGCATAAAATGAAGTCATTTTCCCCTTGTTTTCCGTCACATTGCAGAAGGAAAATAGGTTTGCATGTTGACTTAAAAATGTTAAAAATATTATTTGGTAACACTTTATTTTACAGTATCCTTATATATGTTGCATGTACTCACTGTAGTATTATGCATAATTACATGCAACTAACACGAAAACCAAATCCTATGTCTAACCCTAATCCATAGGAAGTACATGTTATTAATTAATATTAATATTACTAATATTACCTAAATGTATAACCTGAAACAAGGACACCTTAAAATAAAGGTTAAAATTAGCTTCAAAATACTACTACTACTATTAATAATAATAACTCTAGAAAGGGCGCAGGTAATGGAGACGCAGGGCACCTGCTGATACTAGCGTCCTGAATGTTGAAGGGAAACCTGTTGTTACCAGACTGATGTAAAAGATAACAGTCGGCATGACAGAACAAGACGAGAAAGGTCACGGTGGACAGCCTCAGCATTAATGTTTTTCAGCAGTACAATTTTATCAATAATTCTATCAAAGTCAGGTGTTAGTAAACAGAGTTCTCAACCCTGCAGTGTCAAGAGAGCATGCACAGGTCAACATTAATTCGAAATTACTCTGTTTACTTTAATGCATGTTCTTGGTCTTATGAATGATTAATCAGTGCAGTGTAATTTCAAAGGAAAAATAATATCTTTGTAATCGTTCATCAAAACATAATAACATGCTCCGCTTCTAGAACGACTTTCCTTCTCAGCTGACAACTACCTGTCACATTCAGACAACCTTTTACCAATCCAATCAATTCATGACGAATAAAATGAAAAGCTGTCCTACAGTTTTGTCATGCTAATTATCTTGTTTCACTCCAAAATTCATCACATTAAAAAAGTAAAATGCATCGTAAACCTCGTTTCATGCTGATTTTAATGAAGAAACTGAGGACTTTGAGGACAAAATCGTTCTGTTTGACACCCTTTTTCTCATGGCATTTAGTATTAATTAAAATCCAATCAAATGTTATTGAGTGATTGTGGTGATTGAACACAATGATCAAAAGCTCAGACTAAATAGTGAGTCTCTCTGCTGGGATTCAAGTTGAATTTCGTGATGGCAGTGATTCATGTTCTCCACATTAAAAGCAAGAATTGCCCAGAAAGTCACACTTTACTCTACATTTGTCATTACTCTACAGCAAACTTTAGTGAACACATTGACTGGGCAGTTCTCAGAGATGCAGATCTATACACTCACCAAAGACAAAACACGTCAGAACTCAAGACATCATGACGATAAAACTAATGTGCATGAGTCGAGCTGTTGACAATCTCATGAAATCTGTCTGGAACATGTTAGGGTCATTTTTTATGACAAAAATTAACATAAAGGGAGTTTTGCTTGCTTAAGGGATGGATGGATGGATGGATGGATGGATGGATGGATGGATGGATGGATGGATGGATGGATGGATGGATGGATGGATGGATGCTAAAAAGAATCTTAGTGGTCCATAAAATAGACTTCACAAAATTTATTGGTGAAACTTTTGATTTTGGGGTGAAGTATGACCTGGGCATATTTCCATTAGATTCAACCAGCCACAGATGTGACAAACTAAAATAACATCAGGCCACACTGACAGAGCTATTACAGGTGCATCATTTCCTGTCAAATGAAATGGTTTGAGACAGACCTTTTCTTTTAGGATGTCAATTCCACTGGTCCGTCTGTCCATGGGAAAACTAAAGTATAACATAATACGAGTGCTGCAGGGATCAAAGACATCCTTTGGTTTCAAGTTCAGTCTTTAAATGAGACGAAATCTCAGAAAAGGTGATGTATAACTACAGCCTTCTCGTCTTTCATCTCTGCTATTCGTCATTCTCTTTTCATCAATTTCTCATGTGTCACACACTGATTCAGCACCGGGTCTTCCTGTTTCGTGTCAGCTATTAAAAATTCAAGACAGGAAATACTCACAGCTACAGCAGAGATGAGATGTGCCAACATCAAGCAACGATGGATGGATGGATGGATGGATGGATGGATGGATGGATGGATGGATGGATGGATGGATGGATGGATGGATGGATGGATGGATGGATGGACAGATAGACAGAATGACACGATAGATAGATAGATAGATAGATAGATAGATAGATAGATAGATAGATAGATAGATAGATAGATAGATAGATAGATAGAAAGAAATAAGAGATAATCGTAGGCTAGTTTCAGGCCTGAGTTGATAGTAAGAACGCTTCCATCTGTTGCAGTGAGAACAGAGAGCATGATGGGGGATGGTGTTGTCCTGGCCGTGGCGCTCAGGTTGGCAGCCAGTCCTACTGGTGGAGGAGTGAGGGAACACACACACTCTCGACAGGACAACTCCAACCTTCTGTCCCGCCGGAGGGAAGCCCGGGAATCAAGGCATCGGGACCGAGAGCGGTCAGTGAAGCGGAGCAGAGCCAGACGGGTTCTCCGGGGCCGAGGCCAAGGGGAAGCGCCTGAGGTGTCAGCGCCCTGTCCAATGCAGGACCGGCCCAGGAGAACACACCACATAGGGGCTTTTGTGTTATACATCCACATTTAGAAACACATTTGTTCACAGTTTTTAATTTCCTGTTGTCATTTCCTGTCACGACAATAAGTATAATCACAGAGTCCAGTTTTCCCTTGTGAAAAAGAAGTGCGCGTAATTGTGTTGAATAGTGTGCTTCAAATATTAAAAGTATATTTAAAAGAAAAAAACTGTACTTGCAGGTAAAATATTAATGAACCACTTAAGTGCACTTAAAGAGAGTACACTCTCATGGTGGTTTTAAAAGTGCACTTTGACATAAGGTCAAACTAAAGGTTATGTTGTGGTTAATGGGGAATAGGAGAGGCGAGGATCTAATCACAGCAATAGTTTATTAAATTAACACACAGATAATCCGAACAGAGAAGGAAGGAGAAAATAATTCATAGAGGGAACAGAACGCAACAGCCAGTAACATGTAAAGAGAAACACAGAGGTAAATGTAACAGGAGGCTAACAAGGAACAGGTGTGGGTAATGAATTGCCATGGAAACAAACAAGGCTAACTATACAAACAAAGGCGAACAGGAACAAACCACAGGAAGTGAACAAAGGGAACAATGGAAACAGGAAATACACTTCAAAATAAAAGTCCTAGAACACAGAACACAGGGGAAATAGTGACTTTCGCGTAAAGAAAATCATCATCTTTTGTCGTGTTTTAAAGAAGTACACTTATTTTGATGTGTTGACTAACATACTAAAGCACTTGTAAAGTACATGATTATAATTTTAACTGGAGTGCACTATTCAGTATTACATTTAAAGTTAATATATTTTAAATGTACTAAATTGCTAATTTATCATCATTAACAAATGTGTACATTTAAATACACGACATACAAATTTGTATGTCAAAAAGTATATTTTTTACAAAAAGTATATTTTAGTTACCATAAATGCTTGTCAGTATTAAACCGTACACTAACTGACAATAAAATTAATTATGAAATTACATATAAAGATGTACTTAAGGCCTACGTAAATGGGTCAAAAAGCACCCTTATATTCAAATAACTGTATTTACACTCACACCTCAGAAACCGACAGAGAGCCGCCAACACTGCAGCGCTTTTCGACGCAACGCCACAGATTAACGACGGTCGCATTTCTTTTTTGTCATAAATATCTGCTCGCCACCAATAACACAGAAAGGAGAGGCTGCACAGTGATGAAAGATGAGCAAGAGACGCACTAAATGACAGAAGGGTTTCTCGGTGTCAGGGAGATTATTTGTGGTTCTCCAAACCCATAAATCAAGATCCCGCGGGCTGACGGGGAACCGCTGTGAGTCACAAAGTTCTGGACACTGAGTTCCCTTCATCAACTCTGACCTTCAACTAGAGCTAGCAGTCCTCTAAAAACCCCACACACAGTCTCTCCAACAATGCTCTTAGTCAACACCGCGGTACATCTGCAGTGCCAGACACGCCACACACACCCCCACCACATTTAAATCAACTCCAAACATCAAAATCACTGCAAAACATGTCTGTTGCATTCTCTTTTAATTGGTGCAAGTACATGCATGCATGAACACTTGATGACAAACAGTACAAAGAAACTGATGTTTAATACTGATGAGACGTCTGCTTGCTTGCTGTACAGTAAGGCTGCTTAGCGAGATGTAATCTGCTCTGAAATATTTTCTGCACTTCTTAAAGTCCCCCTGTGGTAAATATATCGTTTTTAATGTTGTTTATATGTCTTTGAGGTGTTTTTTATATGCTTTAAGACAAACCATGTGCAAATTCATAAGTCAGCACCATTGCTGAGTATTTTCTCCTTAAAGGGGAACTATGCAGGGTTTTTTTAGCTTAATTTACCTTAACTGAACAGCTTCGGAGTCATTGGAATGGTTATATGACTTTTTTCGAGTTGAATGGTGGTCTTCTCGCACGCCCCTAGCGCCTGTGAGCGGAAAAACCACCCTTGCAATTTCACGTGATATCAGGTCTCGCGATGTAATGAATCGCTTTACGGCACTGCACACATACACTAGAGTTATATATATATATATATATATATATATATATATATATATATATATATAATTTTTTTTTTTTTTTTGAAGTTACTCCTTTCAGGCATTTCTTCAGACTTTAATAATTCTGAGGCAGATATTAGATGCTGTGTCGCAGAGATGAGATGATTTGGTGACAGAACAAGAAATCTGATGTTCACTGTGGTAACGTGATTAGATGCGCTGAGGGATTGGAATGGGAAAAAATAACCAGAATTCCAATATGAAGAAAAGACCGTTAAAAATATAAGCAATACTTCCTGGTATTTTCATCAGATCTGATTCTATTAGAGTTCAGGCTGGTCTTGTGCCTACAGAGCCAATTTCATGCTCTGGACTTTATTACTTTTCCTGAAACTCTTCTCGTTTCTGGCCCAGTAAACATCTCAGTAGTTGAAGTTTTTTGATAGGCATCAACTACATACGGATATCGTCACATTCCATACATGCAACACACAAAAATGGTAATGCACACAGACAAATTTGCACAAACAGAAAAAATATGTGGGAAATACTTCAAAGAGCGTGTTTGAAGTGTAAAAGGATGCATATCATCTTCAGCCAGAGTTGTGCGTTTGATATGAGTGCCTGATATTTTGATCTTATTTCACAGGGTTCAACAGTCTGCTGTACATATCCACACACTCTCCACGCGTCTGTATACAGCAGCACATCTGACACCTCAACATCTGCAATAAACCTGTAATTCACTCTTACACATAAAAGTTATTTATATCGCATTGATGGTTCCATGAAGAACATTTAACCATTGCACAGAAAGTTCTTTATAGTGGAAAAAGATTCTTTAGATTATTAAAATGTTCTTCACACTAGAAAAGTTCTTCTGAAAGGTTCTTTGGGAAACCAAACATGGTTATTCTATGGCACTGCTACAAAACCCCCTTTTGGAACCTTTTTTTTATTTTTTATTATTGTTTAAATTTGAAAATTCTCAATAGAATGCACTCAAAATGTAACAGTGTTGATGTCATCATAATATTTGCATATTGTATTGCATTTGGTCTTTGGTCAATATGAACATTTATACCAGACAGATGGATGGATGGACAGATAGATGGACCGATAGAACGACCGATAGAATGATAAATAGAATGATAGATAGAATGATAGATCGATAGATAGAACGATAGATAGATAGATAGATAGATAGATAGATAGATAGATAGATAGATAGATAGATAGATAGATAGATAGATAGATAGATAGAACAATATAAAGAATGATAGATAGAACAATAGATAGAACAATAGATAGATAGAACAATAGATAGAACAATAGATAGATAGATAGATAGATAGATAGATAGATAGATAGATAGATAGATAGATAGATAGATAGATAGATAGATAGATAGATAGATAGAATGCCAACAGGCATCTTTTCCCATCATCCGTGTATTTAATGGGAACAGCCAATTAATGTAGTAAAGGAGAAGGGGGTTAATCATTTCTCAAGTGCCACTGTCTGTATTTGCTCTATGCTCTTTAAACTCTATTCTCCTTTTCTTCCTCTCATTCTTCCCCTTTCGTGGCCAATCTTTGCCTGTGGCACTTTGAGATCCGGGTTTCTCTCCGTTACCTTTGAAGGTCAGAGCATGTGAATACAGAACGAACCACCAGATACTTGGGAAAGCTCCCTAATCACAGAGGAGTGATGCACTTTTGTTTCTTTTTAGACAGGAAAAGCTTTCCAGAACTTTCCGGAGTTCAACTCTGCTACAAGAAATCAACGGCCTAAATTCAGACAGAGCAGGATACCAGTCAATATATACACTCACCTAAAGGATTATTAGGAACACCATACTAATACTGTGTTTGACCCCCTTTCGCCTTCAGAACTGCCTTAATTCTACGTGGCATTGATTCAACAAGGTGCTGAAAGCATTCTTTAGAAATGTTGGCCCATATTGATAGGATAGCATCTTGCAGTTGATGGAGATTTGTGGGATGCACATCCAGGGCACGAAGCTCCCATTCCACCACATCCCAAAGATGCTCTATTGGGTTGAGATCTGGTGACTGTGGGGGCCATTTTAGTACAGTGAACTCATTGTCATGTTCAAGAAACCAATTTGAAATGATTCGAGCTTTGTGACATGGTGCATTATCCTGCTGGAAGTAGCCATCAGAGGATGGGTACATGGTGGTCATAAAGGGATGGACATGGTCAGAAACAATGCTCAGGTAGGCCGTGGCATTTAAACGATGCCCAATTGGCACTAAGGGGCCTAAAGTGTGCCAAGAAAACATCCCCCACACCATTACACCACCACCACCAGCCTGCACAGTGGTAACAAGGCATGATGGATCCATGTTCTCATTCTGTTTACGCCAAATTCTGACTCTACTGTCTGAATGTCTCAACAGAAATCGAGACTCATCAGACCAGGCAACATTTTTCCAGTCTTCAACTGTCCAATTTTGGTGAGCTCGTGCAAATTGTAGCCTCTTTTTCCTATTTGTAGTGGAGATGAGTGGTACCCGGTGGGGTCTTCTGCTGTTGTAGCCCATCCGCCTCAAGCTTGTGCGTGTTGTGGCTTCACAAATGCTTTGCTGCATACCTCGGTTGTAACGAGTGGTTATTTCAGTCAAAGTTGCTCTTCTATCAGCTTGAATCAGTCGGCCCATTCTCCTCTGACCTCTAGCATCAACAAGGCATTTTCGCCCACAGGACTGCCGCATACTGGATGTTTTTCCCTTTTCACACCATTCTTTGTAAACCCTAGAAATGGTTGTGCGTGAAAATCCCAGTAACTGAGCAGATTGTGAAATACTCAGACCGGCCCGTCTGGCACCAACAACCATGCCACGCTCAAAATTGCTTAAATCATTCAGTTTGGAGTTCAGGAGATTGTCTTGACCAGGACCACACCCCTAAATGCATTGAAGCAACTGCCATGTGATTGGTTGATTAGATAATTGCATTAATGAGAAATTGAACAGGTGTTCCTAATAATCCTTTAGGTGAGTGTATATATATATAATTTAGGTATTATATATATTTACATTAACAGTTCTTAAAAAAAATACTAAAAGTGGTGCATTTTTGCATTTCAAAAACTCCAAAAACCCTGCATTTTTTTGTCCTAACAAACACTGAAAGAAGCTAAAAGAAGACTGCACTGCTGTGAATAATAAGTGATTCAGCGAGAATATGAGACGCCTGAGGATTCACACATCTTAATGCGACAGACATTATTCTGCAGATTTAATTACAGGTAAAATGCATATACAACTCAATTCAGTCTGAATGGAATGTTTGCCTTCACAATCCAATCAATATATGACACACAGTTGATATTTACTTGGTATTAACCACTATTTAATATCAATATATATAACTCCATATTGATCGTTAAAATCAATCATTCCTGCAGCTAGAATATAATGAATCACTGTGATACTATAACATAGTATAATACCTGGTGAAACTGTCGGAGTGCAGCGATTTGTTGCATTTAGTGGCATTTGATCTCATTAATAATTTACTTATTGATTCACTCATCATGTCGAAGTCTTAAAACACTCAGCTGATGTTTACTAAAACCAAGTCCACTTTTTTTACCCACAAAAACAAGACTTTTAGCAAGAGAAGTCCATTATCTGACCATCACATCTGCTTGATGCATATTGCACACGAGGAATTTCTCAACTAAATGCATTCATTTTACAGAAGAAACTACATAGTCAGTCCCAGTTGGATACAATTGGTCGCTTTAAATGTCAGTCAGGTCAGTCTATGGTCAGAATAAGCTGTTATGGACAATGTGACTTTGTTCAAGTTGCAATCAAAAAGCCACTCTTTGACCTTGCTATTCCTAATGAACTAACACGCAGTCTACAATCTTCTTGCGACTGGCACCCTGTAATTATTTGTAATTAAGCGACTGCTGCAGAGAGAAACTAGCCGATGTGTCACACACAACATTTTCACAGTTATCTAGAAGTGTCAGTCATCTTTACACGCACACGCTAACACACAGGTCCGCCATCATTACGATTAGCATGCGCACACGCGTCATGCATTTATAAACATACAACTCGCCTCTTCTGCCACCTTCCCACACAAACACATGCTACGCTTCCTCACGCTGGTATCATGCGTCAGTGCATTCATACACACAGCATCATATGAAAAACATCCCAGTGAGAGTCACAGGATGAGTGTGTTATTAATATCTCCACTCGCTTCACTTTGAAAACTCTTCGTCGTAAATGACTGTAAGCCTAAAGAAAAGTCTTGAGTTATAAATTACCGCCCAAAAGTTTTTTTTAATGATTTATGCATACCAAGGACGTATTAGTTTGATAAAAAACTTAAATATTGTGAAACATTATTTAAATATACAATCTAAAAGAATGTTTTCTATTTGAATATCTTTTAAAATATAATTTATTCCTGTGATCAAAGCTGAATTTTCAGCATCATTACTTCAGACTTCAGTGTCATGATGTAAATTATTAATTAGCCTAGTATCTCATAATTATGACTTTGTATCTCAATTTCGACATTTTATGTCATAATTATAACTTAGTATCTCATAATTATAACTTAGTATCTCATATTTTTTACTTTTAATCTCATAATTCTGATTTAGTATATTAATTTAGATTTTTCATCTCATAATTATGACTTCTCTCATGATTTTGACTTTTTGTCATCAAAATTTCTCATAATTTAAACTTTCTCATAATCTCATAATTACGATTTAATGCATAATTACTATGATCTCAATTTCAACTTATGTCAATTATTAATATCTCATAATTGTGACTAAGTATGTCATATTCTATTACTTGTTATCTTTAACATCTCATAATTATGACTTATTCTCTCATGATTTTGACTTTTTGTTATCAAAATTTCTCATAATTTCAACTTTCTCATAATCTCATAATTACGATTTAATGCATAATTACTATGATCTCAATTTCAACTTATGTCAATTATTAATATCTCATAATTATGACTTAGTATCTCAATTTCAACTTTTTATCTCATATGCAATAATTATGAAATCTTACATCGTTTTACATTATTTTTGTCTTTTTATCTCATAATCATAAAGTATCTCATAATTATGACTTTTTTATCTCATAATGATGCCAGAATCTCATATCTTTTACTTTTAATCTCTTGACTGATTATGATCCTTCAGAAATCATTCTAATATGCTGATTTGCTGCTCAAGAAACATTTCTGATTATTATCAATGTTGAAACAGTCGTGCTGCTTCATATTTTTGTGGAAACTGTGATACATTTTTTTCAGGATTCTTTGATGAATAGAAAGTTAAAAAAACAGCATTTATTCGAAATAGAAATCTTTTGTAACATTATAAATGTCTTTTAATCAATTGAATGCATCCTTGCAAGTATTAATTTCCTTCAAGAAACCTTGAACGGTAGTGTTTGTACACAACTAAACACCACAGGTCAAACACTGGATCCCACAAACAGAAACAGAGTGAGAAGATACTACACGTCGACAGATCAACAAAACCCATAAACAACTTTCAGGCATATTCAGTCTGTAAATGCAGCACAGAGAAAATATACAAAGAAAAAAAAAACACCAAATAATGAGAATGAATTTCTGGAGATGCACAAGAGATGCCCATTTGTCTGTGCTGAACACAAAGGGGTTGTTTTATTAGGCGAGAGGCACAAAAAGTTTGCCAAAAATTGCTATTGTCAGAAAATGTCATGGTTGCAGGAGCAAAGGCATCATTTGAGGAGCCGCTGGGCGGGTGAGAGACACTTTTCTAGCTCTCAGAAAATACATTTCAAGCATTAGTGCCTTCAGTTCTGCAGCTCACGCCTTGCCGACCTCACAAAAACACTTCAAATGAGTCGCGTCGGCTGCGGTTCAGAGGTCCAGACGCGATGATTCTGAGATACACAAACACACAAATCTGCACTCAACCAGCAAGAGACAAACCTCACCAGTAGAGATCCTAGTTAACCCGCTTGACTCTCAAATCAGTCTCTTCGACGTGAGTAATATGAGCTAAAAAAAAACATGGATAAATCAAAAGTAAATTGGCTAAGCGTGTGGCCTCTGGTTTGTGTTGCGGATGAGGGTGGTTTCGTCTGAGGTGAACAGGTTTTACTTTGACAGACCGTTGGTTATGACAACCGACCCACACACTTCTTTCACACTCCATTTGGTTTGATTTCCATCATTTTACCCGCCGTCGAAGGTAGAAGGAATAACGCGCCCACACACATCGAAGCAAGGTAATCTTTGGTTCAACTTTAATCGTGGAGACGGTCATCAAAGCCGAGCAGATGTCATGCTGGATGAGGTCGTTAAATTAAGGTTATGGCACTCATGATAATGATTTCATTTATTAGGATCTCAAGACTATAAAGCATGGCCTCATTTGCCGCAGTTTCATCCACTCTCAACACGTCAAATGACTATTGGTTCCATAACCAGAAAAAAAGATTCACAGATGTTTAGAAGCCCATTTCCGACACATAAGAAAAAAAAGAGTATGTTCTGTAAGCAGAAATAATGAGATACTAAGTCATAAATATGAGATCAAAAGTCGAACATTATGACTTAATTATGACTCTTTCAACTTTGTCAATTATGACTTTTATCTCATAATAATGTCTTAGTATCTCAACTTAGATTTTTTATATAATAATTGATTTAGTGTCCCACAAAATACATTATATGTCAATTATGACTTTGATCACATAATTATGACTCATACTTTCAACTTATCTCATAATTAGAACTTTTTATGTCCATTATTAATTATAATCTCATTATTAGGACTTAGCATCTCAATTATGACTTTTTATCTCATAATTATAAATATTTATCTCATATTACAATCTCATAATTAGGACTTAGTATCTTTTTTTTTTTTGCTTTTTATCTCATATTAATGATTTAGTGTCTCATAATTAGGACTTAGTATCAATTTTATAACTGATACTAAGATTATGAGATAAGCTTTTTATCTCATAATTATGATTTAGAATCTCATAATTAGGATTTAATTTTATTTTATTTTGCTTTTTATCTCATAATTATGGATACTAAAGTCTGCAAAAGTTAGAAATCTCAAATAAAAAAAAATAAAAGAAATTGTAATCAAATGACTCCAAGAACAAATCAAAGCAATGCTACCAGTGAACAATGGTCTCATTTGTGTCTATTCCTCTAAAAGAGGAAAATTTGAGGCAAATCTGGTCCTTAAATAAAAGCAAATGCAGGTTCCTGAGCTGTGAAAGAGCAGAAGTGATATTTCCCAGAGGGTACAGTGCAGTTACAGCACATTTCATTCACACACTCTCCTCTTTCATACAGACACCGATTGAAACACTTCCTTTAATGCTTCATCTCATTCTCTCTCACACTCCCTTCTTCCGCACATTTCTTTATCAATGTACGGTGATGTGTTAAAACAGAAGAGATGTGATGTCACGTCTGCTCTGAAATACAAGCACAGCATCTGTCATGAACATTTCACAGTTTAACACCAGAAGCATTTATAACTCATTCGTTTCCAGCCAATATATAATCAATTAGATGACTCAGAATCCTCTTAAAGTTATACAATAAGTCACCTGTGATAGCTGACTTTCCACCAAAAAAAATATAAAATAAAAAATTCACTCAAATGGCTTGTAAGAGGTAAGGAAGGTTTCTTATAATAGTATGTGGAACAGTATTTAGTATGCAGCAATAGAAATAAATGAAATGAAATAATTTCAATTATATAATATATATTAATAAATAAAATAAAATAAAATAAAATAAAATTAAATTAAATTAAATTAAATTAAATTAAATTAAATTAAATTAAATTAATATTGCATGTTTATATTTCTGTGCTCTCCTGCTGCTTTTATCTAAAGTGACTCACAATGCATTCAAGATATACGTTTCGCCAGTTTATGTGTTCCCAGGGAATCAAAGTAGCTGAGCTGCAAAAACATGCAAAAAAATACTCTTTGCACTTTTAAATTATTAAATTCAAATGTTACAGGCACAGGAGTAAAGGGACGTGATCACATCCTAGTTTATAAATACATTTCAGCTGAATATTTATCGCGAGCGAGCGCCTGCTGAGATAAACGCTACGCCAATTAACAAGTCATAAGAGCTGGGGTGATGGAATCCATAAGAGAGAAGTCATCTGTTGAATCTGACAAATGAATCTTTTGTAACACTCAGGACGTCCCGCTGAACGGAGAGGAAGCAAAACACCTTTTTGCTGCATTGCATAGCCCCATTGCATCCTGGGATTGCGGTAATGTATTGTAACATTAGGGAGATGTGCCGAGGGGCGTCGTAACATGAAAGTGTCTTCTGCGACTCGATCAGATTACTGTTAATTGGAAACAACCTGAAAAACTGTTCTTTGGCACTTCAGTCTGGCATGATTTAAGCATGTGCTGCCATTCTATCTCTGGTCGAAGAACATTATTAGTTTGTGTTAACATGATATTAAGTCCATGAGTCCATGTTCATGTCAGAAACACACACATTCTTGTACATCTTGTGAGGACATTCAGTGACACAATGAATGAATTGACTCCGATCTTTAACCAGATGGAACTGGATAATATTATGAATGTTCTGATGCAATCTGACTTCTGACCTGTAATGCCTGAATCATAATCATACACTGTTCGCTCGATGGCCAGAGGAGAACTGAGCGAGTGAGTCTGGTTTCTCCCAAGGTTTTTTCTCCATTCTGTCACTGAACGAGTTTTGATTCCTTGCCACTGTCGCCTTTGGCTTTTGTCTTGCTTAGTTGGGGACATTTAATATTCAACAATATTATTGATCTGCCTGCATTGACACCTATATATATACAGTGAGGAAAATAAGTATTTGAAAACCCTGCTATTTTGCAAGTTCTCCCACTTGGAAATCATGGAGGGGTCTGAAATTGTCATCGTAGGTGCATGTCCACTTTGAGAGACATAATCTTAAAAAAAAAATCCAGAAATCACAATATATGATTTTTTTAACTATTTATTTGTATGATACAGCTGCAAATAAGTATTTGAACACCTGTCTATCAGCTAGAATTCTGACCCTCAAAGACCTGTTAGTCTGCCTTTAAAATGTCCACCTCCACTCCATTTATTATCCTAAATTAGATGCACCTGTTTGAGGTCGTTAGCTGCATAAAGACACCTGTCCACCCCATACAATCAGTAAGAATCCAACTACTAACATGGCCAAGACCAAAGAGCTGTCCAAATACACTAGAGACAAAATTGTACACCTCCACAAGGCTGGAAAGGGCTACGGGGAAATTGCCAAGCAGCTTGGTGAAAAAAGGTCCACTGTTGGAGCAATCATTAGAAAATGGAAGAAGCTAAACATGACTGTCAATCTCCCTCGGACTGGGGCTCCATGCAAGATCTCACCTCGTGGGGTCTCAATGATCCTAAGAAAGGTGAGAAATCAGCCCAGAACTACACGGGAGGTCAATAAAAAGAGCTGGGACCACCGTTTCCAAGGTTACTGTTGGTAATACACTAAGACGTCATGGTTTGACATCATGCATGGCACGGAAGGTTTCCCTGCTTAAACCAGCACATGTCAAGGCCCGTCTTAAGTTTGCCAATGACCATTTGGATGATCCAGAGGAGTCATGGGAGAAAGTCATGTGGTCAGATGAGACCAAAATAGAACTTTTTGGTCATAATTCCACTAAACGTGTTTGGAGGAAGAAGAATGATGAGTACCATCCCAAGAACACCATCCCTACTGTGAAGCATGGGGGTGGTAGCATCATGCTTTGGGGGTGTTTTTCTGCACATGGGACAGGGCGACTGCACTGTATTAAGGAGAGGATGACCGGGGCCATGTATTGCGAGATTTTGGGGAACAACCTCCTTCCCTCAGTTAGAGCATTGAAGATGGGTCGAGGCTGGGTCTTCCAACATGTCAATGACCCGAAGCACACAGCCAGGATAACCAAGGAGTGGCTCTGTAAGAAGCATATCAAGGTTCTGGTGTGGCCTAGCCAGTCTCCAGACCTAAACCCAATAGAGAATCTTTGGAGGGAGCTCAAACTCCGTGTTTCTCAGCGACAGCCCAGAAACCTGACTGATCTGAAGAAGATCTGTGTGGAGGAGTGGGCCAAAATCCCTCCTGCAGTGTGTGCAAACCTGGTGAAAAACTACAGGAAACGTTTGACCTCTGTAATTGTAAACAAAGGCTACTGTACCAAATATTAACATTGATTTTCTCAGGTGTTCAAATACTTATTTGCAGCTGTATCATACAAATAAATAGTTAAAAAATCATACATTGTGATTTCTGGATTTTTTTTTTTAGATTATGTCTCTCACAGTGGACATGCACCTACGATGACAATTTCAGACCCCTCCATGAGTGGGAGAACTTGCAAAATAGCAGGGTGTTCAAATACTTATTTTCCTCACTATATATATATATATATATATATATATATATATATATATATATATATATATAAATGAACTAAATTAATAACTTTTTTACAACAAAAATGAACCTTCACTGAATTTACTTAAAGGGTAACTCTCGCCAAAATGCAACCTAGGGTCTTTTTGTTAATCTACTCGAGGCAAACTTTCGTTTAAAAGCATAATTAGAATGGAAACGTATGGAAAGTTTTATCGTATTTTTTTCGTTTTAGGTTAATTGCCTTGTGAATGGGAGTGAATGGGGCACTTTTATGATAGCATTAAAAATCACTATTTTTAAAACACTAAGAAGGCTCTTTTTAGTAAACTCTGTGTACACAAACTGGTGATACTTCGAGCAAAGTTTCATGTTGTGTCGAGCCTTCTTAGTGTTTTTCCATTCTAAAGTGGTGTTTCCATTCTAATTATGCTTTTAAACGAAAGTTTGCCTCGAGTAGATTAACAAAAAGACCCTAGGTTGCATTTTGGCGAGAGTTACCCTTTAAGCTGGACTATGACGCTATTTTCTTCTAAATCTGCTTTACAGCAGAAACAAACTTTGTTGCATTATTTTCTTGTTATCTCTGTAAAGCTGCTTTGAAACAATCTGTATTGTAAAAAGCGCTATATAAATAAAGGTGACTTGACTTGACAATGCAATCTCTAGCTCTTTACCCTAAAGCCCAAAGTATACAACAAAGTGTTTACACGTGCGCCTCCCATATTAAGAGCGAATGTGTCGACAGCCTGCATTCCCGCATGCTATCAAACGGAGTATACTTTGAAAGGCTAAGCTAGCACACACATAAACAAAATGAAGTATACTTACCCATCACACCCGAACCCTTACCCTAAACCAGCCCTTAACCTAATTATAACCTAATAAAGCCGTGACCCTCAAACAGGCCTTTAAACGGGTCTCAGAAAGTGAAGACCAGCCAAAATGCCTTCTCTCCAATGGTCTAAATCTCAAAATGGTCCTAACAAAGATTGTTGTACAAGTACACACACACACACACAAACTAATATTGTGCAAACTTGTGTTTTTAAGATCAGAGATTATTTTATAACAACACTAAAGTCCTTATTAGAGCAAGTCAGTTACTCTGTGGCAATCTTAGCATTGGGGAAGCTATTAATCTTAGCATTAGGAACTTGAAGGAGAAAAGGCCACAATCTCAAAAAACACTTTATCAAATAACCAATGAAATCTGACAACAAATAGCTCAAAAGCAGGCTGAAAAACTGGCAATCTTTGCCAATAAGGTGATTGGTGGGAAGTTCTTGTTTATGAGTTTTGCACGATGTGATGTGACTTTAAGTGATTTGCATTGGAAGACAATTTTAAATTTCTCTTTTCCACTTATTGACAAATTCAAGAAGCTTTTTAGTGCTAATGGAATAAAATGAGGAGCAAAGCACATTAGGCGACGCTCTGTGATCGGGTATTTTGTAATTCTCCTGCTGCCACAGAGAAAGATGGGAAATGCAGTTTGGTAGCGCAGGCCTGTCACCTCATAAACAAGCTAAATTAGTATTTCTGACAAGCTGTTCTTCTAGGAAAGCATTTGTACTTCGCGATCCTTCATCAACAGTACATGAAATGCATTCCCAAGTTCTCAGTACTTTAGCTAACGTTCTGGCTAAGGTTCACTCAAAGTTATGAACAAACGTTCTCAGAACCAACTCTTTAAGGATTATAAGGATTATATTTCCTACAACCACTATATTGAGCATCAGGATTTCTCTTCAACAATATGTTCCTTCTTTAAATGGGAAAATCAACTAGAAAATGAAAAAAAACGTATAGGACAGCACATGGTTTTATCTATCGGGAACTAACTGGATAGTGAAAAGTTTCAAGTATTGAAAAATTAGAGATTGATGACATCAGCTAAAATGTAAAGTTATAATTTGTTACTTTTTTTGTGTGTTGGAATAATGTACACTGATGAATTGCGCACAATACCACTAAGGAAGTATAGTTCATTTTGATTTCATGTTGAATTAAGAAAAAAAGCGTGCAAGTGCGAATATTTTACTTTGCCGTGTAAACTGCTTAAGGACTTTTAATCAAATGCACAACTGAAATACTGTTTATTTTGATGCCTACATGCAGGTTTTGATGGGGTCAGATGAATTTAAATGCATGTTATTGCCTGCGCTCCACACGCGCTCCCGCAGAGATAACATTAGAAGCCGTGCGAGGTTAATCGCTTCGCGCTAGGGCGTCAAACAACTCCACGGCCACATATGTCAGACATCTAAAGACATGCTTTAATGCACAACACCTACACTGTGAAAATGCATGCATTGCCAAAATCTCCATCAAAACATTTCATTATTGCGTAAAAAACGAGCAGCTGCGAGCTCACGGACAATGGAAGGAGAGGCAGTAACTGGAGTGGGCGCAAAGCAGGTATTTATCGTTTCGCTGCGACTGCAGATTTTGATTAGCAGGTGCTCTGACAGAGGAGTGTTTGAGACTTGGGTGCAAACAGCAGATGGGTAATTTCAGGTTTTACATGTGGAGAAAAAAGCTGTCACGTCCGCCACACGGGAAGCGTGAGCCGGTTGGGGGTTCATCCGCCACCCACTCGCTCCTTCCCACACATGCTCCAGAAAAATCCACTTTTTATAACATGATTTCTCACGCTGAGACTGAGACGTCTTCCCCGGGGAGGTGGAGGAGATCTTATCAGCTCCCCAAGTTGCAAGATTAATACTTGCTTCTAATAGTGCACTTATCTGGTCACAAACAAGAGCGAGTCATTAGTGACTCTGTGTGAAGAGCGGGCTGGAGAGAGATCCTGGGGGGTTCAATTAGCACCCTGCCACGGGACACAGCTCCATGTGAGGGCCGTCGGATCGGAGAGCCGGAGAGCCGGGGAACTGGGGAACAGAGGCAGATGGCCTGCAAACTCTTTATTGAAGGCTGCATGCAAAATGGAGGGACTTCAGATGATTTTTGTATTAATTTGACAGGATTAGAAGATGCCATGCAAGAACATCAGTTTCATGTTCAATACAATGCATTTTCATACAAGCATCAAAGCAAAAGTTCACTCCGAAAAAACTTTCTCAATCACAATAGAAGATGTTTTGCAAAATGTTCGTGCTGCTCTTTTCCATACAATAAAAAGTGAATGAGGAATGAATGCTGTCAAGCACTAAAAAAAAATCAAATAAAACCACATAAAAGATTCCTGCTTTTGAAGTCATTTTGATTAGTAGTTATTTCCTGAAAACACTTTCTGCGGATGCTCTTAAATGTCATTTGAACACATTTAAACTTGTGCCTCAGGATGCATCAAACTTCATTGTTTTTTTTCTTTTATGCATCTTTCAATGCTTCTGAATGTTTTGAATTCAATGCAAGAGATTTTCAACAAATAACAGCCTATCTGTATTGTTCATTATGCAAAGCCATTGTATGACTCCAGAAGGACAATTTTTATGATTTTTTTTATACAATGCTTTGAGCTTAACAGCCAGCATCCCATTTACCTTTGTTAATGCATGAGCAGCTTTGCTAAATTGTCCCAAATATTTAGTTGCATGGGTCGAAACGTCAAACAGGTAAGAATGAGTAAATGTAGACAGACATTGCATGTTTACTGAATCAAATAAAATGCTACGCCAGTACAGAAGGATCCTGTACATTTGCAAACACGCCACCCATGAGTGAAACAGAAAAGAAACCTTAACAATGAACAATGTGGGTCATTTTAGTGAATTACAAACCCGACACACAAAACTCGACGTGGCGCAGCGCGGGGAAAGCATGTCAGTGGGTTAAACGGGGGAAGCATTAAAAAACATTCAAAGGAAAATGTTCCCTTGCTCTCTCTCTTCTGTAGAGCGTGAGAGCGGTGAGGTGGGGAAATTTACGGTGTGAGTACAGGAGAATGGGGCGCAGGCGGCACGACTTGTCATTACAGAAATGGAAATGGGATTTATAGAAGCGCAGCGGTGCTGTGACTTCTGTCGTTCCCGAGGGCATTTCTCACAGCACGCCTCCCACCAGGACCTCAATACACACCCAATTACTATGTGCTTAAAACTATTATATGCACTCAGAATAATGCCCCTGTCCATTACCCTCACCGTAGTCAATGGAGGAGCATGCTGGGAAAACAATCTCCCTTTCTGATATACCTTTTCAACAGGGTTGCAGTCGAGACCCATTGCAGTCAACAGCATGACAAAATCAAGACCCATCCAGACGAACCATCCAGGCATTTGCCTGACAAGAACAAAGGTCATTTGCATATCATGTACATACAAATAGTCTTTAAGGTATAGCAACTTTAATTCTGTCTAAAGTGAAGGGTGAAAATGGCCAGCTGAAGCGGGCCAGTGATGCATTTGAAAAAAGAGCCAAGCAACTCAACTTTAGGCCAAAAAAAAAAAACCCGATGTGCATTAATTCATGGCTTTCAAAGAGCTAGAGTTGTATTTCCAAGTATCATTGCAAAAAAAAAAAAAACTAAAAACACTAATTAATTAATTAAATAAATCTGAATAATTGATTGTTTATAATTAAACTTATATAAATATAAATATATCACATACAAAATATGTAAATAATCAGATTTATTATTTTGTATTAAACCTCCTTTTTATAAAAAAAAAAACGTTTATTTATTTGTAATATCTTGTATTATTTTTTGTAAAGAAAGCCTAACATTAAATAAAAAAATAAAAAAATGTTTTTAATTCTGACAAATATAAATATGTAAAATATATAATAGAAATAATAACAATATTAGACTAAAAACACATAAATAAATAAATGATTTAATGTTTTTAAATAAACGTCTCCCTTTTTTATCCAAAAAAACGAATCATTTATTTGTAGTAAATTGTATTATTATATATTATATTGTAATGTATAACCTCTAAAAAATTTATAAAAAATTCTGACAAATATAAATATACTAGGCTACATAAAAAATAGACAAGAACACATAAATATAAATAAACAAATAAGTAATTAATGAAATCTTACCCAACATGCACCTATAACTCAGAAAGCTGTAAATTCTGATTCATAAAACTTGTGACTGGAATTGAGTGGGATTTGAAGTTTATCACACTGAAGTCAAAGCATTTCCGCTGATAAGTGATATGCGAGCAGCCGTCGTGGCAGACAGCCAAGAGCCAGCCAATGCCCTCGCACAACAACACGACTGAAGCCAGACACGGAGAGAAAACATCTATCAGCGTAGATTCTGCATTGTCAAACTTTGCTTACTTAAAAATGACAGTTAGATGAATTTTTGAATTTCAAATTCAAATTTAGAATTCCGCATCCTGTTCCGCACATTCAAATTCCAGAACTCAACTCAAATTCTAAGGTCATTCTAAATTAAACTTTGAATGATGCACAACCGCACGATCAATCTGATTTACTGTTTTTAATTTGACTTTAAAGAGAAACAGTGTTTTCATGCACCACTGACAGAAGCGAGCAACAGTCAATATGTCCCTAGTGTGTCAATAGGTCAGGTCATCTCATTCACAAGCTATCAGGTAACTATCTGCCAGTTTCTGACTATTTATATGCATCCATCAATGTTTTTTGCATCACACTCTCTCCTCCAACGTTCCTGTCCGCTGTCTCAAGGGCTGTTCTGTTCAGAATGACCGCCGACAGATTCAGGCCTGACCTTCAGAGCCCGTATAGGACATCATGAACGCTCGGGTCCTTTCACTGGTAAAACTTTATGTCCATCTGTGTCTCTGTGTAGTTTTTACATTTTATTACCGACCTGCCTCGTCAAAAAGATGGATGAACGGACGGAGCTGTTCGTGTCTATGCGACCCACGGCGGGCTAATGTGCAACAGAGAACAATTTTATGACATATCCCCATCCAGATTCTGCACAACATTGTGTTTAACTCGTAGCTCTATGCATTTGCATAAGGCATTACAGCTTGATTTTGTGCAGATTTAAAAATGTGAAATCAAAATCTTACTAATCTTACTGTCTACAATTACTAGGGGCATATTATTCCATACATAGACTAGAGAGATGTTTTAAAAAGAAATTAAGGATGACTTGAACAGATTTCTATTTCAAATTAATGCTGTTATTTTGAACTTTCTATTCAGCAAACATCACGGTTTCCAAATAAATATGAAGTTTTCAACATTAATAATAATCAGAAATGTTTCTTGCATATTAGAATGATTTTTGAAGGATCATGTGACACTGAAGACTGGAGTAATGATGCTGAATATTCAGCTTTGATCGCAGGAATAAATTACAATTTAAAATACATTACAATAGAAAATAGATATTTTAAATTGTAATAATATTTAACTATTTTTACTGTATTTTTTATTTTTTGTAAAATGCAGCCTTGGTTAGAAGAGGAGACTTTTTTCAAAAACCAAAAAATCTTACTGACCCCAAACTTTTGAACAGTAGTGGGTATATACAGTATATATATTTAATCAAAATGAAAAAATAAATAAAACATTGCTCCACCTCTGAAACGTCTTTTCTTTTCAGCAGATGTCCTTCCCTATTGATAAAATCAAGTCTAATCCTAAATTTTTTTGTATTTTAATCCAAAATATGACCCACTACGGAAGTAACATGTCGATTTTAGCATACCTGTGTAAAACGTTGACTTCAGCTTTCCTCATCATTCCCACTCTAAAAGCTGGTCAGGGATTTTGAAGCTTCCCTTTTTCTTGGAAGCTCCTCTAAATTCTGTTGAAGTTGATTCAACCCAGGTCGGAGAATTGTGCGCATTTCACACGTCCCTACAGAGAGGAAGTTGCAACATCCTTAAAGAGAGATTACCAAAGCCTCTCTTCCACGACTGCCGCTCCAGATCTCTTCAAAGACACACATCTCTGAAGACAAAAGGAGACATGCGCTCGGGCCATTTTTCAAACAATACGTTCCCACGAAATCTGTGCAAAGCATGTTCAGAATTCAAATGGATAATACTCGGAAAAAGGCATAAATGCCAACTTCTATGGACTAACAACTGCATTTGATAGAAAAGATCTTATGGAAATTTTATGTGCTGCTGTTTCATTAGCGAGTCTGATGGGATTGTATATTACGCCTGGAAAGGAGCCGGTGGTCGTCATACTGAATTAATAAGGTCAATTAGCAAACACACAAAGCCATCTAGAGCCAATAGCAGAGGCCGAGAAGGAACACAGGTGTCTGTTTACTCCTCAGCGTGGCACGGCTTTGATTTATGGACACTTGACTTCTCGGCTAAACACATTTCTAATAGTGTGGCGGCTGGTGAAAAATGGCCTGTAGTTAATTATATATGACAGGGAGAGGGCTCTTATTAAAGGGAATTTTATCAGGAAGTGCCACTGCGTTCTTCACAGCGAGAAAATTGTGATTCATTGGGAGCGAGAACGAGAATCGCACATGCTATTGTTATTAGCCTATGATATCTGCAGCAGCGATGGAGAAAAAATAGTGTCTCACATGCGGTTACAGCAAAGAATGAAACGCAGCAGGATCTCTGTGCAGCAGATTTATTTATAATACAAAGAAAAATAGCAAAAAATCTCAGGCTATTTGGCAGTCTTGAAAACTGAGAACAGAACAACCACATTTACAATGACAATAACGGACTAACTCAAGAATAAACTGAGGAATAGATACAAACAGAATAGAATAGATAGAATACAAACTAATGATGGGTAAAACAGGACAGGTGTGACTTAATCAATGAACTAATGAGTAACCATAAGAAAAAAACAACAAGAAGAACAAAGGAAACAGGAACAGAAAACAGTGCAGAAATGTTTACTCCACAACAGTGCACCAAAAACTGGAAAGTTTTTCCTTTGCATTTGTTTTAGTACAGATGTGAATGTTGTCAAAATGATTTACATTTACACGGATCTGCGAAAACAACTAAAAACGCTGTATTTTACTGCCAGGCCAGTAGATGGCGATGTCACATTCGCGTTTTTGTAGTTTACACAGAGATATATATATATATATAGTTTTCAAAAATGTACACTTTGAAACCCATTTTAAAAAGTTTGCATTTTCAGGCCCTCAAAACACAGTTGTCGCGTAAATGAACGGCCAAAACACATAAAAAGTTTTCTGACTAAGTAGACTCGAGACTAGCGCTGAATATCAGGACGAACCGCTCAGAACAGAACGTCACATGTTGCCATCTCGAAACTATGGTGAACACAGCATTTCTCACTCAAACCAATGTCTGCTGCTGCTTCTGATTGCTTTAAGAGGTAAAAGCTGCTCATAACTGCTGTTCTAGGATCAGTTTTCTTTGTAATAATAGCATATTGGCTAAACAGATTCGGCAAGCGATCCAGTGCGTGTCTGTGTTTGTGCTCCGGAGAGCCTCAAAGGTTTCTATTTACAACCTGTTTTTGAGGTGTTGAGCAATGTAGCCAATCACAAACCTTTCTGAACTCAATGACCAATCAGAGGCCTTTCAGTTAGAATCCACTCACCGCTCAAAACGCAGCTAAAACAAACAAAGTGTAGACATTATGAGAGAATCATTGTGCAGTCGGCTTCATTCATTATAACAGAGCTTTGTGAGATCGCGATAAACTAAAATGAATGACAGGTTTTTAGTGATTATAAAGGGAGCGCTCTTTGCACACTTTCTGTCATGCCAAATCACGCCGATGCTAAACAGTGGTTTGTGAACATAGACACTTTATCAGGATGTGTAGGTTGTGTTGTGAAGTAACTTGAAACTATTTCATGTAAATCTATTTAAATGTGTTTTAAAGGGAAAGCGCATCGCCTTAGCCTTAATCTGTAGCTGATTCACCCTCCGTCTATGTATGGGACTCCTTTGAAAAAGATACCAACAAAAAATGAATAACTACATGATTTATAGTATTTATTGTATGTGGCACCAAAACAATGGCTCATTTCGAGACAGCATTACAGTCCGACGCATATAGTCCTGCTGTACTGTTCAGTTATAATGCAATTTGAGAAATATTATACAAAGTACAATGCAAAAAAAGCAATTTTTGCACATTTACTTGTTGAGGAAAAAAAGGCCTATAGGCTCCTCGTTAATGGAAAGCTATACAGTATTAAAAAACAGCTAGTGGCATGTCTAATTTTAGTTAGCTACTCCCAAACTGGGTTCCACTAGCTCTTTTAACTTAACTTCTAGATGATATTAAGTCGAAAATGTTTTTTCACCTGTTGCTAATCACATACGCAAGTCAGTGTGCTTCACCCATTCATTCACCATAACTATCCTCCATCTCTCATTAGCAGCCGGCAGCACCTCAAACAACCTCCTGACCCGTCTGGAAGCAAACTCTAATTAAAACTAGTAGACTCGAGTCTTTCAGAGCCGTCCGAGCTCTAATTACAGGCCAAACACGAGGCTTCTCTCGTCTGATGGGAAAGGAGTGTGTGTTGATTAAACTCGCTGCATTTCTGTGCTGCCATAAAAAAATGCTGTTTCTTTTTTTTTTTTATGAGCCAAAACCAGAAGTTCGCGTCACCCTGCTTCCCTCAACAACATCCCAATAGGGTTTTCCATTGGCTTTTGGATTGTTGCATAAAATAAGCTCAGTGAGGTGACCAACAAAAGCTGAAGAGTTTTTCCTTTGCGTACAGTAAAACCGATCCCTGTTCACACAGATCTGCAAAAAAACGTCTAAAAACGCTGTACTATTCTTACCAGGCAAGTAGGCAGCGATATCTCTTTGTAAAGACACTTCATGCGTATACACAAGCGCAAGACGTCACCGTTTTCACAAATTCACGTTTTTGTAGCTTACGTGGTGACGATAGCTCTATCGATTTAAAAAAACTTGCACTTTCCACTTGCAGCTATTCAATAGTTTGCGTTTCCACGCTCCCAAAATGCTGTTGTCTATTAAATGAGTGGCCAAAACACACGTATTGTATTGTGAAAATGGTGTTGTGTAAACGACCCCTTAGTAATCATGTCTGAAAACAGTGTTTCCAAAAACTAGGGAATACACAGCCTTGTTTAGGTATTTATATACAGGGCTACACAGCCATCTAGTGGTTACACCATGGTATTACAGGTGATAAATGGTGCATAATTTAGAGGTAAATATTTAGTACCGTAAAAAAAAAAATTAATACATCACATTAATTTTTTGGCAAAAGCTAGTATTTCCCATGAGCCCCATTGACTGGTCCCACCTGTGCCATCCCACTTTCTCTGCTGCAACTCCATTTCATTCTCTATTTCTGATTTTTTTCTCCGCTACTTCAGGATTGTGTGTGTGCTCAAGAGGAGCTGAACGGTATCAGTGCACCGGCTGGCCTTGGGGAATGTGGGAATTAAAGTCGAGGGGTGACGCAAGTGGTCAAGTGAATGGAGATTATGTGCCTCCATCAAACTGCAAATAAAACACACTCACACACTTCTTCCTCCTCCTCCTCCTGTGACAAACTCTCATCTCGTCCCTGCCCATGAATAATTCACTCAGATACTCCAAAAGGAAGAGCTATTAAAATTACATGGGGACGAGAGAAGCAGATGAAATATTCGTACCTTTCCTTTCTTCTCGCTGTCCTGTAGCTCACGATTAAAGCAGTCCGTTTGAGTTTTCTTCACCCCCTTCTACACATTAGTAAATGACAAGATATCCAGCAGCAGTAAATATCATCTGGGCGAGAACTTTGCATATTGGAAAATGTCCTCATTAGCATATGTTTGAGTGAGAGCCTGTTAAAAAAGCAGGTCAAATATCCCCAAAGCTCTGAAGGAAAATCGAAGGCCTCGTCCAATAGCGTTTAGTCTCAGAGGTGAAGCATGGTTTGCTAATCAGAGGCAGGTGACATGTTCATTCTAGAGATCATTTGATTGGTTAAAAGTTTGGCAAATGGACACACATAGACTAAAAGCAACTAAACTCCAATTTTAACGTCATGGGATGTTTAAGCATCTTTCACTTTACCTCATTAGAGTTGAAGGTAACTCTCAGCAAACTGTACCTGAAAAAACGGGCATTTTTTTGTTTGTTTTAATCATTTAACATTAAAATGTTACTGATTAACATTCAAGAAATTACACTTATTTCATGAAGTATAAAGAAAATAAAATCATCAAATATGTAAAATCGTGCATTTTCTTGTGCAAAATGCCTGAAAAGTAAATCATGACATTATAATTCCAAATATTGAAGGTATAATTAGATTTTGTTGAATGTAAATGTGATCTTGCTAATTCGCTGAAAGTTTTAAAAACAAATTCAAGTTACAACTGTGACTAAGTTTATTTTTAACTAAAACTAAAATAGTTTTTATCAACTGAAATAAAGCTGAATTCAAATGAAATCATTTATTTAAAATAAAAACTTAAAGTTACTCCTAAATGAAAATTAGAAATGTTGCCTTGAAAAAAAAAGTATGCTAAAAAAATATATTAAAATATTAAAATAAGCACATTACAAAACAAATAAAACTTAAAATGCAAACTGAAAATATAAAAGTTAATTCAAAATATTAATAAATATTATAATAGTATATAAATGATAGCCTACTAAAACAACTCCTATAGGTTCAGCATCCTGGGATAAGGTTCATGGGGAAACAGATGGCATCGTTTCCTGAGAATGAACCATAAACATTTCAAATGCAAAATCACATTGATGAAATCAACATGCAGATCTGTAAAATCAAGAGGACGCTTCTCGATTGACGAGCTGAACTCAGGCTTGCGACACAGAGAAAGCTGTATAACTGAAGTGCATTGATGTCTATAGATCTGTGATGCACATTGGCACTGCTGGTGAACATTTCATGCTTTAATTAGACACCGAAGGGCTCCTGAGGGACTCCAGCTCTCAATCTACTACGGCAAATCAACTAGTCACATCTCTCTCTCTCTCTCTCTCTCTCTCTCTCTCTCTGTGCTAATGTTTTTTTCTATGTCTTTTATCAATAATGTCACCAGCCTAATAAAGTGTGCGAGTCTTTCCCGTGAGGCGGGGAGGAGTTCATGCTATCGGTGACGGACACCTCCCCCCATGCTGATCAGAGGGACCGAGAGAGCCGAATGCACTGTCAGGTCACATAAACGCCTGTCGCTGTCACATATCGCTGACAGAGAGACGGAGGAGGAACGAGAACGAGTCAACGAGACATTATCATTCAGGTGAGGCGAGAGGAGGCTGTAGCACTGCAGTGATGACATATCTTTACAGGCCACACCGGAAGTGATCATCAGCGAGTGGATCTCTGAGCTGCTGTGAGTGAGTGGAGGCGGGGCTCATTTGCATATTCATAGAACCGCGTATACTAAATGAGGCAAGGGTGTCGAGTTACATTCAAGCTATTTTAACACCAGTATAAAAAAAATGGACATTTTAAATGTTCTGGGAACATTGAGAACTGACAAGAGGATATTACTGATGTATTGAATAAAACATGGTGAAAATATTCTGTAGTCAATCATTTTATCCCTTAAACGCATCTTTGATCACCGAAATTACATATTTAAACATTTTTTTCTTGAAAAAAATTCTTAATGCCTTAAAATATCTTGAATGTAACTCGACACCTTTGCCTCATTTAGAATTCGCAGTTCTATGAATATGCAAATGAGCCCCGCCTCCACTCACTCACTCAGCTCAGAGATCCACTGGTTGACGATCACACGTTGATCTGATTGGTTACAAGGTAGTTTGTGACGTCAGAAACACCAGCGATTTCAAAGCGTGTTTTTGAGACTGTCTTTGGTTCACTGCAGTTTTAAGGAGAAAATACTCAGCAATGGTGTTGACTTATGAATTTACACATGGTTTGTCTTAAAGCATATTAAAAACACCACATACATAACATTAAAAGCTTGATTTTCTCCACAGGGGGACTTTAAGCTAGTGTTAAACACAGACCTCATTTCAGGCATTTAACCAAAAACCCACGATGGAACCAGAAGTGCTAAAATTCTCATTTCTGGATTTAGATTTCAGCCCAAATCTTTAACCACTTGGCTACACGATTCGATGCGAGTGCTGATGTAAATCGCCTGGAAATCCCACATCAGCAAGAAAAGCAATTAAAAATGTACAGGGGAGCAGTTCTAAGCCTGCTAAAGGATGTGCACGGATTTCAATCCCACACGCCGTGAGGTCTGGCCTGACCCATAAAGCAAAAATGAGAGCACAACTCAGGCTCCTCCATCTACAAATCGCCACTCTGTCAATGCAAGAGGTGTTGTTTACCAGCAGTCTCTGAAGAAGCTTCCTCAGTCATTTTCAGCCAGGCACCAGATTTCACACTCATCTGCTTCGTCCCAATGGGCTTTACTGTGGGCAGCTAAGACGCTACGCTAGCAGTCAAAACACACTCCAAAGTGCTCTGGATTCACTGCTCCAAATGGACGTCCAAGTACAAACAATGCCGAGCACTTCAACTGCGTGTGCATGCATTTTGTTTAAAGGAATAGTAATATTTTGGAGGTTTGTAAGGCTCTGTTCTGTAAAGCTGCTTTGAAAATATATGTATTGTAAAAACCATGGCATTATTTCGAATCAGTCAGAATCAGTATTTTGTGATTATCACTGTAAAAAAAAAAAAAAAAAAAAAAAAAATCCTGTTAAATTTATGTATTTAAATTTATGTTTTATTATGGGATGGCATATTTATGCATATACACAGCAAAAAAATTAATTTTTTGTCTTGTTTTTCAGTAAAATATCTAAACATTCTTACAATAAGAAACATTTACTTGAGAAGCAAAATGACGTGTTTACTTAAAAATAAAGCATAAAAATTAAGTGACTTTATGCTTCAAACAGCAACAAATATCTGCCAACGGGGTCAGAAAAATAAAACTTGTTTTCCTATTGAATTAACTTTTTTTTAATGACCACATTGGCAGAAATATAAGTATAAACTCACTTAATTTTGTCCAACTAAAACATTTCATGAACAATACATAAATGTTTTTTTGTGCTAACATTTTAAGAATATTATTAAAAACCATAAAACTTGTAACAAACCTTCTATTAAAGTTACTGGAAGAGCGTTTGTTGATAACTTTGAGAGAACCTTGCCAGAACGTACCCCATTAGCTGGATGCCAGCTTGAAGAAGTATGAGCTGTCATGAAATGCACCTTGATTATTTAATTTCATAGACAAAAACCACATATTGACAACCTTAGAGTGTTGTGACCTTTGCTAGGAAGGAAATTTAAAGACTGGGCCTGAACTTTACCCCTATAAACCCGTGTTATTCTCTGTCTGTGTGTGTGTGTGTGTGTGTGTGTGTGTGTGTGTGTGTGTGTGTGTGTGTGTGTGTGTTTCTGTCTAATGAGCTCGCTGTCTGTTTTGTGCTGCGAGTCCATTATCACACTCTTAATTCTCCTCATGGAGGAAATCAACGGTTGGAATAGTTAAGTGGCACCCATGGCCTCTCGCCCACACGTCCTCGCTCTCATCCTCACGAGGTTTCCACCTCCACCAAAGCATCTGAGAGCCGGCGCTCTTCAACCTGAACCCGTGAGCCGCGGGCAGCGTCTGAGAATGAGGCCCCTGAGGGCCGACGAGTACATGAACATCTGAGACTCCGGTTATGACGTTAAAAAGGTCCTTCACCGCTGGCAAAATACACTTTCAGTAAAACTTGGCTGCTATGCAGTAGAGAGGTGAAAAAACCTGCTACCTGACTAGAGAAAACAGAGAAAAAGGGCTGTTGTTTTTCCTCTTGCCAAATAGGTAGGAAAACTTCAACACCCATAATGCACTGGGCTTGTTGCCATCCAAGGCCACTCCCACTAGTCTGTATGGATACGCTTATCAGAGTCAAATACCACCTTGCTTTAGTAGGCAAGGCAAGTTTATTTATATAGCATATTTCATAAACAAAGGTTATTCAAAGTGCTGCACATAAAAGGAAACAAATACATAGGAATAAAAATGAAATGCATAAGAAATAAAAATAACAAAAGGATGGAAGAGTCTTAAAAAAAACACAGCTGTTTGTTTTACTTTGTTTTCTTGGCGCCTAAATAATCTTTTGGACGTCTCCGTTAGATCCGATTTTTCACCTAAAATCGACCAGGAAGAGCTCTAGGACTGACCCTCCAGTAGGAAATACTTCTTGGAAAACTTTTATTTTGTTAGACTTGTATTGTTCACGGGCGCAAGAACTCAAAGAGTAAGTGTTTAGCGGGATTGAGTTATGTTCAGTTTCCAGTGAAGGATCCAGTGCGTTGTAAGCAGTGACTAAAGGCTCCAACGTATCATAAATATGGAGCGAACGCCTCAACGGAAATGATAAAAAAGTCATCATTTGTAGTCAACATTTCAGACGTCAGTTCCGCCCGAAAGCAAAACAAACTCGCGTAACGGTAAGGAAGCTGTTGACATAGTGTTCAGTTTTTAACTATAATGCAGAGTAGACAAAGTACGATACAATTTTCAGTGATAAACCTAAACTCACAACAGCTGTTTAGTTAATAACCGCAATGTCCGTGGACGGGGATACACAAATATGGAAGTGCAATCTGTAGTCTCACGAAAGCCCTGGAGCTGTCAAATGTTTTGCTGACAAATAAACGTGAATTTCTCGGTCCAGGTGACATGGAGAACGAGTAAGCATTGTTCATTTAGCCTACATATACTGACACATTTTAAAGATCGAAAAACAGCGAAGTTACACTTTAAATTCTGCACAACAACAGTAGCTTTTATAGTTTATTGATTTACATATTTTTGAATAGAGAGAAAATAATCAAAGGCTATTTGAAGAGTACACTGGATTATTTAAAAATAGGCATTAGCTTATGAACATTTTCTCATTTAATTTGCAGGAAAACCACTATAGCATGTCATAAAACTCAGGCTTTCAGCCATGCACAGATGGTTCCAGCCAAGAAGATGCAATTTAATAGATTTAGGAAGGTGCAAAGGTTTATTGGCCTCATGCGTCGATGCCAATGATTTTCAGTGCGCAAGCAAACCCATCTGCTGAAATTAACTTAAGAGGGCTGGTTCAATAACAGAAAAAAAAAAAAACTTTATGAAAATGCCAACTTCATTACACAATCCATTATAGCGCAGTGCCAGGTGTGTGATTTATGCCGTGGCGCATTTCTGGGTCTAAATAAGCCACTGATTCTGACCTTTCCACAAACACGCAGAAATTAACAATAACGCTCTTGCTGACTCAACCCAACATAATGTGCATCTGTTGCTTAATTACATTTTAATCTAAATGTTGTCTTTCTGGAGTAATGAAGCACAAAATCGTTTCATAATTCACGGGCTGTGCGACACATTAGTCTTTCTCTTTAACTTCAAACTGAGATGCAGAGCGAATTTAGAAAAAAAACATTTACACTCGCCAATTTAGCTCTCAGCGTGAATGCGACGTGATTTTACCTTTGTTCCCTTTTACATCAAGGCAAAACCTCACGTAAAAGCCACTGTGGCTGAATGGACAGGGCTACATGTTGCTACTGGATAAACAAGTAATCTCAATGCCTGTGGCTTCTAATTGAATCAGGCTTTCAGAAGTACAAAGGTTGGTGTGTTTCAACACAATTCTGATGGACGCTCTATTGATCAGCCGTATTTTTGCACATCGCCGTCAAAAACCAGCCAGACCCCTTTTGCTCACAGCTAAAATCAAATGCTGAAACCAGAAGCGAGTCATAAAAGTCATGTATTTGTCTGTCATGATGCATCTGCTATTTACAAAGACTGTGCAATAATGTTAGTATGTGAATGTGCATAACTATTACTCATTTGGCTATAGAAAACGTTTAAAAGTTGGCAAGTAAAGCAAACCAACAAAAAAGTTTTTCCTTCTTTGCCTTAAAGGGGTGGTTGAATATGCTTTTCTAACTTTAGTTAGTGTGTAATGTTGCCGTTTGAGCATAAACAACATCTGCAAAGTTACAACACTCAGAGTTCAAAGCAAAGGGAGATCGGAAGGGAAGGGAAATCGCTTTTTAAGGACTACAACAAACGGCTGGTAGAGACTACAGGACAGGGTTAGTGACATCACCAACCCTAAAATTTACATAAACCCCGCCCCCGGGAAAATGATTTATAGATTATCAAGACAGAATATGCTAATCAATGACTAGAAGATAACTACACATAAGCTACATAAATTCATCAACTAACCATTCAGAAATGTTCTGTCGCTTCTACATGTTGTCACTTCTTCTTGAGTCTCTCCATCATTGTCTGACTCCAGTTTGAACATAAAAGTCTAAAAGTTTTTGAAATTTTCAGTGCATGTGTGTGTGAGGTAAAATGACACGAGCTCTTGAAGCTCCGCCGCCTGTGCCGGGAGCAGCAGCTCATTTGCATTTAAAGGGACAGACACAAAAACGGTGTGTTTTTGCTCACCCTCAAAAAGTGACAAATTTAACATGCTATATAAAAATATCTGTGGGGTATTTTGAGCTTAAACTTCACATACACACTCTGGGGACATCAGAGACTTATTTTACATCTTGTGAAAAGGGCATTATACCACCCCTTTAAAATCCACAAAAAAGCTTTAAAAGGATGTTGTTTACATCAAATTGCATGTAAAATCCTGTTACAACACAAATCCTGTTCTCAACAGCTTTTTGTATTACAAATAAATGAATGCTACACTCAGAACAAAATCATTATTATTCAACTCTATCTTGAAAAGCGTTTCTGGGGAAAAGTTCAGTCTGAATGCACAATGAACGCTGAGTGTTGGGGCCTGAACTCATGAATATGCATGCCAATTGTTTGGCAATGAATGTAATATTACTACAGTAAATATTGTTAAATAAATAAGAACAGGCAGCAGTGAAACAACGTCGCACTCACGAGGTTCATCAAAGCCATAACAAGCATCTTAATTAACAACTAAACCCACCGTCCCATCAGCACCGATGGCAGGGGAGTGAAGTGATCCGTCCCAACAAGTATTTCTTGTTGATAAGGCAATCCTAATATGCAGTGCAAAAGGCAGTACAATTGTGATAAATACGTTAAGAATAATTTTGTTTAAAATAATAAAAACTACTATTTTACTCAATATATTTTGCTAATTACTTAGTCCATTTACATATCTATTAATGTAGCATTTAAAATGTTTTCATCTATTAATGTTTGCATTTTGCTAACATTACCATTAAGTAGTGAAAACGTTGTTTCTGAATGTTCTCTGAAGGAAACATTCCATTGTATCATTCTGCGAACATAATGGAACGTTACTTTTGAATGTTCCCTGAACATTCCGAAACAAGTCGTAACATTTAAAAAATGTTCCAAGAACAAAAAAACATTCCATGAACAATGCATAAATAAAATGTTGGTGCTAAGGTTTTGAGAATATTATTAAAGACCAGAAAACAGAACAAGCGTTAAATTAACGTTTCTGGAAGATTATTTGTTCATAAGTTGAGAGAACCTTCCCTGTTAGTTGGGAGGCAGTAGACAGCTCACTACATCTTCCAGTGCATATATTACACAACAGCATTATGCATGTAAGAGCATGCATTCATCGTAGTGTTGCATTCACTCTGCCAAACACGACTGGAGGCACTTCATAGCTCTCAGAAATCTCCTGAGGTAAGACCACACCTGCAGGGTGGCCCTGATAAATCACCTCCCCGATGAAATGCATCTGAATTGCACCTGCAGTGCGCTGGGATCGTCGGAGGAATGGAAATCAGGGGGACTAACAGCTTGAGGCCGTCCTCTCGCTGGGCATCCTAATGCTGTGGCGATTACCTAAACAGGAGATCTGACGGGGAACTCCATATGTCCCATTCAGAATCACTATGCGCTGGCATCAACGCCGGTTCACTGTTATGCAGGCACTCTCAGTGGTTGAGAATCTCTCATATTAGCAAGCGTTTTCAGTGTCTAAACTTAACATCAGTGTATTTCAAATGTGCTATTTAAAGTCTCATGAAACCCCCACCTCAGCACGAGTCAGTTTTCACCATCATTTTGAAAAGTAGCCTCTTTAAGTGAGCTCAACTGTTTATCAACTGTTTCATCCACTTACTAATGAGGAAAAGCACAAAATCTCCATCTATAACAATGCACAAGTATGCAAAGTAATGAGCCATTTTTATTTGAACTCCGTTTCAAAAATACACACAAACGCGCTTTCAAATTTTTAGTAAGTTTGAGACTTCCACAACATTGATCTTTAGATAATTGGTCTGGTCGTTTGTGCTGCCAAGTGTCAGACTGCATCTACAGTCTCAAATGATCCACAGACCATAACTCAAGCAAATATACATTCGCAGCCAATGCTTCTGAAAAACGACAAAGGGATCAAAATGATGCACTGCTGATGTATAGGAATACTAGCACTCATCAATGTCGCATTAGTAACTATCTAATAATAACAGCGTTTTGTTGGCCTTTAAATGGCCATGACCTGGTTGCAAAAGAACATGCATTCCTGTTGAGACAAAACACATACACAGTCAAATGCATATTTACATGCACAGCACCCAAGACAACGTCTCTTCTAATCCTGTTGAACGTGATTGCTTCCTGATATCAAAGTCTGGCAGCTGACATGGTGTTACAGAAAAAGATCTGCGCTTGCAATATGGGGCATGCGTCATTTAGTGCGGATGGGTCGTTCGGCGCAGCGTGTCTACATCAATCAGTCAAATCATGGTCAGCTAATGAGTGTGGAATAAACAGCAGTTTCATTAACATTGTGTCGTTATTTGGCACAGGATGGCCGTGAGTTGTTCCTATGACAACTACAATGAGCAGTCGGCCAGAAGTGTTATTTAGTCTGCTTATTAAACATGACCGTGTTAAAATCTATTGTTGTCAAGAGGCCACTTGAAGCTCAGTCTACAGACACGTATACACCTCTTTACGGCAGATCATTTATGCAATCCATTCCAACTCCTAGAGGCGTTGTTATTCTAGGAAAAGACTGCATTGTAAGAGGTTGTCACTGCTGAACTTTAGCTGTTTACATTCATAAATAATGACAGCGAAAGAGCCCCCTGGTTCGCTTAGTTTCCACCGACAGGCATAGCAAAATGCCGGAGTTTATTTCACTGTCGCATTTGGCCAGAAACATCATCTTTCTGCTGTACATTTAGACTACAATAGAGTTTGGGCGGTATCATTCTCCGGAATCATCCTGCCTTGAGATTCTTCCAGGCCACTCTCTGTCACATCATATTACAAACAACTGTAGTTTGAGTTATGTGAGGTCACCCGTGCTTATGAAGACCTTGTCTGCTTCATAGAACAACTAAAAAAAAAGTATAAGAAGTAAGCAGGCAGAAACTTATCCAAAGAGTGAACATACAAGAGAGGATACAACGGCCATGGATTGCCTCTTGTGCCATTTTTACCAACAGCCTTCTGGCTCCCAATCTAGATTGTTAACCACTACGCTATAATATAACCACCATTCACAACAACTACAGACTCTGCCCTCATTCCCAGGAACCTCAAACAGCCTCGTAATGTTGGCAAACGTGACGTAGACACATACGTCCCGACGTTAGGGCTTGGTCTCGATTGTATTTTCCAATGTCCAACTCTAATTGTTAACAACTACACTACATTTACAACACACTACGCCCAATTTCCAGGCCCTAGAAAGGCAAAGTTAGATCTCTTATTTGAACCTGTTAACAGCCTCATAATGATGCCAAATATGAGACACATCTGCCATGATTACCCCAAAATTTTTGTTTAACTTGGAAAATATGGGCTAGTCTCAATTGTAGGTTTTCACTAACGCTATCTCATGACCGATTCGTACGTATTTTACGAGGTGGCTAATTCGTACAAATTCATATGACCTCACTTGTACGAATTCGTGCAATTTGTCTAAACCCAAGGTTAACTTGGCAATTTGTCTAAACCAAGGGTAACTAGACGCTATCTCATGAACGATTCATACGTATTTTACGAGGTGGCTAAGTAATTCGTACAAATTCGTACGAATTCATGCAATTTGTCTAAACCCAAGGTTTAGGGGTGGGGTCAGGGTTAGGTCATTCGTATTAATTCATACGATTTGGGCAACTCGTAGAATACATACGACTGAGGAAAAATCATACGAATTCATACGAGTGAGGTCATATGAATTCGTACGAAATAGCCACCTCGTAAAATAAGTACGAATTGAGATCGGGTTTGTTTTTACCTATACCCTTTCAACGCCTCGCCCAGATTGTTAACCACTACATAACACTACGATGAATATTCACAACAGCTACAGACTCTGTCCCATTCCCAGGCTAGGACCTCTAATGTGACCCTGCTGACCTCAAATATCATACTTTTGGCAAACATGATGGAGACACGTCTGCCGTGATGACCCCAATAATTTGATCAAACTCGGCAAATACTGGCTAGTCTAAATTGTAGGTTTCGACCTACACCTTTTAACCACTACACTGTACTATAACCATCATTCACAACAGTTACAGACTACACCCCACTCCCAGGCCCCAGAAAGGCAAGGTTAGACCTCTTATGTGACCCTGCTTACCTTAAACATCTTCATAATGTTGGCATAATGACATAATGACCCAAGTATTTGTCAAACTTGGCAAATATGTTCTGATCTTGAAAGGTTTAAGTCGACTCCCAGCCCAGATTATTTCTCATTACACTATACTATACTATGACTACAATTCATAAAAGCTGCAGGATACTACCCACTCCCACACCTCAGAAAGGCACGGTTAGATCCGTGGCAATTATGTCTTGACATCTGTCATCGACAACTACTACAGTTTGCTTCCCTCTCCCAATCCACATGAGAACAAGGTGAGCTTAACTCACCTTAAAGAGCCTCAAGATGTTGGCGACCATGATGGAGACCGAGCTGGCGGCTGCACCAATGACTCCGACGATTTTGTCGGGCTTGGCAAATATGGGCTGGTCTCCATTAGCACAGCGTACATCCGAGCCGTCGCGCTCAATGAGAGCTTGTACAAAGGTGAGCGACTGCTCCAGGGCGTAGGTGTCCCGTGAGCAGGTGTCCAGGATTCGGGCGCCCAGCGTCACGTTGGGTAGCAGCTCTGGGTCTTTGTTGATAAGGTCGATGGCAAACAGCATTGCCTCCAGTCTGTGAATACCCTTCTCCTTCTTTAACTCTCCGCAGGGAACGCCACGCTCACCCCGGGAGTGAACCGGGAACAGGCCACCCAGGATGATGTCCCCATCCAGACGGATAGAGTGGGCGTATTCAATGGGTGGCGTCTCCAACTTTTGGAGAGAGACTGGTAACCAGTAGCAGAGGAAGAAGAGGAGCTGGCACTGAGTCCGAATTAAGCGTACAAGATCCATATCCACAGGGATGTTGGGGTCAGTGTGAGAAAGTGTAGGGTTTAATTTCCAGGTAATGGGATTGAGGACTAACGGGGAAGCAGGTGGACAGGAACATCCATTCCCATTTCAGAGCTGAAGTCGAGCATCTTGATCATTTAGGCCACGGGAACGTCTCACGGGGGCACGAACGCCTGGTGTGCATGTCATGTGACTTGAAGCAGAAGATGCGAAAGACGTCAGTGCCTCCAAAACTCTCACATCTTCAGAAGCATCTAAATACAAAGTAAACATTGTGTGAGTGGCTGCACAAAGAGAAATCAAACATGAATCAGACACGAGCAACAAAGCAAACTCACGGACATCTTGACAGAAAGGAAATTACAACACAGTCATTTGGAGCTCAGTGTGGTCTTTCATTTCTGCCTCATTGAATAAACAACAAAATCAAAGCCTCTTCCCTCACATTTGCATAGGCAACCAAAGACATTTCGCAGCGAGAGGAAATGTGTCTATTTGCGGACAATAGAGCTGTCGGGTTGATTTTTACACCTCAGCTTGTGGATTAAATAGTAATCAAGGTGAGTTATGACAGACAGATCTTCACAACAGTTTTTTTTGTCAGGATGCACATATTTAGACATTTGGGGAAATGGAGATATTCAGCAATTATTTTGATGTTAATGTTTAATTATATTATAAACTAAAACACATTTTTTCTTTAAATAATTTTAAATAATAATAATATCAGTACAGTCACCAATATATTGTGTGTTCTTAAAAATTTGGGGTGATTTAAAAAAGAAAGCATATTTATATATATATATATATATATATATATATATATATATATATATATATATATACACACAGTCAAACCAAAAATTATTCAGACACCTTGCTATCCTAACTTGCATAAATTAACTATAGTGCCCTGCTGCACCCACTAGTAAAAAAATCTAAAAAATTATATATGGTGTCTGAATAATTTTTGGTTTGACTGTATATAGCCTATACACCACACTAGGCTCCAAAACCAAGGTAGTTAATTTACACTTTTGTTGGCACACACCAGGATCCTAAGAGACAAGAGAGAGCCTCTCCTGAAACACCTCCACATCTCCACTAGAATGGAGAGCCATCGTTTATTACGCGCAGTTACGCACAGCCTCGCGCTTCCGAGAGAGAGAGAGAAAGAGAGAGACACACACACACACACACACGCTGCGCAATCTGCCGCCTCCGTGCGCCACGAGCATCACTCCACAAGTCCACTGCACACTTCTCAATGAGACTGTGCTCTCCTGGTGAGCCACTAATGCCACTGAAATCCCACACACTAACCCAGACACTGTGGAAAGATCCCCTCATTATTCCTGGATCTTACTGTGAACTTTAGATTACCTCAAGACAACATTCGAGATGTTCTGTTTTAGAACAATGACTATCTGTTCTAATTGCTTCTCTTCTTCTGACGCTGTATTCTATTCTATTCTATTCTATTCTATTCTATTCTCTGTTCTGTTCTATCCTATATGCTCTGTTTTTCTTCTCCAGTCATCTGTAGGGAAGACCAGTGCGCATTCGTTTGAAAACGCATTTGCATATACGACGGTCTATGCATAACTGGATTTGTTTCAGACTAATATTCTTCTAGTTTGCACGAATTAATCTCTATATGGGAGCTCAGGTCTTCCCTCTCTTCTGTCGTTTTCTCCAGACACAGATGGAGTTATTACCCTGGCAGTCGCAGTGTGTCCCATTTCTCTTTTTAATTTACACGAATCAGTATGTGTCAAGCAGAACCATCCTCTGCTGGAGATGCCATTATATTTCCACCAGGAGAACCTGTCTCGTGGGAATCCAGAGCTCTCTCAACTGTAGTTGGAAAAATAAATAAAAAATACAATCGCGTGCAATTGAGAGTTTTGAGTCTGTTAATGCAATTCATGAGAAAGACACGAGGCGTTATAAAATGCACATTAAGCACGCACATTTCTGATTCATTTCTGAATTTATGTGTATGAATCAGCATGCATGCGTGTGCATTTACGCACATTCCTTCGATGCAATGCAATGATTCACACACTGTCTAATCAACACAGCCTCTGCATTCTCCATCATTTCAATATATACATCCAATGTCTCAATAAAAGCGCAACTATTGCGTCTAAAACAAGAAAGTGCTGTGAAGTGACCATTGTCATCTTAAAAACAAATGAGCTGAACAGAAACAACTGCAACATTCCTGTAGGTCTCAGTAACAATATAACACAAGTTATCTATTTGATCACTTACAGTTTTCGCGCTCAAAAGATTCCAAACATTGCAAACAAAAGAACGAGCAGATCATATTTTTCCTAGATTATTATACTTGCAGTATGATAGCAGTATTTTAAAACATATTAAGATGGAAGTGCGGTAGATGTGAGATCTTACCTTCTTTCTGCCCTCAGATGTTGGTTTGTGGTGCTGAAATGAACAGCGCATCACCAAAATCTTCCCAGTGAATGTGCCTCTCTCTCTCTCTCTCTCTCTCTCTCTCTCTCTCTCTCTCTCTCTCTCTCTCTCTCTCTCTCTCTCCCTCATCACATGCAGTCTTCAATGAAGCATGCTCTCATTTCAGAAGGAAAATGCACAGGATGGTTTCCTCGGAACGATTAAGGAAACACCCACTCTTGTGCACACACACAAAAAATGTATGCAGAAGTGCAGAAATAGTTGAAGAAAGGAGAGAATAAATGCAGGAATGTGAAGAAAGATTCTAACGTTATTTGGGATTTCGCGATGCAGATTTTACTTGAAATAAATATAATTTCTATCTACAGAAACTGCTTTAACACGCATTTCAGTTTTTAAGTGTCAATATTATGATGTCTGGTGTCATCTAACGCATTATTTTGGGATGTACTCTAAATTACCCTAGTTCAATGTATTGATTTAATGAGTGTGAATGCAAACAAGTAGCCTAGTTTCAAACTCTCTTCAGCATGCAAAGGTCTATAGGCTACTATTTCTTTATTCAGTCGTTATTTTGATCACAGCTACAACTAACCAAAGCCACATCTGAATAAACTGAACTTGCATTTCCAAACAGGAAAAAATATATCTATCAAAAAATTTGGGGAATGTCAACTTTGGTTGCCTTCAACAGCTGGTTTATAAACAGTGCACTATTGCCCTCTAGTGGTCTCAAACACACTTGCTCACTCATGATTCCCAAACTACTACCTCAAATATTCACTACTGCACTCTTTGGGATTTAAAATAATCTTTTAGCCTTTCTATAATCAATAATACATTTATATACATATATAGAATGAGTAAAGTGTTAGGCTAATTTTAATTATAAAAGAATCCTGTTACATGAGAACGCAAAATGCCTTTATACTTCACTTGAAACATTTTTTTTTTCATTATTTGAGACAAAGAAAGGGAAAAAAAACAATGCATATGTTAATTTTCTCTGTTTATTGTTGGTCAATACAAAGAAACTGAAAAATAAAACAAATTAGAAATAACACTTCTACCAACTTCTATCCGTCAAGCCTCCATAAGGTTAAACAAATTATCTACAGATATGCACAGTGAATGCATCCGAAGACGTGTTCACATTTTTCTTTTTTAAATGTGAACAGACAAATGAAGAGTGTAAAATAACATAAGAAGAATCTAAAACTGATATCAGACGAATTAATGAGAGAACTGCAGGATGACACAACTGAACAGATCTCATAGAAAGCAGTTCACACAAGCACAACTGCTCATCTTCCCCAGAGCATGTGTGTGTGTTCAAGCATAAAACATCCCGTTCCCTTAATATAACTGAAGCGGAGTCCGAGTTCATGCCGTTCCAGTGGTCTTCAGTGTCCAGTGATGGAGAAGAAACACATCCAGATCTTATCACTGAATACCAATGAGCCTGATGGGGAGTCGATCGCCAGCGTTCAGCGGCCGAGTTCAACAAGAGCATGTGTGTCTTGAAGCTCCGCCTGAGGCCAATTCACTACAACTGGACCCTGGAACAATCGCCTGGCCGTTTTCGGACGGATATGTCAAATCTTATTGATGTCAGTAGGGGAATAGAAAGCATAAATATATTTCCTCTTACATTCGAGAGTGGTAAACAGATATCAGAGCACAGCTGAGAATACTGTACCGTTACATTCTCCAATATGTGTGTTTGGGACGACGGAAAAGCCTAAACACACATTTCCGAGGGTTTCTTATACCCTACTGACTGTTTAAAGTCTTTTTTTGTACAGGACTGGGCTTTTCTTTGTCACTTCCACTGTCCAGTGTGTCTTTCCACCGTCGCTGCCAGAAGTCCAGTTCGCTGTCTGAAAATATCTAATAAAGAGAGACAGGAAAGTTAGAGAGAGACACCAAAACAGAACGATAGAAAGTTATCATGATGTCTCAGAAATGTACCATGGTAAAACCAGATTTTTATGGGCATGTACTATAGTAATATCATGAAATTTGAAGTGACTTGGGGTTCCTTGTAAGTTACATCATGGTCAGTTAAACGAAGTTAAACACTTTCAAATATTTGTATTATTATTTAGTAATATATTATCATTATTATTATTATTAGGCTATTATTATATATAGTAGCCAAAATACTAAATACTAAATTATATAAGTCCATACTATTTTGTCTGAATAAATAAAAAACCAAAAATAAAAGTTTATAAATTCTACAAGTGAATTTAGGCATCACGACACTATAATGTACAGAATAAAAAAATAAAAAAATCATATTCATTTTGAGATTTCCGAAAGATTATACTTAGTGTTATTTAATTATTGTTCCTTTCCCCTTTTCTAATGCTCACTTAAAGTTAATCTAAATATAAGAGAGGGATAATCAAAATGAAATATTGAACAATACTGATAAATTAAATAATGTAATGTAATATAATGTAATATAATGTAATATAATATATAGTGTTGGTGTAATGCATTACTAAATAGTTACTGTAATTGATTTTCTCTTGAAAAGTAACGGGATTACTCTTCATTTTTCAGTAATTTAATTCTAGTTACTTCTGATGTAATTGCATTAAATACTGTATAGACTAGAACAATTCTATATAAAACACATTTAATTGACAGAATTACAGGAGCAGTTTCATCTCTATCCTTGTATTGTTCAACTGGTCGAGGTTGATACGGGATTTAGAAAGTAATAATTAAAGAAATACTTTTTAGAGCGAGTAATTGGTACAGGAACTTTTTGAAGATGTAGTTAGTAATTAATTACTTTTTACAGTAACTTACCAAACACTGAATTTAATATTAATTAATTAAATAATTAAAGTAAGTAACTAGTTTATTGCATAAGTAACCAGTTTATTGTGTAAGTAACTAGTTTATTGTGTAAGTAACTAGTTTATTGCTTAAGTAACCCGTTTATTGCATAAGTAACTAGTTTATTGTGTAAGTAACTAGTTTATTGTGTAAGTAACTAGTTTATTGCTTAAGTAACCCGTTTATTGCATAAGTAACTAGTTTATTGCTCAAGTAACTAGTTTATTGTTTAAGTAACTAGTTTACTGTTTAAGTAACTAGTTTATTGTTTAAGTAACTAGTTTATTGTTTAAGTAACTAGTTTATTGTGTAAGTAACTAGTTTATTGCATAAGTAACTAGTTTACTGCTTAAGTAACCCGTTTATTGCATAAGTAACTGCTTAAGTAACTAGTTTATTGCTTAAGTAACTAGTTTATTGCGTAAGTAACTAGTTTATTGCGTAAGTAACTAGTTTATTGCTTAAGTAACCAGTTTATTGCGTAGGTAACTAGTTTATTGCGTAAGTAACCAGTTTATTGCGTAAGTAAGCAGTTTATTGCGTAGGTAACTCTGCCACATGTGGACTGGGAGCAGCTGGTAATCCAGCCTTCATGTGTTTTCCTGTTAGATGTAACTTACTGCAACCCAGAGACAAACACCAGGACTGAGACCCAAAGGAACAAGTGAAATGCTAACTGTCAGAGTGACATATGGACTTCCACCACGGGGAGAAAATGGAGCATTAACGGGGAAAAAAGCAAGTCAAGAATGGTCATGGATACCCAAGGCAACCCCGTCACCCTTATTTGATGATCAGAGAGCTTCTCTTGTCTCTCGGGTCCTGTGACAGAGCGTTGTGATTAATACGAGCCCTGTTTCCAAGGACACGGGTGAGTTATCTTAATTGCTTCTTAAAGAAGCCCCCCTCACGGCTCTTTAAACCTCGAGGTGAGACCGGGCCGGCCTGATTTCCGGGGCCTTGCAGTGGCATCCACGCTTCAATCTCCCGTGCTGGAAGTCCACCCTGGGAGTTCTCTTATTCATTAGCAGCAAGGCTGCAGTAACAATCCGCCAATCAAAGCACAATTCCTCTCTCCACACACCGCTACAGCACACACCGTCTCCATCACCATTGAAGTTCAGAGGCAGAACGAACACATGCTAGCACAGGACACAACTGCACACACACTAGTGAGCGTCCTACCTAGACAACTCCTGATTTTGCATAGGCAGCATAATACTACTACCTCAGATTTTGGCCAAATTCAAAGGCAGGTATTTGCATGCATTAAAAAAAAAAAAAAATTGTCAAGAATGCAATTGCAGAATGCATTGCGATGAGGTGATCTGCCCTCTGAGATGTTTTGGCCAAATTCAAGGGTAGAATTGCATGCATTTTGGTCAAGTATGCAATTGGAAAATGCAATGCAATGAAGTGATCTGCCTTTTGAGATGTTCTGGCCAAATTTGAAAGCAGAATTGCATACATTTTTTGTCAAGAATGCGGTTTCAAAATCCATTGCGATGAGGTGATCGGCCTTCTTAGATGCTTTGGCCAAATTCAAAGGTAGAATTGCATGAATTTCTAATCAAGTATGCAATTGCAGAATGCATTGTGATGAAGTGGTCAGCCTTCTTAGATCTTTTAGCCAAATTTGAAAGCAGAATTGCATGTATTTTTTGACAAGAATGCAATGAGGTGATCGGCCTTCTGAGATGTTTTAGCCAAATGCAAAGGTAGAATTGCATGCTTTTTATTTATTTATTTTTGGTCAAGAATGTAATTGCAGAAAGCATTGCAAGAGCTATGTAAAAAAAAATAAAAAAAATACAAAGTTGGTGGACAAAGCAACAAGAAATACTTCAATAACAAAGTATTGTGAAAAATAACCTGCTGTTTGCGTTGACATGTTGACTCTTTAGGAGATACACTCACCAAAGCATGACCTTCGATCTTGTTCTGATCCCTGCGCTCCTTGCTGCGGTTTTGAGATGGCTTCTCTTGTGCAACCCTAGATACCTTGCCTTTTTAAAGCTCTGTCCACAGATGTTGCACACGTGCAGAGATTTCTTATTCACATTCCCTTTGGGGCTACCGGCCTTCACTTTTTTGCTACTGGCTCCTTTCCCAGTCTTCAAGGTCTTGCGGACTACTCCAGGTGCTTTCAGGTTCCTGCGTGTCGGATATGGTGAAGTGTGGTTGTGTTGGACTTTCACTTCTTCTCGATCTTGATCTTTCGCGTCTTCTTTGTTCAACACGACCTCCGCCGGCTTCTTGACGGCGTAGCTCTCCAGCGACGACGAGATCCGACAGATGTAGGAGGACTTCTTCTTGTGAAAGTCCGAGAGATGGCGAAGCACGTCTCTTTTGCGGCGCGTCTTGTAACGGCAGAGCGGACAGCTGTAAAACTTCACAAAGAAGTCCGTGCCGTTGTCCGTGTGCAGCTCGATGTGTTTCTCCAGGTTTTGCACGGAGCTGAATGAACGTTTGCAGAGCTTGCAGAAGCGCGACTTGAAGTCGAAGCCCACGGAGAATTCGGCTTTGGACGGCACCTTGTCCTCTTTAGGGCTCTTCTGGCTCTGGGAGTTACAGGAGGAGCCGGGACTGTCTGGAGCTTTCCCGTTGACCATTTTCTTGGATTCGGACGTGGGATCAGTAGAGTTGGTTGAGGAGCCGGAGGATATAATCTTGTGAACAGTTTGCAGGTGTCTCTTAAGGTGACCTCGAACCCTGTATGTCCTACTGCAGAGGAGGCATCTGCAGGAGTCCGAGTCTTCTTCCATTGGCTCATCCTGATGCTCCATGTTTTCCTCTGCATCTTCCTCTCCTTTGTCCATGTTCTCCATTTCATCTTCGTCATCAATGCAGTTCTTCTCCGCTTCATCTAACCGGACCTGGCCGTCGGAGGGGTCGTGTCTCCAGCTCTCTGTGGTCGTGTGGTTGGGACTCTGGGATGAAGGTGGGAGGTCGTCTTCTTTCGACAGGTACTGGTACACGGCATTCTGGTTGCTGGCAATCGGCTCAAATTTCAGAACGCATTCCTCTTTATCCGAGCAGGAATAGATGGCTTCAATAAGTTCTTTCATGCTTTTTTTGTCATCTCCAGAGGGATCTAGAAGACAAACCGGAACTAGATGTTAGTTAACGGGATCGTATCATGGAAAACGCTTTTTTGATATTAAAGAGCACTATTTAGAAATACTATAACACTAGATACCTCAAGCCATTCAAACTAACCTGCAAAAATGAGTTCAGACATCAAATTCAGTTATAACATCACAACCAGGGTAAGAAATTAACTTTTCTTTTAAATTGTAATTGATTTTCAGGGGCATTTTTTTAAATATTGTAAGGGCAATTTTAATAATTACATTATTAAACGTATTAGTGTTGTCTTTTATGTCAAATTCTTATATTTATTCAGCTGATTCAATTGATCAGAACAGGCATGATGTAACCAATAAAAAGTTAACAACATCAACAAACGCAACAGAAGCTGATGTTTACTGAGGCTATATTCTGTTCAAAGGCGGAATAATTGCATATTGTTATGAGATTAGTGTCATTTTAAAATGCCTACTTTTTCAAAATAATTAAAAAACAGGAACTAAATGTAATGCCTTTTCATTAATTTTCAATTTTACTTTAATCACGACGGTAGTTATCAATTTAGATTAATTGTGTAATTAATTTTTGTTCAGTTTGATGACCCTTATCACAACCGTAACAGGATCAACGGCATACAGTAATGCATCTTGACACACCCTGATTAATGGCAGTGTAAAATGTGTTAGTAAATGCATAGTTAAAACGATCAAATTTACATATAGAAGTCTTTCTTAAAAGTACAGTAGCACAAACACTAAATAAGATGTTGCACAATTAGATGCTGGAAAATAAACAGAACGGGCAGAATCAATGTCACCAAAACATAATTATGTTTTATTTCCATAAGCCAATGAAAAAATATGGCAAACTCAACGCTGGTCTTTTGGGGATTGAATGAACAGCAGAAAGGCGATGTTATACTAACCATCAGGTTCAGGCATTCGAGTGAAACAATATATTTCCTTGTGCTTGATCAGATTGGGAAGGCCACGGAAGAGACTGCGGCAGAGTTTGCACTCAAAGATTGTGTCCACCTCTTTCAGGAGAATGTGTTTGAGCTGTGCAGTGCCTGCAAATAACCACAAGAGGGCAGTGATAGGAGTCAGTGAGATTCTGTGTCGAGTCAGACAGCGGTGCTCCACATACTTTCCATTTCATTATAATGGATTGTTCTACTACGATTATAAGGAGATGAAATAGAGGTGAGGTTACACAAAGCACCTGTGCGGAAACATTCAATGATCTGATGGATGCCAGATTTGGATGTGAGCAGCTGTGTTTGTAGCAGAGCGGGATCTCCAGGTTCTGTGGAATAAACTGCAACAGAAAAACAGAGCATTCTTACACTGTGTCCTAACGATAAAGGGACGGTTCGGAGTAAAATCAACCTAGGGTCCTTTGCACCATGACCTCGAGCCAAACACCCCCCCCAGAAGCCTTTTTCCATTGGTCGAACATTATTTAAGTTAGAGCTTATTTAGAGATATCAGCCAAATGGCTTAGTGCAGGCGCTAATGGATCCAAGGTTGTATCTCGTAAATTACCGCACTAATAATGCCCAGAATGGTACCAAACTTCTACAGTAGTACAAATAGGTTCTGTACTCATAAAACGAGGCATTGGAAAGTTTGTAAGTACATCAGGAGTTTATTTAAATAACACTTGCCTGATGGCTAATGCTACCGCTAACCCGGATGTCGACGTCACTTCTGTTATTTGGGAAAAGCCTGTAAAAGTCCTGGCAGAAAGCGATGCATAGGGATGTAGTGTAACGACGCCGTTAGTGTAAAGCGGCAGACAACGAAACTGCAGAATAAACATTAAAATTAATGTACAAAAAAAACTGAGGCCCTGACTACATCTGGTATTAAGATGCGTTTTGGATCACAAGTAGACGAGGGAGACACATTCCTGTTCACTCCTGGTGTTTTAATCAGTCTCGTTTGTCCACTTCTGTACTGATTCCTTCGAGGTCTATGGGTGGGTAAATGTAAGGGCTTTTCAGATCTTTCCAATGGATGAAATAAACTCGCACCATTTACATATGATTTACATGGAGAAAACAGAAAAACAGCTTTCATTTCGTGGATAGAGCTCTTCCCACAATGTTTACGCATTAGGTCAGTAGATGGTCTACCAGAGGTGTAGTCACATTCATTACTCAGGTAGAAGTATAGATACTAGGGTTTAAAAAGACTTCTGTAGAAGTTGAAGTATCAACTCAAGCTTTTTACTCAAGTAAAAGTGTAAAAGTACTGGTTTCAAAACTACTTAAATTATAAAAGTAAAAGTAATGTAAGGAAAAAAATGGCATTAAGGACAAAAGCGTAGGCCGCAGGGGCCGATAGTGCACTACCCGCATTTTAGTACAATGCAAATACATTAAAGAACCATTTGTGTACTACTGAGCGGAAGATATGATGACTAGTTGCCTATAAGTATTGTAATGGTGCAAAAAGTCAAACTTCAAACTTTTTTTGGCTGGCCATGTCCTTGCTGGAGTGTGACGTGATTTGTGTCATGTGCAGGTGCGATGGATCGCGTACACACCAATAGGGTGTCGGAATGGTATATGTTAAAGATCTTACCACACATGTATTATGGTTAGGATGAAAGATATCTATGGACTGCTATTCTGTTTGTAGACTTACCCGTGACACCTTACTGTACCATCAAAGAGTTCATTTGTGACATACTGTCATTGTGTAATTATATATTTAAGTACTGAGTAATATTAAGCAACTACATGTACTTACTATAGGGTTAGGGTAGGATTAGGGTTTGGTTGAGGGTTAGTTGCATGTAATTGTGCATAATTTACTGTTATTACTATGGTAAGTACATGTCAAGTATGAGTGCACTTGATAAAAGGAAATAAAAAGAAAAGTAAAAAAAAAAATGTTTATGTTATGTTTAGGTATATGTTTATACTTCTCATCCAACCACAATCAAATTAACTCTATACGGATGGCACAATTTATCTGAATAGGTTTTTCTTTCTTTTTTTTAACGATGACGAGCCGGAATGAAAACAAGCCGAAATTAAATAGGAGTAGCGAGGCTATTTTTAAAATGTAAGAAGTAGAAAGTCCAGATAATTGCGTGAGAATGTAAGGAGTAGAAGTAAAAAGTCGGCTGAAAAATAATTACTTCAGTAAAGTATAGATACCCAAAATTTCTACTTAAGTAAGGTAACGAAGTAGTTACTTGATACCTTTGGTGTCTACACTACAAAAGCAATGTGTTTTCGACTACCTCTGGAGAAGTGGTCAAAAGTGGACAAGCTCAAAAAGTTTTAGACCCCTGTATTTAGTGTCGTCCACTTGTGATTTGATCATGCTGACCAAAAACACATCTTAATACCAGGGGCCGGTTTCACAAAAATAGACTTTGACTATGGCTTAGACATAGTAGATAGTCAGACTTCAGATCACATCTAAATCAGACCGTTGCACAAAGCACTGAAGACTCTGACTATCTTAAGTAGGACTACACTGCAATGCATTCTGGGTAAAATAAGACACTTTCAAAACAAAAAACATGGCGGATCGAGTAAGCGCATTCAACCGCTCAGTGCAGTTTACCCCAGCGGAAAATATGTGTTTGTTGGAGGAGTGTAACAGTCACAAGGACATTTTACTTGGGAAATTTAGCGGAGAATGTAGTAACAAGAAGAAATGTTCAAATTATGAGCCATTTTCCCTTTTCTTTTGGCTGTTTGTAATGTAACTGATTGTTACTGCTGGTTGCCAAGGTAACAGAGTCTTAGACCTCAGTTAGCCTGGGGGTAAGGGGTCTAATGTTTTTGGTCTAAATTAAGTCAGTCTTTATTTTTGTGAAACAGTCTAACTTGCATTAGACTAGTCTATGAGCAAATATTAGACTTGTCTAACACTATAGAATAGTGCTAAAATAGCTTTGTGAAACCGGCCCCTGGTGTGAACAGGGAACAGAAAGGAAAGTGTGATGCAAATAAAAGACATCCTTCCTTTGCATCACAGAAAACATCCAGTGAATCAAGCGCCTCGGTTATAATACTGCCTATCTCTCTTATTAACACTTATGACAGTCTGTCAGGCTGAATCTCTTTAAATAATTCTCCCCAGACAAACTCATTATTCAGAAACGATGATCTGAAGTCGAGTTTGCTGTGCTCATGCCAGTATGTTTTGGATGGCAGATCTCACTGATATGAATCATATCCATTCAGAGGTTCAGCTTGTGCTTTCTAAATGAGACTTTATTAAAGTTTGCATTATTGATGGCGGCTGTCTAGATGAGTATTTTTGCGAAAGCGTCTGGCTCTGAAACAAAAGCCTTGATTTAACACGCATTTTTCCACTGGATAAATTGGATCATATCTCTTACGTTTGCCAATATTTCAAGGTTGTGATTAATGAAGCGCTAGTTTGTGGAGAACATTACAGAAAATACTTTTATTAGTGGAGTTTGCAAATAACACTAGTATTATTATTGCTCAAACTTAAAGGGGTGGTATAATGCCGTTTTCACAAGATTTAAAATAAGTCTCTGATGTCCCCAGAGTGTGTGTGTGAAGTTTTAGCTCAAAATACCCCACAGATATTTTTATATAGCATGTTAAAGTCGTCACTTTTTGAGGGTGAGCAAAAACGCACCGTTTTTGTGTCTGTTCCTTTAAATGCAAATGAGCTGCTGCTCCCGGCACAGGGGGCGGAGCTTCAAGAGCTTGCACTCACACAGACATGCAATGAAAATGTCAAAAACTTTTAACCTTTTTTATGTTCAAACTGGAGTCAGACAAAGATGGAGAGACTGAAGAAGAAGTGACAACATGTAGAAGCGACAGAACATTTCTGAATGGTTAGTTGATGAATTTATGTAGCTTATGTGTAGTTATCTTCTAGTCATTGATTAGCATATTCTGTCTTGATAATCTATAAATCGTATTCCAGGGGGTGGGGTTTATGTAAATTTTAGGGTTGGTGATGTCACTAACCCTGGAGGAATGTCGTGTAGTCTCTACCAGCCGTTTGTTGTAGTCCTTAAAAAGGGATTTCTTTAAAAGATAATATCTCCCTTTGCTTTGAACTGTGAGCGTTCACTAACTAAAGTTAAAAAAGTGAAATCATAATCAACCGCCCCTTTAAGGTTGTATTATCATGGTGGCGAGTTTAACAAACAAAAACCCCATTTTCTTCAATATCTAGAGATGTAGCTGTTATCTAAAACGCCTCTTAAAGAGCATTGTCCGTCACTAGAGCTATATGGGAACAGATACACAGTGGGAGACAATAACTCTTCACTACATGAGGAGGTGGAAAATCAATCGTGTGTAAAATACGGGGCATGAACACAGCTGTGGATAAAGCGACCAAATCAGCCAGAGATTGATGATGGGGATGCTGGGTTTATGGCTGGAGCCCAGCGGTGTGTTTAGAGAGGTCCTCAGAGACTCGCCTTATACTGCAGGTGTTTTATGTCTGTGTGACGGATTTTCCTGGAGGAATGGCCGGAAATCTGCCAATATAAGGACCGCTAGGTGAGGAGGTGGCCGTCTACAATCTGCACTTCGACACCGCTGACTGATGCTTTTGGTTTGATGGCCAGTTTCCACCAGACCGTTCAGTCTGTACATTAGAGCCAGGGTCCACGTTTAGCACTTGTCAAATGGTGGGTGAAAGAAAAATTGGCTGGTAAATAACACTTGATTGACTCACTAGTTGCCTGAAAGTAGTACATGACAGGGTTGTTATTGTTATAACTATAAGTAAATCTATTAAAAATCAGTTTTCGGTGACTGACATTAAGCTGAAATAAAATAATATATTAATATTAGATGATATTAGTTTTGTTGGGCAATTAATAAATCCAAATAAATAAGCTGAAGTACTAAAATTGCTAAAATACTAAAATTGGGATAAAAATAAACTAAAGCAAAATTAAATAAAAAAAAACAAATATATATATATATATATATATATATATATATATATATATATATATACAGTGATGAAAATAAGTATTTGAACACCCTGCTATTTTGCAGGTTCTCCCACTTGGAAATCATGGAGGGGTCTGAAATTGTCATCGTAGGTGCATGTCCACTGTGAGAGACATAATCTAAAAAAAAAAATCCAGAAATCACAATATATGATTTTTTAACTATTTATTTGTATGATACAGCTGCAAATAAGTATTTGAACACCTGTCTATCAGCTAGAATTCTGACCCTCAAAGACCTGTTAGTCTGCCTTTAAAATGTCCACCTCCACTCCATTTATTATCCTAAATTAGATGCACCTGTTTGAGGTCGTTAGCTGCATAAAGACACCTGTCCACCCCATACAATCAGTAAGAATCCAACTACTAACATGGCCAAGACCAAAGAGCTGTCCAAAGACACTAGAGACAAAATTGTACACCTCCACAAGGCTGGAAAGGGCTACGGGGAAATTGCCAAGCAGCTTGGTGAAAAAAGGTCCACTGTTGGAGCAATCATTAGAAAATGGAAGAAGCTAAACATGACTGTCAATCTCCCTCGGACTGGGGCTCCATGCAAGATCTCACCTCGTGGGGTCTCAATGATCCTAAGAAAGGTGAGAAATCAGCCCAGAACTACACGGGAGGAGCTGGTCAATGACCTGAAAAGAGCTGGGACCACCGTTTCCAAGGTTACTGTTGGTAATACACTAAGACGTCATGGTTTGAAATCATGCATGGCACGGAAGGTTCCCCTGCTTAAACCAGCACATGTCAAGGCCCGTCTTAAGTTTGCCAATGACCATTTGGATGATCCAGAGGAGTCATGGGAGAAAGTCATGTGGTCAGATGAGACCAAAATAGAACTTTTTGGTCATAATTCCACTAAACGTGTTTGGAGGAAGAAGAATGATGAGTACCATCCCAAGAACACCATCCCTACTGTGAAGCATGGGGGTGGTAGCATCATGCTTTGGGGGGGGGTTTCTGCACATGGGACAGGGCGACTGCACTGTATTAAGGAGAGGATGACCGGGGCCATGTATTGCGAGATTTTGGGGAACAACCTCCTTCCCTCAGTTAGAGCATTGAAGATGGGTCGAGGCTGGGTCTTCCAACATGACAATGACCCGAAGCACACAGCCAGGATAACCAAGGAGTGGCTCTGTAAGAAGCATATCAAGGTTCTGGTGTGGCCTAGCCAGTCTCCAGACCTAAACCCAATAGAGAATCTTTGGAGGGAGCTCAAACTCCGTGTTTCTCAGCGACAGCCCAGAAACCTGACTGATCTAGAGAAGATCTGTGTGGAGGAGTGGGCCAAAATCCCTCCTGCAGTGTGTGCAAACCTGGTGAAAAACTACAGGAAACGTTTGACCTCTGTAATCACAAACAAAGGCTACTGTACCAAATATTAACATTGATTTTCTCAGGTGTTCAAATACTTATTTGCAGCTGTATCATACAAATAAATAGTTAAAAAATCATACATTGTGATTTCTGGATTTTTTTTTTTAGATTATGTCTCTCACAGTGGACATGCACCTACGATGACAATTTCAGACCCCTCCATGATTTCTAAGTGGGAGAACTTGCAAAATAGCAGGGTGTTCAAATACTTATTTTCCTCACTGTATATATATATATATATATATATTTTTTTTTTTACAAAAGCATATAATATAAATTACTAAAACTTTAAAATTAAAAATATAAAAATAAATGCTAATTCAAAATAAACAAAACAAATAGAAATGACAATAACATAACAAACATGATTGAACAATCATAATGAAAACGGAAAATATAAAAGCTAATTCAAAATGTTAAATAAAACAAAAAAAATTACAAATTAAAGAATTCTAACAAAACTTTAAAATTATTTTAAAAAACAAAAATTTAAAAGCTAATTTAAAATATCAAATTTTAAAAAAGTAAATTAGAAATAAAATGACAAAAGCACTAAACAAATTTACTAAAACTGAAAATATAGAAATAAAAATAAAAGCCGATTCAAAATACATCAGTATATAAATAATATTAAAATAACACTGCTGAGATCATTCAAGGGAAATGAGCTAAATAGAAAATACAAAGTGGAAAAACAGCAGTGAGGTAGGAAAACAAGTTATTTTTCTTTGGTTTTAACAGTTTAACAGGTGTACTATTAGTAGAAAAAGAATAAATAGGAAGTAAAACTGCTATATCCTACAACTTAAGCCCCTCCCCTGAGCCCGCCCCCATGCACACATCATCACATGGGCGTGGCCTCTTGACCTCCCACTATAACATGGGCAAAGAGCAGACCAATCAATGTTACCATTTCACCCTGTGTGTGTGTGTGTGTGTGTGTGTGTGTGTGTGTGTGTGTGAGAGATGGGGCGTGACCTCACCTCTGTAAGGGTCACAGACTCTAGTGGCCCCTACTGAGTGAAGGACAATAGCAGGCACTGGAGGAATTTGCTGTAATCCTCTAATGGGGAAGGATCAGAGCGGACGGGCCGCTATTAAAATGCAACTACTCTCATCTCGGATTATGTCCAGTCATGTGGACAGGTCAGAATGGATCCCATTGGTCAAGTTAAAATAAGGGTCATAGATGACATTTGCATGTATTATTAATTTAAGATCCAAAAAGTGAAAGTTTACCTAGCGTCTTGCTCGCATGGTCAGGCCCAGGCACCGCGGCCTCACCTGTGATGTCATCCGTCTGACAAGACTTCTCATTGGCTGGGGTCGAGCGGGTTTCCTCCATCTCTAAGCCGCTTCAGATGTGCCTCTGTGGAGATGGAGAGAACAGCAGAGCAATAACCAGCGGCTCCAAAGAAGAGATGTACTGACAAACACCTCGAAATCCAGCTGACAACACAATAAAGGACAGCGATCAGAGACACGTTTTTTAAAGTAGGCTTTTTTGCACACACACACACACACACACACACACACACACACACACACACACACACACACACACACTAACCCGACCCCTAAACCTACCCATCACACACACACACTAACCCGACGTCTACACCTACCCATCACACACACACACACACACTAACCTGACCCCTACACCTGCCCATCACACACACACACACACAACCCAACCCCTAAACCCACCCATCACAGACAAACACACACTTACTCACACTAACCCGACCCCTACACTTACCCATCACACACACACACACACACACACACACTAACCCGACCCCTAAACCTACCCATCACACACACACACACACACTAACCCGACCCCTAAACCTACCCATCACACAAAACTTTCTGCATTTGTACAGTACATTTTCAAATAAACTCATTCTGTATGATTTATCAGCTTGTTCCCTCACTTTAGGCCCACAGTGACACGAGTCCCCATGAGTGTGTGTGCATTCAGGTTTAAGTCCCCACCGAGATAGAAAAACATGTACACACACACTCTCTCTCACATACACACACAAACACACAGATATATAAATGTATAAACATTAGCAAATGGTTTTCATTTTATTGATTAGATTATATTTGTGAAAATATTATATATTGTGTATTTTGCATGGTCAATTTTGGAGGGAACATTTGTGCTGTTCGTTAGGAAGCCGGTTTGGATAACAGCATGTATTAAATCAATAAATGTCAGTTTTATGTAACTATAATTATTCAATTGCATGTATAATGCTGAATGCATGTTTATTAAAGGTAATTACGGTTTACCAGTCTATATGCAGTGCCCTTTATAATGCATGTTGTTCATAATGATTGCAACTATAATTTATGTTTGTTTCATTCCTGTTCTGAATGGCAATACATTAAAGGATTTCTGGTGGAATGAGGGGAACTAAAATACATGTTCATAATGTTTCGTTTTATTAGCTTGAATTTTACATTATTTCTAAATTTAATAATTAAATCTGACTGACTGAAATTTGTGACTTCAATTTGTATATTTTGATTGCATCTGCCAGTATGTTTTTTCATCATAACTTTGCTTTAACGCACTGAACATGCGTCTGTCTCTTTATCTCCATCCCTGTCAATTTCACAACACTTCCCTTTGCTTCTGAATTACATATATCTGTTGTATATGTAGATCCTACACAAACACACTCACTAACAGTAAACCCTCAGACTGAAGCCAGAGCCATCAAACACAATGTTATTGAAATGTGGCAGCAATTGACAGTGTAATGTTATAAGATGAGTGCTTTTTCATGGCTAGATGATTTCAAACTACTTAAACTGCTGGTCTAATATGACTAGCTAAATGGAAACAAACAAACAAAATCCCCACACATGTAAAAATAAGAAAAAGAACAATAGAACTGGAATTTCTTTAAAATACATGAGGATGAATTTAAAGTGGAATGTCTAATTTGTTCTTTCCCTCATAATGAAAGTGAATATTGATCATGATTTTCATGGTGATTTTCAATTAATCATTTCCGGTCAGTTTCTCAAACAAAGCTGTGCAAACACGAGAAGGCTTGGAATAGAACAAACAAATCATACACACTACATTTATGATGTTTTGTGGTGCTCTTTCTGTCATTTTTGGAGCTCAAAAGCCACTTTCACTGTGTGTGTGTAAAAGAGCAGCAGGAACATTCTGCTAAACATCTGCTTTTGTGTTCCACTGAAAAACAAATAGGTCATACAGGTTTGGTTTCTCTAAGTGTCGCCCTCTGCTGGAGTCTGAATGAAAAACAACAACAAATGCTCTCAGTCTTGACAATAACCGAAGGTTGATACTTAAAAGTAAATAAAAGCCACTTTTTAAACACAGGTAGATAGATAGATAGATAGATAGATAGATAGATAGATAGATAGATAGATAGATAGATAGATAGATAGATAGATAGATAGATAGATAGATCATTCTATAATAGATTTACTAAAGTGTACATCACACTTTTTCCCTAAGAATTAAAAATAAAAAATAATTGTGTATTTCAATGAAAATTCAATAACAAAGATCATACCAAACTACCAAACAACTATAACTAAAACAACTGAGATCTAATATCTAATAAAGGAATGTTCATCTTTGAATTATGATTAACCGTCACCCATTATTGTCTACAATATAATGCTATCCAATCATTGCACTCAAACATGGAGGATACGACTCGTTTAAGATGATCAAACCAGTTGTTTTCAAATAATCGTCTATGGGCTGGAAATATTCCTTTATTTAAACAACTTCAAACTGATCTAATTATTGATGATTGCATCGTAAAGTAAATGCATGGAAAAAATGCGAACATTATTATTTAATATAAGATTTCCCCAAACCTTTAATCCTCCCAAAATAGACTTTAGTCATAATTCATATTTCAAACTTTGTCTAATTCTAATGCTCTTTAATGTGATATGTTGTTTGTATCGTATTTTTTCAGTTCTGTAATAAAATAAGGTGATGAGACTGAAGTATTGCGCATACACGTACGAAATATGTGTCTGAATACTATGACACCTTTTTCACAATACTCAATTAATGATTGTAAACTGAATTTGGTGTCTTTAGAAGAAGTATCTGTTCTAAAGGTTACATAAATATAACAACAATCCCCTACTATGGGTAACGCATTACAAGTAACATTAGTTATGTAATCAGATTACTTTTTCAAGTAACTAGTAATGCATTACTTGTAGATTTACAACTAAATATCTGAGTTACGTTTTTAAATCGAGTTACTTTGTTTTCCCATGTATTGACTGACAGCTCTCCTGTCCTCATGTTGAGAGGAATCGTGAGTAAAATGTGTGTGAACACGATGGTTATTGTATATCTATATGAGAACATGCATTTACTCATCTCACTTGCACAAAATCAGATTCAGAATTCCTCAAAATAAACAAAAACAGTGAAACAAACTCAGAATAATGCAAACCTGCAATAATTAAATGTTAAATAACACAAGTATGTATTTAATCTCACTTTATTAACCAGTGTCTTTGCTGCTGACCTTCGATGATACAATTTTACCAAACTAATAAGCAAAAATTACTTTAGATAAACATCACATTTGTGTTTCACTATATTGTGAAACTTTCCCCAACACTGGTCATTACATCACGTTACATCTGCCTTTTCACTAACATGCTCAGCCAAAATCTCCTGAAGACTGCCAGTCCGAAAAGTTGTTCTGCATTACTGTACTTTAGTATTATCTTGGAGAATGTACTGTACTTTAGTGCTATAGAAAATTCACACTTGGGATCTTGCATTTACAGGCAATACTCAAGTCAGAAAACAGCAGACAATCACTTTATGAACATCTGTCTTCAAATGTCAAACACCTATAAAATCAAGTTCTAGTGGGTTTAATGCGGTTTTCGTGTACCAGTTTCAGATAAACAACTGGTGAGACAACCCTACATAGCGAGGACTTTCAGAAATTGTTGCTTTGCAAAAAACTTGTATTGCGTTAAACTAAGTTCAAAATTACTAGGTAGAAACGTTTTGCATGTTTTTGGCCGGATACTTTGACTTCTGTTTGAGTACAAATGTTGTCACGCTATCTAAACGACCACTTCAACATATTTTATCAGTATTTTTAAAACCTCATCCACAATCTGAAACTACCAAAGTTCACACTGACGAGCCAGACACAAGGAAGAACAACGTACAACGCGTTTTTAAACCCACAAAGAACGATTTACGCATATGAAAAAGCATAAAAACGTAATCAAACACGGAAAATAAACTTTCCAGCACATCAACATCCAGCCGCGCGGAACCGAACCTCAGGCACGCGCTGCGCTTTGCTCGTCATTGCGCGCGGCGCTGGAGAGCCTCGCGCCATTGCGCGCGCTCTCCTGACTCACACATGACAAATATCACAACAAAACACAAACCGTGTTGCTAACAACAGTCATCCGCATCTAATAAACTAGTTACACCTTTTATAATCACGCGCGGAATCGAAACCGATCGTCTCTTCGCCATCCACAGGCTGAACAACAAAACCATGACGCCATTTTCTGCAAAACAAACCGCGTTCGGGGAGGAAACGCGACGCTTTTGCGCGTTTAAAACGCACGTAAACCGCTTCATCAAAGGTCGCGAGGCTTAAAACGAAGCTTTTAGGTGTCCTTACCGATATAATCCGCAGATTCCCGGAAGATACTTCGACTCTACGAGCTCTTGGATGATGTGTGACGCCTCCGCGCGCATGAATGCGAGTCTCCAGCACATGCACGTGCGCTGCTGAGCAAACACTGGAGATCTATCAGGGTCCGTGACCTAGTGCTTAAAGATCCGGGCTGGACCGAGAAGCTCGGGGGTTCGAGTCGCTATCACCAATCCACACATTTAGCTACAGCATTTGATCAGACTATCACACAAATGCCAATGCAAATAAACGGACTTAAAGCGGTTTAAAAGTTTAACCTTTCTAAGAAAGGAAATTTCGGGCAATACTGACATTTTAACTGTTTTAGAGGTCATTCTAATGGACTCAAAAAGTTTGTTTATAAATGTAAAAAAGTTCGTTATTTCCATATTTTTATTAAAATATTACTTTTTTATTGTTTTAATAGCTTTGTATAAAAGTTATATTTAAGTTAATTATAAGTTATCCATACTACAATAAAGTATTTTTTCTTATTAGTATGGTTAATGAATCATTGAAGGTCAGCAGCAAAGATATTGCTTAATAAAGTGAGATTAAATGCATAAAGTATACTTTTTAAATTTAGTATATTTGATTATTGCAGATTTGAATAATAATCAGAGTTTGCGTTTTACTGTTTATTCATTTTGAGGAATACTGAATGTGTTTTTGTGCAAGTGAGATGAGTAAATACATGTTCACATTTAGTCTAGAACTACAAATAATAGGCTATTGTTATTATATCTATACTATGTAAATTACATAGTATCGATATAAGAATATAATATTAATATAACTATAGGACTATTATTATTATTTGAGATAATAGATCAAATAAAGAGTAATGATCAATATTTAGATTAATCGAATCCAAAATAGTATATGAATAGAATGTAAAAAATAAAAAAATTAAGTGATTATAAGCTGGCAATACCAAGTAAACTTCTGACCTTTCCTCAGTTGCTAGGATACCAATGCCCGAGATTCAGATAGATAGATAGATAGATAGATAGATAGATAGATAGATAGATAGATAACAGGGCTTTAAGCCCCTCTGTTCTTCTGTAAGACTAAACACTAAATAAATAAACTCTCGGCACAGACACTTCAAGAACGCAGTGAAGCAGGTAAGAAAAATGTATTTCTGTAACAGCTGAAATGCAAAATATCATCAAACCCGAAAATACACATCTATATCATTGAGAACACATGGGCCAACAGGACACACACTGTATAAAGGACACGGGAATGAGAGAAATGCCTCTGATGAGTCCAGGTATAAAAATAAGGCCTTCGAAATCTTTACAATTGTTACGGCTGGGAAGGTGTCGCTATAATACATCTATGAACATACGCATCACGCAAGAGTAAAGGTGGAAATAACCTCAATAACAGGGCTGATAGTGCAGTGTTATGACAAACCACCTGTTTAGCGATGACATTCACTAATAATGGCAAAGTAGTAGACTGCACACATGCAACAATATCACAAACTGATCCGATCAGACTGACTGTATGGAGATTATTACAGAATTAATTCATATTGCATCAGGCGTGTTCCTTTAGGTGGAAGCAAGCGAAGTGTCTTTCTCTTTCACAGAAAAAAAACAAACTGTGCGTTTTTGAGATAAATGTGTAACTGAGAATGTAGCTTAAAATACAACAATTCTAATTAAACCATCTGACAGTTATAATCTATGGAAGCTTGTTTCCGCCACAGAATAAAAAAATCACTAATCGCAATTTCAAGTTTACATCTCGCAATTCTGACTTTTTTTCAGAATTGCGTGACATAGCCTACTCACAATTGTGAGTTAAAGTCAGAATTGCGAGATATAAACTATCGCAAGTTATAAAGTCTGAATTGCGAGTTATAAAGTCTGAATTGCAAGTTATAAAGTCTGAATTGCGTGTTTAAGTCAGAACTGGGAGTTATAAAGTCAAAATTGCGAGTTAAAGTCATGATTGCGAGTTATAAATTCAGAATTGCGAGATATAAAGTCAGAATTGTGAGATATAAACTTACAATTGCGAGATATAAAGTCAGGATTGTGAGTTATAAATTCAGAATTGCGAGATATAAAGTCAGAATTGCGAGTTAAAGTCATGATTGCGAGTTATAAAGTCAGAATTGCGAGATATAAAGTCAGAATTGTGAGATATAAAGTCAGAATTGTGAGATATAAACTTACAATTGCGAGTTAAAGTCAGGATTGCGAGTTAAAGTCAGAATTGTGAGTTATAAAGTCAGAATTGCGAGATATAAAGTCAGAATTGCGAGTTATAAATTCAGAATTGCGAGTTATAAATTCAGAATTGCGAGTTATAAAGTCAGAATTGCGAGTTATAAAGTCAGAATTGTGAGATATAAACTTACAATTGAGAGTTATAATGTCAGAATTGTGAGTTATAAAGTCAGAATTGCGAGATATAAAGTCAGAATTGCGAGATATAAAGTCAGAATTGCGAGTTAAAGTCAGAATTGTGAGTTATAAATTCAGAATTGCGAGTTATAAATTCAGAATTGCGAGATATAAAGTCAGAATTGCGAGTTATAAAGTCAGAATTGCGTGAGTTATAAAGACAGAATTGTGAGTTATAAAGTCAGAATTGTGAGTTATAAAGTCAGAATTGCGAGTTAAAGTCTTTATAACTCACAATTCTGACTTTAACTCACAATTGTAAGTTTATATCTCACAATTCTGACTTTAACTCGCAATTCTGACTTTATAACTCACAATTCTGACTTTAACTCACAATTGTAAGTTTATATCTCACAATTCTGACTTTATAACTCACAATTGCGAGTTATAAAGTCAGAATTGCGAGTTAAAGTCAGAATTGTGAGATATAAACTTACAATTGTGAGTTAAAGTCAGAATTGTGAGTTATAAAGTCAGAATTGTGAGTTATAAAGTCAGAATTGCGAGTTAAAGTCTTTATAACTCACAATTCTGACTTTAACTCACAATTGTAAGTTTATATCTCACAATTCTGACTTTAACTCGCAATTCTGACTTTATAACTCACAATTCTGACTTTAACTCACAATTGTAAGTTTATATCTCACAATTCTGACTTTATAACTCACAATTGCGAGTTATAAAGTCAGAATTGCGAGTTAAAGTCAGAATTGTGAGATATAAACTTACAATTGCGAGTTATAAAGTCAGAATTGCGAGTTATAAAGTCAGAATTGTGAGATATAAATTTGTTTTATTCTGTGGCGGAAACGAGCTTCCATAGAAATCTCACTCAATTCATTGTAAAATCAGTCTAGTGAATGAAAATAAGATGAAAACAAAAATAAAACACAAACAAAAATAAATAAAAAAATGCAAAAGTAAAATAAAAAAAATATTAAATATAAAAAAGATATATATAAATAAAAATAAAAATTGCACTGCTATGCCATGGTAACATTCATTAATTTCTACAAGAGGGACGTGTATATAATAATACTTCATACAGTTACAGTTCAACATTATTGATGAACTGTAGTACACAGTTTTTTTGTGGCACTTATTGGACCAAAACAAAGAGCCATAAGATCAATAAGAGACAAAGGGGTTCAGATCAGAAACATTACAATTGCAATCGGACTCATTCAGTTTACTTGAAAAAATATATTATTGTGTCAATAATTCCATAGAATAATCTCTAATGATTGATGTGCAATGGGAAAAGGCAAAACATGTAACGAACATCCTCTCATCCCAGACCGTTTTCTCTCTCCGGCGTGGATGGATTGGAGAAACTCCACATGGAAGCACTTCTTCACCCATGAGAGACGGTGCTGAAGGGATCCGGTTGGTTTCTAGCTCTGGTTCACATTGGCATCAAGGCAACACGGTAAAAATCCTACATGTTTTTTTTTTTGGGGGGGGGGGGGTCACAGCAAACAAGAAGCTGGCTTTCACAGAGCGTATCGTCTTTGCACAGTCGAAACAACTATACATGATTCATATATCAATACTTCCATAAATAAAAGAGTACTCAAATCTTGAAGAAAAGTGCACAAAAAAAGGATCTTTACAAGAGTTCTGTCTCTTTGAATATTAATATTCTTATGCTAGCGATGAAGACCTTCTCAGAGATCAAAAAGCTTTGGGAAACCTGTTTGGAAATAATCATAATTTTCTGTTTGGTGAGGTCAGCTCACTTCACCTCTGATGTCAACATGGAATATATTCAGTGAGATTCAACCGTACTTATTTATGTAAAAACGTCGGTCATGATGTGCCGTAACATTTATTTTAATGCACGAGACCATGTCTATGTACACTACTAATTAAAAAAATTAGTTTTTGAAATAAGTCTCTTTTGCTCTTCAAGGCTGCATTTATTTGATCAAAAATACAGTAAATATTGTGAAATAATATTACAATTTAAAACAGCTGTTTTCTATGTGAATATATAGTAAAATGTAATTTATTCCTGTGATTAAAGCTGAATTTTCAGCATCATTACTCCAGTCTTCAGTGTCACATGATCCTTCAGAAATCATTCTAATATGCAGATTTGATGCTCAAGAAACATTCCTGGTTATTAAATCAGTGTTGAAAACAGCTTAATATATTTGTGGAAACCTTGATTCTGTGATAAATAGAAAGTATATAAATGTCACTTTTTGATCAATGTATTGCTAAATAATGTAAATAGGAAGTAAATTGAGAAGGTCTCTGAGAAGGTCTTCATTTCAGGTGGTTAAACACTAAAAGGTCCACATATTGACCTCATGACATCTTAAAAAAATAAAATTGGCAACAGACCTCGGCCGATTGCCAATACTGGCTCACTGCAATGTACCTTTCCTCTAGAAAACTGTGGGTACATCATCATTTCAGTCAGTATTCCTTTAAAAAAATCATCCGAGAGTGATTATTAAACGGGACGAGCGCAGAAACGATCGGCCCTTTCGTTTTTAGGTCTATGAAGATACATCTGACTGAGGAAGATCGAAACCACTAAATCCTTGAACCTCTGAGAGATGCTAACAATAAATACAACAAAAAAATATATATAATAAAAGATATCTACACACATTTCCAACAATAGGGTCTCAATAATACTTAAAACTTTGAAAATGGCATACAAATATACTTCTGCTCAACGTGTGAAGCACTAATCAGGTCAGTTAGAAAATTAATAAAGACGATAAATTATTATACAAAATTCATCACCGGTTAAAAGTTGCTTTACAACATGAGTACGACTCCTGACTTTTTTTAAATCCACAAAACACATGTGTGTCAAAAAACAAATACTCAAAAACCTAAATTCATCCAATTTAGAAAAATACAACTTGCCAAAAAAACAAAAACAAACAAAAAAAGCGTCTGTAAAATATTCCCTTGGTAGTTTTCCCCTCCTTTTGTGAAGTTCAGGCATGAAATTAAGTGCACTTTAGATTGACACGGTTGAGTCTGAAGGGGTTTCCCTCCATCCACATGAAAACCAAAATAAAACTCCGTATGTGTATCGCTGAATGTCTGAAACTGGTTAAATCAAAAGAATCTGAATCCATGTGAAACTGAAGTTCGTGAGTATCGTCATTTCAAAAGGAGATTATCTTCCGTAAAGTCTCCAACGACAGGTTTATTCCTAATGGTTGCGGAGTGGAAGAAGCCCTGTAGGGAACGCCGAGCGATCGGAGGCAGCGGTGGGATAAAGGCAGGACCGGCGGCCCTCAGGAGCCACAGCGTCAGTGAGGGACCTTGGGCTGCAGAAGAGGCTGGTGGTTAGCAGGGCTGGCACAATATATCACAATACAAAAATGCAACATGTATCGTGGATAGTGACAATATATATTGCGTATAGTTCAGCCAAAATAAACATTTCTGTGAGAGAAAAAATTCAAGTGTATACAATAACAAAAATAATTAATAATAACAAATATTATCAATCTTGGACAGTAACAAAGTACATTGACTTGAGTACTGTACTTAAGTACACTTTTTGAGTATCAAATTATTTTTTCTGGAAACTTTTTACTTTAACTTCCCCAACATTTGAAAGACAAATATCGTACTTTTTACTCCACTACAATTCTGTCAAGTTCCTTGAGTAGAAAGAAGAAATGTCAGTCAGAGGATGATTGTGGTTTCAGGGGTTGCATTTTGTTTGGAAATGAAAGTCGGGTTGACGTCAGAACATGATAGATGTTGGTTTCTGACGTCAACCCGATTTTCATTTTCAACCACAATACAACGTCTGTCCATGTTGGAGATTAACGTCAATCTGATGTTGGATTCTGACATCAACCTGATTTTCATTTTCAGGTCTTCTAAATGCGAATTTTGTCATTGTTTTGGAGTACACTAGCTTATAGATAACAGTAACACTAGCTTATAGAAAACAGTAGATAACAGTAACACTAGCTTATAGATAACATAACACTAGCTTATAGATAACAGTAACACTAGCTTATAGAAAACAGTAGATAACAGTAACAGTAGATTATAGATAACAGTAACACTAGCTTATAGATAACAGTAACACTAGCTTATAGATAACAGTAACACTAGCTTATAGATAACAGTAAAACTAGCTTATACTGTAGATAACAGTAGATAACAGTAACACTAACTTATAGATAACAGTAACACTAGCTTATAGATAACAGTAACACTAGCTTATAGATAACAGTAAAACTAGCTTATACTGTAGATAACAGTAGATAACAGTAACACTAACTTATAGATAACAGTAACACTAGCTTATAGATAACAGTAACACTAGCTTATAGATAACAGTAAAACTAGCTTATAGATAACAGTAAAACTAGCTTATAGATAACGCTTATAGATAACAGTAACACTAGCTTATAGATAACAGTAACACTAGCTTATAGATAACAGTAAAACTAGCTTATAGATAACAGTAAAACTAGCTTATAGATAACGCTTATAGATAACAGTAACACTAGCTTATAGATAACAGTAACACTAGCTTATAGATAACAGTAACACTAGCTTATAGATAACAGTAGATAACAGTAACACTAACTTATAGATAACAGTAACACTAGCTTATAGATAACAGTAACACTAGCTTATAGATAACAGTAAAACTAGCTTATAGATAACAGTAAAACTAGCTTATAGATAACGCTTATAGATAACAGTAACACTAGCTTATAGATAACAGTAACACTAGCTTATAGATAACAGTAACACTGGCTTATAGATAACAGTAAAACTAGCTTATAGATAACGCTTATAGATAACAGTAACACTAGCTTATAGATAACAGTAACACTGGCTTATAGATAGCAGTAACACTAGCTTATAGATAATAGTAACACTAGCTTATAGATAACAGTAAAACTAGCTTATAGATAACAGTAGATAACAGTAACACTAACTTATAGATAACAGTAACACTAGCTTATAGATAACAGTAACACTAGCTTATAGATAACAGTAAAACTAGCTTATAGATAACGCTTATAGATAACGCTTATAGATAACAGTAACACTAGCTTATAGATAACGCTTATAGATAACAGTAAATCTAGCTTATAGATAACGCTTATAGATAACGCTTATAGATAACAGTAACACTAGCTTATAGATAACGCTTATAGATAACAGTAACACTAGCTTATAGATAACAGTAAAACTAGCTTATAGATAACGCTTATAGATAACAGTAGATAACAGTAAAACTAACTTATAGATAACAGTAACACTAGCTTATAGATAACAGTAGATAACAGTAAAACTAACTTATAGATAACAGTAACACTAGCTTATAGATAACAGTAACACTAGCTTATAGATAACAGTAACACTAGCTTATAGATAACAGTAACACTAGCTTATAGATAACAGTAACACTAGCTTATAGTAGAGCTTTAATTCTCTGCCCGAGCCCGAGCCCGGACTCGATATTTCCCGCCACTGTCCTCGGGCCGGGTCGGGTCGGGCCCTTGATAAAGCATGTCACGTGTCATGCGCAGCGTCTAGTCCACTCGCACTCGCAGTCTCGCACGCGTGACGCATCACACCTGCTGTGCGTGCTGTAGGCTATTCTGTTGCTATTCTAAGTGCGACATGGATCTTGAAGAAGCAAAGAAAAAAATTAAAACAGGAGAATTAACTTTGGAGCAAGTTTGGAGGAAAATCGGAGGTATGGACACATTTTAAACTAGTCGTGGGGAGTGACAACATAATGTGTTGGCTTTGTCTCGTGCATTAAATGCGCACCTATGACAGCAAACAAAAAAACAAAAAAAACGGGGACTTCGACGATGAACAGACAAGCAGTCTTGCCATGACAGAAATTATTATAGTAGTCAGCCTCAGGCCTCAATATCCGCTTTTGTTACTTTGTTTTCCGATCCATTCAACTATTTCTGAATAAACAAACAATGCAGTTTGCATGCTTCTTCCTTGTCGCATTAGGTCTATTCATTAAGATAATAATTAATGAATGCACGCACAATTATGAACTTGATAAATGTTACAGATATGTTTTACTACAAACAAATGCCTTTCAACTTACATGTGCAAAATTCAGAATTAAATGAATGTGCTGCAATTTGTACAAAAAGAGAGTCTGTAGTAGCCTACGTGTTTTAGCCATTAAATAAGCACATAGTTTCAAGTTTAAGTTTTGTTTTGAAGAAAGCTTTTCTTTAAAGTGAATTTCGTTTAGTATAAATTGTGTCTTAATTTTAATACATTTTCCATCAACCAATTGCCTGGTTTTAATACATAAAAAGCAATATAGCAGATATTATAATCATGACATGAAGTCGCCGGCGCGCCGCGGTCACTTACACCATTTGAAACTCGTAACACACGCTGTCACCGAATTTACAAATGCACATCTTGCTTGTTGCTCACACATATTATGTTGAAATAACAATATGTTGAAGTAACATTATTAATAATAATGAATATTTAAGAATATTTGATTGAATGCTGAATGTTGTGCTTGTTCAATTTAATAAAATTAAAACTTTAATTGTGATAATTAAAATAATTGAATATTGAATATTGCGTGGCCAATTTTTGCTCATTTATTAATAGTATTTATAATATATATATAACTGCGCAGCTCCCTCCTGTAGCCTAAATGAGCACAGCAGCACCTGCTTAAAAAAAATTCTGGCGCCACCCCTGGTTATAACGGCCCACATATTAAAAATGGTCGGGTTTAAATCGGGCTCGGGCTCATAATTACAGTGAACGTGTCGGGTCGGGCCGGGCTCGGACACAACGTGCTCGGGCTCGGGTTGGGTCGGGCTTGATTTTTTGGGCCCGATTTAAGCTCTAGCTTATAGATAACGCTTATAGATAACAGTAACACTAGCTTATAGATAACAGTAACACTAGCTTATAGATAACATTAAGGCTAACATATTCATACTAAAAGCCAATGGCACTATTTTAGAGAACAGCCATTTCGGTGTCCGTTATTGAGTGACTTATTCAATCTCACATTCATCCCACTACTGGAACTGTGTTCTAGAAATAAATGTGATATTGATATGAGGGCAGGCATAGATTCAGAGGCATAAGGTACTGTAAGTATTACATACAACAGTGCAACAATAATAAAACAGTGCATTAACATTTACTTTTTACTTTTGATACTTAAGTACTTTTAAAAACGAGTACTTCTGTACTTTTACTGAAGTAAAAATCGGTCTTTACAACTTTTACTTGTAACTGAGTAAAATTTGACTAGTAGTATCTGTGCTTTCACTCCAGTAAGGAAGTTGTGTACTTTGTCCACCTCTGCTAGTAAGGATGCATTTCTGCATTTCGACATCGTGTTGCTAGAAAGAGTGTGTTTCACCTGTGTGTTGAGGACGCCGTGGGCCGTCTCGACTGACGACAGCAGAGCGGAGCTGCTCTTCCTGAACATCCCGTCCAGTGCTGGGGATTTGGTGCTTTTACTGGGTTTGTCGCTCGATCCGGCGCTCTTCCTCTTCCTCCCATCAGAGGAGGTGTAGGACAGTGTGTTGTGAGACGAGACGGCCCCGTGATCCCCGGTGAGCGCCTGCGGGAGGGACACATCCACACTGCCGAACCGGGGCTTGGCCCGCATGCTGAGGGCGGCCGTCCCGTTACTAGGGGAGGAACAATACAGTATATCAGGACACAATATATTGCAATACAAAACTGCAACAATATGTATCGTGGATAGTTCACCCAAAATGAAAATTACTGTGTGAGAAAAAATTCAAGTTTTCAGAGTTTTAGTGTCAGTACTACATTAAACTGCTATATACACTCACCTAAAGGATTATTAGGAACAACTGTTCAATTTCTCATTAATGCAATTATCTAATCAACCAATCACATGGCAGTTGCTTCAATGCATTTAGGGGTGTGGTCCTGGTCAAGACAATCTCCTGAACTCCAAACTGAATGTCAGAATGGGAAAGAAAGGTGATTTAAGCAATTTTGAGCGTGGCATGGTTGTTGGTGCCAGACGGGCCGGTCTGAGTATTTCACAATCTGCTCAGTTACTGGGATTTTCACGCACAACCATTTCTAGGGTTTACAAAGAATGGTGTGAAAAGGGAAAAACGTCCAGTATGCGGCAGTCCTGTGGGCGAAAATGCCTTGTTGATGCTAGAGGTCAGAGGAGAATGGGCCGACTGATTCAAGCTGATAGAAGAACAACTTTGACTGAAATAACCACTCGTTACAACCGAGGTATGCAGCAAAGCATTTGTGAAGCCACAACACGCACGACCTTGAGGCGGATGGGCTACAACAGCAGAAGACCCCACCGGGTACCACTCATCTCCACTACAAATAGGAAAAAGAGGCTACAATTTGCACGAGCTCACCAAAATTGGACAGTTGAAGACTGGAAAAATGTTGCCTGGTCTGATGAGTCTCGATTTCTGTTGAGACATTCAGATGGTAGAGTCAGAATTTGGCGTAAACAGAATGAGAACATGGATCCATCATGCCTTGTTACCACTGTGCAGGCTGGTGGTGGTGGTGTAATGGTGTGGGGGATGTTTTCTTGGCACACTTTAGGCCCCTTAGTGCCAATTGGGCATCGTTTAAATGCCACGGCCTACCTGAGCATTGTTTCTGACCATGTCCATCCCTTTATGACCACCATGTACCCATCCTCTGATGGCTACTTCCAGCAGGATAATGCACCATGTCACAAAGCTCGAATCATTTCAAATTGGTTTCTTGAACATGACAATGAGTTCACTGTACTAAAATGGCCCCCACAGTCACCAGATCTCAACCCAATAGAGCATCTTTGGGATGTGGTGGAACGGGAGCTTCGTGCCCTGGATGTGCATCCCACAAATCTCCATCAACTGCAAGATGCTATCCTATCAATATGGGCCAACATTTCTAAAGAATGCTTTCAGCACCTTGTTGAATCAATGCCACGTAGAATTAAGGCAGTTCTGAAGGCGAAAGGGGGTCAAACACAGTATTAGTATGGTGTTCCTAATAATCCTTTAGGTGAGTGTATAATGCTGAATATAATGTATAATAATGCAATGTGGGAATATTTGTGTGTCCTGATAATGCCAAATGTCTTATTACCTGTAAAAAGTGCAACATTATTTTAAATATATCTAGTCAGTGAGAGAGTACAAGCATATTCGTCTATAATAATTCTGTATTTTCAGCTTCAGAATCATGAATATTGTTATTCTGGTGTCTCTATTGTCCTGTGCTTTGGGTTTCCAGCACCAAGTTCAAGACTATTCATTTACACACACAATGTAATATCAAATTCAGCATTTTAATCAACTGTACATTTTTTGTTAAGCTTCAATCATATGTCTTGGCGTATCGCAATAATATGGTATCGTGAGTTCAGTATCATGAGATGTATTGAATCGTGACATGAGTGTATCTTTACACCCCTAGAGATACTCATTATTTACATAAAGAAGTCTTAAAGGTATAGTAGACAAACACAGGGTTGAAGAGAAGAGAAGAGAAGAGAAGAGAAGAGAAGAGAAGAGAAGAGAAGCATGAAAATGGCTGTGAAACACTAAATTATGTCTGTTTTTCAGAGCATAATAGTGGATTACTGAATTATTGCACACATATCTCATGCACTGTTAATTTTTTCATATTGGAGTATCGCAATAATATGGTATCGTGAGTTCAGTATCGTGATATGTATGGAGTATCATTACCCGTTACTGATGTGCGGAGGGAGATGGTAGCTGTTCCCGCTTTTCCTGTAAGCCGCTGATTCAGAAGCGGGAGGCGCTTTCCGTCTTTTGGGTCCCGGTCCTTCCCCTGAGGCTTTGGGTGTCCTGGCCGGTTTACTCCTCTGCAGTCGGGGTCCGGGATCGGGTCCGGGATCAGGGTCCCTGATGCAGAAAACACCAGCGCCGTTATGAGAGAGAGAGGAGGAGTACGAGAGCATCGAGACGCTGTCCACAGGAGCCGTGAGAAACGCTGAGCCCAGGGGAGAACCTTCACACGAGCTCGTCATGCTCTCCACCGCTAGGGGGACTTTCCTGTGGCAAACAGGATATGACATCATTGGCCTGTGGTAGGAAGCTTTGTGGCACGTTAACCTAAATAATGTGCATTTACAGAGCGAAAGAAAGCATTGTGTGCGATTACACAGCTTGACTCGAGCCAGTCACATTTCATTTGTTTCTGCCTAAAGTTAAAAACTTAAAACATCTGGGTCATATTTCACCCCCAAATCAAAGAAAAAATTTAAAATAATATTTTGCATAAAGAAAATTGCTAACACTTTACAAAAAGGTTTCATTAGTTAACATTAGATAATGTATTAACTAACATCTTTAGTTAATATTATTCAGCCGTGTATTGTTTGTTATTGTTAGTTCACAGTGCATTAGCTAATGTTGACAAACACAACTTTTGATTTTAATAATGCATTAGTAAAATGAACATTAATTTAAATTAATAGATGCTGTAGTATTGTTCATTCTTAATTCATATTAACTAAAGTATTAAACTAATGAAACCTTATTGTTACCAGAAAATTAAATCTATTATTGGGATGCATTGCAATATTTATTTCATCAAGTTATATTTTTATAGCATTATTAAATATAATTAATATTTTAGGTTATATTATTATATATAGGTTATATTATTATTATTATTAAACATTAATATTAAATTGTCAGATATTTCTGAATAATAATTAAAATGATTAAATAAATAAAATTGTAAATGTGCTTAACTGCCATGGAAATGTTTACTAATAATTATTTACTATTATTATTAACAATCATATTTATGATTCTTCAGTTTAATAATCTTTAAAAAATATTATAAATTATTATTATTATTATTATTATTAATACAAATGTATGTTTAACCACTTGTTTAATAATGTCTGTTTATTTATACAATTTTAGTATCATTTTCTTAATGCAAAATATTTTTTTTCTTTAGTTTTTTGGGATGAAAGAAATATATTGCATAAAGAAAATTATTTTTTTGCACCGCAACAGTGTTCATGTGGTTATTTTTTACAGCACTTAAATATAAATCTTTATTTTATTATTTAGAATAAAATAAATAAAACTGAATAATTGAACATCAAAATAATGTGCAAATGCAACCACCCAAAATGGTTTATTTTCCTAACACACATTTTTTTATCCTTTTGATTTTGGGATGAAATATTTGAAAGCTTTTGTGAAATTCCCAGTGATGGAAAAACAAGTGGATCCACCCATAAATTCTCCCCATGTGTCCATAATAGCTCAAGCACACAGAGAAGCGTGTAACTCGCCTCCACATGAGAGAGTTGACGTGTTTTTCCACCATGCAGTGAAGCGCCAGCCTGACCCGATCCCACCGTCTGTCGAACACGTAGTGTCCTCTTCCCATCATCCGACTGCTGAACGCACAACACTAACACACACCAGCACAGACAGAGAATGTGTTTCTCAGATTACATTACTTAAAGGGATAATTCACCCAAAAATCAATCATCTTTTGGAGCCTATATTTTTAAAGGGTTAGTTCACCCAAAAATGTAAATCACCCCTTGATTTACACACCCTCAAGCCATCCTAGGTGTACATGACATTCTTCTTTCAGAGGAATACAATCGAATCGGAGTTACATAAAAAAAAATGTCCTGGCTCTTCCCAGCTTTATAATGGCAGTGAATGGCCATTTCTGTTTTGAAGTCGATAAAAGTGCATTCATCCATTATAAACGAACTCCACACTGCTCTGGGGGGTTAATAAAGGCCTTCTGAAGTGAAGCGATGCGTTTGTGTGAGAAAAATATTCATATTTAAAACTTTATCGACTAAAATAACTAACTTCCGGCCAAATGAACATACGCAGTCTACTTACGCCTAAAGCACAACTTAAAGGGATCCTTCAGCGATTAGCATTAAGCTTTGTATCAGCAGAAACCCGGTAGTATTTTCGAGTGACCGTGCTTCCCTCCCTCATGTCCCCTGAGACGAGAGATTTCTGTATTGTGTGTCTGGAAAAAAAACTCAGATGACGCAAAAATCGTCATTTAGCTCATCAGAGGCTTTTCTGTCCAGAGGCGAGAGACTCCAGCCAGTAGGAGGAGCTCGTCCCGCATGTCTTCAACCCGCCCATAGGGGGATCTCACCATAAAACACCATCTTATCAGTTTCGAGTCGACTAGTAGCCTAGTTGTATCATTTCTCCCGACACTGCCCTCTGTAACCGGGAGGCGTGGCTTGGGAGTGTCCTCGTAGGGCAGCGAAGCAAGTGCATTCTGGGAGTTGTAGTCTTTCATCCACATGAGCCAAAAATACATTTTCTGGCTTTTCTCAGTCTAGAAGGCACCAACTTCTAAAATAACTTCACATTTCTACTACATAAATGACCCAATTTAAATACACATTCATCTTTCCAGCGGTGAAATATCCCTTTAAGCGAGTAATGCCACGCACCGCTGATATTTACGCTACTTCTGACGTCACAAGTTGTGTAAGTTGCGCTTTAGGCGTAAGTAGACTGCGTAAGTTTGTTTGGCCGGAAGCTAGTTATTTGACTTTATAACATGTTAAATATGAATATTTTCTCACACAAACGCATCGCTTCACTTCAGAAGGGCTTTATTAACCCCCCAGAGCAGTGTGGAGCACTTTTATCATGGATAGATGCACTTTGATGGACTTCAAAACAGATACAGCCATTCACTGCCATTATAAAGCTTGGAAGAGCCAGGACATTTTTTAATATAACTCCGATTCGATTGTATTCGTCTGAAAGAAGAAAGTCATATACACCTAGGATGGCTTGAAGGTGAGTAAATCATGGGCTAATTTTCATTTTTGGGTGAACTAGCCCTTTAATGCTTATACAGCAATATAAAGGGTCCCAAAACAGACAAACAGCAGTGCAGTGATGAATGGTTTTGTTCTGCTCACGCTCAGGGGTTGTGGGTGTTGTGGAGAATAATGGCACATCAGCTTCTCTGTCTCTTCAGGAAGATCCGCTTCTCCTTCATCGCTGGACAGACGCGAGTCTCCGCTGATTCTCTGCCAGTCGAGCGCAGGTTCAGGAGCAGAGCTGAGAACGACACCACACACTCTGCAGAGGAGGACATGATCATCTGAGAAACTTTCTAGGCAAGGCGAGGTTATTCATATCAGTCATTCAAAGTGTTCAACTCTCTTTAGTGTGTAATGTTGCTGTTTGAGCATGAAAAACAGAGTTATTCTCTATATCAGTGTCAGTGTTTCTGAACTCCTGAAACGCCTCCATTGTAGTCTTGAGTTTCTTCCGGGAACGAACACGTCACAATATTCCTCATTTAAATAATTAATGCGCAGAATAAAGGGGCGGGACCTGGTTGAGTTAGTTAGTACTGTGTTAAACTGGTGGTTATGGTAAGGGGCGGGACATTTCCCAAACACACTCGAAGCGCTCGACCAATCACAACACACTGATCCAGCCGACCAATCAGAGCAGAGTGTGCTTTTCAGAAGGAGGGGCTTCATAGAGACAGGAACTAAACAGAGCGTTACTGACAGACTGGGAAGAGAGGAGCCGCAACAATGGAGAATATGAGGAAAATAATCAACATTCAAGCAGAAAACCTGTTCTAGTAGAGCCTAAAACAAAAAGTAATAATAGGTCCTCTTCAAAAATAAAAAAGGCATAAAAAAAATAAAAAAATATAAATAATAAAAACATCTGTTAAGACTAAGGCTAAGCATTATACTGATTCACGATTCACAGATGATTTTTCTGGCAATTTAAAATCAAGTAACGTGAATATTGCAATGATTTTAAAATGCACTTTTATTTGCCCATTAAGTTTCCTAAAAAAAATGTTAATTTTATATTTCATTATTTTTTATCATTATTTATATTTTATTTCACAATCTTTTCTTGTCCCTATTTAAACTTTAGTAGCAAAAATACAGATAAAGTTGGTAAATTTGATTCAATTCTGTGAATCAGTTCCAACGGTTCATGTCAATGAATCGATTCAGAACTCAACGATTCAAAATGCACCCCCACTAAAATGTTTTAGTATAAATATTTAGGAAAATATGGCAGTTTATTGACATGTTGGTGCATATAAATAAAAAAGGATTGAATATCGTGTGTTCATACATTGATAAACATGCCTTGATTGTTTAACAACATTTTTACTGTTTTACTTCTTAAAGCAAATATTTTGAACCTAACTGGAAACAATGGTTCAAATGATTGTGTGGGCACTTTAGTATGGATGTAGACTGATCCTACAATCAGTGTAGTCGGCAGAACGTACCTGTGCAAGTGTGAATTGGCCAGCCTCAGTTTGAGAGTGGGAGTGGTCTTGCCATTGGTACAGCTTGCGGATTGGCTGGGTGCTGCGTCATGTGACTGTGTGACTTGCACTGATTGGCTGCCTGCTTGAACTTCCTTTTTTTGGCCCCCCTCCTTCTCCTTCGCCCGTCCCTTATGCTCCGCTAGCAGAAAGTCGAAGTCTTTCCTCCGTCCTGGGACGGCTCGCCGGTGGGTCAAAGAGTGAGTCTAGAACATACATGATCAAACACATGTTATGAACACCAACACAGCGAACATTCAAATCAACAGATGTGATTATGAGTAATGGTACCAACCTTACAGGTTAACGAACGAGTGCAGGGCCGCTTCGTCTCTGGGTCTAAAACCCCACAGTGTTTATTAGCATCAAACACTCGTCCTGTGCAACAAAACAGAGAGTGACTTTATATTGTTATTTTCAGCTAAATATAATTTATTTGATGTATTATATTGCATTAATATATTATGCACTATTTCATAAAATGCAGTAATTATTTGTATCTTTTTGTATGTATGTGTATACATACACACACACAAGCATCTCTCTCTCTCTCTCTCTCTCTCTCTCTCTCTCTCTATATATATATATATATATATATATATATATAAATAAAATTGTATTTATTTTTTATATTTTTTTACACTTGAAATATATTTTATTATTTTATAATTTATATAATTTAATTTTTTTTATTTATTATTGGCATGTATTAGTATGTTATGTTGGTACATATCAAATAATATCTCAATATCAAATGATTCAATACATAAATTGTGGAAAACATGCCTTGATTAATTTAAATATTTAGTCTGTTTTACTTCTTAAAACAAATATTTAGAACCTCAGTGGCAACATTTATTTTATATATGTGTGTGTGTGTGTGTGTGAGTGTGTTATGTATTATTTTGTACGTATTAGATTACTGAATATTTATTTTCTCAACATGCTAATGTCAAAATGCATTGGAATCAATTTCGAGTGTTGGTTGGATAATATCTTGTGTGCAATGATCTGAAATCAGTCATTTCCCAGGTTTCTTCTCATTTAGAGTCGGCCTATGTGAACAGTAGACAGCGAAGAGACTCACCGAGAGCGTATTTCACCTCAGAGGTTTTATCTCTGAGAAACTGCGGTTTCAAACACAGAGTCCTGATTACAGCAGTGCGAGGATCTGCCGGCCGAGAGCAGCATAAATCAAGCCAAGAGCCGAGTAAACAACATACGGAGAGGGACGAGGAGACTAACCAGTGAGTTACGACTAAACATTCAAGCCTCCAGGCGAACGACAACTCTTCAAAACATAAACCACAGAACTTGAGTTTGAAAACAGGGGGCGGGATTCATTTCCTTTAATGCTTGTTCATCCTTTTGATTTGTGTTTTTATTTCTCTCTCACCCGTTTTACAACAAGAACATACAGTGCTTAGCATAAGTGAACACACACATGCTAAAGTTGACTAAAAAGAGGAATACAAAATAATCTTAATGCCTTAATTAGAAAAATGAGGAAAACTCTAACCTTTAAGAACACCAATTTTCGTTGTGAATGAATAATGTATCGTAAATAAATAAATGTTCTTCCTTAATGGTTTTATTTCAGTTAGCCTAATAGCTGGTTTGATTTGCATTGAGAGATGATCTTATGGAAACTAACCCATGCCAATCTCTAGGTATGGTGAAGGGTGTGTGATGATGTGAGGCGATTTTAATTCCAAAGGCCAAGGGAACTTTATCCAAATTTTATTAGCAAAGTTTCGGTCTCACGACCTTCATCAGGCATATCTATGAGCGAGACCGAAACGTTGCTAATAAAATTTTGATACTCGTTTGCAAGTCCTGATAGTGTGCGGGAGTTCCTTGTTCTTTGTAGATTTTTTAACCTACTTATTTTTTATTTTTTTCACGCACCGATCAACTACAGGTGTGCAATGGTGTTTGCTAATTAAAACAAGAACATATAAAATTAAATCTAAAAACAAAACAAAAAAAAACAAATATTTTTGTATTATTTTAAATTGTTATAGTATTTCTTTACATTTTAAAAATATTTTATTTTTACATTTTCAGTTTTCATTATGTTGTTGTGCTTTTTTTGTCATTTTTAATATTTATTTTTTTATTTCTATTTAGCTTTATTTTTTATTTCAGTAATTAATTTTAGTACTTTTATTTCAGTTATAAGCCAAGGCAACATTGCAACTTTTTTTATAAAGTTTTTTTTTTAAATATTTCTTTTCTTTTTTTTTTCAGCTTTATTTGAATAAACAAAAAATATTTTAATAGTTTTAGTTAACAATAACAACACAGCATAAAACATACAGTAACTAAAAAAAAACTTTTCACATTCCACTAGATAAAACGACTTTTCTTTATTGATGACATCACGAAGGCCATACAGGCAGAGGAAAATAATATTAACCAATAATATCGAAGCACAACCCTCTCCTATATTCCAATCAAATCATGTTGAATTCTTAGTTTCTCCACAAAAAAACCCCAGCAAATTTAATTTTCTTCACTTTTCTTCTCTAAAAGTGTTTTCTACTCACCCGAAACTCTCCGAGGCCTCCCTCCTTTGGCTCCATTCTGATGCTTCTTGTCTGGAGGAGAAGGCGGGACTATCGGTCTCCTGTCCAATAGGGATGGAGACGTGGAGGGCGAGGGGGCGGGGCGTTTCTCCAAGGGTGACCGTGACGGGCTGGGCCGCTTGTCAATCAGTGACGGAGGCGTGGTGGAGCGAGGAGTCCCGGGACCTCGACCGTTCAGGAACTTCTCCTGGATCTTGTGAGATGCTGGTGATGTCGAGGAGGACTTGAGAAGAGCGGGCGATGGAGAGGAAGACGAGGAAGAGAAAGAAAGAGAAGAACTCGCTGTGGGAGACGAAGAGTTGACTTTGATGTGCGCTCCCTCCGATCTGTTGAAACACGGCATCTTCTCCAGACTCACCACGGGTAAAGACACGCTAGAGAACAAAAGATTGGGCATTTAAAACACACAAAGTGTCAGATTTTATTAGTCTAACACAAGTTTTGGGACAAAATAGACACACAACCGTTTAAAGGTTTGGGGTCAGTAAGATTCTTTTTTTTTATATATATACTAATTCAGCAAGAGTGCATTAAATTAAAGACAATAAAGACATATAAATTGTTACAAAATATTTCTATTTCAAATTAATGCTGTTCTTTTCAACTTTCTATTCATCAAAGAATCCTGAAAAAAATGCATCACAGTTTCCACAAAAATATAATAAATAATAACAGCACAACTGTTTTCAACTCTGATAATAATCAGAAATATTTCTTGAGCAGCAAATCAGCATATTAGGAGTAATGATGCTGAAAATTCAGCTTTGATCACAGGAATAAATTGCATTTCACAATATATTCACATAGAAAAAAAGTTATTTTAAATTATAATAATATTTCACAATTTTTACAGTATTTTTGAACAAATAAATGCAGCCTTGGTGAGCAGAAGAGACTCTAAATGTAAATATTATAAACATTAATTTTGACTAACTATGCCTATTTATATGTAGAATATTTTTTTTCCCAGATTAGACATATTTCTCTAAAGTTCAATACATAATGAACACAGCCAAACTAATATTAATGTTATTTTTGTTTCTTTGTGAATATGCCTACACACCAGCGAGCTTTACAGTCACATTACAGCAGCAGACGGTGTTTACACACACTCTCAACACACTCTCCAGAACACTAAAGTGAACCCATAATGCTGTGTTTGTCAGTGAAAGGCAGTGTTTTACCCACCAGGCCTTGGCTCGCGCTCCCTTGGGCGGATACACGGCCAGCGGGGCCTTGCTGAAGCGCGAGTGTGGATAATCCCGAGGAACCCGGAAGGGAAGGGGATCCACCTCGCTTTGAGCCGCAGACATCTTGGCCTTGACAGGAACCAGAGGAGTCCTGGAGCTGCTGGGCGAGCAGTGTCTCCTCTCTGAACACACAACCGTTGTGAAGAAAATAAAATGAAAATGTGTCCTTGAAAATAAGAACTTGTTCTTAAAGGCAGGGTAGGTAGGAATGGTCTAAAAAAATTCTTTTTCAAATTTGTTTAAACTTTATGTACATATCAATACATAATTAAAATGTAAGTACTCTGAAAAAGAAAGTATAAAAATCGAGTGTCTGTAGACCTCTCAGGACTGTTTTAAAGACAGTTCATTATTTCCATTCACTCCACCCCCTCCCTTCTGGGCTCCTTCCAAAGCCACGCCCCCAAAACACATGAACGCGCGACTCCAACCGCTGAGCTGAAGACGCATTATTTACCTGAGACAAGCAGAGAGGAAGGAGCACAGTGCATGTAGTGACATCATGTCAGAATCACATGTAATAAAAAAATCTAACGCTAATTGCTTATGAATATAAACAAATAAGATGTATTTTAGTACTCACTATCAAGCTAGCATATTGATATTGGTAAATTTAAAATATATATTTTTTGATTCGCTAACGAGCTAGTTATATAAGCTAAAAACAGGTTGCATTGATACACTTTTTTACATTACCATCAGTAATATTGTGATGAAGATGAATTTCGTGTAAGATTCATAACATATATGGTGTTCTGCATGTAGGGGTGGGAGATATTGACAAAAATGAATATCTCGATATTTTTTTCCAATATCTAGATATCGATATTCAGGCGATATTTTTGCCATCCTTCAAAGAAATGTGAGCAAACTGGCAAAGAAGGTCCAGTTGGTCTTTTGACTTGCTGCATTTGACCTATATTATTCTAGGCTATAGAAAAAAACAATAAAGGAGCTAACTAAACAGAATCTGTGGCAGCCCCTACTTTTTCCACTTACAAAAAAACAAAAAAAAAACTTAACTAGGCACTTCTTGCAACAGTGATTATTAAATCAAACAACAATATGGTTGATGATCAATTCAAAGTAAAAAAAAAATAACATTTTCAAAACGGTATAAATCCATTCATTTTTCCCCCAAAACGCTATAAATCCATCTTTTTTTTTTTTTTTTTCTAAATTTATGGTTTGTCTTTTAAAAAAAGTTTTTGTCTTTTATTTTTCGTGTTTGCATTTATGAAGAAAAAACAATATTACTTGACAGTTCTCCATTATGGACGCGAGCGCTCTGAAAGCTGCACTAAGACTTTCAAACTTTAACAGAGACCTCAAAACAGAAAGCACAAAGCCTTTCTTTAAAACGAATTTCGTTTTGTATTAATTGTATCTTAATTTTAATATTTTTTTTTTTTCATTAATTCATTAATATTTTCATTCCTGGATTAAATACATAAAGTAAATATAGGCTATCAATCACAACATAAGGTGCTTGAACTGGAGATTATATCATCGTGAACCGAACCGTAGCCTCGCCTCACAGGCCTAAAAAATGTGGAATATATTTACAGAAATCTGGTTCTAAACAAAACCATCCAAAACAAAATAAAACTATGTAGCCTAAATGTGCATTTCTCCGGTGCATGCGTTCACTAGCCTACTGCGAAGATCGCGAGTCAAATATCGTCAACTTCATCTTTGCAGCCGACACAGAAATTAATAAACAATTAAAATGTCTTATTGCAATATTTTACACATTCATAATCATTACTTTTGCTGGTTCTTTGAGGCAGCTTTTTAGGTTTATGGCGTTTTGGAAAAGAGCTCTTCACGTACAAACATCGTTTCACCAAGGCACAGCGGCCCTTCAGCACATAAGAACAAAAAGAGAAAAAGCACGGACTTACTAATTACGAAACTTTGATGTGGTTGAACAGCTGAAACAGTCACAAATTCCTCTGCAACTCAAACATTCTCAGTACGAGTTATGAAGGAAGAGAACAGCATTTCAGTTTTCAGCGCGTCCTCCTTTGATTGCTGTGTTGTGACTGGAAAAGTGCATGCAGGAGCACATGCGCAAAATGTAGGTTTGTAAAATGTCCTTTTGTAAAATAAAAAATAATTTTAGGGCGAAGCAGAGGAGGTCGAGCAAGAGGCCGTGGCGTGCAACTAGGGTCCGAGGAAGTAGAGGCTGAGGACGGGGTGGTCGCTGGAAAGCCACGATGATATTGACACGCGTTTTATTTCTTTGATTATCCAAAGACTTTTTGTTCATTACCTTTTCTTGTACTGTCTTCTTTTTTTGCCTTGTTTGCCTTCACTAACTGCATGCCGGTAATGTGAATTTTGATTGCTCTTTCTCTGCCATTGTTTTGCTATTCCTAGGTTCCGTGCCTCTCGAATTCCTCAAATCAAACGTGCGCGCGCAAGTGGGCAGATCCCGTGGCAAAAGGGTGGTTGCCATGGTTGCGAGAGAGAGTGACAGTCGCCTAAGCCAATCCTTTGATTCGTCCCGAATCGAAATAATGAGCTGTGTTTAATACAGATTAAACGGTCTAGAGTCACTTGATTTTTATACTCTTTTTTTCAGAGTACTTACATTTTAATTATGTATTGATATATATAGAAAGTTTTAACAAATTTGGATCTTTTATTTTTATATAGTCCTACCTACCCTGCCTTTAAGTGACTTGCCTGGTTAAATAAAGGCTTTAAGCCCCTCTGTTCTTCTGTAAGACTAAACACTAAATAAATAAACTCTCGGGAACAGACACTTCAAGAACGCAGTGAAGCAGGTAAGAAAAATGTATTTCTGTAACAGCTGAAATGCAAAATATCATCAAACCCGAAAATACACATCTATATCATTGAGAACACATGGGCCAACAGGACACACACTGTATAAAGGACACGGGAATGAGAGAAATGCCTCTGATGAGTCCAGGTATAAAAATAAGGCCTTCGAAATCTTTACAATTGTTACGGCTGGGAAGGTGTCGCTATAATACATCTATGAACATACGTCACACACACACTCCATCTGAACACCAGAGGGCGACTCAAACACACTCCATTTGAACACCAGAGGGAGTCTCACACACACTCCACCTGAACACCAGAGGGAGTCTCACACACACTCCACCTGAACACCAGAGGGAGTCTCACACACACTCCACCTGAACACCAGAGGGCGACTCAAACACACTCCATCTGAACACCAGAGGGAGTCTCACACACACTCCATCTGAACACCAGAGGGCGACTCAAACACACTCCATCTGAACACCAGAGGGCGTCACACACACACTCCATCTGAACACCAGAGGGCGTCTCACACACACACACTCCATCTTGAACACCAGAGGGCGTCTCACACACACACTCCGTCTGAACACCAGAGGGCGTCTCACACACACTCCATCTGAACACCAGAGGGCGTCTCACACACACTCCATCTGAACACCAGAGGGCGTCTCACACACACACACACTCCATCTGAACACCAGAGGGCATCTCATACACACACTCCATCTGAACACCAGAGGGAGTCTCACACACACTCCATCTGAACACCAGAGGGAGTCTCACACACACTCCGTCTGAACACCAGAGGGCGTCTCACACACACACACACTCCATCTGAACACCAGAGGGCGTCTCACACACACTCCATCTGAACACCAGAGGGAGTCTCACACACACTCCGTCTGAACACCAGAGGGCGTCTCACACACACTCCATCTGAACACCAGAGGGCGTCTCACACACACTCCGCCTGAACACCAGAGGGCGTCTCACACACACTCCATCTGAACACCAGAGGGCGTCTCACACACACTCCGCCTGAACACTAGAGGGCGTCTCACACACACACACACGCTCCATCTGAACACCAGAGGGCGTCTCATACACACTCCATCTGAACGCCAGAGGGAGTCTCAAACACACACACACACGCCAAATATGCCCCGCAGCAGAAGTACAATAACACACATCATTCCAGCAAATCCCTATCGGGCATCATCACAGTAACAGAATAAACAGAAGATTGAAACGCTTTGATTAAACATGACTAATAAACACACGACTGCCTTATTCTGTGTAAGCAGCTCATCATCTCACAGAAGGAGGAGCTCAACTGTCGTTATGAAGTGAGTTTGGAGTAAAAGCATGTTATTAAATGTTGTCTGTTGTTGGACAAGATGTTCATAAATGCTTCTCATGTTTGGAAAGATGTTTGTGCTGCTTTTTCAAATGCACGTTATAAGCGACTCAAACTCGCAGTGCTGTCAGAGTGAGCCGCGTTTACAGAGCCGTACGTCACTGACAAGCTGCACATAACTAATCACAGCCTTCGCGATTTCAAAATCACGAGAAGCCAAATCGGTTTAAGTGCGATTACATGTTAATTGCGATTAATCGTGCAGCCCTACAGAAGATCATCAGACTCTCAACAGGAAGTTACACTGGAGAACCTCTACAGATAAAAAGCACTTCCCAAATCATAGTACATTAAAAGAAAATTACAGTGTGCACACTTCTGCTAATATTCCACACAACACACTTACAATATTCAAGAGAGGTTTGTGATTAACTTTTTTAATTGTAGTAATAATATGTACGTCGAAGAATCTGAGGCTAAAAATTAAACTGCAGTTTTAAATGTATGAAACTAAAAGTTAACCAGCAATGGATTTTAGGAAAATGCTTTTAGCTAGATTTAGATAGATAGCTTACATGCAAATGCAAACAATATGCGATGCAATAATGAAATATTATTTTATTAATATTTTATTATATTTATATTTTTACTATACACACACATATATATATATATATATATATATAAATATATATAAATACAAATAAATAATAATAAATAAAAAAATAAAATAAATATATATATTTTTTTGTATTTAGATATATTTATAAATATATAGATATATTTGTAAATATAAATATATATAAATATTATAAATATATATATATATATATATATAAAATGCCTCGCATAGACTTCCATAAACATTTTTGCATGACAACTCCAACAAATCACTGAATCCGAGGTTTGAACTGATTCACAGCAATAAAACAAACTTGTCATCTCTTTCTCCCTTTTTTGCTGCTGAGGTCTAAACCAGAAATGCTATTAAACAACGCTTTCTTAAAATTTTTGTGAGGCAATGCACATGGTTTATTAAAATAGTAGCAATGCTTTTGATGTTGCTTCACTTTATATTTCAAGCAAAACCATCCTGAATATCCCACACATACATAATCCAGTCCAAGGTATTAATACGCCCCCAAAACTGACACACCTGATTCTCCAAAAGAAAGTGCTAATCCACTTACGGTTCTTGCTATGCATGGCTGTGGAGGGGTCGAGGTCTTCTCACTGTTCAACTGTTCCCCAACTACCTGCAATGACAAAGACTCATTATCACACACAACTCAACACAAATTACACATATAATCCATGTAAGGTGTTTCAAAACATTACGCTGTCTGAGCCAGACTAGTCTTAAAATAAACAAGGATGTTTTTCTGTTTTTCGTAGTGAATAATGCTAATAATGGTTCGATCTGGCAGCTCACTAACTGGCCTTGGCCTTAACATCGAGTCTCATCTGCCAGTGAATCTCAGCCAAGAGCCACAACAGTGTTTGCCAGGTCTCAAAAGAGCAGATTTTAGAGGCTCTGTTTGGACACGGCTGACGGGGAGAGCCCCTCGCTCGCCCGGGAGAGAGAGAGAGAGAGAGGAACAATGGTCCGTTCGCTCTGACCGCAGGGGTAATTCAGCATTGGGATGGTCTGAATACATGGCAGGTGTGCAAATACGCTTGGAGGCGTATCTAGTGCAGCTGGGCTGAGAAAAAAATAAAATAATTAAAAAGATCGAAGTCCATCATGTTCACAGGTATGCTGATGTTGCTAAAACTTAACTCTGACTTAACTATTCGCACTGGATTAGTATTACCTGACCTCTAGTCATTTGTAATAGTTGCGGAGGTTGTCTGTGATCTTAATCCCGTGCGAATCGGCCATGTCTGTAATTTGTAAAGTAAAAATTCCCCCGCAAACGCCCTACCATATTTGGCCGAACACCCCGAGCTCCTGTGATAATATCAGTCCCGTGCGAATCGGCATCTCTGTGATTTGGCGGGTCGCATATAATATTTTCAAGGTTTTTGTTTCCTGTGCGCCTTTTTATCCATCTTTCATGAAGAGTAAAGGCTGCGTTGGAGTGATTATAGTATTTTGGGTGCTGGGTCATATCGCTATACACCATACAACTATACAATTTGCAGAAAGAGAAAGCTGAAAACCATTAGAAGAGTGAAAAAAGAGTGATTAGATGGAGATGGACGACATGTATAGGTAGGTAGGTTAACTTTATTGTCCCCAAGGGGAAGTTGCTTCATAAAAAACATCACAAAAGACATCACAAAACACATCGACATATTGTACTTCACAAAAAAATAAAAATAAAAAAAATAAATAACAGAAGAAAAAAGGGCATTGTTGACCACACAGTTCCATGGATTAAAGCGCTAGTGTGGTTGTTGCACATTGCTCCATTGCACTGAAGTTTGTGTAAAGTGCATAAGCTAAGGTGCTAGTATGTTTATTGCACGTTGCCCTATTGCACCGGGATCATAAGTAAAGTGCTCACATATTTATTGTACACAGCTGTATTTCACCTCGTTCAGCAGCTTAATAGAGGCTGGCACAAATGATCATTTTAGGCGATTAGTTTTACATTTTGGTACACGGAGTCTTCTTCCTGATGGCAGGGTTTCGTATTCAGGGAAGAGGGGATGCTGAGGGTCTGGTTTAATTTTCATAGCCTGTTTCATAATTGTCTGATCATACAGGCTCTGTATAGGCTCATAGTCTCTCCTCCGTATAATTTTCATGGCTGTTTTGTGCATGTTGGCATGTATAGCAGCATGCGGGTAAGGAACATTCTTCTGTTTATGATATATCATACAGCTAGACCTATAATGACATGAAATTCGTTATTCCCAAGCTATAGCCTATTGACATCATATCCAGGAGATACGTCAGTAAATTCGGATTATCCCGTGCGAATGCGCCACACGAAACTCAGATGTGGGGGGGTCATTTCTAAATCACACGAGGTCCCCAGATAACACTTATCCAGTGCGAATAAGGCTTAATCTATAGCTATGTTTCCATCCACTTATTTTTATGCGCATTTGGGATATCGCATAAAAAAACTGCTGGATTGAAACGGCAAGATGCACATAAACTAAAATTTATGCTGCACTCGTTTGAGTCGGATACATTTATCCGGGGGAAAAAAACATGCGCAATAAACTACGATGGAAACACATTTACCGAATAAATTCCTCAATGTGCTTTGTGACTCAACTGGACTAACTAGCGGACCGATCTCACAGCCTCTGAAATCCCTAAGAACAAGTCTGTCGTCAATTACCTTCCAGAACTGTCTTATACGGCTGTGTTCCCAAACAACAGGCTCTGAGATGCAAGTCATTTATTATATAAATACAAAAATGTATTTGTCATTGAATCATTCATTCAAGTGATTCGTTTAAAAACACTGATTAATCAAGTAATGAAACCAGGTTAGCATTTTGAGGGAGTCATTGAATCATTCACTCAACCCGATTTTATCAAATAATTAATTCAGATTAATAATTACACATTTTAAATAGACTGGAGCAATTACTATGTTTGTCAGAGCCTCTAGTAAATGACATGTTATGTTGTTTAGTTGTCTGTTCAGAATCATGGGAGAATCTCAGTTTGAAACCAAAACAAAATGGTGATTCTCAGTTTATCCAGAATCGCGCAGCTCTATTTTGACGTTCGGTCTGTCCAACACACCTTTTACTATCCCATGAGGCCACGGGAGAGGATTTATGAATGGCACAACTAGGTCACATGACAGTAACAACATGATGAATGTAGTATGTCCACATGTCATTCATACAACCCACATTCTTACTATAGAGCACACAAGTAAATTAAAGTACCTACTCAGACACAGCATATGCAAAACTGTTTACAAGTAAACAATCACTTTGCTACACAAGCTCATTTACATGCTTCCTGAAGTGTGTCAGAGTTGCCACAAGGGGCGCTATAGTGTAAACTGTCTTCTTCCCTTCTGTCTTCTCCCCTCAGAAAACCCTTCTGAGAAAGTTAGTTAAAAACGTATTTATGACCAGCTTCCTGAATAACAACAACATCCGGTGTAGTGACGGAAATTCAAAGGCGAATCTATCGACCCCTTCAGTACTAAGACAACGTTACGAAGACACACGTTACAATCACTCAGTAGAATAATTCACATAACATAATTCATGTGCCGTCAGTGAGAGAGAGAGAGAGCTCTGATTGGCTGTTAGCTTAGCGAACGAGTCTGTGCACGAGGATAAAAGCGAAAGTGATGAAAGTCAAGTTGTTAAGGCTGTAATAATTTGAGGTAATCTTACCTGAGCATTTGAACGCACTAATATTTTCATAATAACGTGAGCCGACTGGAATGAAGAAAGTGATCAGCATCATTGACATTCAAAATGGTTTCCGGGTTTTGCATATCTGCAGTCCTAGTTTCGCTTTCTCTTCTTGAATGACAAATGTAGACTATTGATGCCTGCTGATATAGACAGATATGAACTTGCACGCAGACTCAGATCGCATGTGCCAGTGGACAGTCGCCTGAAGTACTTTTGGTGTGTTCAAGCGCAGCTTTTCGTCCGCTTTCCCGGGCTTTACTGGCTCAAGATACGACTCCACTGAAAGTCGGTGTGATTAGTTTTATCACCTGCCAGATATAAATCATTAGTCGAAACACATCTCTCTCAAACAAGCTGCGACAGATCTGAGCAACAATAATTGCAGCCAGGATAAAACGTCAGCTCAAAAACATTCTCTTGGCATGAAATACATTTTCAAAAGTATTAAATAAGGTCAAAGTTGTGTGGCAGTGAGTGTGTGTGTGTGAGAGTGAGTGTGTGTGTGTGTGTGTGTGTGTGTGTGTGTGTGTGTGTGTGTGTGTGTGAGTGTGTGTGTGAGTGTGTGTGTGTGTGTGTGTGTGTGTGTGTGTGAGAGAGAGAGAGAGAGAGAGAGAGAGAGTGTGTGTGTGTGTGTGTCTGTCTGTGAGTGTGAGTGTGTGTGTGTGTGCGTGTGTGAGAGAGAGAGAGAGAGAGAGAGAGAGAGAGAGAGAGAGAGAGAGAGAGTGAGAGAGTGTGAGTGTGTGTGTGTGTCTGTGAGTGTCTGTGTGTGTGTGTGTGTGTGTGTGTGTCTGTGAGTATGAGTGTGTGAGTGTGTGTGTGGTCTCCCCGTCTGACAGGCACCAGCTGAGCTGCGTTTGTTTACATCCGGTCCGCGACCTCATTGAACTGTTGACCACTAGCGAAGCCTCGTCTCGCCGTAAACCTCACGACACACTCTCAAAACAGACAAGCTAAGCAAACACGAGAAAAACACACACACGTCGTCGGTCGAGGAGAAGCACTCACCCAGCTTGAGCTTGAGGGGATGTGGAATAAAAAAAGAAAGCAATAAAAGGAAGCAGAGAAGAACACTTGAGAGTAACATGGCTCCTGTGCGGCTGAAGGCGTCCAGTCCTCTTTCTGAGGCGGTGACCCCTCGGTGACCCCTGCGCTGAACCCAAGCACAAGCTGCCGGTCGAGGGGCGAGGGGCGGGGGGGGGGGACGACGCAGATATGAAAACCGACAGGCCTTCCATGCACGAGCGTGTGCTTTACCTCTACGGTCTCACCAGCACTGAGACACACACCAGCACTGAAACACACACCAGCACTGAGACACACACACACACCAGCACTGAGACACACACCAGCACTGAGACACACACCAGCACTGAAACACACACCAGCACTGAGACACACACCAGCACTGAAACACACACCAGCACTGAAACACACACCAGCACTGAGACACACACCAGCACTGAGACACACACCAGCACTGAGACACACACACACACCAGCACTGAGACACACACCAGCACTGACACACACACCAGCACTGAGACACACACCAGCACTGAGACACACACACACACCAGCACTGAGACACACACCAGCACTGAGACACACACCAGCACTGAGACACACACACCAGCACTGAGACACACACACACACACCAGCACTGAGACACACACACACACCAGCACTGAGACACACACCAGCACTGAGACACACACACCAGCACTGAGACACACACACACACACCAGCACTGAGACACACACCAGCACTGAGACACACACACCAGCACTGAGACACACACACACACCAGCACTGAGACACACACCAGCACTGAGACACACACCAGCACTGAGACACACACCAGCACTGAGACACACACACACACCAGCACTGAGACACACACCAGCACTGAGACACACACCAGCACTGAGACACACACCAGCACTGAGACACACACCAGCACTGAAACACACACCAGCACTGAGACACACACCAGCACTGAGACACACACACACACCAGCACTGAGACACACACCAGCACTGAGACACACACACACACCAGCACTGAGACACACACACACACCAGCACTGAGACACACACCAGCACTGAGACACACACACCAGCACTGAGACACACACACCAGCACTGAGACACACACACACACCAGCACTGAGACACACACCAGCACTGAGACACACACACCAGCACTGAGACACACACACCAGCACTGAGACACACACACCAGCACTGAAACACACACCAGCACTGAAACACACACACACACCAGCACTGAGACACACACCAGCACTGAAATACACACCAGCACTGAAACACACACACACACACCAGCACTGAGACACACACCAGCACTGAAACACACACCAGCACTGAGACACACACCAGCACTGAAACACACACCAGCACTGAAACACACACCAGCACTGAGACACACACCAGCACTGAGACACACACCAGCACTGAAACACACACCAGCACTGAAACACACACCAGCACTGAGACACACACCAGCACTGAAACACACACCAGCACTGAGACACACACCAGCACTGAAACACACACCAGCACTGAAACACACACACACACCAGCACTGAGACACACACCAGCACTGAAACACACACCAGCACTGAGACACACACCAGCACTGAGACACACACCAGCACTGAGACACACACCAGCACTGAGACACACACACACACCAGCACTGAGACACACACCAGCACTGAAACACACACCAGCACTGAAACACACACACACACCAGCACTGAGACACACACCAGCACTGAAACACACACCAGCACTGAGACACACACCAGCACTGAAACACACACACACCAGCACTGAGACACACACCAGCACTGAGACACACACACACACACACACCAGCACTGAGAGACACACACACACACACACAGGCTGAGGACGGGCTGATGGAGTGTTTCTGAAAGGAGAAAACCCTGCTTTGTTTTTCAACATTCCCCATATAGAGGATTATAGAGCAACAATAAAAAACATGTTAATAAAGTCTGCACACCACGGCTCGAAAGATGTAATAATGTAATAATGGCTCTCATACAGGAGATGCTGAGCAACAAGCCTTTAAACTGACTCCAGGATCAAATATTAAAACACAAAAGAAAAATACTAAAAATGAAAGTTTAATTCTAAACATAGAAGATAATAACACCTGTATGAACAAAACAAAACAAAAAACTTAAAGAAACGGACAAATATCAAAATCTTTATTTAATCCCTACAGTGCTACAATATCTCATGTGTAAATACAAAAGGTTTTGTGGACATTTGACATTTAATTCTATTCCTCTATCCATCCATCCATCAATAAATCCATCCATCAATAAATCTATCCATCAATAAATCTATCCATCCATCCATCTATCCATCCATCAATAAATCTATCCATCAATAAATCTATCTATCCATCCATCCATCTATCCATCCATCAATAAATCTATCCATCCATCAATAAATCTATCCATCCATCCATCCATCAATAAATCCACCAATAAATCTATCCATCCATCCATCCATCAATAAATCTATCCATCCATCCATCCATCCATCCATCAATAAATCCATCCACCAATAAATCTATCCATCCATCCATCCATCCATCAATAAATCTATCCATCCATCCATCCATCCATCAATAAATCCATCCATCAATAAATCTATCTATCCATCCATCCATCAATAAATCTATCCATCTATCCATCCATCAATAAATCCATCAATCTATTCATTCATCCATCCATCAATAAATCTATCCATCCATCCATCAATAAATCTATCCATCCATCTATCATCAATAAATCTATCCATCCATCCATCCATCCATCCATCAATAAATCCATCAATAAATCCATCCATCCATCCATCCATCCATCCAATCTACCCATCAATAAATCTATCCATCCATCCATAAATCTATCAATAAATCTATCCATCCATCTATCAATCTATCCATCAATAAATCTATCCATATACTTTTTTGCTTCAAATTAAAAGCTAATGTTTCTCATATCACTGTCTGATTTGATTCATGTCTTATCCTACAACTGCACGACTTAAACAATCTGAAAACTGTTAAAAACCCAGTCTGTTTCTCTGACCCACAATGCCCGGCTCTAACAGAAGGTCTGGCTGATGACGTTTGCTAAATGAAAGGCATCTTTAACACGTCTGCGGTGTAAGACTGAGGTTTAAACACGTATAATAATGAAAACAGCGAACGACTCTTGCTTTACAGCAGGACAACCTCTATTATAACCGAACACCAGACTATTACCAGGTCACCCAGCACTTCATCTGTATATTTAGCTCTCGCCATAGCATTACGGGTTTAGTTTAATCAGGAGTGTCTCCTACGACACATATATAACTATCATTATCGCTCAAACTCAGGGTTAGTGATCTGAACAAAGACTACAGACGTGAATCAAGCAATCAGACTTACAGTTTTATAGATCATTAATATCAGCAGGCCTGTCACAATTATTGACCATATAATCGTTGTTATTTGATATAACCGTAATTATTTGATATAACTGCAATAATTGTATAGTTTAAATTTCAATTATGTTTTGCCAAAGAATACACTGTAAAAAACACTGTTGTAATGTGCACAAAAATAGTCAAAGGTATATATTATATTATATTATATTATATTATATTATATTATATTATATTATATTATATTATATGTCATGTCATATTATTTTATATTATATTATATTATATTATATTATATTATATTATATTATATTATATTATATTATATTATATTATATTATATGTCATGTCATATTATTTTATATTATATTATATTATATTATATTGTATTATTATGTTATGTTATGTTATGTTATGTTATGCTATGTTATGCTATGTTATGTTATGTTATGTTATATTATATCAATTTTCACAGCATTAAAGTAAATCATATGGGCCTATTTAATTGTATTATTATATTATACACAATTATATATACGTATTAGGCTTACACTGTAAGTGACATGAACAAAACAGAATTATATCATTAATTGCGATTATTTCTTTGTATGACAATTAACATTCAGCACAAAATTCATGATCGTGACAGGCCTAAACTATCAGATCTAGAATTAAGAGAACATTTATTCTCTCTAAATGAACAAATAATTAGTTTATGATGAATGAACTGCACAGTGAACCCAAAACAGCAGATGACGGATCAATCCCAGAAAACCTTTAAACACACACTTCCCTGCGCTTACGTCAAGAGAATGACAGCATTAAAGTCCTCCTCATGAACGCGTATCATTACAGTGGAAACGACGAGTGTCAGCGGCTCGTGCTGTGGCCGACACACACTTACCGTAATGAGTCAGGACGTCCTGAGGCTTAACGACTGTGTTGCAGACATGGCAAACGACGGGTGTGAAATCCTCATGGGTTGAGACGTGATCATACACGAGCATATCTAGAGAGAGAGAGAGAGAGAGACAACTTTTAAAACCAATGAATATCAAATCTGCTGTAGTTTATTAAAAGTTTGACTGGAAAAATATGATTTTTCTTCCCTTTACTAGTTTATTTTAAATGGTCATGTGGTGTAACAAACAAACATGATCATCTTTTTCTCTCGAAGCGAACATGAAAAGTGCTGCTCACCGCAGATTAGTGCCGATCACTCTCGGAAATTAACGGAATAATCATTTTACAGCCGTAAGCGATATTAAATTATTTTGGGAGCATGTGAATTTTTTCCACATCTGACCCACTAAATTATTAACCAAGGTTGCCAATGACGATCAGAGCGGACATGATAGCATGTACAACTCACCTAAGATGACAGTTTGAGATGGAAATCATAAGTTAAAGAGGTCCATTTATGCTTTTTAATTTTTTTAAAATACATTTTCATCTTTCTTTAGTGTGTAATGCTGCTGTTTGAGCATGAAAAAGAGAGTTATTCTCTATATCAGTGTCTGTGTCTTAGTCTTGAGTTTCTTCTGGGAACAAACACGTCACAATATTCCTCATTTAAATAATTCATACGCAGAATAAAGGGGCGGGGCCTGGGTGAGTTGTTAGTAGTGCACATTGAAATGTACTTTAAACCAGAGTTTTATGTCGCTCAGCTTGTGTTTTAAAGCAGGACGGACTAGAGGCCAGTTGGGTATCATGTTCAGCGCTGTATTTAGTCAAGCTCATGATCTGTGGAGAACTGAGACGGAAGTGTTCGCTGAACTTTTCTCCACCATCCATGCTGACTCATTACACACTTACTCTAGTACACACCTTTTCTAAAAATGAAAAACATCTGAACTGCATTAACTTAACTGACACTTAAATGACAGATTACGTTCAGAATGTAATATTAGTGTATTGTTACAAAAAAGTGTGAGTTTTCCGTAATCTTGAATCATGAACTAAATGAATGAACATTACTAAACATTTGTTCTGAGAACATGAACTAAAAAAATTATGATAGTAATGTTTGTTACTATAGTAACTATAGTGTCATTTAAAGTTTATCAGTGCACATCATATTTTTCTTTTTTTAGTTCATGTTCTCCGTAATCTTGAATCAGAATAACTTCCCCTCCTCTTGCAGTGACATCATCACAACCAGAGGGCGGGGCTCAACCTGTCACTCACATGAGATCAGCCAATAGCAAACCACAACCATCCAATCAATTCCCCACAGGCAAATCAAGCCCCGCCCACATTTGTTCTTGTTTGAGAGGCCGTTTCACTCGGATTTACGGCACAATAGAGAAGAACAGACTAGCACAACTTCAGTTTCATGTCGACTTTAAATGATAGATTATGGTTAAGTTACTAGTGTGTTGTTCCTGAATAGTGTGAATAGTTATCTAAATATCTGAAAGTAGATCTGTTCAGCTACTATGTTTGTTTATGGCTTTTTTTTTTAAGTGTTACTCAAAACTATATCAAAATATCCAGTGCTTTTGTACCAAGTTGGTGCTAAAATAAAAAATAATAGTAGTAAAAACAATTGTTATTATTATATTTTTTTATTTTAGCACAGAAGTGCTGTATTTTACATTCAAATAAAATAAAAACTATTATATTGGTCTATGTTGTTATTTATTCAAATAAAATTGAAATAAAATATTAAATATGGATAAAGTGCTCTTTAAAGTAAGCAGTTACAAAAAAGCTTTCTTAAATAAAACATACTTGAAGTTGCTTTAATATTTCACTGATAGCATGAAATAATAATACATCTGTGCAGTCAGCAAGCTGTGTCAACTGATGAAATGTTGGTACTGAGACATTATTGAAAAGTTATTATTGGTGCAAACAGCGAGAATAACATGATGACACAAGAAGAAACCAACATGACACACACACACACACACACACACACACACACTCACCTGCTTTACTGAGTTTGATCACCTCTGCGCCCTTCAAGAGCTTCTTCCCAGCAGTATCAGAGTAAAGATCTGAAAATATAAAAATAAATCAATAAAATCAATATCGCTGCATGCATGCATGCATTAGACTGACACTGTAACCAAACAGTTACCTAACATGCACAGTTACAAATACTGGTAGCTAGATGGCTGTCTTGATCCAGTAATGCAACACACGCACATCCGCGCACACACACACACAAACGCACGCACGCACACGCAGAGAGACACAGTGTCTAAACTTATACACACTCCGTCTCATGAGCCACTAACACCCATGCATTCGCGAGTAAAGTACAGAAGTGCCTGACACCTGTCAATCACTCATGACATATGCGCATATGAATGCATGCGTGTTTACAGCGTGTTGTTTATGCAGCGGCGCAGATGCACGAGAGGACACGCGCGAGCGCGCACGCACGATCTCCCGTTCTCGACCCCGACACCATGAAGCGTCGTACTGCAGTCGAACAAGTGTGTGAGGGCAGTAATGCGACTTACAGTGTGTGTTGTGGCTCCTGTGTGCAGTGTGAGCGCGCGGCGGTACAGCGTCGCCATTGCTCTTCCTTCTTCCTTCACAGACTGAGAGAGACGAGCGAGCGAGAGAAACATGTGACGTCACCTTCGTCAGGGTTCGGCCAGTGTTCGGGTGCGTTCGGCTCGGAAAGGTGAAAGGTTGAGCGTGTACAGTCCATCAAAACATGTATCCCTCCTGGGACCCAGGAATAGACTTTTGGCCACTGTAGTGGACATTATGTTTTAGTGAATTTCTCTGACGCCACACATGTCACGTGTCACAATCTGGGTGTCCTGTAAAGAGCACATTCAGGGCTTTTCAGAGACACCAAATGTTTGGAGGTTTCACCATGAAAACAACTTCTCCTGGGTCTTTAAAAATGACTGACATTCATTTAGTGATCAAATGTAGCACTCTTATGGAAATATGATCATATATTTTAAATCTGACTACTTTTCAAGTTGTATTAAATAAACCAACATCTCAGGAAAACGTTATGGGGTTTAAAATCAAAATATGATTTTGTTTTGATTTCATACATGTCCACTGTAGAAGACATCAGGACTTAAATCATGTTTATCAGGCATTTTGGGAGACACAAGTGAATATGGAAATAAATTATACATCAATATTCCTATGAAATATTGTATATTATGATTAAAATGTTGCCAATTATTACACATCTTTGCACCAAGAATACATTAATATGCAAATTAGATACAGTGTATAGATACATTGCATTGAATGGGAATATTAATTTATGGCCATTTTACCCACATATTGCATAGAGTAAAATGGCGTATCAATTCATTACGTTATATCTTTTATAACATAGTTGAGAATCATCTTTATACAAATTTTGGTTAAAAAAATCCCATTGTTTTTGCCTATACATGTAATTTATGTTTTTTTTTAAACAACTGAGTCCTGGCGTCCACTACAGAGGACAAAGCATAACATGAATAAAATATTATTTTTCAAAAAAAAAATGTTACCATTAATTTCTTTTGCTCTAAACAATGTGATGACATGAAAATAAATAAATAATAATAATTCAAAATACTTTTTTTTCTGGGTCTCACAAGGATATAGTACAGTTATAGTTTTTTTTTTATTATTTTAAGTACTGTCCTAAATCAGCCCATCCTGTACTAACTAATGCACAACCACAGCACAAAACAAACACGCATCTCACTGAGATATGAATAGCCTATGTGAGATAAATAAGCCAAACGCGGACAGTCAGGGGTCAGAACACCTGTAGGACATTACAATCTCTTTTGACACTCGAAAACAATTCACGACTGTGAACGACCTTATTGAGGCATTCGCTCCGGAGAATGTTTTGCTTGTTCTTTTGACAAATGTTGATCAGAGAAGTCACAGGATGAGCAAGCAAACAAAAGCGCTATTATACCAGAAGGAAACCCAGATTTATTTGGGTAAGAAATCACCCTTTCTCCCCAGAAGCACAAAACATGAGATATCAGGCTTGCATAGATTCAAACACTACCAAGTGCACTTCACAGTCACTTTTATTCATCAAAACAAATAAAGAAACAAAAGCATGAACAAGAATGGAAGTAAAACAAAGAAAAGGCTTTAGGAAGGAACTCCAGCACCATTAGAAATGCTTAATACTGCATTAAATGCATAGATAACAATATAAAGGCAAAATAAACATGAATAAGGACGAAACTACAATTTTCAAATGCAAAAATACACAGGAATGACGCTGTGGAAAGGCCTGTTCACCGTAACACGTGAACATGAACGCAAAGGTTGAAGAAACAGCGAAACATCGTAAAAGTAAAATGTCATAGTGCATTCAAGACATTGCATTTCCATTAAAAGTTCAAAAAAGCACTATATATAAAGGTATTACAAAGGATAAAACAATTTTAAAAACGACACGTTCTTCAAGTACACAAGAAATCAAAAGGTGAAAGATATAAAACGTAAAAGGAGGAGAGAGAAAAATCACATGAATACAATATGCAATTTAACATGACACATTCTTATAAATTGCAAGCATAAACTGTTTTGTTTTGGTAACACATTTTTTTAACGTGTCCTTGTTACACACAATGCATGTATTTACTATAGTAATAACTATAAATTATGCATAATTACATGCAATTAACCCTAAACCTAACCCTATAGTAAGTACATGTAGTTAATATTACTCAGTACTTAAATATATAATTAGTGTAATTATATATTTAAGTACTGAGTATTAATAAGCATGTACATGTACTTACTATAGGGTTAGGTTTAGGGTTAGTTGCATGTAATTATGCATAATTTATAGTTATTACTATAGTAAATACATCATGTGTAACAAGGACACTGTAAAATAAAGTGTTACCAAATAAAGTGTAACCGTATTCTTCATAAAGGCTAAAGTGTGATTGGTCGTGTTGTGTCGGGGTTCAGATGTGTGCTGTGGCCGGACCCCGTCCCGCAGCTTGTTGAGCGTTGACCTTCTGCGAGTGCCAGCGCGTCTCCTTATACACAAACCAGGCGTTCCCAACCCATATGAGGAGATTCAAGTATCCAAACACCTGAGAATGAAGTGTGCAGTCAGGCGTTTACAACATGCATACTTTAAAAAGCATGCTGATCGTGCACTATTGATTGCAATGAATAAAGTCCCATGCTACCTTAATATTCTGGCATATGCAACATTTAGGAAGTTAAATGCATTGAAAATGCTGTTTAATATTCATATTTAACAATAATAACAATATTAACAATAATCTAATTGGTTTATTATTCATATTTAATATGATTATACCAACGATATGTAATGAGTTATTAACATCGTTTATTTTATTTTATTAATGTACATTTATAACACTGTTCTTACCTTGCCTTTAAATGACAGAAAACTGGTTAATACTGAGGGAGTGACAGATCATTTGACATCTTTCTCTCTTTTGATGAATGTAATTTTCCCCTCTTTTGGAAACTCATAGAAATGCTATAGTGGATTTATTTATTTTATTTTACTATTAGGGCAAATAGCAATGCAAAAATAATATTTGTTGGTAATAATATAGAGGTTTACCCATCATTGGATCTTAAAGTCACCATGAAATCAAAACTGACCATTCTAATTTTTTTATGGAATATTGCAACATTTATAATAAATTATATATCCAAGCACATAATTTAATTTTTTTTTTTTTTATTCATGTTCCTTGTAATCTTGAATCAGAATAACTTCCCCTCCCTCCTGCAGTGACATCATCTCTTCTCTGATGACGAGGGCGGGGCTCAACCTGTCACTCACATGAGATCAGCCAATAGCAAACCTCAACCATCCAATCAATTCCCCACAGACAAAATCAAGCCCCGCCCACATTTGTTCTTGTTCCAGAACCGGTTTCACCCGGATATACCGAGGTAAGAATGTGTTGGTTTGTGTTTTTATATGTATTAACTCAATATTACAGTTTTTTTAAACTATGGTGGCATTTTAATGTCGTGTCTGCTAACGTCTTTGTCTCGTTATATCGTGTTTAGCACTTGTAATGTTTGGGTCTACACAACAGCATGTGACATTCGTTGGTGAATCATAATTACGGAAAGTCATAACTGACGCGATATATAAAGTCACGGCTTTGACTGTTCCAATATGGCCGACGGCTTACATATAAACAGCCGCTAATGAGGCATCTATCTGTCTGTCTATATGGCTCCACATACACAATATGTGGAAGAAAAGACTCCTGTTTCATGTCAACCATAATTCTAGCTGATGTTTTGTGAAAGACGTATTGCTGATTGTTCAGTGTGTTTTGTGTCTTACCACAGATATATTGAGCAAGCGCATGCTGGCAAACTCAGTGACTTCACATCGGACACCGGCGTCCCTGCAGAGCGCCAGAGTCGAGTCAATGCCGGCCGTCCCGGTGGCGTCCTTCACCGTCTGCAGGCCTCGAGCCCACGCCGACGAGCACACCAGCCACAGGAACGCAAACGCCGAGGTTAACACAAAATCCTAGCAGACAAACACAAGGAAAATTTAAAAAATGCATAAATCAGGGATATAAAAAACATGGTAACACTTTCCAATGAGGTTCAGTAGTTAACATAAACAATACTACTTCAGCATTTATTAATCTCAGTTAATATTAATTTCAACATTGACTAATACGTAATTAAAATCAAAGGTTGTGTTTGCTAACACTGTAAACTACCATGAACAACGACTGTATTTTTTATAACAAATATTAATAAATCTTGTAACAAATGTATTGTTCATTGTTAGTTCATGTTAGTTAATACATTAATGAACCTTATTGTAAAGTGTTACCAAAAATACATGTTGTGCAAACGGTCCCTAAGTTAATAATGATCTTTGCAATGGAAGTGAATCACTGAAAACTAACTTTAGTTAATTAATCTTTACCCTAGAGCTGCTGTAAAGACAAAACAATCTCTGTTAGGCTACTGTAATCTCCTATTATTACTGTAAAGCTGCTTTGAAACAGTCCATGTTGTTATAAATGAAGGTGACTTGACTTGACTGTACAGTTCAAGCTCTAGTACTCACAAACATAGGGCCGAAGTCTGAGTCTCGGTACACATGCATGTATCCCAGGTACACCAGCAGAGCCGCCATCGAGTAGAGGAACGCCAGGACGGCCACGGCCACGAAGAACTCCACCGAGGACGAGGCGTCTCCCACCAGATGAGTCTCGGCGACGCTGCGGTTGCAGAGGGTGGTGTTGTTCTCCACAAGACGCTCCTGGCTCATCCTTCAGTGAACAACACCGAGAACATGTGAGGAGAGGAGTGATTATTATAGCTTTAAACTGGGTCTTATTTAACTGTGGTTTTGTCATTTTTATTTAGTGTTTGGTTTTTTCTTAGTATTAGTATTTAGGTTTATTTTATTTCAGTTTTTGTTTAATTCTAATTTCTCATTTTTGTTTAGTTAAAGACTTTTTTTTTCAACTAATATTTGTATTTTATTTTAGTTTGTTTTAATTTTTTTTTTTTTTTTAATAGTTTTAGTTAATAATAGTAATACCCGGGAAAGAGTTTATATAAGTCGGGCCAAACCTGAATGAGTGTTTCATTGCCGGAACTTAATTTGCTGAAATTACCTGTTTTTTAGTAATTGTGTTATGTTTATGAATTTTTTTATTTTTTTATTATTATTTTTTATGGTTTTAGGTTTACACAACTTTTTAGGTTTATTTTTTATTTCAGTTTTAGTTTAGTTTCAGTTAGTTGCCAAGATAACAAACCTATTTTTTATTTTTATTTTTATTTATTTTTCACCTTTATTTGACACTTTTTTTAACAGTTTTAGTTATTAATAATAATAATAATAACCCTGGAAAGAATTTATATTAGTTGGGTTAAATTTGTGTTATGTGTTTCTGTCATTATTGTTAATCTATCCATCTATCTATCTATCTAAAATTCTTTTTATATTACTATTTAGGTTTATTTTTTATTTCAGTTTTAGTTTTAGTTTAGTTAGTTGCCAAGTCAACATTTCTAATTTTCATATAAAGTTTTTTTTTTCATATAATATTTGTATTTTATTTTAGCTTATTTCGATTATCAAAAATATTGTAATAGTAATAAAACAATAACCCTGAAATGAGTTTATATTAGTCGAGTCAATGTCGAAACTTCATTTAAATTTGAGTTAAATTTGTAATAATTGTGTCATTTTTATTAGGTTATATATATATATATATATAAATCAAATTGATTAATCGCATCTAACATAGAAGTTTGTGTATACACACACACACACACACACACGCACGCACATACATTTACAAACTTTTGTGTTAGACGTGATTAATTAATTTGACAGTTTATTGCCATTTCAGTTTCCGTTTCCGTTAGTTGCTAAGACAACAATTATTTAATCTTTATTTAAATAATCAAAAAGGTTCCAACAGTTGTAGTCACTATAGTAACCGCGGGAAGCGTCTCCATGATCGGGCCACACCTGAACGGGTATGTGAAAGTGGCAGTGAGTGTCTGGTTGTCTCCTCCGTCGCAGAAGATGGAGAGCTGGTTTCTGCCAGTGTATCCTCCACACGTCCCGAACGCAAGAACAGCAGCGAGCTGCAGAAACACACAACATTACATGAGTCGAAACAGCTTCACTTTCCTAAATGCACATGAAATAAGCCCTCTTCTCCGCCCATGAATCATCTGACATCCTAATCTGATCTTGTGCTCAGTTTTAACCTCTGATTCCCTGCCGGTTTGTGTTTAACCCCTGCTAAGCTAAATGAAGACCTGCTGTTCGTGGCCAAAGTCAAGCTCATTTCCCAACTCCAGATGTTTGTCTCTTCGCTGCATGAAACATCCTGTTTGCCAGCTCAATCTCAAGATGCAATCCTAACAAAAACGGAGAAAACCAGCCGCTGTAGACAGCAACAGCTGTGACTCCGTTTCCACTGCCGATATCAGATTCCTCTGAGGAAATAACGAAGGGAGGAACTTCATGTAAGAAGGTGGCTAAAGAAAACTCAAGACGTGCTGAGTTGCTGGTGTAGGGAATGTGCGTTTAATGGGGGAAAAGCATGCAGTCCCAAGAAAAGTGGAAATGCTTCTATTTTGAATTAGCTATATGCAAAACATATTATAAGCATACTAAAATATGCATACTTTATCATTTCTTAGTATGCACTTGAGCATGCTATAGACAAAACATAATCCATACTCCCACTCCATTTCCAACATGGGGAAATCTCACAGTAAAGCAAGCATCTGTGAAAAACATGATATACTGGGAGAGTAATGTATCTATGCATCATCTTTTTACTCTTTTATCACCGTTTTAATGTACCTTACTTATATTTTGTGATTATTTTAATTCCTTTCTGTGTAAATTACCATATGAAATGTGCTATATAAATAATCTTGCCTTGCCTTAATTGTCTTTTCAGGTTTCAAGGGGAGGAAAAAAATTCCCAGATTTAAAATTGTAGATGGGCTATAATGCATCCCACATGGGTATTGCTCACTATTAAATAATTCGTGTGCATAACATGTTTAAGTACTAAATCTACTAGTATAAGTAAAGTAGCTGTGCTAAATATTAAGGCTGGTTAATTTGCATGGAAGAATGCATTCGTGTAAACGCGCTTTCTGCGAGGCCTTTGCTCTTCGTGTGAAAGTTAAAGCATGAAAACTATCTTACTCACCCACTCCACGACTTTAACAAACCCCAGAGGCTCTCGAACAGGGCTCAAGTTTAATCTGAATCCAGTCTGCATCTTTTTCCAGCGGCACAGATATATCCTCCGGGAAGAAAAGGAAGGGGCTCAAATCTTTTCTGGCTCAAGTTTTCATACGAAAAAAGTAAGTTTGACAGAGTGACGTGGTTCTGTGGTAAATGATGCTGCTCCTCCTCCGCGAGGAAACGAGAGTAAATCCAGATGAATTATTAAGAGAAACAGATTTATTTTTGTTGAGCGTTTTTTAAGCAGACACTAGAAGCCTAATATATTTGATTAATATGTATCTGACGTGTGTATCCAATATATAAATATATAGTTTCTTCTCTCGGTTTTTTGATGCGCGTGTAAAACAGCCCAGCAAACAATATTTCAGTCATATGATTCTGTGAGACGCTAGAGATGGATTCTCGACATTCCTGTGCTCCGTTATAAACTCTCAAGTCTCTTAAAGGAACAGTTCACCCATAAGTTAAACTTGTCATTTGAATGAGTTTCTTCAGGGTGCGAGTTGTGGAGGTCTGTATGTAAGTATGTATGTGGAGCCATATAGACTGACAGATAGATGCCTCATTAGCGGCTGTTTATATGGGCCGCTATATGTAAGCCGTCCGCCATATTGGAACGGTCAAAGCCGTGACCATATATATCGCGTCAGTTATGACTTTCCGTAATTATGATTTACCAACGAATGTTACATGTTGTTGTGTAGACCCAAACATTACAAGTGCTAAACTAACACAATATAACGAGACAAAGACGTTAGCAGACACGAAATTAAAATACCACCATAGTTTAAAAAACCTGTAATATTGAGTTAATACATATAAAAACACAAACCAACACATTCTCACCTGAGAAAGGTTATCATTTTTTTTTTTTTTTTTTTTAAATCTCGGCGGTTTCACAACCAGAGGCTGTGCAATGTTATAGCATCTTGGAAAACTTGATTTTTACTGAGTAATGACAGCACCTGAAATGTTGACCGTTCCAAGATGGCGGACGGTTCGACTTGGTCAATGTGGTTTCTATGGGTACATCTATGGCTGAAACTCTTTCAGTTCGGTATCGGGATCGTAACAAAACAAGTTCTGTATAAATAGTTAAAACTTATATTTTTACACATATGCATAATATGTATAATACTTTAAAATATATTTATTATAGATTATTTACATGAAAATAACAAAAGGATGTTGTTATATAGAAAATTTGGCACTATATCTTTTGTGCAATGATTGGCTGCTACCAAATATGACCAGTAAATACATTTTCTAAACAAAATGACCACTGCATTGAGAGAAATACAAGTCAAACCAGAATTGGTATGATATTGCTTTTTATTTAAACTTTCACACTAATGTTCCTTAACACAGTTTTAAAGTTGTGATCAAAATGAAGTGATTTAATTACTAGATTGAAGGCTAGTGCATCGAGAAACACTTTACTGTCCTTACAGCAGCTATAAAAGGGAATGGTTTCATCTTGTTCACTATTCCATAAAAAAGGAAAAGAAATAATGACATAATGACTTGTTTTTTCAATATGCTGTCAAAACGGCATCGGACATGTTAGTTTAAAATATCTGAAGAGGTTGAAACAAAACGGGAGACCCAACATAAACATAAAAACATCAATGAAATTATAATTAGCAGGTATTGTCAACCAAGTGTACAATCCAACATGTACACACACACACACACACACACACACACACACACACACACACACACACACACACACACACACACGTGCCAGAGACTAACTGAACATCAGTCTTCTACATATCGTAACAGATCAGTGAATTTTCTGTTGTTACAAAATGGGCATTAGACAAAAATAAGAACAGATCTCTATTTGCACTAATAAGAAGCCAGCTCTCTCAAAATAAAAACACGCGCCGATATATACAAGAGAGGAGGCAGTTTGGCCACATTATTCTGACTATGGATATTTACTATGGTAACTCTGGCGGTATGTCATAAAAAATAATGATTCTGGAGTTTGAAACATTAAGTATACAAAATAGTAAAACCAAGCTCTTCTAAAATGATTCCTGCTGTATAATAAAACCTGTGTTTTCAAATAAAGCTGTAGTGAATATTTAAAAAAAGATGTTTTTGTCGCCTTAAATATATCAGGTTTACATTGTATATTATGATGGAGCATTTAATATGTTGGCAAAATCTGGAAAATGTAGAAAGTTAAGGGTCTATTATATCTGGTTGAATTCTGTCACAAACATGTCCAGATTATATTTAACCCCAAAAATATCTAAAGAGAGAAATAAGAAATTATATTTTGCATAAAGAAAATGAATCCTCCTTTTAGAACCGTTTAGATTGAAAAAACAAAAAGTATATTTAAAATATATAATATTTATACATCATGGAAGTATGTGGTGCCTTTAATTTATGTTGATTTAAAAAAAAAATACTGCATACAGTAAAAACATTTAAAATGGTCAGTGTTAATAATGAGAATGATTAATGAGAACCACAATCGAGAACTACAGTAAAAATAAATTGTGGTAATTTATGCTGATTTAAATAATTTAAAAAAATCTTATATTGCGATATAAAAAGATACTGCATTACAGTAACAACATTTAATATTTTCACTGTTAATAATAAGAATGGTTAATGAAAATCAAATCACTATTGAGAATTACAGTAAAAAACTGTAATAATGAGAATTTTTGGTAAAATGTGCTTAAACATGAAAGTTTCATTTCCTTTATGCAAAATTAAGTTTCTCATTCAGTTCTTTAGATTTTAGGGCATAGCTAAACATGTTCTTGCGAGTTTCACCATTGAAATGAAAACAGAAAGGACAAAGCCAACAAAAGAGAATGAACGTATCCCTCTAGTTCAGCCGTCTCCTTTGCATAAAGGAATAGATTAATCCTTTGATAAAGTGAAAACCCTACACACAACATTCACATTCAACAAACACTGAACGATTACCTTTCAATCCTACAGTCAAAGCAAAGCGAAATCTTCTCGCGGTATACGCACACATATACGTCTCCATTCCTGCAAAGACGTGTGATCAATAGCACGCTTGGTCAAATACACAGTTACATAAATAGCATGACAGTTGCTCTCATCCGCCATTAGAAAGAGACATTGAAGCATAGTGGAGTCAGTAGACAGAAACATAGATCAGCTCTGTACACTGAACTGACGGTGGGGTGAGTGTGTGGGCACATGTCCTCACATCTGTGGATTATGGGTGGAGAGAGAGAGAGAGAGAGAGAGAGAGAGAGAGAGAGAGAGAGAGAGAGAGAGAGGACTGATGGAGGATCTCAGAGCAGCAGATCCTTCACTTCGCTCTCCTTCAGCTTGGCATTGTCTCTGACCTCATCGAAGGTGTACGATTTTACAATCTTCCCGTTCCTGAACACAGTGTGCAGCAAGTCCTGTGAGGGGACAAAAGGACATTACTCTAAGCAGGGAACTTCAAATTCAAGGACATTTCAAGGACTCTCCAGGTCCAATACCCTCAAATTCAAGGACTTAAAGGTGCTCTCTAAGCGATGTCACGTGTTTTTTTAGGCCGAATTTTTTTTTGTCACATCCAGCAAACATCTCCTCACTATCCGCTAGCTGCCTGTCCCCTGAACACACTGTAAAAAAACGCGGTCTCTGTAGACAGCCCAGGCTCCACAAACACAACAAAAACAAACTGGCCCAGCCTGGACCACGAAACATAACAAACAGTGTTCCATGATTTGGGGGTGGGGTTGGGGGGGTTAGTGTGCGTGCTCATGAAGGGGGGTGTGGAGGAGAGAGAAGCACGAAGAGGGAAGTTAGCTAGAGGAGAGATGTCCTAAACAACGACAACGACTAACGTTAGAATTATATTCTCTTGAATTTCGATATGGCCGACACACGACCAAAGAGACGACGTTCCCATGAACAAATAACAAAGAAGAGGGAAAAGGAACGCGCAAAGTCCCGAATTTACATCGGGATAAGCCTGTTTCAGGAAGCACGGAAGGGAGGGGGAGGGGCTGGGATGAGGAGGAGGGAGGGTCGAGCTAGCCTAGCCTACTTCGAACGTCAACAAGAAGTGACGTCACCCAACATCGCTTAGAGCACCTTTGATTTGGGGACACATTTATCGTGTCCAACAGTAAACGTTGAGGTAGTAGTTTTGTGCGCGCGTGAGCGTCATGGCTACGTACAACACAAAGTACCTCACGCGGGAAACACTAAATGCGCGTAACTAGCGTAAATCAAGCAAGCTAGTATGTATAGGCCACGAAGTGTTGGTGAAATAACACATTAGCGGACCGGAGGGAATAATATAATATTTATATTTTTGTTCAACTTCTTGAACAAAATTAATTCAAGCACTTTCAAGGATATGTACGTTTATTTGCTAAAACTTTCCAGGGCCTTGAATTTTTTTTTTTAAATTCACAAACTTTCAAGGATTTCAAGGACCTGTGGGAACCCTGTCTAAGCAATGTCTGAAACTTTGTATTTTGAGCACTTCTTGTGTTGTTTGCCTTTTCATGACTCGCTTGCTGTATTTCGCTTTGGATAAAGGCATCTGATAAATGACTAAACGTAAATGTAAGGAAAATGAACAGGCTGCCGCTTGACGATATGCAATTAAGCGAATGGATTCATATTTTTAATAAGTACCCTAGTGAAAAAAACGTTTATTTCATACTAAGCATACAACACATTAACATATTTACTGACATATTGTTTGAGATATGCTATAAAAATTAAAATTAAACTTTATTTGGAGTATTTCTTTATTGCACATTTCTTAATATTAAGCCTAAAATGTGTTTTAACATCACTATTAGTAAGGATAGTATGATCACTGTATTATACAAGTCTTTAAATGCAATATATTTTAAGTGTACCTAAAATATACTTGCAATAGTTGCACTTTAGCACAATCAAATATACTTAAGTATATCTTTAGTTAGACCTTCTGGATAAGTACAAAAGTACAAAATTAGCAGGTTTTATACCAATTTAGTATACTAACAGTGCTATTGCAGGGTATTTAGATTAAGTACATAATATGTAAATGTATTTGTAGGGTACTTAGCATAAAATGCATGTATTTCAAATATATTTTAGTATATTTATTTTTCACTAGGGCAGAGCTGCACAAATAATCGTTAAAAGATCATGATCTAGATTCAATCAGATCTCATTCCTACGTGACAATGATTCATCAGTGTCTAACATTATCAAGCTAAATGCATGATTCATTTTTAATCACGCTGAATGAACGTACCTCTCCATACTCCTCCAGATCACCCTTGCCCTCTTCCAGAGTAACGAAATCTCCACTTGGCGTCCTGTGAAGAGAAAGCCGACCCTTCTTTGACCTTTTGTTGGGGTCTGCAACAGGATCTTTGAAGACGTTTACCTGTAATTAACAACATCTTATTAATAATAAATCCTACATTTTCTGAATTATGCATACTATATACAAGGTCAGATATATTTCTGTTTCTGTAAAATAAATGGCTAGGGATGTCAATTTTAGCTGATTAACTGTTAACATTAATGTTTAGGTCTCCGAATACCATGCACACTTCACTCATCATAAGTACAATTAAAGATGAAGCATGTAATTTCAGTGACACTCGTTTCACGAAATGCTACGGATGCACCGATATGAAAATTTTGGCCGATAACCGATAATTCTTTATATTTGAAAGCCTGATTTCAAAAACAAAAGTCTCACCATTAAAAGCCATGTCCCAAGCTCACAATTATAATGTTCTCATAATTTTATGTAGCTTATATGACAGCCCAATTTCCCTTTTTTTGAGATTTTTGGATATTTGTCTTCAATAACATGTCTTCTTTCAGACTTGTGGTGAAAAAAAGTCTGAAATACACATTTAGGTCTTTATTTTACTACACTTTCTCTGTTTGCGTCTGTAGATTTCTCATAAATTCAACAAAAGTTGGCATTCTTAATCAACATGCTGTCTGCACCCTGCCATCACACACACCGCTGGAAAGCTCTCTCTCTCTCCTGACCATTCTGTCTGATCCAAATATGGTCATTTCCTTTTTATCAGCAACCAATCGTGAAAGTAAAAGGGCTGAATGCGCAATCTCATTGGCTGATGATAAATCTCCAAAGCCCGTTTTCTCAAAATGACTTTTCTCTCATACTCCAAGTCCGAAATCTCCACTTCAGTCGCACCTGTATACACCAAACTTTCCAGTCTTGTACCTAGTTATATTATGAAGACATTTGTAAATATATTACTCCTAGCCTGATTTATATAACATTTTATTCCAAAAAACATGGCGAAAATCATTTTTTTAAGGCTACTGACAGTATATTCTGATTTATAGGATAACAAAAGTAGATATCCATAAATCCCTCTGTAATTTTTTCCCCATCTAATATGTGAACACAACGAAAAAATAATTTTTAACCTGGCTTTATCCAATACTCAGATTTCGTTTTTTAAAATATATGCAAATTAGTGCATATTTAATTAGATATTGCCTAATTTGCATAATTAAACATTAAATTACAGAAAACTTGTAATACATTTTTTTCTCATCTTAATGTAGGTAATCAACTGGGAAAGTTTCATGGTGATATCTGCAAGTTAAAATTTTTACCCTATTCACCTGTAGTGTCTCGCCTTAATATATCGGCCAAATTTTCTTATCATGGCGATAACGATAACATTAAAAACGAACATATATCGGCCGATACCAATATGGTGGTATCCCTACTAAATGCAATAGCTAAATCTGCCATTAGTCGGTACTTACACCCAGTCCATTCGTCACCACATAACTGCACTTAAAAGAGCAGTTGAGCAGATCTCGGGTCAGTTTCTGCAGCAAAGCTCCTCCTGAGCCGAACGAAATATTCTCGATGCTCCATCTGTGCTTTTTCATGCCCTCTACAATCTGTATACAACAATCAAACAGGTACAGAATGAGTTTAAACTCAGCAAGAGCATACAGATAGCATAAAGTCTGACATGAGCTGGACATACACACCTCCTGCAAAGTGTTGATGTCCACACCGTCACCCTGAATGACTCGGATGTAGGGCGGAAGCACTTTATAGCCTTTAGAGTTCTCAACCGGATGAAATTTCTTTCCTAAAATCTCTAGGACCTGCAAAATAAGACATAATGATCACGACTTTATGCGCGCTGCACAAAAATCTTTGCAAATGTGTTACTAATATGTTCTTATATCTTCAAAATAGGAAATTAATGCACTTCATTTTGAAAGGAATATATATATATACACCAAGGTTATAATCGTTAACGAAAACGAACGAAAAAACGAAAACTAGGTGCGAAAAAACATTGTCGTTAACTGAAATAAAAATAAAAACGAGGCATTACAAAAAAACGATAACTAACTAAAACTGTAATGTGTGTTTGGCAAAACTAACTAAAATAAAATAAAATTATAGAGTAAATGTCCTTAGTTTTCGTCTTTGTCAAGGTCTTTCATTTTTTTAATGCTATTTAAAACACGCAGCGTATTCCCTGCTCACCCTCCGTCTCTCTGTCACTCATTCGTCTCTCACATGCGCGCGCGCGCACACACACAGCCCCTCCCCTCCGTGCACACCGTCTCCATGAGAACGAGTGTTCGTTCGATGTTGCAAGTACGCGAAAGGTTGGTATCTCCATCTCGTGAACACCTTTACACAATCACACATTAAAAAGTGGTATAAAAATATTTTAAATTCTGAATATAATTTTGTCAGTGTGTTAATGTTGACCCGAGAAGCGATTGCGCCTTCTTTAGAAAGTTAACTAGTCGCAAGTTTGAGGTAAAATGCACTTTTTTGGTTGTGGTTGTCGATGTCAAAACACTATAAGCTATAAGCTGTGATTCAAATATTAAATAATGTTATGTCATTTTTTTTACTTTTACACTGAATGTTTGCTGCTTCAATCCAGATGAGTAGGCTATTGACTATATAGGATAAATTAAGTATAGGGTGTGAAAATTGTACAGCTGTGGTATTTGTATAGGGTGTGATTTCTGTATAGAAGATGTGTAGATTTCTGGTATGGCGTGTTGATTTTGTAAGAGGTGAAGGAATTTCAATGGGGTGTGAATTTTTTCCTAAAATTGTATGACATTTTTGTTGAGTTAGTATTACACAATACTTTTTCTGACCTTTTTAAATCTTGCCCCTGACAAATAACCCAAATTACAAAAAAAGACTAAAACTAACACTAAAACTAATAAAAACTAAACTAAAACTAAGCATTTTCAAAAAATAAAAACTAAACTAAACTAGCAAACCCACTTTAAAAACTAATTAAAACTAAACTAAATTTGAAAACAAAAAGTCAAAACGAAATAAAAATAAAAACTAATGAAAAATGCAAAACTATAATAACCCTGATATACACACACACAGTCAAACCCAAAATTTATTCAGACACCTTCAACATTTCTCACATTATCACAGTTTATTTGCTATATTTTAGAAAATGGTAATAAAATATGACAAGAACTATATAAATAACTAAGAAATGGCTCCACCAACATAAGATGAGTGGATAGTGATTGTAAGTCATATATATATGATATGGAAAAGCTGACCTTCTCTTTATGATTAAATATGGATATATTAAATATGAATTTTTTTTTCTTTTTCTTCAGTATGTGAAATACTTATCCAATGAAAACATTCTGGATTTGTATGTTGTATGATGGGACCTTGAACCTTTTATTGACTTGAAAGGACAATTACAATTATTCTCCTGATATTATTATAAAGGAAGGAAAAGGGGGGTGGGGGGGGGGGGGGGGGGTTCTTTCTCTCTCCTCTCACTCCTTTGAGACTATTGGGAGAGTAACCCCTGATTTGACATTAACAGTTTATGAACAACATAATTGTATGTTATACCCCTAGTGACATGTTTGTTCTGTTCTTTTGTGTTCTACTAAAATCCATATAAAACAATAATAAAAATAATTTAAAAAAAATTAAAAAAAGAACAATATAAATATTTCACTGGTTTTTTCCATCCTTCTGTTAGACGGTCTCACAGATGAATTATGTTGAATATCTGTCAGCTGTTAAATTTAACTACACAATTAGATAATACCAGTTTAGCTCAACCGATTACCAAGCAATGCTTCATTTTGTTCAGTCTGTGGTGTAAAAAGGTTGCATTAGCAATTAAAGAAAAAACACTGGTCAGGTCAAAGTGTCTGAATAATTTTTGGTCCCAAATTTTGTATACATTTTACTGGGTAAAATTTTATTTTTGGGTATAATATGTCACAGTTTACTTTATTTTGCCATCCTCACTTACATAAATGAACTATAGTGTCTAGTAAAAAAATATTAAAAAAATTATATAGGGTGTCTGAATAATTTTGGTTTGGGTACACATGAAGTACTGTGTCACAACATCACACATGACTGTGTACCTTCAGCACTGTGTCTAGAGGGTTTCCTGAATCTGGCCGGACCAGCAGCGGTGCGTCTGCGCTCCTCATCTCGATCAGGCTCCTCAGATCTTCCCCCCAGATCTTCTCACAGGCGTTGTAGATGTCGTAGCTGTCGCTGACGATGGACACGGGGACAGAGGGGAACTGCTTGACAATGTGTTCAAAAGCATCCTTCTCATGGTCCTTTCCCCAGGCAGTGATTGTGCTGCAACACACACACACACACACACACACACACACACACACGGTCAGTGAGATCATAAAAAATTATTATACTTTTTATTATTAATATAACATTTAGCAATGCTATAAAAGAAGAAAATCTGAATATATATAAAAACACTACTCCTAAAACCTGAAGTGCTGATCATAAATAGTTTCAGATTTTGAGAATTGCCACTAGGTGGCAGCATTGACAATATATATCAAAGCAAGCCTCATTTCAAAAGCACTACTGAAGCAAAGTGCAAAGTTCCTCTGCTTCAATGAACTGCATTGTTTCTTTGCTGAAGTGTGAGGAAATAAAAAGTGTGATGATGCAGAACTAACCAACCAGAATGAATTAGACCATGCAACGTGTAAGTAAGCTAATTTCCTTCAATGAGCGATACTTCTATGAGCCGTTTTAGGTAAATAGCTAGAAAAATGATCTTACGGTACATTAAAAAGAAGGCGAATACATACACTTCACTAAAAGGAAACCCTATAGGCTATGACTTCACTTTAAAGGAGACATATCATGCTTTTAAATTGTTCCTTTTTACATATAAATCATACATTTGTAGTCTATATAAAGCGGAACTGCAATGCTTGGGTCTGAATTCCTCATTATTATAGCTCCACAGGCCCCTTTTCTGATGTGCGTCTGAGAGCAACTCGTTTTGGTGCGGTCTCTTTAAATACAATTGAGACACTGCATACCCCGCCCCCTCTCCAGGTTGCAGAGGTGACACTCGGTTCAACTCCACCCCGTCCGGCCATTTTTGTAGTTTGATAGCAGAGATACGATTATCTTGCGGCACAGAAACTTTTTATTCACACGTTATTAACAAAATGTCAACAACGGAAGACTTGTCCAGCCAGCCTTACATGTTCGAGCCAGAGTCGGAGCCGGAGCGAGATGAAAATGAAGACGACGAACCTGCAGAACAACGTCTTCATATGGATGTATCGCAATGGTGTGTTACTGTATTTACACATGAAACTTTGGTCTTCCGACCTTTTACCACTGTGTCGATTTATTTTGATTAATATGTGCGAGGGAGAGAGAGCAAGACAGCGTCTAGTTTGGAGACGGTGATGTCTTGTTTACACTTTCGCCTGGCTCTGAAGAGAGAGAGTGCGCGCGCGCGACCGGGTCTCTGCTCGTTCTTTCAGTTAAACATGCGTCCTGTAACAAAGCGCGGCAGTTCATCTACATTAGACGGTGTAATGAAGCGTGTGGGTTACTACATCCAACAACCGAACATTTTAACTTACCCTCTCGTAACTTCTGCATCCTTTAGCTTGGACTACAAAATTGCAGCGAGAAATAAAAATGGCGGATTGCTCGAAGTGTTGGGCCGGAAGTCAATGTCCTTATTTGGCAGTTCCGCTGCAAATACTGTGACGTAATAGTTCAAAAAACGTCATAGATAACAGAAAAATTGGAACAGGTTGAAAAATATGACCAAAACAGAATATAAAGATATCAACGAAGCACCTGAAGAGAATAACTTCATATTTTCTGTACTTCTAAACACTCCAAATATACAACAAAATGCATTTAAGGGCTAAAAAAGTGCATTTGGCATGATATGTCCCCTTTAAGCTGTGTGATTAACTGTCATCAAGAGTCGTTTCACCTGTGTTCCGCAGCTGGTACTGAGTAACCAGGAACCGGGTCTTTGGTGCCGTAGTACTTCTTGATAACACCGATCCCGGCCACAGTGTCTGTTCCTTTGAAGTTTACCAAGTGTGCAGATGCGCCAATCCCAGCCGTCTGAAAACGAGACACGAGTTTAAACACATCAGAAATGACACCACTGAGAGAAAATGAGGATGTTTGATATGTTCTGTATGCATTTAATGCTTGGTATTTACAGTATACGAGTCAGGAGATACTTTAGACTTGGATAGAGTCTCATCTTAACCTGTGTCTGAATCCGCTCCCCATCCACTATATCGGGTGTCGGCCATTTTGTAGTGGTGTCTGAATTCTGAGTGAACGACATCATTCCCTACTTTTACCCACAATCCTCTCTGAATTCGAGTGTATATTCGATGTACACTTGCTGAAGCACTATTTCCCACAATCCAATGCGGAGAGGACTGAGTGTGTGTGAAAGTGCGGTAGTGAGCTTTCTTATTTCTGCTTTAACATTTATTTCATGCTAGTTTTATTATTATTATTTTCCTTTTTTTATTAATCATTACTTGAATAAAAGATATTAAAAATATTGAGACAATATTATATAGATGAATTTTAAAATGATATTAATAAGGTAAATTATATAGGTAGCCTATATTATTTTTGTATTAAAATATATTATTTAGGCATTAACTCAATGTAATGTGTTTTATTAGCAGCCAGGTGTTTTAATAATTTGTGGCACTGTTGTTAACTCGTTAAACTGTAAGGAAGAGATGATAATTTGGTGGATGATTTAAAAATGTTCATTAATCATCTGTAGGTGCGTATTAATTCGCATGTAATACTCATAACGGTCGCCTGAGGGCGCTAAACGACCACGTCATCTGTGAGCGTCAAAGTTTCTAACAATTTAAATCAACGAAACTACAAAGCTGGCACGGAGGTATATATAATTACAAAATAAAGTCATTATGATTGTTATTGTTGCTAATTAATTATTGTTGCTTTATTTTATAAAGCAAGTAACATGTAAGATAAAAGGAGTTTTATCACTACGTGTAACAAAGCCGTTTCTCCGACGCACAGTGTAAACGTCAGCGTCAGACATGCACTCAAATGTCATGCACTATATAGGGATTAGTGAATGAGTGAACGAGTGAGCGGACACAGCTTTAGACATTCCAACTATGCACTACTAACCCAATGAATCTGGTCTATGTGACCAACGTGGTACTTGAATCAGATTTGTGGGGTCTGGTTAAAAGCTTTCAGCACTTCACCTCTTGAGATGAAACCCCTCTGTAGCCGAAGTCGTGCAGTTTATATTCCAGTCCCACCAGGCTTCCTGAAGTTTCCATGAGATATTTGGCCAGAATCTTCTTCTGCTCTCGTGAGTTAGTTGCGACGGTGATGGGATACCAGGACTGAACCAGGATAGTCTGTGAAGGAGACAAACGCATCATTTCAACTAGGGAAGAAAAATGCGATATGCGATAACTCATTAAATTAATGCGATATTCGATACCGTAATGCTTAAAGTGTGTAAAATAAACATAAATTGTCTTTAAAATATATTTAAAATTAATGTTTCACATTCTTTTTGTGGCAAGAAAACATCCCTACAACTTCTGAAAGTGAACATCAGTGTTTTACTGTAGCATAAGAAGTGTTATTATAACATCAGTGGGTTTAGGGTTTCAGGTTATCCTACATCAGGTTTATTTAACAACAGAAACTGAATAATCAAACGTAAAAAAAAATATATATATATATATATGTAATTAAAAATACTGATTCTTATTAAAGCTACAAAAGTTGTTTAGCCAAGAGCAGTGAGTGATTTTCTCTTTGTCTTTTGATCATGACCCCAGTTATTGCAAGCTGTTGCGATATGCATATCGCGATATATACATTTGCTGTATTTCGATAATTTCTATACATGTGACCCTGGACCACAAAACCAGTCACATGGGTAATTTTTTTTTAAATTGAGATGTATGCATCATCTGAAAGTTGAATAAACAAGCTTTCTAGTGATGCATGGTTTGTTAGGATAGGGCAATATTTGGCCGAGATACGACTATTGGAAAATCTGGAATCTGAGGGTGCAAAAAAAAATCGAAACGTTGAGAAAATCTCCTTTAAAGTTGTCCATTTATGTTGCAGATTGTGCTGCATTCACTCACAAAAATAAATGTTTTATATATTTACGGTAGGAAATTTACTAAATATCTTCATGGAACATGATCTTTACTTAATATCCTAATGATTTTTGGCATAAAAGAAAAATCGATAATTTGACCCATACAATGTATTGTTGGCTATTGCCACAAATATACCCGTGCGACTCGAGACTGGTTTTGTGATCCAGGGTCACATATTGTGCAGCCCTAATTTCAACATTTCCCCTTAGCTATTACCACACAATTGTGTTTAATTAGCATTCTGTACTAGGAGTGTTGTGTGTTTTTAGTTTGTGTAACTGTTTCTTGCAGCTGTTGTTGAATCCATGAACCTTTCCGGTGTGTGTTTTCTCTAATGCAGCTTCTGTAACATCACATGTAAAAGGGGCACATTTTTTGGAACTTAAAAATGAAGCTAGTGCTGGTTTAGTCAGTTTACTTTTTCCCCGTGTGTAGTCAGCTGGAACATGAATCCAAAAACAACCAAAAGACCCGCTTCATGCCACCCGAGTGCTTGGGAAGTGTCACACAGTCAACACAGAGGGTTTGGTATGAAGGCATGCCAGGCAATGTTATCATACTGCACACACTAACTGATAATAAGCACATGACGCTCTTTGGACACAAGAACATCACAGTGTCCCAATCACATGGACTCAATTCAACAGCTCATGTGAAATGAGACTCTTGGACATTGATTATGAAGGCATTTAATTTGTTTCAAACCACTGTTAACTTTTGTATCTGCTGCAATTCTCTCATTTGATAGTGATCTTATACGCATGTCGTAGCAGAATGCTTGTCGCCAATTAACATCGCAATCTATTTTACTTCAATAACTGGATGTATTCAATGAGAACATAGGGAAATGTAGGGCGAGACTTGATTTTATCTATCTCAGGAACTGACTGGATCATGAGAAGTGGGCATTCTGTATTACAATAGAGTATTCTGGTTAACATTATTCAATAGCTCAACCTAATAAATTGATGTCAATTAAACAGTCTTTTCAGAGTAAGAATAACACGAAAAACAATGCACTGATGAATTGTGCATGATAATATCAGGAAAATCAGGACGAAAAAAAGGAAAACCTGAACCACCCCTAGTTTATTGTGTAAAAAAAAGAGGATTATTTAACCTGTTAACCGTTGCCAGTGCGCCCGCGCACTTAAGCGTTTTTTTTTTTTTTTTAGTTCAAAGTTACTATCAGATTTAATGACAAACTATACATCATTAAAAAGATATAAGACTCAAGTTTCAGTATTTGACCACTATTGTATTCTGAGAAACTCATAGTGACAGTTATGTCTTAATTTGTGTCAGGAGTTATGAAATGAAAAAATGAGTCGATACCTTTAATATGAATTATGCGCGTCATCCGCTTTCATTCATAAAAAAACTCCGTGCTGTCGTCATGACAGCGATTCACAAAACAACGTCCCTCAGGGCTTTAGCTCAAAAATGTGCAGATTTGGAGAAATATTGATAGATTCTCATAGATATACATCATATTTCTATAGACAGGAATAATATTTATTGAATTTATACCCAAATGCGTCGATGTAATCTTTATGAGCGTTTGGTACTCTGATTTACTGTGTTTTCAATTCATACCAACAGCCTGAGGGCGCTATATGCACAGTATTAGTCCATATATGGAACATGAAGAAGAGCCATGATCATGTGACATTCCAGGAAGCCTCAAACACACACACAGCTAACAGAGTTCGCTGTAATGGATGTAACATGTAGATAAATATGTTTTGAAGACAATAAACATGATTGCAATGATATTTGATTTGCCTGTGTTCTTCGAGCCATGCCAGGTATTTTCATAATAATATATTATATTTATAATGTAATGCTAATCGATATAGACTTTATCATCGTGCAGACTACTATAAAATAATATATTTTCTGTCTGATTTTTTTATCTGAAGACAAATTAGATCACAGAAGATTATTTAAAACACTCGACTTGCGTTATAAAGTAAGTTTGGAGCACAAACTTGGTTTTAATCTCATATTTTGTCGTGTATTGATGGTGTGCTAAGCTAACATGCTAGCTAGCCCTGGGTGCACCTGCCACCTAACTGTTATTCTTTTATGATTTTTTTTCTAAATAGGAATGCTTACTGAAATGTTTCTTTATTCAAGAAGGGCATTTGAGAAAAAATTTGAGAACTTTGATAAAAGAAATTAGGGATTGAATCGTCAAACGCGTGAATGCACAAAAAGTACCAAATAAAATCATTCGCGCGTTTTGCGTCAATTGTGTCCACCGCGCCGTGCTAAACGACTCATTCGCGCCGCAGGATCTCCAGACGCGCGTAAACGCGTCTTTACATTGACTTAACATTGAAATCACTCGCGCCAGACGCTCCATTCGCGTTTGGTGTGAACGCAGCATTATTCCATAGAGCTTTTATTTTGGAAGAAAACCACAGGAAGACCTTAAGGCTCTTTTTGGCAACATATTTATAAACTATTATCATTTCAAATTTGGAAAAATGGTTGCATGTTGCGTTCTCAAATGCACATTATGAGTGGCCCAAACTCGCAGCAGCTTGCAGAGGTTGCAATAATTAAATTACAACCTCTGCGATTTGATAATCGTTTTAACTGTTTTGTGTACTCGCCAACATTGATTTTTACTTAGATTTGGCATGCATTAAGAAGCAAATGGGGTCAATTCTGTTTTCACATTGACTTAAAATGATACATCTGCAAGCTAGCGCAATAAATACCGAATTCATCTGACTGACGGCTATCAAAGTAATCCAGTTCGGCTTTCTTACAGATCATTGCACCTGATTAATGCGCGTTTACTGCATCTTCAGCAAGTATACTTCGCACAGTCTGAGTCTTGGATCAACACAGCCCAAAATCTGACTTTGTGCAGAGATGTGCGTCTTGTAAAGCCGAACTATAACCTATAGGTGACTATCACAAATAAGAGATTCTCTCCAGCCTCACGGCACTAAAGATGACCGCTGGAATGGGAGTGAAGGTTTAAGAGAAGCTTATACTAAATATTGTAATTATCAGTATAATGTCGCCTTGTGAGTCTGAAAAGTCTCCACTCAGTTGAGTTATCAGTAAGCATCAGTGCCTTCCCATGGTCATCATAAAAGAAGTAGACGTGTGTTTACAATCTCCTGAATTCACTGGAGAATAGATATGTGGAGCCAAGGGCACACACACACACACACACACACACACACACAGTCTAAATTTACCATCTTCACGTGACATGTTTGTCATACATTCAAAGCCATCTGTAAAAGGAAACCGACCTCTTACTCAATTAAAGCTGATTTGAATAAACAAATGACAAAACTAACGACCTTTCCCTCGGTGACAGGTGTACTATATCACGATGACTGGACGTCTGGATGTCAGCATGACTCAGCAGGTTTGATGCTAAACCCTATTGAGATGTTTGGGCGTGAGTTGTGTGGCATGTCACTGTTTACACGGTCTATCACGGGACGTTTGACAGGAATAGTCCGATCCATAACATGGACAGTTTTTAAAACGCTGTAGTCATTACAGTGAAAACCGTAAACCGTCTAAGAAGTCCAATTATATACAATTCCTCTGAACCAGAAGAGGATCACGCTGCCAAACGGACACCCTACTGTTTACTCCACTAGTGGTTCATGAAATCTGTGTGTTCTGAGGCTAATATACAGTGCCAAATAAATTATGAATCATATTTTGGAAATATTTTTAAATAGTTAATAGTTCGTGAAGACCGTTGAGTTTCTGTGTGTGTATCTCAAATGAAATGGTAAAATGCTCATGAAGTGACTCTCAGATCGGCTCTGGAGATGAATTTCATCATGTCATCATATCATGAGGCAGCAGAGACTGAAAACAGCGCGAGCGTCACTCGTGCTTCAGTGTGTGTGTGTGTGTGTGAGGTAAATGAAACCGCGCGTCTGCACTATTCATTCACACAGAGACCAGCAGAACATGCAGGGTTAATATTTAAATAGTCTTTTTGTGGTTTAATATACACAAAAAAAAAAAAACACGTATACCTAGAATGCAAAGTAAGTATCTTCGGATAAAAGCGTTGGATGAATATATAAATAACTGTAGGGATGAGTTTAGGGTCATGACTCACCTCGACCCAGTTAGTGAGCCAGTAGCACTCCGGATCGGTGCTTTCTACGGTGAACAACACATTCCCACGCGGGATAACACTTCCCTCCGGCACAGCCTTAATCTCGATGGGCAGGTGACCCTTGTATTTCTGCAGGGATGTCACATAAGAGATGTTAATGAACATTCAGCATAGACGGAAACATCTGAGAGATGAGTTTCTCCGTACCTCCAAAATGTAATTCCATCCCTTTTCGTTGAAAACATCATCCTGAAAGTGTTCCCGGTAGACCTCCTTTGCTTCCTGAATCTTCTCTGGTGTGACAACCTGTCCTGTGAGTGCAAAAAGAGAGGGGACAACTGTGAGACTAGCGTAACAAAGAAAGCGGCAGGACAATACAGGAATAAATGACTGTAAGAGAGGGTGGGAAGTTTGCGCCCCTGTTTGCACACGTATAATTGCACACTTTCCTACATTCCTTGCGTTATTGCATTAAGAGAAACTTCTATGCTCACAGTGAAGCTTTGTCTTACCAATATCGTGCATAATGTTGCTACAAACTGTCTTAAAGGCACAGTATCCTCAAAAATAAAGCTGCAGCACTACTTGTGTTTTTAGTTTTATTACATTTTAAAGTACTCATTTAGCAGATGCTCTGACTTACAAATGAGAACTAGATTATTAACACTACCAATGTAAAGCAGTGCAAGGCTTTAAGTTTTATGTGGGAATACACCCTTGTTATTGGTATATTTTGTCAAGCATCAAACCAAATGATGATCCTCCAATCCTGTGTCTCTGCAACATGCAAAACGAATTTCACTTGTTTTTCTGAACAAGAACATGTGAAACTTGACTGTCACTTCGTTGATAATGCGATTATTACCAATAATCAGATTAAGGAGTGAATTGCAGTGAGACACGAGAAAACCTCTTCACTTCTATTTACATGCAATATAAATTATTCTAATTATATGCTAAGGAGTGTGGTTATTTTTACAGCCATTATTCTCATACCCCACAACACAAATGATGAACTTGCATATAGTAGGCATGTTACTGGCCAGTTCTGTAATCTAATTACATCAAATGCAAAACACATTTCTATGGACGTTTTGGATATTATTCGGCATCGTGATGAACATAGCAATGTAACTGGGATTGCAAGGCTTTCTCTGGATGAAGATAAGGAGCAGAGAGTTGTGTTTCGGAGGGGAGGGAAAGCTTCACAATAATGTCACTGAGTTCATTCATGAAGTTGTATGAGCAACACACGGCATCTTCTGTATGTCCGCGCGCGTGCGCTCTGCTCAGGGCGGTAATAATGCAATTAAGGAGTTTCCATTTTCCAAAATGGGTGTACGCCACATTTAATGCAATTATGGTTACTACGATTATAAGCTTAATCACATTAGTTTGATTAATAAAGTTAAATTGCCAAAATCCCAACACAATCGCATTATGATTGTGCATGCAAATGTACTTATTGTGGCAGACTAAGGTGCCACGCTAACAGCCAGTCATGTAACAGTATGGTTGCGCCATATCGTTGTCTTGTGTTGGATTCTTCTTTTTGGGATTTTATAAGTCTGACTGTAGACCAATGTCGTCTGCAAATTATGCCAAACCGTTGTCGGTTTCTCTATGCTTATATTTAACACTTTGCATTTTTTTTAACACTTTATTAAGCATTTCTTACATATTCTTTAATTTTGCATCTTAATGTTAAGAGATAATTGTTAATGTTTCATTGTGATTTTAGACTTAATTATTTGAGTGTTTTCCATGGTTGTGTTGACATTTCTGCCTTTATAACTGAGGGGATTATAATCAGAGGAAGGTTAAGTTTAAAATAAAAATGTTTAAATGTAATATATTTTTCTCCTGGTCCTTATTTTAAATAGGTCATAAAAAATATCAATAATTATCGACATCGACCGATATGAAACACTTATATCGTGATACAGTTTTCAGCCATACCGCCCACTTGTTTTTTTGTTTTTTTTTAAAACACATTTACTCAAAATGTCTGTAATTTAAGTATGGAAACACTATAACATCATCGCTGCTTGAATCTTTAAATTCCTTAAGTATCAAGTTTACAAAATGATCTGCAAAGCAAATGCTGAGGGTTTAGAAATTTAGAACTAAGTGTAAAACATTCAAGCATAAACAACTGATGAAAGGAAGACAGCAATAGAAGTAGAAGTAGTGCAACTTGAGTATTTACTGTATTAGTCTACCAAATATGAAGAATTCAGACTAAAGCTGTGAAACAGACTGGTGCGGGCAGTCTTTTGTGGGTTAAAGAGCAGATGCTCTATTGTCTCGTTTCATTCAATAGCACGATTTCTAAAGCCTTCACCACAGCGTACCATGAAATCCTTTACAGTGTAAAAATAGACAAAATTCCTTTATAAATGTGGCATATTTGATCGGCATGCCAGAACAACAACCTCAAACTAGACTGCTAGTCACACGTCTTGCACTCAAACCGCCTCTTCGTGCTGCTATTTTCTTACACTATAACTCTACCGTCAAGTTCGGTCATTAAACACTGGCTCCATCACGAGAAAGTCATTTTTGTTTTTCTGTTGGAACAAACAGTTATTATTTTTCAGTCTGCTTATGAGCATAATGAAGCAAACTGACTGTATGTGTGGAGGGAAGGCTGCATACTTTAGCATCAACACAACCATAAATTACCCATGGGTCTACGTCTCCCATTTACAAGTTAAATCAGCATTGGCGACCACGTTCAACGTACCTTTTAAGTATTTGTTGAGAATGTACTGAAGCCCATAGAAGACCGTCTTGTCGTATTTGACTTTTCTGAGCTTGGTAGAGTCTGTCCTCTTCTCACGGCACTCAAAGTACGAATACACCTTACTAGTGTTGGGTGGGTACTGTTTGTAATGCGTGACCTGCAAGAAAGAAAGATTATATTATATATTCAATTCATAAAAAGCGAGATCCAAACAACAACATCTGCTGGCACTGCTCTGTTGAATTGGCAAATATGATAATGGATGTGAACAACCCTGTGTCAACACCATTTCTTGTAATTCAGACTGATGCTGGGTTTGACTCTAGCTTGTCTGCCAGACCTCCAGCACCAAATTACACACATTATTAGACAGACATCACTGCTATTATTGTGTTAAATGTTGGCATGCAGCTCATCCTACACAGTTTATGCTACGGACAAGAATGATACCTCGAATGATGCAGCTTACTAAAAAGGGGTGGACTTTAAGGTGTGCAATATCATGATTTTAGATTGTGAATGATTAAATGTATCCGAGAGAGACCGTAGTATCGTGCTGCAGAGCTGCAGTTCTGACGCCAATCCTAAAATACTGCAAAACGCAACGTACATTAGCATTATACGTTTAGCAGCGCTGCTGTAGGGTCATGCATACGTGACATTGCACTTCTTCTCCATCACGTAAGTTTATTATTTGCATTATAAACCATCCAGATACAAACGCTGCTGTTGGTTAATAAAGATCCGGCACGATTGGACTCTTGTCTATTAAAAGTGTTAAAATCCCCCTGTGGTAAAAAAAACAAAACAAGCTTTTAATGTTGTTGGTAATGCTTTTAGACAAACCATGTATAAATGAAAGTATTTTCTCCTTAAAACTGCAGTGAATCAAAAACACGCTTTGAAATCGCTGGTGTTTCTGACGTCACAAACTACCTTGCAACCAATCAGATCAACGTGTGATCATCAACGAGTGGATCTCTGAGCTGAGTGAGTGAGTGGAGGCGGGGCTCATTTGCATATTCATAGAACCACTTACACTGAATGAGGCAAGGGTGTAGTGAAGAATTTATTTTTTTTCCAAGGAAAAAACATTGAAATATGAGAGGACCATTCTTACACAGTATTGTGCAATAAAAGGCTGTAATTATGTAGGCTATTTATTTGTTGAATATCTGTTAGCATAGCAACAACCCACAACAGAATCATGGTGGTATTTTGCACAAGCAACGCTTTCTTCAGATAATTACAAAAAATCCAGTTTGCCCTCTTGCTCTTCAAAGAGTTGTGATATAAATACACCCTATGCCGAGAACGTGACTACAGTTACACAAGATATCAAACAGACAACCTACTTAAGCTCACTTCTGATATTTTGTGCATGCTGACCTTTCCCTGGCAGTGTTTGGCTGTTCTCCTGTGCACAGGCCAGCCTGGGAAAGGTTACACACTCATGGCTTTGCCTGACAGCTACAGTGGCTGTTCCCTTGCACCCCGAGGGTGAACTTCAGGAAGCCCTTTCTCCCAAAGGGCAGAAGTCCTTGTGGAGCAGCAGCCGTGGAAGTCCTGGACTGGATGCCCTTTCCCTTCTGGAAAAGACCGTTCATGTGAACAGCTGCATGTGGTCCAGGCATGCGCAACAACTGGCTGTGTGCACAGAGGACATGCCACAGAGTTAGCTTCAGATCAAGGAAACCAGCCACGGATTCAGCCTGGGAGGTTGCACAAGCAGTAATTTTAAGGTGTGGCAAACTGAAATGAAAGTAAAATATTGTGAACAAGATGTAAAACTGAACCATCCAGATCTAATCTGATTTTCCCAAGTGGACCCATTAATCAGAAATGGACTGAAATCTCCTGGAGGCTGAGCGATTAACCATAATTTATTTTTAATTCAATTTTGGCTTCAAACGATTATGAAAACACAATAATAGAGATTAAACGATTCCTTTAAAGCGGAACACTTTTGGCACTCCTTAATGTACAAATCACTCAAATTATGTGACATGACTGTTGTTAAATGCGGTATATTGTGGGACGTGCTTGATATTAAAAAGAGTTATTAATCTTAAGCGGCTTTCTGTGCACGAGCTCCGAGATGGAGCTAAATCGGCTAAATATGCAGACAAGCGAAGTATTCCTACTTTGGGTTTCGGATAAGTGCCTAAACGGTCAAATACTAACGACAATAAGGCGAGTATTGTCATAAACAGAGGCAGTAATGTCTCAAGTGAACATAAACAGTTAGGAAAGAAATCGGATGCGTGTCAGTAGTGTTGCTTTCGTCAACGAAAATTATGACGAAATATTGTCGTCAACGAACTTTTATCACCTGACGAAAACGAGATGTAAATGCTCGTCATGTGACGATGACTAAAATACATATATAATGCAATATCGTTGACGAATAAAAACGAGACTAAATGTGGTTTACAAAATAAAAACTATGCTAAAATGTCTCTTCATTTTCGTTGACCAAAACGAGACGAGACGAAATGTTATAACGTCACGACGAATGAGAGAGTTGTGCGTGAACCCATAGATTTGTCGGGTTTAAATTCTGGTTTGCGATCTGGTCACCCGATTATCAGCGAATTTAACAATATTACTCCATTAGTTATTCCATTAAAATGTCTTATTGATATATTTGACACATTCATAATCATTACTTTTGCCGGTTCTTTGTGACAGCTGTTATGTGCGTTATTGGCATCGTCCTCCGGTTACATGAACGCGTCACCGCATCAGCATCAGAACATGGAGATTTTATTTTAGAGAATAATCGCACAACTTATTCGATATTCTATAATTAAATAAACTAATCGAATATCCAAAAATCGTGACTCATCCCTGCATGGAATCTCGTTTCTTTTCCCAAATCTTCACTCACGTCTCACCCATTTTCTAAAGGGATTATAAACGTTTCTTCATTGGTTCGCTTTTAATTAGGCCCATTATATTCGTATTCTTTACTGTGGTAAAGTAGAAAAACGCTGTAGGACAGATAACCTACATTTGTACTTGCATGTCAAATTCTTTTTAACAGTTTGTGCTTGTTATATTAGACATAGGGCGCGTCAAGTTTAGTTGTAAAGCGCGTTTCACACGTGCGGGTGATTTTTAGTTTCACTTTCTCTGACAGCGCAATCTCAAACATAGCCTAAATATTTCACCCTTGTGGAGGATAAAATTCGCTCTTCAGACCAATTTACATCAAGTAGAAAACACGAAGATATCATAAAGAGATCGATGGTCTTTCCTGCTCGTGTCCCACATCCCTCTCAGAGCGCAGAGTGGTAGGCTATATCACGCGTCTTTGTGTGGAAATATAAAACGAGTTTTTATTTTTTTAAATAACCCCCCAACCACCGCCGGTAGTTGGTCCATTACCGCGGTGGTAAAAAAAAACTGCCACCATCACAGCCCTAAATATACTAAATATAATAAGATAACTTTGTTTGAAATTCTATATTGACTGGGTTAAATAGAATTGCATTACTAAAAAGAGACTAAAATACAATTTTCATTGACTAAAACTAGACTAAAATGTCATCAGTTTTCGTCGACTAAAACTTGACTAGACTAAAAAGAGTATGAACGTGACTAAAACTAATAAAAACTAAAACGACAGCTTGACACAAAGACTAGACTAAAACTAAAATTAAAACAGGCCGCCAAAAACAACACTACGTGTCAGTATATTGGATCCGTGCATTTGGTCTTAAAGTGACAGCAGCCTAATATCCCTGCTGCCGTCTGTGTCATTAATGTTAATCTAACAAAAGACAGAGAACATTACAAACTTTGATGTGAACACATATTTGAATATGATTGAATATAAAATTATAACTATAAAAACTGTATATTTTACATTTATTTCAATTAGTATGACAGTATCAGATTCATTATGTCATTTGCAATGCTTCATGGGAGTGGACGGACACTGCTGAACTCTTGAACACTCGTTCTTGAGCTTTCTATAGAAGTATATATGACCACTGAACAATCCTGTGTGCTCTATTACGCTGACCTGGATGTTACTCCATCTATATTCAAATATGAAATATTAACCAAGCCCCTCTTTAATTCCTGATGTAATTTTCTTTGTTGTAAATGTCAGTTGCTTCTACAGTTTCATGCTGTTTCTATCTGAGCCAAAACTGTGAATGGAGTGTAAACGTCAAACGTTTAACTTCAAGAGTAGCATCACAAGTAGTGGTCGACCGATATATATCGCCAAGGCCGATATTTGGCATTTTTAAAATATCGGCATCGGCCAAAACGTTTTTCTGATTGGCCGATGTGTTGGAAGTGGGACTTTTATTTTGACGGCACTCCAGACTTTTATTTTGACGGGCAGCGCCTGAGAACAGAACGGCAGCGCCTGATCACACAACGCTCACTCACATTCTCCGTCTTCATTAGTTTACGATCTCTGTCAGTCATATCTAATACTTTGTTAGACAGAACTGGTAAACAAAGGAAGTAAATGCTATGCGAAAAAGTAAAGCGTTTGCTTTTATATTATTTGTAACAGAAAAGGCAAACAATCAGGCTAAAATACTTTCTCATTCAACATTCAGTAAATGCGCATCTACGTCATTTAAACAAATCTCTGAATATCTAATAAACACTTAAGTTCACGAACCTTGCAGATTTAAGTCAAGATTACTCAATATTACTCTCTGGTGCCGTGCACTTGCCGCGAGACTCCGCCCACACGCTGTTCTGATTGGCTGTGAGTTTTGATTGATTTTAACGCATCTCAATCTTATCGCATTGCGTCTGGTTAGGACACGGTGTTATCTGGGGACCTCGTGTGATTTAGAAATGACCCCCCCACATCTGAATTTCGCATTTTTGCGCATTCGCACGGGATAATCCGAATTTACTGACATATCTCCTGGATATGATGTCAATAGGCTATAGCTTGGGAATAACGAATTTCATGTCATTATAGGTCTAGCTGTATGATATATCATAAACAGAAGAATGTTCTTTACCCGCATGCTGCTATACATGCCGTCCATCTCCATCTAATCACTCTTTTTTCACTCTTCTAATGGTTTTCAGCTTTCTCTTTCTGCAAATTGTATAGTTGTATGGTGTATAGTGACATGACCCAGCACCCAAAATACTATCAAAACACTTGGAAACAAAAACCTTGAAAAAATTATATACGACCCGCCAAATCACAGAGATGCCGATTCGCACGGGACTGATATTATCACAGGAGCTCTGGGTGTTCGGCCAAATATGGTTGGTCATATGTAGGGGAATTTTTACTTTACAAATTACAGACATGGCCGATTCGCATGGGATTCAGATCACAGACAACCTCCGCAATTATTACAAATGACTAGAGGTCACCAGGTAATACTAATCCAGTGCGAATAGGGCTGTCAACAGTCCTGAAAGAGAACAGTAGGAAAATCTACTCATTATCAAGAGGACACAGAGAGCACACTGTAGTGTTGACTGAATAAATAAGGAACAGCCAGCTCTTTTCCACACGTGATCTATGACCCTCCAATGACCTCTGGAGGACCCTTAAGTAATGAAGCGTCCCTTAAAAGGCTAAATGAACGTGTCGTCAGCCTCAATGCAAAACACGAGCATCCTATTACATCCGCGGTGGGAGGATAAAAGACAAACGCATCCACTCCCATTCTCTAGCAGCACCAAGGAAAGAAAACACTGATTAAACATAGATGAGGAACATATCCACAACATAACAGACAAAACATTAGTCAATGACGCTACTCTCAAGGACAGAGCGCATCGGGACCAGGTGAAAAGTCAAAGACACAAACAAACAACTTCAGGACTCAGTCTACAAAGTAAAACTTGCTTACAATTGACATTTTAAAGATTAAAAGGTTGAGACACTTCCTTCTTATCATTTCTTTAAACCGAACGCTTTGTTTGCATCACGTGTTGGGTGGGACACAACAGAAGTTTCTCATGATACAGCATCTTGCAACATCACATGGCACTTAAAGTATAATAAATAAACTGTATTAACTTTTAAAACACTGTGAAACTGGTGAATGTGCACGTTTTGTTTTTAATTTTTGTCCAAGAAATTTGGGGATGCATGCTTGTCCCGAGTTTAACACACTCAAACAATAGATTGATACTTGATAGTAGCATATATGTCTGTTAAGCAGAAAAGATTTTAATTTCTCTGACACAATGTAAGGGACACTTGTATTTCCACCCAGCACAAGTCATTTAGTTAACCCAGATTTAACCTTTCATTTCTATAATTTCTTTTTTTTTATTTTATGATTAGACTGATGCCCCACAAATTGGCACAATATTATTACGGTTTAAACATTTTAAATTTAGCTTTTGTTTACACTAAATTACTGTTAATTTAGTTTTCTACTTTAAGTTTAATGTTTAGTAGGTTTTTCAGTATATTAAGTTTTTGGGCTGCCAATATTAAAGGGTTAATTCACCCAAAAATGAAAATTATCCCATAATTTACTCACTCTCAAGCCATCATAGGTGTATATGGCCGTTACCGGAAGCCAGTAAAGTTATAAATATGGATATTTGTCTTACAAAAACGCATCGCTTCGCTTCAGAAGGCCTTCATTAACCCCGTGGAGCCGTATGGATTACTTTTATGATGGATGGATGCGCTTTTTTGGGCTTCAAAATCTGATGTACCATTCATTATAAACCTTGAAAGAATCAGGATATTATTTAATATAACTCCGATTGTGTTTGGCTGAAAGAAGAGAGTCACATACACCTAGGATGGCTTGATGGTGAGTCAATTATGTGATCATTTTTGGATGAACTAGCCCTTTAAGGCATAAACTAATATTAACTCATTACATTTTACAACATTATATGTATCCAGGCTGTCTAGTGCCATTTTCATATGAGATATAAAATACGAAATCTTTACAATACGGCGCATCAAAAACTGAAATGAATTCATGGTCTTTTATATATATATATATATATATATATATATATATATATATTATACATTTATAGAAAACTGAAACTAAGTTATAGTTATAATAGGTTTTCGTTTATGATATTAACATTGCTACAGTACAAATAAGTGCAGATCTATGCACTTCATTAATAATACATACTATAACTTACATTAGAAATCAGCCTGCATGTACAGTGCAGTCAAAATCTAATTATATACAACACATTTAATTGTTTTGCAATACAATTACACCTAAATATGCTGAATTATGCAACTTGAGCCTTTTACAAATATAATAATCTAACGTTCTGTACAATTCATTTAGAAATCCCAATGTACAGTAACTTAACTCAAATTGAGTAAATCACACCGGTGACACGATTACAAAACGGTTAGCATAATACAGGTCTAGTAGAAGGTTAGTAGCACAGATATCACTCAAAATTGTTATAATAAATCACGAAACACAGGGTCTTAATGAACTTCATCTAGTTTCGCAAGATGAATCCATTTCCTGAGAAAGCAAATGCTTTCAGTTTTGCTTTTGGAAAAAAGAAAGAAATCTCCCCTCAGAACCCGCGCGTCTCGCCCTTAAGGTGTAACACACTCTTTTCTGCTTAAATTCAGCTATTACTGACATAAACTCTCATATATTCTCCTCAGAGAAATAAAGATGCGAATGTACCTGTCGTCTCTCCTCACACACATTCGGCCTACCGATCTGACTGACACCGACTCAACCGTTAACGGCCTGAAGGATGAAACCACCTTCATTTCTCGTTCCCTTTCCCTCGTTTTCCTCTCAGTCACGGGTCCACCGGTGTGTAACCCAGACTCGGTTTAGGATCTTTGCTCACCTTGTAGGAGTCAGTGGCTAATAAGATATTGAAGTCCACGGCGCCTGTGTGCAGCTCCATCTTCCCCTTGACGTGACTGGAGTCGCGCGCTACTGTCAGTTTCTGTTGTTCCCTCTCAACCAACCGCCGTTGATGAGGAGGGTGAAGTGACGCCATCAGAATGGGCGGGGCCGAATGGGGAGGACTGGCCAATCAGTGGATGAGGAGAGCGGAACGTCATTGCAGGGAGTGAGGCGTGTTTTATTAATTTTTTTTACTTTCATAAAAGCTTACAATGTAATTTAACATCAAACATTAGCCAGACATATATTAGGGAAAACCTAAACAGATCTTACATTGTACAGAGTAAAACATTAAATTCTACAAATTATTTTTTTCTTCAATATAAGAGATGTTTATCGATAGGCTTGGTGGTACTTCTTTTTTTTATTATTAACATTTTGCAAGTAACAACAATTAACATTCATTTCATAAACATAAATCCTACTGACATTTGAAATTAACATTGAGTAGAACAATTGACTTTGTACCAGGGACATAGAGTATTGACATTTAAACAGATAATACATAAAATTCTTAAATATATATATATTATATATATATATTGCATTATAGAAATATCTCATTTAAACACAGTATTTCTGTTCATTTAATATCTGGGATGTTTTAATTGCTTTTTTGCTTCTTTTAAATTTACATAGGGAATCGTATAGATTTTTTATTAGAAAGCCCTTAACTTTATGTTTTGTTTTACCATTTACTATGATTGTCCTACAATATAATTTTACATTATATAATTATCAATAGACATTGTTTTTTCACTGTTAAAGTATATGTAACCCCTTTGTTTTACTTTTTATTTACAAGTGGTGCCATAAAATTACATTTTGAAAAGACATTTGAGTAAATTATGGAAGTACTATTCGTCATAAATTACTTGCACAAAACTCTATTGGTGAAATTCTTTTCAGGAGACTACCAGTGCACATTATATATCATTTCATTCTTTGATGTTGATCGTTGAATCTCTATGCAATTTAATTTTAATTTCTGTTTGAGACATGTCAGTGGGATGGTTTTGGTTTACTGTTTTCAAACAAGATAGGCTATCTATGAAGCAATACAGATTATAACCATATAACTATAAAGCTATACAAATGTTATTTTGAGCCAATATGTTAGTTCAATTTTATCTAGTCAATAAAATGATTGGCATGTTCTGACCAATGTCTGGACGAGCTGATAATGACGTCAAGACAGGGCCCACCACCTCAAACTCAGCCAATCACAGGGCTGTTGTAGCCGCTCTCTGATTGGCCGTGCGAAAGGCTGTGTAAATGACGTCAGTTCTACAGATCATTGACTGCAGTTTCATATAACCGACAGAGGGGGAGGCGTCATTAAATAGTAAGATTTCTAATCTAGGTTAAATACCTTAGGCCTCAGAAAGAAATGAGTAAAGTCTACTGTTTTTTGTTAGTTCTTTTTTACAAACATAAAAAGTAATATATTAGTAGACTGTCCTGTTGTGTAACAGCAAGGAGGTGTTATGTAATGATTGTAAAATCTTACATATACGGCTAAATAGTTGCTGAACCAACCAACCAACTCGAAGTTTATTTCCATATATTCACACTCTCATTCCATAAATTCAAGTTTCATTCCATATATTCAGTTTCATTCCATATATTCAGTTTCATTCCATAAATTCAAGTTTCATTCCATATATTCTCTCATTCCATAAATTCAAGTTTCATTCCATATATTCAAGTTTCATTCCATAAATTCAAGTTTCATTCCATATATTCACACTCTCATTCCATAAATTCAAGTTTCATTCCATATATTCACACTCTCATTCCATATATTCAAATTTCATTCCATATATTTAGTTTCATTCCATATATTCAAGTTTTTAATTCCAGATATTCAAGTTTCTTTCCATATATTCACACTCTCATTCCATAAATTCAGGTTTCATTCCTTATATTTAGTTTAATTCCATATATTCAAGTTTTTAATTCCAGATATTCACGTTTTTAATTCCAAATATTCAAGTTTCTTTCCATATATTCACACTCTCATTCAATATATTCTAGTTTTATTCCATATTCAGTTTCATTCCATATATTGAGAGTTCCATTCCATATATTCACACTCCCATATATTCAAGTCTCATTCTGCACTTTCATTCCATATACTCAAACCTCATATAATACATACAATAATTTTCTGAATTCTGAATTATGCCATAATATCCAGTATATATATATATATGCATGTATAAATGTGTGCCTATCTTGTAACACACCACTAGAGGACAGCATTGCACAAATAATGTAGGCGAAGAAAATGTCTCTAACATTGACAAAATGTTAATTGTTGTATTGCTGACATGTAAACAACTAAATAAAAAGTAGTGAAAACAGTGATATAAAATAGTGATATAATAGTGTTTATAAAATAGTGCTTCTATAAGTGATTGAACTGGAAATCACCTGATTTAAAAATGCATTAAACAACTTTTATATTTTAAATATGCATCGCTATGCAATTTAAAACCCATATTGTCTATGCAAAAACATATTTGCATGCAAAAAGATATATGCATATTATAAAAAACAGCCTACAACATGTTTATGCATGCGTAAAGTCGAGTGTGAGCAGAAGTGTGTGTCAGGCCAATGGGTGCAGCATCTGAATGCGTGTGATCTGATGGTGAGAGGAGGGGAAAGTAACGCGCTTCTGTGACTGACTGACTGACTGACTGTCGCGTTTATTTTGGACTAATAACTGCTGGAATAAGGGCGGTTATACTTGTATGTGGCCTGGATTGAGTTTCACTGCATCCATGTATAAGTATTCACTCGACCGCTTTCAGGGTCTTTGCCTCTGCGTTTGTTGAACGGTGAGTTTTATCATTTTTCCGCTTTTTTACGGCAACCTTCCGGCAAAACCGTTACTTCAGAGCTGTCAGTGTTATAACTAGTTTGTCTTGTTATTTTGTGTAACAGTGACATTGCACCATAGATACATTACTTGTGTTTCTACTCTAAATATCATACTTGTTAAAGAAACTTCCGCGTTTGCTGTGTGTTTCTACAACATGGACACTTTTAAAGTTTAGTCTTGCAAACTGGTCGATGTATTAAACCAATGATTGATTGCAGTGACACTCGGTTTGCGTTATTTGCTTACTTTTCTGCTTCGTCAACATTTGTTGTCTGAAGGGTTAGCACATTTTGTGCTTCCTGCTTTGGTGACTTCCTTTGCATAAAGTGAACGTTTTCTAGTATCAGATTGTATGTTAGACAGTGTAACCCTGTAACAAGTAGAATATATCTAAAGAAATATGTTTATAAATGAAATACAATTTAATTCTGTACTGAAGACTATAAGTAACATTTTAAGCATATTACACCTGTTCATCTGCTATATGAATGCTGTTAATGGAGTCCACTGGATTTTTTTATTTTTTTTGAGGAAGCTATTTTAGGTGTAATCATTACAGTTATCAGTTTGTAAAATATTGTGGTGGTGGTGGCTTATTTGTGCATGAAATTAAAGGAAAAGTTCACCCAAAAATGAAAATGATCCCATGATTTACTCACCCTCAAGCCAAACACAATCAGAGTTACATTATATAATATCCTGGCTCTTCCCAGCTTTGTAATGGCATTGAATAGTGCCCGAGTTTTTGAAGCTCTAAAAAGCGCGTCCATCATAAAAGTAATCCATGCGACTCCAGTGTGTTAATAAATGCCTTCTGAAGTGTAGCGATGGGTTTTTGTAAGACAAATATCCATATTTGAACTTTATTAACTAAAATATGAATATTAACCTTTTTCAAGTGAAACGGATGAAACATAGCAAAGGCCGCTACTGGGTCAGAGGTCACCCTTCCACTGGATCTTGACTCTCTCATGAACGCGCGTAAAGCCTTAAGTGTGGGTAAATTATGGGATAGTTTTAATTTTTGGATGAACTATTCCTTTAAGCAGTCCTAGTCTTTTTTTGTGAAAAAACTGCTCTTTCTTTTGCCAATTTAGCATTGGTTATGGAACAGCAGGCCAGTGATGATGAACCGCCAGTAGTTCGTAGGGAGGAAACCAAGAGGAGAAGAAGAAAAATGAAAGCATTTACATCTAACTCAGCTATATCGATGGATCATATACCGGTTGAGTTTATACTTCCCACCATCAACAAAAACACCAAGACCTTAGACACGCTGCAACTGGAAGTGACTGGAAATTGGACGGTAGAGCAGGTGAAGGTCCAGCTTTGGCACAGAGCAGTCACCAGTAAGTTATGCCCTGAGTTTTACCAAAAATACTCTCCGGACCACTGCATCCTGCTCTACCAGAAGAAGGGCAACTGGTATGAGATCTACGACAAGCAGCAGGTATTCCAAACCCTTGACTGTATCAGATATTGGAAAGCATTGAGGAAAGAGGTTGGGAAGATTCATCTGGTTGTTAGACCACAACCTATTGAGGATTCGCTTCAGTACCAACGGTTTCTGAACCACCTAATCGGATACGACGTTACCGATGTAAGCAACGTCCATGACGACGAACTGGAGTTCACACGAAGAAAGCTACTGACCCCTCGGAAAATCGAGCTGTCTGATCGAGATCCCAAACTTTACTCGATGGATCCCTGGATGACTATGAAGCCTCTTCCTGAATACTTGCTGAGCAAAATAAGTAACAATCACATTTTGGTGGTGATACACAAGGATACAACAAGCCAGACCATTAAGGTGTCTATAGATGACACGCCGGTCGGGGTTCTTCAGAGCTTCTTCGCCAAGATCACTAAAAAGAGAGCACTTTTAGGCATATCAGAAGACGTCAATGAATCCGATTTTGTCTTGAGGGTTTGTGGACGAGAGGAATACCTATATGGCAACCATGCGATAAAAAATTTCCACTGGATCAGACAGTGTCTTAAAAATGGTGAAGAGATCCATCTGGTTTTAGAGGATCCACCAAACCCAGAACAAGACGTGGTCCAAAAAGAGGACTGGTCTCAAGTCGACGACTGCACTGGAGTCGCCGGGACTCACGAACAACTGACCATCACTGAGAAGGACCACGAGAAGGTGTTCACCATCTCCCTTTGGGACTGCAATCGTAAATTCAGGGTGAAGATCTTGGGGATTGACATACCAGTGCTCCCACGTAATTCAGAGTTGATCGTGTTTGTCGAAGCCAGCATTTTCCACGGACAACAGCTCCTGGCCATAGAAAGGACAAACTCCAAACCCTTCACCGAGGAGGTGCTTTGGAACACCTGGTTGGAGTTCAACATAAAGATCAAGGACTTGCCCAAAGGTGCCCGACTTAGCCTTCAGGTGTCGTGTGGAAAAGCGCAGACTCAAACGTCCAAGGAAAACGACTGCAAAAACAAGAGCCGCTTGCTCTACTATGTCAACCTGTTGCTGGTGGACCACCGTTCCCTGCTCAGACAAGGGGAGTTCATCTTGCACATGTGGAAGATGCCCGAGAAGAATGAAGACCACAGCAGCGTTAACGCAGACAAACTTACGTCCGCTACCAACCCGGACAAGAACAACTCCATGGCTGTCGCTATTCTCCTGGACAAGTACTGCTACCCTGTGGCTCTTCCCAAAAGCAAGGACTATCCAGACACGGAAATGGAGGGCGAGAGAGGACAAAGAGAGATGCCCAACCATCTGCGCAAACAGTTCGAGCAGATTATTGCTACCGACCCCTTGCATCCACTCACCTCTGAAGATAAAGAATTGCTCTGGCACTTCCGGCAGGAGTGCATGAGGGATCCCAAAGCATATCCAAAGTTTCTTTCCTCCGTTAAGTGGGGGAAACAAGAGGCTGTGGGGATTACACACTGTCTCCTGGAGAGGAGCACCGTATGGGACAGAAGCTCGCTTGATGTGGGTTTGGCTTTACAGTTACTGGACTGCCATTTCTCTGATGAAAACGTGCGCTCTTTGGCCGTCCGGAAGTTGGAGACTCTTGGGGATGATGATGTCCTTCGGTACCTCCTGCAGCTTGTTCAGGTGAGCCTCGGTTGGGCCATGGTTGGTTTTGCATATCATAACTCAACATGAACAAAGGAACTTCAGCTAGCTATTAAAATCAGCAAGGGAATATTTACATAAAATGAATCACCCAACTGTATGATTGATAACAGTATAATGTGAAGTGTGCAACTTGGTTATTTGTTTTTTGTTTTGTAGGCTGTGAAATTTGAGCCGTACCATGACAGCGCACTTGCCAGGTTCCTCCTCAAACGTGCACTTAGAGTAAGTCAGAACTTCATCCGACTGCAGTTTTTACGTAAAAATGTTTTCAGTTTAACATGCCAACTCTTTCGATTCCTTCACAGAGCAAGCGCATCGGCCATTTCTTGTTCTGGTTCCTGCGTAGTGAAATTGCTCAATCCATGCACTATCAGCAGAGGTATGCCGTAATTCTGGAAGCTTATCTCCGTGGTTGTGGTGAAGCCATGCTGCAGGACTTCAGGAAGCAGGTGGAGATCACAGAGGCCTTGCAAAAAGTCACTCGTGAGATTAAGCAAATGTCTGCTGAAAAGTATGACGTTTCACCACAAGGTGATGACTACAGCCAGTATTTGTCTCTAGTGTATTGCAATAGGCCAACTCAGTTCATTTTATATCTAATGTGGTGGGAACACTGTAGTTGTTACTCAGCTGCGCCAGAAACTGGAAGGTCTGCAGATATCAGGGTTGCCGGACAGCTTTAAAGTACCTTACGACCCGGGACTACGGGCAGGGGCACTTGTGGTACGTAAAACTATACAGTCATCTTCCATTTTAGTGTCTACTGACATACAGTGCTTCTAGTTTTAAAGGAATATCTCAGGTTCAATACAAGTTCGACAGCATTTGCAGCTAAATATTGATCACCACAATGAATAATTTTGACTTCGTCCCTTGTTTTCTTTGAAAAACATCACAAATTGACATTTCAGTCAGGCACTTACAGTGGAAATGAATGAGACTGATTTTTGGAGGATTTAAAAGCAGAAATGTGAAGCAAAAAAACATAAATTCTCTGTTAAATCTTGTATTAGTAGAGCTGTTTAAATCATTTTGACAGTTGTTTTAGGGTTTATTACATTGCATTGTCATGGCAATAAAATTGCATATAACCTTACAGTGCTTTTTTTTAACTCTAAAATCATGTTAACATGCACATTGTTTATGCTTTGTGGGTATACTTTTGAATATTTAAAACGTTTACTATAATCAGCCCCATTGACTTCCATTGTAAGTGTCTTGCTGCAAAAAAAAGGAGTAACTTGTAAGGAGTAACTTTAACTTGTAATGAACATAATATCCTGTAAAAGCATCAATAAATAAACTAAGACCCAGTTTCTAAATTAATAGCCTTTAGATCATGCACCCATTAAACAATGCATTATTTTAATTGTAGATTGAACAATGCAAAGTGATGGCATCCAAGAAGAAACCCTTATGGCTTCAGTTCAAGCGAGCCGACCCAACCACCTTGTCGAGTGACACAATTGGAGTCATCTTTAAAGACGGAGATGACCTTCGCCAGGACATGCTGATATTACAGGTAGACATGATCATTTAAATGCATGCTAGAAGTCATCATCACCCACATTACCAATGCTGTCTTGCAAATATAGCCTTTTTTTTTTTTTTTTTTTTTCAGATTTTACTAATAATGGAGTCTATCTGGGAGCTGGAATCCTTGGATCTTTCCTTGTTACCATACGGCTGCATTTCCACTGGAAATAAAATTGGTAATGTTTGATGTGTTTTTAAAGTTTTTTTCCAAACACTTTCCAAACAACATAACATTCTTGAACAATGTAAGGACTTCTCCTCTTCTAGGAATGATTGAAATAGTGAAGGATGCCACTACTATTGCTAACATTCAGCAAAGCACTGTTGGGAACACCGGAGCTTTTAAAGACGAAATCCTCAGCCAATGGCTCAGTGAAAAGTGTGTCAGTGAGGACAAGGTATGTTCTTATTTCCACTTGAACTGTTTTATTTGCTAAAGAGGAAGGAAACGCATCACTTCCTGGAGTCTTGGTTTGAGGGCGTCTGCCTTTGTGTAGACCAGACATTGCACCTACACACATCCAGTGTGCTATTTTTAAACAAGCTCTCTTGACTCATTTACCAACACCTGCGAGTTTGGTCAAGTTCAGTGAGGTTAGATCATACGTCACACCTTTGCCTCACTTGTTTGCATGTTTGTATTTGCTTGATGCAAATGTGAAAAAGGTCAGGCATTGGTGATATGTCATGTTTGTGCATTTTTTTTCCATCCCCACACCACCTCTTTAGCACCAGCAAGCTGTTGAACGCTTTGTGTTCTCCTGTGGAGGGTATTGTGTGGCAACTTATGTCCTGGGCATTGGTGATCGTCACAATGACAACATAATGATCACAGAGACAGGTAATTATTGTTATTACAGTAACCTCTCGGCTAGAATACTGCCGTTTAAAGGACTATTCCAGGTTCAAGTTTAGGTCGATCAACAGCATTTGTGGCATAATGTTGATTACAACTAAAAACACAGGTTTTAACAGGGGAATTACTGCAAGTGCCACGTTTTAAAACCTCCAAAAATTGGCCCCCATTCGCTTGCATTCTAAGTGCCTCACCTTAAAGGGACAGTTCACCCAAAAATGTCTTGTTTTTAGACCCTTTTTTCTTTTAAAAAGCAGATATCAAGGTTAAAGGGATAGTTCACCTAAACATTTAAATTCTGTCATCATTTACTCACCCTCAAGTTGTTCCAAACCTGTAAGAATTTATGTGTTCAGATGAACACAAAGGAAGATATAACAGTTGTTGGGCACCATTGACTTTCATAGTATGGGGAAAGAAAATACTATGGAAGTCAATGGTAACTGTTTGCTTACCCATATTCTTCAAAAAAATCTTCTTTTGTGTTCAACAGAAGAAAGAAACTCATACAGGTTTGGAACAACTTGAGTAAATGATGACATAATTTACATTTTTGGGTGAAATATCCCTTTAACCTTAATATCTGCTTGAAAACAAGTCTAAATTATTAATATTTTTTTTGTGCCTGAATATTCCTTCGGTCAATAATCACTTCAAGGAACAATAACAAAATGTATGTTTTCCACCAGGAAACCTCTTTCACATTGATTTCGGACACATACTTGGAAACTACAAGAGTTTCTTGGGGATAAGCAAGGAGCGAGTTCCCTTTGTGCTAACTCCCGATTTCCTCTACTTGATGGGCACAACAGGAAAAAAGAGCAGCACTCATTTTCTCCAATTTCAGGTAGCTCTTAATATTTCACCCTTAATATTTCATGAACCAAATGATTCGTTACAATGTATTTCGATGGTCCACTTTAGACACTCTACTAACTACAAGTAACTTTGCAACTACATGTCAACTAACTCTCATTAGAGTATTAGTAGACTGTTAGGTTAGGGTTCGGGTTAGTAGAATAAGTTGACATGAAGTTGGAACATTACTTATAGTCAGTAGAATATCTTTTTAAGAGCAGCACAATAAATTAGTGAATGTAACAATATATCATGACACAATATATCACAATATAAAAATGCAACTATGTATTGTGGATAGTGACAATATATATTGTGTATAGTTCACGCAAAAAAAACAAGTTTTCAGAGTTTTAGTGTCAAACTGCTATATATAATGTTGAATATAATGAATAATAATGCAATGGGGGAATATTTGTGTGTCCTGATAATGCCAAATGTCTGATGTTACCAGTAAAAAGTGCTACATTATTTTAAATATATCTAGTCAGTGACAGAGTACAAGCATATTCATCTATAATAATTCTGTATTCTCAGCTTCAGAATCATGAATATTGTTATTCTGGTGTCTCTATTGTCCTGTGCTTTGGGTTTTCAGCACCAAGTCCGAGCCTATTCATTTACTAGGGGTGTAACAATATATCGTATCACAATATATCGCAATACAAAAATGCAACAATATGTATCATGAATAGTGACAATATGTATCGTGAATAGTTCACCCAAAATAAAAATTACTATGTGAGAAAAAATTTAAGTTTTCAGAGTTTTAGTGTCAGTACTACATTAAAATATTATATATAATGTTGAATATAATGTATAATAATGCAATAGGGGAATATCTGTGTAAAAAAGTGCCCTACATTATTTTAAATGTATCTAGTCAGTGACAGAGAAACATATTCGTCTAAAATAACTCTCTATTTTCAGCTTCAGAATCATGAATATTGTTATTCTGGTGTCTCTATTGTCCTGTGCTTTGGGTTTCAGCACCAAGTCCAAGAATATTAATTTATACACATAATGTAATATCAAATTTATCAGTTTAATAAACAGTACATTTTTTGTTAACCTTTTATCATATGTCTTGGAGTATCGCAATAATATCGTATCGTGAGTTCAGTATTGTGATATGTATCGAATCGTGACATGAGAGTATCGTTACACCCCTAAAATAAAGTATTAGTGGATATTAAGCAGACTAATACTAATACTCTAATGAGAGTTACTTGATAAGTAGTTGCAGGGTTGCTGTGACTAAACATAAACTTCCTCATAAACGCAGAACGTTTGCCTGAGGGCCTACCTGGCTCTGAGACACCACACCAACCTGCTGATCATCCTGTTCTCCATGATGCTGATGACCGGCATGCCTCAGCTGACCAGCAAGGAGGACATCGAGTACATACGGGAAGCGCTGACGGTCGGACGCTCGGAGGACGAGGCCAAACAACACTTCTTGGACCAAATCGAGATCTGTCGAGACAAGGGTTGGACGGTGCAGTTCAACTGGTTCCTACACTTGGTGCTAGGCATTAAACAAGGTGTAGAGAAGCGTTCAGCTTGAAGACATGCAGCACAGCCACTTCATGAAGTAAATCAGTGTCTTCGTTTTTAAAAAAGTGAGGATATTTTTAAGTGTTTAGTTACTACTTTTAGATTTTTTAGCTTTTTATAAACCTAAATTATATTCTTATTTAATGCATGCATGTCATGCATTGCTTTGTTCTTAATGCAGTCTTGATATTATCTTGCACTGCAACACAATACATTTTTTGTTTGATTTAGAGATTGTGTAAAGCCCATAATAAAGCTGTAAATAGGAGAAGCGCTGGTATTCTGTTAATCTTGCATCTGCATAAATTTCGAGGTGGAGCACCAAGTCTTTTTTTCCTCTTTTTTTTCTGATCGATACAAAAATGGTTTTGGATTTTATACTGACATCATGCAATTTGTTTTACTAATGTCATGATTGAAATGCCTTATTCGCATTTATTTGTCACCCTTTATTAATTTATTATGACTGTTGTCTGGTCATGTGATGTAGAGCAAAACTGCTTTTTCTGGAAAAAAAATATATTAAAAATAATAAAAATTGATGATATTGATGATAATCATTATTACTAACTGTATTCTTTAGTTTAATATCTAACCCGCAAGATCACTTCTTTAATGTATGGACTACCTACATGTCAACATGATTTTTTTTTTTTTTTACATAATTTAACTTTATATTAAAATGCTTTGTAAATAAACAGTGTCAAATGTCTTCTTTAATCTGAAAGCATGAAATATCCAGATGACTTTATGCAGTGGAGCACAAAATTTTGACTATCTATCTATCTATCTATCTATCTATCTATCTATACAATTAAAGTCAGTGGGGTCCAAAGTTTTTAGATTCCCATGGACTTTTGATATCTGTACAACAACAGGTGAAATTATTATCAAAAACTTTTTTGTGTGTGTGTGTGTTCCAAAGAACAAAGAAAGTCATAGAGGTTGGGAATGAGTAAATAATGGTCATATTTTGTGTGAACTATCCCTTACACCATCATGGTGTTTCCAGTGAGATGTTGCCAAACATCTCTCAACATGGACAACTGTTGGCAGAGGTGAGTTAAGCCTTACTTTCATGTTGTAATTCAAGTTTTTCCTCCATTCATTGCTAAGAGGAAGAATTTCCTTTCCGCCTGTATTGATTTACCTGCAACCAGAGAGAGCTAACGTTAGATGTTTATCAGCTCTAGAGGACTGTACAGTTTGGGAAAACCGCCTTTATTTATTGCACTGCCAACATTCATGCGGAAAATGTGAAGTGCTTAGAACTGACCATTGATAATACTATAAATTCATACATTAACGCGTGAATCATCCTCATGTTGTTGACCTAGCTTTCCCGTTTGTCCGTTGATAGTAGGATCACGTGACGGTCCTTGAACTCATGAAGAGAAACATTTACAACGACGAAAAGCCGCTGATCAAGTTTGACAAAAACACATTTTCACACAGAATGATTCAGTGAATCTCAAAAAATATTTTCTCTATGTGTTAAACTGTAATTTTAGGTTATGTAATGCTTGCTATGAACCCAGTTTACAGACCTTATTCAGAGCAGCGCCATATCATTATGAAAACGAGGCTGTGAGAGGGATAAATAAAAAATATAAAATAAAAACCTGTATAAAGCCCCTAGATCACTTATACTTTTCCACAGCTTATGTTGTCTGTTGTTTATTGTCTATTGAAATTTATCTTAATGAAATGTTTGCAGTGTTTTCTCTGAAAGAAAATTGTATTAACAAAGTTCTCTTATGAACAAACATTCCTCGAGTTACGTTAATAGAACGTTTGTTGAAAGTTATAATGATCTCAAAACATTAGCATAAAAAAATGTCTAGGTTATACAATGTTCATGGAAGTTTTTTTGTGAAACGTTTAAGAAAATGCCAGATGAACGTACGAATAAGTAGAGAACGTTCTAGAGTATCAATCCCAAAAAATTTTACAAAATGGAATGTTCTCTGATCTCGTATTGTTCGCATATCCAAGATAAACCATGAAGTTAAGCATTCGGAAATGTCCATAGCTTATTGGGAATGTTAGAAAAATGTTCTCAGAATATTTTTGTTAGCTGGGATGTCTTATTGCAATGTTTTTGTAATGTTGAAAATTCCTTATTGGCTTCTAGTGTTCCTGTTGATGCAATTTTTTGGGGTTTTGTCGGTTCTACAAATAAGGAAACTCAGGACTTCCTCTGTTGGTTTGTTTCTTCATGTCTTTACACTTTGATTGCAAAAAAGGCAAGTCATGGTGTGCCACTTCCCCTATATACAATAAGTAGGCCTACAGTCTAAATATCATTATTAGTTTGGAAATAGTGTAGTTATTTTCAACATTTTGTTCATTTGACCAAATAATAGTGTTGTGTATAAGAGCAGTCTTCCTTTATGTGTGTGACACTTCACCCCAAAACTGAATTCAAAATAACAAACTTTAGTTTGTTACACTGAAAAAAAATATTCGTTTTATTCTAAAAATAAAACTTTTAACTTTTATGAACTTTTAGTTCAACTTAATGGATTTGTTTAAATGTAGGTAAAATCAATTGGATGCAACCACTTACGATAAAAAAAAAAAAGATTAAATTCAACTAATAATTTTTTTCAGTGTAGTTTTTATTTTATTTTTTATGAATTAAAATGCAGTGTTTAGAATATCCACCACAGACAGGTCTAAGGATCAAGGCAATAGAGCTTTTATTCTTTTATTCATTTTAATGTCAACGTCCATTACAAAAAGCAATAAAGTGCATAAATCTTATGGACAGTGACAAACAGCATTAAAAAAATAAAAATATACATAAAAGATGATGGCACAAAGAGAAAGACTTATAAATCACAAAGCATAATTTGGATTAGCTTTGCAGTGATTGGTCTGCAAACAAATACTTTTGTAGACTAAGTCAGTAAAATCATTTAAGTAATTACTGAATGTTTTACCAGTCTTGATTGAGGTCGACATTATAGTGCATTAAAATATCTGATATTGATTTGTCATCTATTTATACACTCCCAAACAAATCCAATCTGTTCCCTAAGCGTTATCTTTACCAACACATCTTCTAATCTGCTGGGATTTTAAGAGTTGCACACCGAACAGTGCAAAAGGTGGAAAACCAGCTGTCTTTTTCAGGTGCCATCAGGTACGCCCTCATGGTCGCCGTTGGCAAGGTCTCCATCATCTGGCGTCTGGCATTCCAGCATCTCCCCGATCACGGCTTTGCGTATCACTCTCAGCCAGCGCAGCTTTATTTCCTCCGTGTCGGCAGTGAAGCAGTGGACAGATTTGGACTGGCACAGACGGAAGCTGGAGGGAGGATGATCCACGTCCTCAACCTGGTAACCCAGGAGCGGGATGGTACACTGGGCTTTGACATCCTGGGGGGAAAAATCCCAAAGAAACTGGACTGAGTCACAGTCGATATTAACATTTAAATCTAGAAAAGATAAGTTACTAAAGCTTGGGGATTGTTATGGCGTTCTGAGTGGTTGCTAAGGCGGTTTTAAGGGTTTCTGGTAATAGCAACTTGACAAGTGGTTGCTAAGGTGTATAGAGAGGTTGCTTGGGCGTTGTTAAGTGGTTGCCAAGGTTCCAGATGGTAGCTAAAACATTGCTAAGTGGTTGCTAATGTGTTCTGAGTTGTTGCTATGCAGTTGCTGATGCTTTCAGAGTAGTTGCTAGGGTTTCACATGGTAGCTAGGATGTTGCTAAGTGGTTGCTAGGTTGTCACTAGGTGTTCAGAGCAGTCTCTGGGGTTTCAGAAGGTAACTAGGACGTTGCTAAGGTGTTCTGAGTGGTTTTCAAGGCTTTAGATGGTTGCTAAAGCCTTCAGATCAGTTGCTAGGGTTTCAGATGGTAGCTAGAATGTTGCAGAGTGGTTGCTAAGGAGTTTTGAGCTGTTTCTAGTGGTTGCTAAGATGTTGATAATGCTTTCAGAGTAATTGTTAATGTTTCAGATGGCAGCTAGGATGTTGCTAAGTGGTTGCTAAGGTGTTCCAAGTTGTTACTAGGTTTCTAATGGTTGCTAGGATGTTGTTAAGCAGTTGCTAATGCCTTCAAAGTAGTTGCTACGGTTTCAGATGGTAGCTAGGATGTAGCTAAGAGGTTGCTTAGGTGTTTTGAGTGGTTGCTAGGGTGTTGCTTAGATGCTCAGAGTAGTTCCTGGGTGTAATTTATTGATATCATACATGACACTGGGGTTTCAGATGGTAGCAAGGACGTTGCTAAGTGGTTGCTAAGGTGTTCCAAGTTATTACTAGGTTTCTAATGGTTGCTAGGATGTTGCTAATGCCTTCAAAGTAGTTGCTACGGTTTCAGATGGTAGCTAGGATGTAGCTAAGTGGTTGCTTAGGTGTTTTGAGTGGTTGCTAGGGTGTTGCTTAGATGCTCAGAGTAGTTCCTGGGTGTAATGTATTGATATCATACATGACACTGGGGTTTCAGATGGCAGCAAGGACGTTGCTAAGTGGTTGCTAAGGTGTTCAAAGCAGTTCATCAAGAGTTGCTATGTTCTGAGTTGTTACTAGGGTGTTGCTAAGCAGATCCTAATGTGTTCAGAGTGGCTGCTAGGGCATTGCTTTGTCAAGCCAACATAACAGAAAGATAATCTGATAATAGATAAAGATAATAAGAAGAAATCAGCATATTCAATGATATCTTTAGCCCATTATTGTGAGTGTCTCTCACCTGTGGAGCGCCATACAGGTAAAGCACCAGTGCTTCGTGCTGTGGAATCACACACCAGTACCTCTGACACAGTTTAGTCTTGTCACTGTACTGCAGGAAGCCACACAGAACACTGTTTCCTGAGACCTGAGCTGCTTCAATCTGGTAAAGGTCAGGAGGAGAAAAATCAAAAACGGTTCACGCAGACAGAAAGAAAAACAAAAAACATCAATAACAAGTACCTCAAGAATTCCTCTTTTCTTCCCGGCAACCGGTTCCTCGGTGTCCACTCTGCCAGTCAGAGTGAAGTAACAGTCTTTACAGACCTTATTTAATCTGTTACTGTCGTACCTCAGTGGCGCCTTGTAGTCCGAACATTTATGGCACACAACCTGAAACACACCTTAAAACATAAGCTCATCTTTTAAAGTACAAAAGAAAGCTTGCTTCACTTCAAAACCTTCTAAAAAACAATATTATAACCATGTAAAGTCTGAAAAAATGAAAAAGTCAAGTCTATTTTTATTTATTTATCTATTTAATCATATTTAATAGAAAAATATTTGATCATATAGTATGATATAGTATTTGACTGCTTTGTCGGATAAAAATGGCGGATTATGATTGGTCAGATCGCCTGTCAATCAAACTCCCTGTGAAGGGTCAATTTCTGAGCCTGCGCCATCAAGAGTTTCATGACAGAACTTTGTATGCATGCAGACTCACGTATCCACATGCCCTGCAGTGGTGTCTCCTGCGGGTCAGAGCGTTGAAGGGCTCCTTGCATTTCATGCACATGGTCACTTCATTGTCCCGAATCCAGCGCGGGGCTCTCTTCCCCAACTCCTCTTTCTGAAAAACACATGAGCCCAGATAGAGAAAGTGTTTTCAATAAAGAACAGTTCATGGATTCGCTCTCTTGAACTCTTTAGCACGCTGTTTTGCACATTTCTACTTACAGACACCTCATCCGCCACTTCTTTAGAGGCTGACTTGAAAGTTTCATTCTTCTGTTGAAAGATTTCAATGGTCTCCTGGAACGCCTGGAATGTAAACAACCCATATATAAAATGCTTTCCTTTGGAAGCTTGTTTCCGCCACGGAATATAAATATTAAAAAAAAAAATTTCTCGCAATTGCGAAATATAAACTGTCATTTCTCACGACATTTTTTTAAATTCCGAGTTTATATCTCGCAATTGCAAAAAAAAAAAGTCAGAATTGTGAGATTAACTCAGAATTGCAAGATAAAAACGGTCAATTCTGAAAAAAAAATAGAATTGCGAGTAAAAAGTCACATAACTCTTTTTCTCAAAATTCTGAGTTTATATCTCACGAATCAGACATTTTCCCCCTCGCAATTCCTCCTTTATTCCTCATAATTGCAAAAAAAGTCAGAATTGTTCGATAAAATATTACAATTTACTTTTTCTTTCTATTCCATGGCCGAAACAAGCTTTAATACTTTCCTGATCCTTACATTCATATAACTCAGATTTACTTTAGCCCTGAGCAACTGAACGACACTGATACCTTAATCCAGTCCTCTTTGTCTTGCTCTGAGCTGTGAACAACGAAAAGCTACAGTCATTATGAGATTAAAACAGACGCTCTTCTTTATACACACGTCAGATGAGTGGATTGTGTTGTCACCTGGCCTGCAGCTCCAGCGTTCGCTCTTTACCCGACACCTGGAACGTGTGAGGATAGTCGTCATTGGAGGTCTCACGCACCTTCATGCCCGCGACGCCGACCCGCTTGCGCACGGTGAACCGCTGACCCACAAGACTGAACTTGGGCACGCAGTACAACAACATGTTGTTAAACTGTAAAGAGAAGGATGCTGTGATTAAAATACATCATGTAATATACATAATATAAACATAATCAGGTAACACTTTATTTTACAGTGTCCTTGTTACATGTTACATGCACTTACCATAGTAATAACAGTAAATTATACAACTAACCCTTAACCAAAACATAATCCAACATGTTGTTAATTATTATTACTCAGAACTTAAATATATTAATTACACTGTAACAATGACACCTTAAAGTAAAGTGTAATTAATATATTTAAGTTCTGAGTAATAATAATTAACAACATGTACTTAATATAGGGTTAGGATTTGGTTGAGGTTTAGATGCATGTAATTATGCATAATTTACTGTTATTATTATGGTAAGTGCATGTAACATATGTAACAAGGACACTGTAAAATAAAGTGTTACCTATAAATGTTTGTACTGTGTAACAAGTCAAAAACACTGAGTAAGAAAATAATTTTTTGCGGTGCGTTTGCATGCACGACCGTGTTTGATTGATCTCACCAGGTAGAGGTATCTCTCCATGGACGAGGTGTTTCTGGCGGCCAGCTTTAGGATCTGTCCTTCTTTAATGAGCTCGTTGGACGGGTTAACGATGTCCTCCTCACATCCCAACATCTCATAGATCTCCATGAGCTTCTTCAGGTTCTCCTGGAAAACACGCAGAGAAAAGACTTGAAAGCTTAGTTGGTGTTTTAACTCCATGCAAGCTACTTTCATGGTGAGTAACAAGTTGAAATTCTATAAAAGAGCAATTTACAAACATACACAAGGTTTTAGTAAGTTTAATTAGTTAACTTTGGTTAATTAATGAATTAACATTAACAATGAGCAATATATTTGTTACAGTATTTCATAATCTTTGTTAATGCTAGTTAATAAAAATATAACTTTTCATCCGATCCGTTACATAATATACACACAGATCCAACTTATGATTTTAGCTATGTATTAGTAAATATTGAAATTAACATCAGGATTAATAAATGCTATGTATTGCTCATTGTTGGTTCATGTTAACTAATGTAATTAACTCATGTTAATAAATAGAACCTTGTTGTAAAGTGTTACAAAGGTTTTTAAAGTTAAAAACTCTAAAATGGATTAATATTTGATGCTGCTAAAAATGTCTCTTGAAAGTGCTAGACAACTATTTGTCTAAATAAAAAAATAAAAATAATAAATGCATTACTTTTTTATATTTTTTATATTTTTTTATATATATTTTCATATATACATGTGAAACTCGAAAAATTAGAATATTGTGCAAAAGTTCATTTATTTCAGTAATTCAACTTAAAAGGTGAAACTAATATACAGTATTATATAGACTCATTACATGCAAAGTGAGATATTTCAAGCCTTTATTTACTATAATTTTGATGATTATGAAAACCCCAAATTCAAAATCTCTGAAATTTTGAAAATGTTCGTAAGCTGTAAGCCATAATCATCAAAATTATAACAAATAAAGGCTTGAAATATCTCACTTGAGTCTATATAATATATTAGTTTCACCTTTTAAGTTGAATTACTGAAATAAATGAACTTTTGCACGATATTCTAATTTTTCAAGTTTCACCTGTATATATTATTATATATTATATATATACAGTATATATTATTATATTTAATAATATATATATATATATATATATATATATATATATATATAACATTTATATAGTGGCTTGAATATACAAAAAATAGAGTCGTATTTATGAGTACAATTGCATATAAACATCATGAATCACAGTCAGGAAGACGGCCATCTTGTTCTGACTAACGCATGTAACTGGCTGGTTAAGTGAAAGTGTGTCTCACCATCTTGCGGATGGCCGTGTTGGAGTGTGCGGCAGCCATTGAGATGATGTTCAGAGATTCTGGAAAACGGGAAGGAGAAGTGATATCTGAGCTGACTCATTCAGTAATGGAACTGAAAGTCACTGGGAGCTAAACAACACTTTCACTTTATCCTGTATGTTCACGTTCAGTTGCTCATGCTTAGCTCTGAAGGACACACACACACACACATGCTGTGCTTGAAACACATAAACATGTCTCACTCTCGGCCTGGCTGCGGTCCGTGTCGTCCTCCGGGAGCTTCTTCAGATAGTCTTTGAGCAGCATCTCGTAGCGAGGGACCCGCTGCACCGGCTCCAGCATGTGATGCTGCAGAGTCAGATTCCCACACACGTCCTGACTCTGAAACACACACATCAAACCCATTTATTCATTTTGGAAGGTCATGCCACTTTGTGAAGTCATGGTAATGAATGTTCCTGAATGTAACACTTGTGTGCTGCATACTGTATATTGCCTACCTTTTAATACTAGTATGTGTGCATTATAAACATTTCAACAACAGTTCAATCAATCCAATAAAAAAATTAGTCGAAATATAATTTATTAAATTCTATTAAAGATACAATTGCAGTGTTGCTTCAAGAAATTGGTGTTGAAGAATATATATATATTTTTTTTAATTTGATATATATTTAGATATTTAATCAGACCAAATTATTTCATATATTAAATCTTTAACTGAAAAATCAGACCTAATTATTTATATATATATATATATATATATATATATATATATATATATATATATATTTTAGACATTTATCTGGAAAATCAGACCAAGTTATTTTATATTATTTTTATACATATTTTACATATTTAACTGGTAAATCAAACCAAATTATAATTGTTTTATATATTTATAGCTATTTAACTGGAAAACCAGAACCAATTCATTTAAATTATTTGATTTTATATATATTTTAGCTATTTAACTGGAAAATCAGACCCAATTTTATATATATATATATATATATATATATATATATATATATATATATATATATATATATATACATACACACACATATATATATATGTGTGTGTGTGTGTGTGTGTGTGTGTGTGTATGTATGTATACACACACACACACACACACACACACATACACATACACATTTACATATATAACTCAGGTAAAAGCACCTGTATTTCCTGAATGATGGCGCTAAACTGTGCCGATCGCTCCATCCAGTGTTTGAGCAGATCCATGGCGCTGTCGAAGTTGATCACGTACTCGGCGTACATCCTCAGAAAGGGCGCGAGCTGAGCCAAGATGTCCCCGATGCGGGGTGTGGATTCCCTGTGGGAGGACGAGACGTGAGCAGGAGTCTGAGAAGATCTGAGAAGAACATGATGAAGAAGAAGACGAGGCTCACCACTGGCTCATCCGCGTCTCCAGCTCAGGCAGGAGGAACTCGCTGTGGAAGGTGTGAATGGATCCCACATTCGAGAAGATGCTCTTCACCACCTCGATAGGAAACGCCCCCTTCCCAGCCTCCTCTGTGAGCTTAGCACAGAACACCTGCAGAAACAGTGCGCACGTCACTCTTAAAGGGCTAGTTCACCCAAAAATGAAAAGTACCCCATGATTTACTCGCCCTCAAGCCATCCTAGGTGTACATGACTTTATTCTTTCAGATGAATACAATCTGAGTTATATAAAAAAATGGCGTAGTTATTTTAGTCTGATTAGTTATTTCCTGTTCTGTGGCATGTTTTGTAGTCCTTTGTAGTTTTTCTTGTTAATTAGTCATTGAGTTAATTTGTCCCAGCTGTGTCTCATTTCCCTGTGTATTTAAGCCCTGTGTGTTCCTTGTCTGTCGTTGTCGTGTTATGTTTGGTTGTTCTGTTCCCGAGTCTGTATTTGTCTAGTTTTGAGTTTGTTTAAATAAAAGCTGCTGCAAGTAGATCCTGCATCCTTCCCTGCTTCAACCTGCATGTGTGACAAGCTAGTTATTTTAGTTGATAAAGTTATAAATATGGATATTTTTCTTACACAAACGCATCACTTCGCTTCAGAAGGCCTTTATTAACCCCCCAGAGCAGTGTGGAGTAGTCATGTTACATTTGACACTGAAGCTTCAAAGCGCGTATCGAGTATGCAGCGCAATTTCTCATGAAGCGTATTGTTTTCAGAGAAACACGTGATTAACCTGTTCTCTCCAGTCCGTGAATGCTTTGCGTGTCGGAGTGTTTGAACCCAGACCACTCTACAGGTTTTTGGAAATTCGAGTCCATTTACAAAAAATTTTTTATATATAAATAAGCCTATAGCCTATGTTACATGATCATATATTCTGACACATAAACAGCATAGAAACCATAAAATAATTAGACCAACATTTACTTGCATCAATCAATGGTTGGTATTTTTATAATTAGTATTAATATAATTGTTACATTTAATTTATTGCCACACTTTAATATGTGAATTATATTATCAGAAAACTGAACATTTAGCGTTGTCAGGCTTTTATTTGTGCTTACTGGATAAAACAACGGCGCTTCGCACTCAGCTGCTCATACACATGGCTGCTATTTGACCTGCCACAAGATGGCGCTGTTTTCGACACTCTTGATGCTTCGAATCTTTTCCCGAAACATTCAGGGGAAAGCCTCAGTGTTTCATGAGACTTCATTTGCCCATCCCTAGTGTGGAGCACTTTTATCATGGATAGATGCACTTTGATGGACTTATACGGCCATTCACTGCCATTATAAAGCCTGGAAGAGCCAGGACATTTTTTAATATAACTCCGATTGTATTCGTCAGAAAGAAGAAAGTCATATACACCTAGGATGGCTTGAGGCTGAGTAAATCATGGGGTACTTTTAATTTTTGGGTGAACTATCCCTAAAGATGATTTCAATGATCAGTTCTTGAAAGAACCTTTAATTTCTTAGTCTGAAGAGCATTTTACAAATCTTTCTCCACTATAAAGATTCTTTTGTGGAATGCAAAGGTTCCATGGAGGTTCACGGAACCATCGATGCCGATAAAGAACCCTGAGTGATTTTAAAGAGTTTAAAGGGATTTTTCACCGCTGGAAAGATGAATGTGTATTTAAACTGAGTCATTTATGTAGTAGAAATGTGAAATTATTTTAGAAGTTGGTGCCATAGGCGCCGGTTTATGTTTTCCTCAGTGGGTGCTCATGGGCGCACGGCCTTTACATTTTTTTTTTTTTTTAAGTAGTCAAAAAATGTTTGCATTTCAGAACCTTAGGAAATGGACAGCGGCCGACACGAACACACACACCTATTTACTTGATAATAAAGCCGTAAAGTAGGCTATCTTTCAACTCATTTCTCACAAATACAGACAGGATTGGAGATGAAAAGTTTAACTGACACGTAACCGCGATCAGCTTCGTGGGAAATTAAGAATCAATGTCACACAAGTCCACACAGTAAAAATTAGATTTGTGACTCACCATTGCGGTTAAGTTTTCATCCGAGAAACACTGTGATTGGTGGATAGGATATGGAGCAGGCGACTGACAGCGACATAACCAATCACAGAGTGACAGACGCTTCACATAGCACCAACCGCACTGTTTAATTTTAAATGAATATAGTCTAGTGGCAGTCTGGCACACGTGGGTGCTCGGTATTTTCCGTGGGTGCTCGAGCCCCGGAGCACCCACGGTATCGACGCCTATGGTTGGTGCCTTCTATACCGAGAAAAGCCAGAAAATGTATTTTTGGCTCATGTGGATGAAAGACTACAACTCCCAGAATGCACTTGCTTCGCTGCCCTACGAGGACACTCCCAAGCCACGCCTCCCGGTTACAGAGGGCAGTGTGGGGAGAAATGATACAACTAGGCTACTAGTCGACTCGAAACTGATAAGACAGCGTTTTATGGTGAGATCCCCCTATGGGCGGGTTGAACACATGCGGGACGAGCTCCTCCTACTGGCTGGAGTCTCTCGCCTCTGGACAGAAAAGCCTCTGATGAGCTAAATTATGATTTTTGCGTCATCTGAGGTTTTTTTCCAGACACACAATACAGAAATCTCTCGTCTCAGGGGGACATGAGGGAGGGAAGCACGGCCACTCGAAAATACTACCGGGTTTCTACTGATACAAAGCTTAATGCTAATCGCTGAAGGATCCCTTTAAAGTGAGTGAAGAACATGGACTGACCTGGTCCAGCAAATGCAGACGGGTCACGTACGCCCTCTCCGTCTGCAGGAGCTCATTGGCGATCTTGTAGAGTTTGAGCTCTTTGATCTGCTCCTGTCGAAAACATTTCCTCTCTGTTATTAAATATGAAAGTATGACATGTCACTGTGGTATCTTGGGTAATGTCTGATGTTGGAAAGCCACTGAAACTACACTCTCTGTGTGGAAAAACACAGTGTCTGTGGTTGGGTTGATGGGCCACTTCTGATAACACAAAAATATCTGATTGGTCACACATTCGTGACTGTTTTGCAGCTTTAATTTGACATTTGGAGGACTGTAATGACAAAACAAAAAAAAGTTTTCACGCAGTTTTTCGAAGAAAATTACATGTGAAACTTGATGTCCTGATGCTAGGGTGCTGTAATTGTCTGTCAGGGTGTTGTTTTGTGGTCCCTAAGATTTTTCTTGGGTGTTTTCAGTTAAAAGAGTCTATAGAGAGTTATCTATATACATTTTACTTTGCATTTACATTCGTTCATTTAGCAGACGCTTTTATCCAAAGCCTTTACAAAAAAAAGTTTAAATAATTTTTAATAGCTTTAAGTTATAATTAAAAAATGTAATAATTTACAATAATTTTACAATTACTCATTTAAATAATTTACTCATTTAAAAAAAAAAATAATTTGTTAATTTTTAGAACTTTTTAAGGCTTTTATCCAAAGCCTTTAATTTATTTTTTATTTTTTATATATATAATTTACATAGCTTTAGGTAATAATTAAAAACCTAAATAATGTATAATCATTTAAAAAATGAATCATTTAAAAAATGTTTTTACTCATTTAAAAATAATAATAATTTGATAATTCTGAATTAAAGTATTTAAATCAAAATTACAATACTGTATTAAAATAAATGTAAAAAAAAAATTGAAAAAAATTGGAAAAAAATAAATAATTGAAAAATGAATCATTTAAATAATTTACTTAAAATAAAATGTATGTAAATACATAATTATTTACAATTTAAAAAAATATTAAAAAAATAATGTTAATAAATAAAACAAATAATTAATAATTTTATTTTAATCACTTTATCAATGTTAAAATTAATTATTTAAATATTGTATTTTAAAAAAAATGCAAATGCAATTCATTTTATTTAAACTAATAACAACAAAAATTATAATTATTATTATTGTTGTCATTATTCACCCATTTCATCATCTAACAGGTGAAAATTGTTGACCATTCATGTCCGTACCACAGTCTGATAATGAGTGTTTGGCATTGACTCATACGAGAACTAGTAACAGTGAAGCTAGTCTTTCACATCCTAAAACGCAGCATAACAACTCACTTGTTTCTCTTCATCTTTCTCCATGTTCTGCATCTCTTCATTTAGGATGTTCTCCTGCCATCGAGTCTCGTCCTCGTGTTCCTGTACAACGCTCTCACTCCTGCTGGTTTCTGAGGGTGGCAGGAGATGCTCTGGCTCTCCAAGCACACCTTCACCTTTGACCTCTTCGGACCACCAGCCTGACCAGACGTGCCAGCCGGGCTCCTGCGAGGACACCTGAGAGAAGACCTCCGAGTCCGAGCGTTCGGGGTTCACAGGAGCTTCAATGCGTGGAGAACAGTCTGATGGAGATTTGCTGACGCTGGAAGAGAGTATTAGATCAAAAATACTGTGTGTGTGTGTCACTGCAACAGGAAGTGAAAGTCTGAAAGGCGGAGACAGAAACGAGGGGGTGATTTTCTCTCCACTGTCCTATTTATGAAGTATGAACGCATGCATGAAACCATTACAAATCAACAGGTGGAATTCATGTTTCTCATCTTCTTAAACACTGCTTAAGTTCTCCGAAATACAAGGGGGTTGAACTCTCACCCCTCACTGTGAAGTGAATTAGGTTTGGTATTTGTCTGGGAAACAAAGAGTTTGATTTTGTTATTGATTTCTTGTCTTTCATTCATAAGTGCAGATGATTTAAATCTAAACTTTAATCAGTGGATGAATGAGGTTAAACTCATTAATCTCAAATCTTAAAATGTGTTAAAAACCAGAAAGCCCTTAAATTGGTTTCTCTTTTGGATGCGTATAAATACATTTATAAAAGCCCCTTTTGATTTAATTTAATTTTGTATTTTATTTTATTTAATTATTA